>NC_041396.2:54378988-55033988 GCF_900747795.2 Erpetoichthys calabaricus | reverse complement strand
AGCTGACTTGTTGGCCAACTATAAGCGTTACCTGGTAGGTAACCACCCATACAATCAGATTGTGAATCAGACTACAAATTCCGTGAATGTAATTACCCCGATCTACATGTTGTCAAATAAACGAACCACACGCCGTGGCGCGGAATGTAATTACCCTGATCTACATGTTGTCAAATAAACGAACCACACGCCGTGGCGCAATTTTAGGGGCTTTGCCTGTAGCGCTGACGTCCGAAGTTCGATTCCCGTAAGGGAGTGAAGTGAGTGGCTGGTTACCTACCAGGTAACGCTTATGGTTGGCCAGCAAGTGAGGTAACATCAGCCACGGTGCCTTCAGTTGTGAGAAGCAGATCATAGAATGGTTGAAAATAGTTTACTGTCAAATAATGCAAAGAGTACGCGACACGTCTTTCCCCCTTATTCTTGGCTCATCAGGCGTACACACTCACTGCACTTGCTTACGGTAATCAAACCTCGGACGTCAGCGCTAGAGGGGCTTAGCAGCGGTGAAGTATTGCTTTTAAATTTTAATTAAGAAGAAAAGAAAACCTCAGAGGTTCGATTCCCGTAAGGGAGTGAAGTGAGTGGCTGGTTACCTACCAGGTAACGCTTATGGTTGGCCAGCAAGTGAGGTAACATCAGCCACGGTGCCTTCAGTTGTGAGAAGCAGATCATAGAATGATTGAAAATAGTTTACTGTCAAATAATGCAAAGAGTACGCGACACGTCTTTCCCCCTTATTCTTGGCTCATCAGGCGTACACACTCACTGCACTCGCTTACTGTAATCGAACCTCGGACGTCAGCGCTAGAGGGGCTTCGCAGCGGTGAAGTATTGCTTTTAAATTTTAATTAAGAAGAAAAGAAAACCTTTTTAAATTAAGTCTTAAAAAGAGGTGTAAAGATATTGACAATAAGCTACGCAAACCCACCAAGAAATGCAATCGTTTAAATCAAGGCGCGAGTCGAAAAAAACTATCCCATAATATTAGTTAACGATTAACACATTTCTATATGTATTGTAAGCATACAATACAACTGATAATATGTTGCGCTTATTTATCTGGTGTACCGACATTTTTGCGCGTTTAACGTCTGAAATCTAACGTGGTTTGTGCCCTTCAGAATGAAAACAGTTTGCATTTACCTTTTTAGTAAAAGGCGAGCTTTTAAGCCTGAGAAATCACCCCGTAAATGCACACGTTTAATTGCACATGTGTTAATATGTATGCTTACACAGTATTAAAAGACAGTGAACAACGTCATTTACCTTTGTTCCCACGTTTGATAAAAGGCGAGCTTTTAAGCCTGAGAAATCACCCCGTAAATGCACACGTTTAATTGCACATGTGTTAATATGTATGCTTACACAGTATTAAAAGACACTCAAAAATTAATGTCATTTACCTTCGTTCCCGCGTTTGACTCGTGCTGTAAATCTCTTCCTTATTTTTAGTTCACGTGATTACGTAGGAGGCGTGATGACGTGATACGTGACTCCGCCTCCTCCATTAGAGTATATGGACAAAAAACAGGTTCCAGTTATGACCATTACGCGTAGAATTTCGAAATGAAACCTGCTTAACTTTTTAAGTAAGCTGTAAGGAATGAGCCTGCCAAATTTCAGCCTTCCACCTACACGGGAAGTTCGAGAATTAGTGATGAGTCAGTCAGTCAGTCAGTCAGTCAGTGAGTCAGTGAGGGCTTTGCCTTTTATTAATATGTATAGATTAATGTATTCTTTATGAAAAGAGTTTCCTTAACACTAGAATTACCGAAGCCTATGAAAAAACTCGTAATACTGGCCCACCTTAAATCCCTACGCACCTCACCGTCAGCGTATTTTGTGGTGTAAATGTGTCAATCAGCACAAGCAGTAACCAGCCTGCTATTCCATCCCATACCGCTGCAGCTCAAGTCACAAAGAAGATTCTCAGTGCTCAAGTGGTTTATCTGGGAGTGAGGTGCCTAGAATTGTAGAGGGTAAATTATATATTGTCATTTGGAATACATGCGTTTCATGTGTGTTTCTTGTCCAGAACGATCTATGTAAACACATCTCTGAAACAGAAATTGTTTTCATACGTAAATTTCATGTGTGTTCTGTGTCTACAATGATCTATGTAAACACATCGCTAAAACAGAAACATTTTTCATGTTTTAGTAATAATTGACAAAATGTAGATATGAAGTGTATAATGTGTGTAGACTGAAGTCCAAATATCAAATAAACACTTTCACAAAAGGTACAAGTGCACTTTTATTCAAGAATATAACCGATAAAAAAGAAGCCGCCTTAGAGTAAGTCAGTAACATGACTGCTTGGGTGGCTTCTGAACAGCTGTGAATCGAGGTAATTCTTGGTAGCAAGAACCAATCAGATCGCTTTCCACTACCAAGATTCTACCAAGAATTGAAAGCAAGTGCCAATCGCAGCCCGTATTGCCTACCAAGAATTGACCACTCACAACCCGTTTTGCCTACCAACAATTGGCCAATGACAGCTCGGTTGGCTACCAAGAATTGGCAAATCACAGATTGTGTTGGCTACCAAAAATTGGAAAGGGCGGCCCAGCCTCTTGTCAATTAATTTATTCTGCAAAAGCTTGTTCAAGTCGTCACACATACACGCTTTGCGTCTCGGTTTGTGGAGATAAATACCCTTAAGTAAAAAATATATATTTATTTAATTATGTCATAAAAGTTTCATAAATGTATTGATTATTGTTGTTTAACCACCCTTTGATATACTATTATCTATCCTCTATGTGACATTTTGTTTATAATCTGGTAGTCTAACTGGATTATGAACAGCTTTATATATTTACACTCATCCATCCATCCATCCATTATCCAACCCGCTATATCCTAACTACAGGGTCACGGGGGTCTGCTGGAGCCAATCCCAGCCAACACAGGATGCAAGGCAGGAAACAAACCCTGGTCAGGGCACCAGCCCACCACAGGGCACACACACACAAACACACCCATACACCAAGCACACACTAGGGACAATTTAGAATCGCCAATGCACCTAACCTGCATGTCTGTGGACTGTGAGAGGAAACCAGAGTACCCGGAGGAAACCCACGCAGACACGGGGAGAACATGCAAACTCCACACAGGGAGGACCCGGGAAGTGAACCTGGGTCTCCTAACTGCGAGGCAGCAGCGCTACCGTACACATTTTTTTAAATGATTTTTTAAACATTCTTGGTGCAGTTTATTACAGTTATTAAATATGTGTGCAAAATGTGTAAAGAAAGATATAATGCACAAATATAATAAACACTGGTGAACTGCATAATCATAGTTTCATTTTACAGGATGAGCTTTAAAAAGTAATAACAATAATAATAATATGGAATGCTGTATAATTATAAAAATACAAATCATTGAAAGTGAAAACTTTTTTTTTCTTGACTTCATCTTTGCCAGTTTAAAAACTCTTTTTTTTTATTCATTGTTTGGGTGAGTTCACTTTTAAGTGAAAAGATAGATGAATCATGTGTATATGTTTCCTACAGAAAACCCCAGAATAGTCCTTCTGGTGTATAAAGACCAATAATTCTTAATTGATTACTGCAGTAAAAATATAATATACAGTGATCCCTCGCTATATCGCGCTTCGCCTTTCGCGGCTTCACTCTATCGTGGATTTTATATGTAAGCATATTTAAATATATATCGCGGATTTTTTGCTGGTTCGCGGATTTCTGCGGACAATGGGTCTTTTAATTTCTGGTACATGCTTCCTCAGTTGGTTTGCCCAGTTGATTTCATACAAGGGACGCTATTGACAGATGGCTGAGAAGCTAGATTGCTTACTTTTCTCTCTCTCTTGCGCTGACTATCTGTGATCCTGACGTATGGGGATTGAGCAGGGGGGCTGTTCGCACACCTAGACGATACGGGCGCTCGTCTAAAAATGCTGAAAGATTATCTTCACGTTGCTATCTTTTGTGCAGCTGCTTCCTGAAACGACATGCTGCACAGTGCTTCGCATACTTAAAAGCTCGAAGGGCACGTATTGATTTTTGACTGAAAAACAAACTCTCTCTCTCTCTCTCTCTCTCTCTCTCTCTCTCTCTCTCTCTCTCTCTCTCTCTCCCTGCTCCTGACAGAGGGGGTGTGAGCTGCCGCCTTCAACAGCTTTGTGCCGCGGTGCTTCGCATACTTAAAAGCCAAACAGCCCTATTGATTTGTTTGCTAGAGATTGTTTTCTCTATCTATGTGACATTCTGTGCTCCTGACACGCACTCCTTTGAAGAGGAAGATATGTTTGCATTCTTTTAATTGTGAGACAGAACTGTCATCTCTGTCTTGTCATGGAGCACAGTTTAAACTTTTGAAAAAGAGACAAATGTTTGTTTGCAGTGTTTGAATAACGTTCCTGTCTCTCTACAACCTCCTGTGTTTCTGCGCAAATCTGTGACCCAAGCATGACAATATAAAAATAACCATATAAACATGGTTTCCACTTCGCAGATTTTCTTATTTCGCGGGTGGCGTTCCCTGCGATGGAGGAGGGATTACTGTATATAAAAACAAATGACTGGATGTTGTATGATTTTTTTATACTTCTCACTAATTTCACAAATTGTTCACATCAATGCCTATAATTGACGTTATAAAATATGCTTATAAAATAGACCTACACCTTTAATACTTTTCTGACGATTCTGACAGGGATGTCGAACTCCGGTCTTAGAGGACTGCAGTGGCTGCAGGTTTTCATTCTAACCATCTTCTTCATTAGTGACCAGTTTTTGTTGCTAATTAACTTCTTTTTCTTTAGTTTTATATAATTTTTCTCAGGCCCCTTAGTTGTTTCTTTTTCCTTAATTAGAAGCCAAACAATAATGGCATGACCAGCTCACCTGTGCCCATCACACAATATCTGAAAATAAAGAAAGATGAAGGTGTTCTCAGTAAGGTTGATCTCTGAGGTCACCAAAACATTTTGACGGTGTACTTAAAAACAGAAAAATCAACAGCTTTGGAAATGTCTGCTGTGTCAGAATGAGTGCAGCAATAGGCCATGGAATTAAATAACAGGTTTAATTAACAGCAAGAATAAGCTTCTCATTAAGAAACTGGTCAGAGTGAAATTGGTTGGAGTTTGAAGCCCCAATTTAGCTTCTCATCTGTTGACTTGTTTCACGTCTCACTTCTGTTTGGCAGTCATTTAATGAAGAAAATAATTCAAAGGACTGAATCCTTAGAAACAGGGCTACTAAAATGAAGAGAAAAGAAATTAATTAGTGGTGAAAACTGGTCACTGATTAGAAAAAGGGTTAGAATGAAAACCTGCAGCCACTGCGGCCTGGAGTTTGACACTCCTGCAGAAGAATGCTCCCTGTTCAAGCATTAGCTGAAGAGTAATAAATGGTGCAGATGGACAAGCTTTTTCTCCTGCCCGATTACTGATTTGAATTATTAGAGGGTTAAGTTCCTTTCCTTAATTCTTTTTCTTCTTTTGGCCGCTCCTGTTAGAGGACACCACAGTGGAATAACTATCCTTTGTATCTTGTTCCATTACACCCATCACCTGCATGTCCACTCTCACCACATCCATAAATTTCCTCTTAGGCCTTCCTCTTTTCCTCTTACCTGGCAACTCTATTCTTAGCATCCTTCTACCAATATACCCAGCATCTCTCCTCTGCACATGTCCAAACCAACACAATCTCACCTCTCTGACTTTGTCTCCCAACCTTCCAATCTGAGCCGACCCTCTTATGTCCTCATTTCTAATCCCGTCCATCTTTGTCACACCCAATGCAAATCTTAGCATTCAAAACAAAACCACCGACTCTGCATAGTTTCTAGGAGCCTGGGCTTTTTACAGCACGGGCTTACAGAGCTAGTCTCTATACAGTATATGTTTATTGACAAGAAAGTTTTTTTAAATTTATTTTAGAGATATTTTCTTCCATTCAGCAATGTGCCACGAGTGGCATTCAAACCCTGGTAGATCATCCCTCAAAAATTACAGCTATATTTCAACTCATGGGCGCAATCCTTGGCGCCACCCAACCAGTTATGTCATTGACTTATCCTAAGGCAACTTCTTTTTCTTCAGTTATAGTCTTGAATAAAAGCACACTTGTTTTGTTATACACTTTTGTGAAAATGTTTATTTGATATTTGGACTTCAGTCTTCACACATTATACACTTCATGTCTACATGTTGTCAATTATTACTAAAACATGAAAAACGTTTCTGTTTTAGCGATTTGTTTACACAGATAGTTGTAGACATGGAACACACATGAAATGCATGTGTTCCAAATCCATATTACTAACCGAGAATGGTAAACCAGAAGGCACAGATGCAGGTACATGGCGATGGACCCAGGAGACATAGTGACGCAGGCGCCTACAGCGCGCATCTCATAAACCGCAAGCGAAGTCTGATCCACCGCGAACGAAGGAGTTACGGCTGAAAAACGAAAGATCTCAACTAACGTAAGTAAGACATGAAGCAACAACGCGCCCATAGCTAACAAATAACGAGACAGCCACACAGAAAAGAGGATTCTGCACTGCACCCCAGAGTCAAACGGAAGACACTATGGAGTCCGCAAAGGTCCACAAAGATAGTACGGAAGGCGCAAGTGAATTCTGATCCACCGCGAACGAAGGAGTCACGGCTCAAACACAAAAGAGGTCAACTAACGTAAATAAGACATGAAGCGACAACGCGCCCATAGCTAACGACACAGCCACACAGAAACAACGCGCCCATAGCTAACGACTAATGACACAGCCACACAGAAATGAGGAGGATTCAGCCCACCGCCCCAGAGTGAAACAGGAAAAACTACGGGGTCCACAAAGGTCCACAACACACAGCATAATCAAACCCAAGATAGTATGGAAAGCGCAGGCGCCTGCAAAGCGCTTCTGAACCACAGCTAACCACCGCAAGCGAATTCTGAGACACCGCCAAAAACGAAAGACCTGAACTAACCGTCCACACTACACAGCATAGTCAAACCTGACATGGTACGGAAGGTGCGGGCGCCTACAACGCACGTTTAACACACCGCAGGCAAAACCCCGAGATGGTACAGAAGCCCCAGAGATACGGACTCCACAGCATATGTGAATCACATTACAGTAATACAATAATATGAGTACTCACAGAAAAAACAAACACAAGACGCTTCGGCATCCCGCCCCACAATCAAACCAGAGAAAGTACGGAGTCCCCAAACGTCCACAAACCACAACATGGTCAAACCCGACATAATACGGAGCGCCTACAACGACAACCATAGAGAACACACACACGACACCAGAGGTATAATATGAATAAACGAACGCTCCGTATTATACGGACGGAATCCTCAAACGTCCAAACTACACAGCATATGTGAGGCACATTACAGTGATACATTATTAATGGTTGCTAACAATACTGTTCACTTAAACGACACCAATCTCCCATTAAAGCTGCATTTGCCATGACAATCAAAAAAATCCGAAAGACAGACCATGGATAGAGTCGGCCCTTACTTCTCTGAGCCTGTATTTAGACATGGACAACTTTATGTAGCCTTCTCAAGAGTTCCACATTCATGTGACGTTAACGTTACGATTATAATAACTCCATACCAAGGAAAACTCATTCACGGACAACACGCCATCTATACTACAAATATTGTGTATATCTGTACTTCCTATATACGTCATCTACACCTTTCCACTCCAATATATCTCATACATAGATCTGCACATCTATACCTACATAACATACCAATTAAACTGCTATTGTCATTTACATATATTACATAGACCTACAGATATCATGGCAGTGAACATGATACATATGTAACAATCACCAAGAAAGACAATATTCTCTATCAAATGTATGTCGGGCTACCCAAGACCAGGGGTTGGCGAGCGAAGCGAGCAGGGGGCGGAGCCCCCTAGTGATGATATATTATTTACCCTCTACAATTTTAGGTACCTCACTCCCAGATAAACCACAATGAGAATCTTGTTTGCGACTTGAGCTGCGGCGTTTTTTTTGGGGGGGGGGGGGGGGGGGGGCTGATGGGATAGGAGGCTGCTTGCTGCTTGTAGTGATCAACACATTTACAACATAAAAGACGCTGATGGAGAGGTGTGTAGGTTTTGAAGGTGGTCCGGGATTACAAGTTTTTTTTGTTGGCATCAGTAATTCTAGTCTTAATTAAAAAATTATGTTGTTTCCATATACTTACTGCAGAAAAGGTTGCTTTTGCTCTGCCATTACTCATCTATCAAAGGTCCATGCATTCAGAATATTGTACTGTAAGAGTACTTTAGAACTTTGCAATTAGTATTCCAACCTCATTATTAGAACTGAATACTATTTTTCCTGCAATCTGCAATCCTTAAAATGATTTCATATTCATATTTTAAGAGCTTCTTGTAAGAGCTATAGTGCATGGACTACTGAAACTTTTTAAACCATTTACCCCTGCCACTGACCTTTATGCTTAAAACTTTCATTTATTGTACTTTGTGTCCCTAGTGCTTGTCTGCAGATAATGAGTAGATGGACACTTTTTTGTTCCTGAGTTTGGTAACTCTGAGTCAGTGCAAATTTTTATATAAAGATTAGACATTCACCATCTTAACAAAACTTTTTTGCCTTCCAATATTGATGCCTTTGGGTGTTTTTGAAATTCTTCAGCAGTAGTGTGCTTTTCTACTTTTTTTTCTTAGAATGTTTATACTGCATGATTTTATTTATTCCATTTGGGATGGCTCTATTAACACCCCTTTTTAACTGTCCCTTTGGGAACAGTTTTCAAACTTGTTGATGCAAGCAGTATTCAAAAAGCTTTGGCATGTTTTTGTTTCCAAACCATTTTTCTGAGGTGCTATGACTTAGAATCCTTGTAGCTCTTACTATTGTGAATATTGGCTTTGCTGCTGCTGACTTTGCTGTCAGTGTTTAAGTTGTTTCTTATTTGTGACCATGGATGTGTTTCTGTCAGTATACAATTTAAAGGATAGGAGAAGTTTTGCAAAGGTTTTTATGGGAAGAAGATATTAAAGAAGCTGAAATTCAGCCATTTAGGTGCTCAGTATGAGGACAATACACTTTGCTGTAGTATATATAAGGGGATGGAAATATTTCAAAATGGTTTGGTAAATGTGATGGAAAACAAGCACTTGGGATTGGTACTAATAAGAGGAGGGAAGAAGCTATTCTTGCTTCTCACTGGCAGAAATATGACAGTAGAGGAAATTGCATTACAGTTATGAGAAGTATACGATCTTTATGTGGTAATGAGGTGAAAGACGTGGCGCATGGCTGTCTTCACACACAACCAAAAAAACTCTATTCTGGCAAGATTCAGAAGCATGCTTGTATACATGAATTTAAAAGAGGTGTACTATACTGAGGAATTATATATATAAATATCTGTAACATACAGTAGATTTTTTTAAATAAAGAGCTGAAATTTTTTTAAGGAACATTATTTATGATTTACATTTATACATTCTTATTTTAGTAATCACCTGTTTTTATTTGACTAATGTCCTCAGTCACTGTAAAATTCTCTTTCAGTTTCACATTTTATAGTACAAAAATGAATTATTGGCATTACTATTTGTATAGAGTGTATCTGTAACTACACTACCAATGTCATTGTGCCTTTTCTCTTTCCGATTTACATTCTACTGTTTTTTACCTCTCTTTTTCTAAATAATGTATTCATTTATATGATTCAACTGTTTAATTTTTGAAACTTATTCCATTGCAATTCACAACTGTTTCTTTGATTGCTTTTCCCTTGTGCGTAATCATATCATATTATATGTGAGTTTCTTACCATGTTTCTGAGTTTCTAAATATAATTTAATACTACCATCTGGAGCATTTTATTAATAACTAAAATGTTGTTGAACTATCTTAAGCTCCCTAATTCTCTTATTGCTTATACAGTTCCTCAGCTAATCTCACATACACCTTCCCAGTACATCAGTGCACTTCTAGTTTAAAAGGATAGCCACCTCCCTCAGTACAGGTCATGCATGTTCCCTTAAAAGTACCCCATGCTGCACAAACATATTCCCTTTGTATCAGAAGACTTGAGCTTTTTGTGGCTCGCAGTCTTACCTGGACGAACCTGTGGATCCTTAAAAGTATCCGTGATCACTTGCTCACCTACCAGTGACTAGAGTGTATGGTTTTACGCCTAAGAAGTCTACCATCAACCACATTCTGGCAAAGAGGGTTCTTATCAAGCACAAACGTGAATATTAGCAGAGTTTCCTTGCAGCATTTGTCAATTTTCTTAAAGCATTCAACTCAGTTGATTGAGTTGCCCTTTGGGACATCTTGAAAACTTTCTGGAATCCCTACACTGGTACTGTGAGTGCTGTGCAAAGTGGAAGCAGAATCTCTCTGTTCTTCCCATTTGATTCTGGGGTTTGTCAGGGGTATGTTCTTGCTCTTGCCCTGTTCAATGATTGCATGGACTGGGTTTTGGGCAGGGTTGTGGTATCTAGCAGCTGTGGGACATCTGTTGGTGATGAAAAATCCAGCTGATCTTGACTTTGCCAACGATGCTGTGATTTCATAGAGTCAATGAATTCCCTGATTGGGGCTCTCAAGAGACTGATTGAGGAGTCTAAGTGTCTGAGTTTGTGAGTGCCCTGGATAAAAGCCAAGATCCAGGCCTTTAATGACCTCTTGGGCATATCCAACAGCAGTGTGCCAGTTTGCATAGAGAGTGTCAACCAGGTTGAGAGGTTTACTTATCTCGGCAGCAACATACATGTCTCTGGTGACTTTTCCTATGAAGTCAGTAGATGGATTGGGAGAGCATGAGGGGTAATGACGTTGCTGTAAAGGGGTGTGTGGCACTCCTGATATCTTTGCAAAAGGATGAATGTCCAAGTCTTTAGAGTCCTGGTGCTTCCTGTTTTGCTATATGGTTGCAAGACATGGACGCTCTCCAGGGATCTGAGATGAAGGCTGGACTCCTTCGGTACTGTGTCTCTTCGGAGAATCCTTGGAAACCGCTGGTTTGACTTTTCTGTCAAGCAAATGGTTGCTCACAGAGCCCCAAATGAGACACATTACCTATATTGTGAGGGAGCATCAGTTACTGCACTACATGCATGTGGTGTGATTCCCCGAGGGTGCTCCGGCGAGCAGGATCCTTATTTCTGAGCAGCTGAACGAGGCCAAGGGGATGACCACGTAACACCTGGCTGCAACAACAGCAACATTTATTTATATAGTACATTTTCATTCAAATAATGTAGCTCAAAGTGCTTTACATGATGAAGAAAAGAAAAATAAAAGACAAAGTAAGAATTAAAATAAAACAACATTAATTGACATAGAATAAGAGTAAGGTCCGATGGCCAGGGAGGACAGAAAAAACAAAAAAAAACTCCAGACGGCTGGAGAGAAAAAAAAATTAAATCTGTAGGGGTTCCAGACCATGAGACCGCCCAGCCCCCTCTGCAGCAAATAGATGGTTATTTCTGGAGGGTCAGACTGGACTTTGTGTCTCCTTTTGGTGGTTGCCAACCAGGATCCTCAGCTGTTTCATTGTGTGGTGAGTGCGGCAATGTACTGTACCAATGCATGCTCCCCAACCTGAACCTGACCTGATCTACTTGGTCATTTTTAATTTGCAGGGCTGGCCCTGACCCATATAGCATATTCCTGCCATACAATAATTTTGACCATACAGTAATTTTGAGCAATTACCTACATTTTCATAAGAAATCTCCTTGAAAAGGTGTTTACATGATGCAGAACCTTACAATTATTTCTCTTCAACTACAGTTTGAAAATGCATTATGCAGTGTTTGTATGTAATTTGTATGTAACATGTTAATTATTTTCTATCTTATGAGTTTGCAGGATTGCTGTGTTGTTGTGAGGTCACTGGTGGTCATCATGCTCATATGTTTAATCAGTATGAACTAGTGTCAGCAGTCAGTGTGACTGGTTTTAAATAAGAGAGAAATGTGAACATTTGTTGTCTTCCATCTGTTCTAATCCTTGTTGGACAGCCAGGCATATCTTTGTGTTGTTTACACTGCAATTACCTAAAAATCTGCCTTATTTACATTTGAATTTTGCACATGGTTGTAATTTTTGTGTAGTTATTTTTTTGATTTGCATGTGTGTTTGCATTTCCCTTTAGTTTTTCAACATTGTTGTACTTTATGTAGGCTTACTAGGAGCAAGTTAAATAGGCATGGTAAGTCTATGATAATGTTGCACCACTTGCTAATGCTTTATGTTTCCCTGCCACTATAAATAATAAGTATACTTTGTGCTGCTAGGTATAATTGTGTTATTATCCTTTTGTACTAGCTGAGTTTTGGAGAGCAAGAGTTTTACTATGAACCTTCAGTAGCCTTTTTCTAGCCATTAGCAGACCTATCTTGGTGTCAAGTGAGTTTTGAGAGGAATGGCTTTGTTGTGAATTTCTTGTAGTCCTTCATTATGCTCCTCATTTTGTTTAAACTTTACAATCCTATAACCTCACGTAGCTTCTGGTTATGATCCTTACTCTACCTTACAATGCTTCTCTTTCATTTAAGCATCTCCTCATTATGCAGTGATTTCATCTCTTGATATGTGTAACCACAATTTTCCAGGTTCTGTTTGCTTTGTTCCTTTACTTGACATGAACTGAACTTTCAGAAGCCTTTAAGATGTCATCTGATTGGTACTTCTCTGCTAACTCTTTCTAGTTCAAGTAGTACTTTCACTTGCATCCTATCATAAGCTGTATATACAAGACTTGTGATTTCAGCTGTGGCTAGTCGATTTCGATTTTGATTAACTGTAAATTCACATCAGCTTTCAAAGTCAGTATACCCTGATCCAGTGACATTAAACCAAACACTGTTCAAATAAAAATTAATTTAAAAAAAACAACTTCTAAGGGCAAAAATAGCTTTGCAATGCCATACAGAGATCATCAAGAGCAACCATGATATAGATTTTAGGTACAAAATGCTTTTAATAAAACTAGGGGGCTTCGCTCGCCCACCCCCGGGTTTGGTTTACCGGATATACAATTTAAAGAGATTGTTATTTTCATGGGAATTGTTACATATGCATTATTTTCACTTTTACTTTAAAACCTTTGTAAAAACAATATTTGGAATTAACTTTTCTTCAAGATTACATTGAATTTTGATTCCGTGTTTTGACTTACATTGTGACAACGCAACATATAACTGCCTGTGAATGAATATCGTGTCTTTCTCTCTAATAAATAAAACAACTTTCTTGAATGTTTGTCCATGCCCTTTCTTCTTCGCTTTGTCGTTGACTTGTCATCTACAACGTATAAAATTATTGTCCTGATAAAATTTGAGCTGAGATTGCAGGAATTATGTCTGACAAAAGCATTCACACGACTGAGGTTAGATGACCGTGGTCTTGTTTGTAAATAGTTGTAAGTAGGGCGTGACTTGAAAGAATCTCATGTTAAAAGTCTCCGTCTTACGGGACTTTATACCGCAACAACGTTTTTGGAATCTTTTCATTCTCAATGGCAACACAAATTAGATGATCTACAAGTCTCCGACTTAAAGTTTAAATCCGAACAAAATATTCAATCTCTTTTTGCTGTTCCGTTATTTCACTGAGCAATAATTTGTTTGTTTGTGCTAATAAGATCTTTCCTATCCTTTTTTTGAGACTTTGGAATTTTCATACTTCCATAATCTCTAACCTGCTGTGCATGTGTACAGTGCCAAATTTTTTGAATTCTTTACAATGTTCTACTTTGTCATCTACTGTTTGTCCTTTATTTCCAGCCCCAGATGTGGTTAAATCTCTTTCTCGTGGGCTGTATAATGCTGCTCGTGTTGTGAATGGGGTGGCTGAACACACGCTAAGGAGTTGTGGTCAGATCAGCTGCTGTCTTGCTGCTGCTGCTTATCGCGCTGCGTGTCCATCATTTAAAAGCCTTTACAGCAGCTGTTCTTTTGCCACTTCACGTCTCTGCCGCTCGCGTTGTGAAGGGGGTGTTGGGGGGGGCTGAACGCACGCTAAGGAGATGCGGTCAGATCATCTGCTGGTTTGCTGTTGCTGCTGCTTGTGAGCTACGTGGTCTGCTTGTTGCGCTGCACGTCGAACATTTAAAAACCTGTACACCAGCTGTCCTTTTGTCTCACTGCCTTGACTCTCGTGGCGTCAAAGTGTCTTCCGAGAAGATCACGTCTCGTCTCCCTCATTTCCCTCCCAAGATTTTTTTTTATAATAGAAAGATACAAAAGTTTGTAGAAACACAAATCCCCAAGAAAGACGACACAACACAATTAAAACTTCAGTTTCAATTAAGGTTGCTGTCAGTGTGCATTTTGTAGATTTTTCCAATGTCCAAATTGGCATTAACTTTTCTCCTTTAGACCAAAGGTGTGTGCATGGTAACACAGAATAATTGGCTTGGTATGATTGATTAAGGGAATGTACTCTGAATTAACAACCTGGCCTGTGCTGTTCCCGACACTACTCTCATCCTGTACTAGATAAAGCAGATCCAGAACATAGATGGATGGACTTATATTAAATTGCTTAACTCCAAAGGCAGACAAGGACACCAGTGGAAAAGGACAAACGTCCTTGTACAGAGGACAAAGTAGAAGTGAAACATAATAAACAAAACATCACATAAAGGTAAACCTTGAATGTGTAACTTTGCAGAATCAATGCAATCTCCAGGAACCAGAAAGAGATTGAATACGGTTTCAGACAAATCACTACACTCAGCAATACTATTAAAACAAACCATATGAAAATATATGTCCAGAAAACCTCATATTATAAGAGAAACCAGTCCAAATCATTACAGCAAAATGACAATAATCTTGGGTACAGTGTACTTTAAGTGTAATTTAAAGTTCTGACTGTAAGACTAGCATTAACATTTTGACTGATGTGATTGGAATATTGCTTTTTAAAGCCCCCCCCCTTTAAAGTACAAATTGTAGTCTAAGCTGTTTACTAATAAGCAAAATTTGAAAAATGGTTTCACAATCTTAATAATTATAATGGCTACAACATATTGTATATACCTCTGTACATAAATATTTCATAACTAATGTAGAGCATGAGGTTAAAGGGAAAAGGAATCAGCAGATGGTGAAATTATTAAATTCATTAATTAAACACTTGTGCAATTGTTTTCTATGGTATCAAGATTTTAAATTACTGTAAGGTGGCACAACAATTAGCATTTCTGCCACACAGTTCTAGAGTCACAGGTTCACATGCCAGGTCTGGCTATTCCATGAATAGAGTTTGCATGTTCTCCCTCTTTCTGTTTGGTCTTCACCTAGGTTTGCACCCTCATCCAATCTGCATTCAATTCCATTAAATTTACCAACACAACATACAGTAATTACAACTGAAAAAGAAATGCAACATTACAATGAAATATAAAAAGAGAACTATTTTAAGAGGCAGCACTGTAAGTCCCACTGATCTGATATTTACTCATATATAATCCAACCTTATAAAGAATAAAAAAAATAAAACAGGATGAATAGGAGGATGGATTGGTGGAAGTTTTAAATATGCAAAAAAGAATACTAGTATAAATTATATATGATGCGTTCACAATAAATACAAAAATTACAGACGGTACTGTCAAGTACTGTATACTGTATGTACACTAAGTGGCTTTTGAGTTGAAAACTTTTTCATACAATTTAGGATTTGACAAAAGATTATCATCTATCCATCCAGCCATTTTTAACCCACCTACTTATCCACTTAAGAGCCATAGGATGAGAAAAATGATCATTTCTATTGTCATATAGGAAATAAAAAATAAGAAAAAGTGTAATCAAAAAGCTGTTAAATATAGCATGCTTTTCATTTGCTATGTAAATATAAACTAACTAACATACACAACAGAAATAACTGGGTACTAGCTGAAACAAGCAATAATAATGCTTTGTCTTCAGAATCCATCCATCCATCATCCAACCCGCTATATCCTAACTACAGGGTCATGGGGGTCTGCTGGAGCCAATCCCAGCCCAACACAGGGCGCAAGGCAGGAAACAAACCCAGGGCAGGGCGCCAGCCCACCACAAGAAGGTTACTTTGCCTGTCTGGTGCTAAGCAGGGTGAACGATCCCGTAATCTCCTCGCATCCTGACAAAAGTCAGCCCGTCCCTGACTTGAACCACCAACCTTTTGGTTAACAGCTCAATGCACTAACCGATTGCACCACAGAGACATCAGAATATTTCAGTAAAATCAATATATACTTTTTCAGCTGATATCTATCTACATTAAGATTTTAATTAAAATGTAATGGAGATTAAGCAGGGATATAAAGAAAGGACATAACCAAAGAAGCATTTTATGCAAGTTATTGTACCTTCACACAATACATATTAGGCTGTAATGCACTGATTCCATTTACTACATGGAGCTGAATCATTCTTCCCTTATTAATGTACATTTTCACCAGGTACTTCGTTTTCCTGCGCATGACAAAAATGTCAGTGCTGAGTCCACTGGCAACACTTAATTTGTTGGGATATGAGTAGATGGTGGTGGGTGTGAATGTGGTAAGTGATAAACTGCTTTTTCATCCAGTACTACTACCTGCCTTATGCCTGATGATCCTTTGCTATCCTTACATATTTCATGTCATGAAGTCGATAAATACATTGGAATAGCATGACACTAGATTAATTGAAGGAAATAATTTAAAAAATCCTGAATGGAGTTAACAAAAATAAAACAAATATGAAAAACACATAATCTAAGCACTATATACATGCATGACATGAAGGCCTAATAATTCTCCTTCATAAAATCCATGCACACCAGTTCAACTGATAAATAATAATTAGATTAAAGATTACAAACCATCATCATCACACTATTGACTATGTTTAACTGAATACTGTTAATTTAAAAGTAAAGATCATAAATCTTCATGAATGGCAGAAAAAAGAAATAGCTGCTACAGTTCAGTTAACTTTTTGTATACTAATTTTTCAATGAAAAAATTACACTTTGTAATTTTACTTACTTTTTACTTATTACTAATCATCTGTTGTATATATTAGATTTAAATCAATGCAAAATGAAACCACAATACATTGAGTATTGGGCTAAGCCAACATTTTTATAGGGACAATTACAATTGTTACAAGTATTATTAGAGTACAGTTCATAAAGTAAGAATTTAATTTTACCCCAGATAAAATCCATGAATTGAAAATTAACCATATATGTAAGTCACATCTCAAACAGTAAAGTGTACTACAGAATTTCATTATACTGATTAAGTGGTTTGCAAGTCACTCTCACTTTAAACTGTACTTTAAGTGCAAAGATTAAATGGAAACCTGAAGGATTCAATATTATTTTAAAAAGTTTTACTTTATCAAAACAAGAAGACCCCAAAATACGTTAAATACCTAATTATCTTTGACATCACCATATTTATATTCATATTCATGTAGATTATCTTTGTGATTTTCTTTTGTATGCTGAATCACATGTGGAACCTAATTAATATTTTACACAGAATAGGGATTAAGTCACTTAGAGATGTGTACATAGACAACGTATTCGCATACTACGAACAATTACACTACCTTCAAATTAGAAAGTTTGTTAAACAAAACCTGCTCAGTTTCCCTCACGTCCCACCTACCTCTATTCTGGAAAAAATACTGATTAGTCTTGAGGATTCGGACTGCATTTCTGTAATATATATAAACATTTTAAAGTCCCTCCCTTTCAAAGATTCCAGAGTACAGTGAGAAAAGGATTTCTCACTCAACATCTCAGAAAAGGAGTGGAAGGTAGCAATGCACAGAATTCACTTGAGCTCCATATGCGCAAAGCATACAATTATCCAACTTAAAATTAAATATGAAGCGCATCTGTCTCGTTTAAAATTGTCCAAAATGTTTAAAGGGAAAGATCCAACTTGCAAACACTGCAATCAAGTTCCAGCCTCATTGGGCCACATGTTTTGGGCATGCACCAAATTAACATCATTCTGGACCAAAATCTTTAAATGCCTATAAGACAGCCTTGGTGTCACAATCCCTCTTAACCCATTAACAGCTGTGTTTGGTGTACTTCCAGATGGGTTTAAAGTGGAGAAGGACAAACAAACTGTAATTGCCTTTACTACACTATTGGCACGTAGGCTTACTTTGCTCAACTGGAGGAATGCTAACTGTGACAATGCAGGTTTGTGCATGTTCCCATCTTCTGTCTGGGAGCCCTTAACCTGACACCGTCGTTAATGTTACCGATGAGCTAGACAGTGAGACAATAACAATGGAGCAAGGGGATGGTGTATAAAAGTGCAAAGTGCTTTTATTTAAAACAATCAACAAAAACAAGGTGTTCAAAATAAAGTGCAGTGCATTCAAAAACGTCTTCAAATAAATAATCCATAAAAACAGTTGTGATACGTGGAGGTTAAAATCATTAAAAAAAATTCTTAAAAACAACGAGGTTAAAATAGCACAGGAAGCAATCCTTTAAAAACACAAAGCCCGGTGTCTTCTTTTACCATGGCGGCTCCCCTGCTACTCCCATCTGGGCTTCTCAACATGAGAGGCGCCTACCTGCAGGAACAGCTGCCTTTCACTCTGGTCCGGTAGCCCTCCGATCCCTGGCTATGTCAGGCTCCAAACTGGACCGAGACTTGGGTTACTTCCCCAGCGGCCAAGGCGCTCACGCTGGGGCTAAACCAGCCCAAAGCCTCCTCGATTCCCGCTCCTTTCAACAATCAGTCGTCTCCTCTACTGGTCACTCCAGCTCCTAAATCACTCAGCTGGAGCGACCGCTTCCTTCAGCCCCACCGAGTGTCAGCCAAACAGTCTTCTCGTGGGCTCACTTCCCAGCTGCCTACTTTCTCTCACTACCTCCCATTCTCTTCTTTCCTTTTCTTTTTTCTCCCCATAGCTGACTCGCGCCTCTATTTTATCAAGAGGGCATGGCGGGCGGTCTCTCACTTGTGCACTTAGGTGAGAAACGGCCACACTGCAAATCGCCCTGAGAACTGCTTCAGCCACACAACCACCACGCCCCCTCGCTAAGCTGCGAGCGTGGTGATTATTTATTAAAACTGGCCTTTAATGGGAGCTGGGGACCCGCAATACCACACTAACACACCTCTTTTAAGTCAGTGGGTAACTGATGTTATATATTATCTAAAATTGGAAAAAATCTAATTCTCACTTAGAGGATCTATACAAAACTTTTTCAAAACTTGTCAGAATCTAATCAATACCATTTTAGAATAAGCACTTCAATTGAGAAAGCAGATTCTCTCCCCCTTTTTCATTCTGTTTATTTTTATTCATTTATTTGTTACATATTTTTACTATTGTTAAAGTTTTTCTCTGCTGGCCAGGCTCTCTTTCTCATGGGTGGGTGTTGATTCATTTAGAACTTGACTTCCTTGCATGGATTGTTGTTGATTCTAATAAAATTAATAAAATTTTTAAAAAATAACACAGAATCAACGTAAAATAGGAGATTTAGAAACTAAATAGATTGATTTAATTGTTGTATATCTAGAACATCTAAACTCTCGTACCTGGCAATTTGCTGTTTTTAAGAACAAAAATGTCAGTTGTGTTAAAATGTAATCTTCTTTCTTCTTCTTCTTTTGGCTGCTCCCATTAGGGGTTGCCACAGCGGATCATCTTCTTCCATATTATGGAAATTTGTATTGTTGTTCGCATATTGATGCCCTTCCTGACGTAACCCTCCCCATTTATCTGGGCTTGGGACCGGCACGAAAAAACACACTGGTTTGTGCATCCCCTGTGCCTGGGATTGGTATGTTAAAACATAATAAACTTAAATAAATTTAAATAAAGAAAAATTTGCATTTTTAAAACTCATTATTTTGGACCACATGATATTGTCGGGCAATAGTTGTGGGTCTGCCCATGACTTCGCCCTTTTCGTGCTACTGGCCTTTTACCCTTCCTATCTCAGTGTGTTTAGATTAGATTAGATTAGATTAGATTAGATTAGATTAGATTAGATTAGATTAGATTAGATACACTTTATTACTCCCATGGGGAAATTCAGATGCATATAGCAGCAGAAACAAAAATCAAAGATACAGACTTAGGACTAATAATACAGACAATCAATCAATTGATAGATAAATAGATCAATAAAT
Organism: Erpetoichthys calabaricus; assembly: GCF_900747795.2. Classification (NCBI taxonomy): domain Eukaryota; kingdom Metazoa; phylum Chordata; class Cladistia; order Polypteriformes; family Polypteridae; genus Erpetoichthys; species Erpetoichthys calabaricus. Next base: position 55,013,806 of record NC_041396.2, on the reverse strand, counting down.
AAATAAATGTATGTTCAAAATGAATTTAAAGAGTAAGTTAGAGGCGGCATGGTGGCGCAGTGGTAGCGCTGCTGCCTCACAGTAAGGAGACCCGGGTTCGCTTCCCGGGTCCTCCCTGTGTGGAGTTTGCATGTTCTCCCTGTGTCTGCGTGGGTTTCCTCCAGGTGCTCCAGTTTCCTCCCACAGTCCAAAGACATGCAGATTAGGTGGATTGGCGATTCTGAAATTGGCCCTAGTATGTGCTTGGTGTGTGTGTGTGTGTGTCCTGCGGTGGGTTGGCGCCCTGGCTTGGATTGGTTCCTGCCTTGCATCCTGTGTTGGCTGGGATTGGCTGTAGCAGACCCTCGTGACCCTGTGTTCGGATTCAGCGGGTTGGGAAATGGATGGATGGATGGAGTATGTTAGAAGGAAACATTTAATTGCCTGATAGCAGTGAGCAGAAAAGACCCCCAGAGGTGCTTCTTAGCACACAGTGGTGGTCTAAGAGAGCACCTTGTGAATGGGATGGAGGGATTTTTAATGATGGCATCCAATTATGCTACCATTCTCTTTTCCATGACATCTTCCAGTAAGTCCAAGGTTTACCCTGTGATGGAGCAGGCTTTCCTGATAATTTTGATCAGTCATTTTTCTTCTTTTGAGCTCAGTTTGCTTCCCCAGGAGACTGCAGAGTAAAACAACACATTGGCTAATATGGACTGATAGAACATTTACAGCAGCTTATCACATACATAAAAATTCCTGAGCCTCCTTAGGAAGTACAGTCTTCTCTGGTCCTTCTTGTACAGTGCCACTGTGTTGTCAGACCAATCCAGTCTGTTGTTTATGTGAACCCCCAGGTACTTTCATCTCTGTAACACTTCCACATTCTGCCCCAGAAAGGTGAGTGGTGTCAGACTCCTTGGCGTGCCAGAATTCCACCACCTGCTCTTCTGACTTGCTGATGTTGAGTTGCAGGTTGCTATCCCTCCACAACCTTCCTGTACTCTGACTCATCTCCATTATTAATGCAGCCTGTGATGGAGGAGTCATCTGAAAATTTCTGTAGGTGTCAAGCGCTGGTAGTGTGCAGGAAGTCTGTTGTGTAGGCAGTAAACAGGAAGGGAGACAGGACAGTTCCCAGAGGTGGTCAAATATCACAACACCATTTCTGACACACAGTCTCTCAGCCTAAAAAAACTGCTGTCTGTTGGTCAGGAGGCCCATGATCCAGGAGGTTGTGGGGGCATTAAGATACAAAGCCTTTAGCTTTTTCTCCAGTCAATGAGGTGGAATGGTGTTAAAGGCACTGGAAAAATCAAAGAACATTATCCTGTCTGTGGTGCCAACCTTTGTCCAAGTAGCAGTAGGCTCTATGCAGCATGTGGTGAATCAGAGGATTATCTACACCTGTATATATGCCTGATGGACAAACTGTAGAGGATCCAGATATTCAGAAACCAGGAGTCAAAGCTATTTTAGAACCAGCCTCTCAAAGGTATTCATGATGTATGAAGTAAAAAAAAACTGGTCTGAAGTCCTTGAGATCACTGGAATGCCCTTTCGTTGGCATTGGTACTACAGAGGATGTTTTCCACAGCCTGGGAACCTTCTTAAAATTCAGGAGAAGAGAGAACAGGTGCTTAAGAACCTCACAGAGATGTTTTCAGCAGCCTGGAGCAGATTCCTTTTGGCACTGAAGTCTTGTTTATGCAGAATTTTCCCACACAGTACCACCTATACATCAGTCACGTATTGGGAGGATTAAAATTTTCAAAGAGATCACACCTAAGTTTATTTTCCAAATGGAACAGCATTCTACGTAGAATTCCCATGTTCTCCCTGGTTCACGCATAGGACCTACACTTTCACCCAACCAACATGCTGTAGGCGGATTAACAATATTAAAAACTGGCCTACTGTGGATGAAGGCATGTGCATATTTGTGTTTATGAGTGTTCCTTGTGTTAGCTTAATGTCACATTCAGGATAGGTTTTTGGTATAGGTTCTGGCTTCCTGTGTCCGAGGACATACTGTAAAAAGCTCAAAATGAATGGATGGATTTATTTGTAAATATTCATAGCTTTACTTTGCCTGCTATTACACACTTGAAAGTCTTTTAAGGACAATGATAATTTAAACTGTTTCTTCCAAATATTTATAAGGATAGAAATCTATGACGTCTTCTTAAATCCTGTTGACATATGGTATTTTTCAGTACACATGAATTACTGACTCTTTGAAGTTGATCAATACACCTTTTCTTGCTTAGTACTGTGTAATAAAGTAAATATTACTGTGTAGCTTGCAAAAACATTTTATTTAATTATGATGATCATTTTCATAAATTGAAATAAATATAACATTCTTAAAACAATTCAGGGTCACCAATGGCTGGAGCCCATCTGGGTGGTATAGAGCACAATACAAGAATCTGTCCTGTTGTGGCAAGAACGCTTACTGCACACCCATGCTCACCCAAGGTCAGTTCAGAATTGGCAGTTAACCCAACACGCATGTCTCTGGGATTTGGGAGAAAAATGGGATTACTCAGAAGAACACGGGGAGAATACAAAAATTCCATACTTTCAATGTATCTCTCTATTATAAAAAAAAATCTTTGGAGGGAGACGAAGGAGAGGAGACATGATCTTCACGGAAGACACTTTGAAGTCCCACGAGACTACTTGCACGATATGCCCTACTTACAAACAAATTCTTGGAGACACATCACGCGAGACAAAGTGAGATAAAAGGATAGCTGCTGTACAGGCTTTTAATTGATCGTTGCGCAGTGCAACATGCAGATCACACAGCATGGCACAAGTGGTAGCTGGCTTAAAGGACAGCTGCTGTACAGGCTTTTAAATGATCGTCGCGCAGCACGAGATGCAGATCACACAGCACGTCACAAGCAGCAGCAGCTGCTATACAGGCTTTTAAATGATCAACGTGCAGCGTAACATGCAGATCATGCAGCACGGCACTAGCATCCCCGGTATAACTCATTCACTACAGCTTTATTATTGGCAAATATCAAGAAATAAAAAATGAATGAAATCAAAGTAACAATCTGTTTAAATTGTATATCTGGATAACCAAACCCGGGGGTTGGTGTGCGAAGCGAGCAGGGGGCAGAGCCCTCTAGTTTAATTAAAAATAAAGTAATACTAGGTTGTTTTACCATGTTAGCCATTATGTAATGAGAAGTCAAGCAAAATGACACCTTTTATTGGCTAACTAAAAAGATTACAATATACAAGCTTTCAAGGTAGCTCAGACCCCTTCTTCAGGCAAGATGTAATGATTAAGAATATCCTTAAAGTAACCACTTCATTTGTTAAACATTTATCTTTAGATGTGGAGAATAACATATTGTTTCCAAAGTGTACATATAATGTGAAGTTAATTAAGTATCCTTTAATCTTAGCAAATTTGCCACTTTTCTAAAGATCTCATTTCTTATTTTTGATTTACTATTTCCTGTTTTCTATAATACTCTCTTTTGAGCCATCTTCAGCAGTATTCTTTCCTTCAAAAAATTTTTAGTCAGTCAGATGGCGCAGACTACCTTTGGTGACCCCAGTCACTCTGAGCTCACACTAAAAAAATAAAAAGTCCCATCTATGGGCTGAGTAGATATTCGTTTTAGTGACATACTGTAGGCACTGTTCATGGCAATTATAAAATTCATCAGTTATCATTTCAAAGTTCTTAAATTCTGAATTATTTCACATTGACTTCATTCAATGACATCCTATTACAAAAAATTATTAACACAATTTAAAAGTCAATGAAGACTAGATCATGCAATTCAATTGGTATTTCTCCAAATGAACAATCAAAGCTAAAAATAACTTAGAGTTACTGTGTAAAATTGCAATATTAAATTCCCCTTTGTTGTAGTTTTCTCAAAGAAATGAGCTATATTACTATTAATAAAAGAATAAAGGAACAGAATGTATAAATCATTTAAAATTATTTCCTGAATAACCCATGTTAATGATTTCGCATTATTTTTTTTATGCCTTGCAGTGTGGGTTGTAATGGAAACGAGTTGCATGAAGTACTACTGTACAGTGTGATAAAGCGACACCACACTGGTAGTGTAATGGTTAGCACATTTGACCTTTAAGCAGATAATCATGGTTTTGATTTCCACTGTTTACATTTTTTTTTTCTATTTATAAGACATTTCCCTTAATATTTTTGATATGGCAACAAGCCTCCCTAGACGAAGTCATATTGTTTTGCAGTGATTTGTTGCAATTTGTTGTTGCAAGTGTAATTTCTTACCTTTATACCACTATTGCATCCTGCCCAGCATTGTTTCTTTGTAGTTTTTGATGGTGTATTCAGAAAAGCAGTAGTCATAACACCCACAGCTATGACTCATAACAAAGTGTATTTAGTCTAAACACAACAGGTTGTTTTGCTTTAAATTTACACTGGACTTCTGAAATAATTCCCAACCAAAGCTGAGAAGCACATCAATATCTACATACATAAAATTGACATGACATCTGTTTGTATGTATGCGTATATGCTTGATCCAGCATCACTCAAGAACAACTTTTCGCATTTTGGAGAGAATTGCAGAATAACTCAGGTACAATCAAACTTAAATATAGTCTATATGGCATCTCAATGTAGTGGTAGGGAAGGCTCGGTGGATATGATATCATCAGGTTTCTGTTGCTAAGCATTAAGTCCCTACCTTAAGATGTCAGAGGCCAACTCCAAAGCTGATTAGTAGAAAGTGAATGACAGACCTGCTGGGGCACTTGGGACGAATGAGTGGCAACAGTCTTAACAGGATATGATAATCTGTATTTAGAATGCAGATTCCTCTTATCCTATCAAATTGCTCCTTCCATATCAAACACTTGTAGTTTTCTATGAGTCTATGTCTTGCAGCCATAAATATCAGTTTGTATTTTCATAGGCAGTGAGTGGCTATGCGAGTCTACTGTACATAAGCAACATTTTATTTTTTCATCACCCTTTTCTAAAATGGTGACATCTTTCAACTAGATAAATTGAGCTATTCGGAATAAATTCATTAAGAGTTAGTTGTTTCTTCTTGTGTTCTTCTTAAAAGAAAACTTTAAAAATAAATAAGACCTTTCAGTCAATCAGTCATTCAGCTGTTACTCTTTCAGCTGTTCACTGAATGTGAGGTGGAAGTTCTTCCTCTTCCTTTTCTCTTTCTCACCTAAGTTTTTTTTTAAACAATCTTCTATCATCTTTCTTCACCTTGGTGCTTAAGAGCAGGTTGTTCTGCTTTCACTCTGTCCAAGAACTGATTCAATCACTGAAGAATCAAAGAAAGTTTATATAAATGGATATAAAAATAAATCTTAAAAACAAACGTTTGAACAACACCAGTATCAGTTCTGACAAAAGACACAGAGTAACAGTTATACAAGATAAATTCTATGTTGCTTGCAGTCAGTTTAACACAAGCAATCACTGTGAGTATATTATCATCAGCTTTCAGCGGGAGACTATTGACAAATCAAGGCTAAAGTGATTTCCACACTGGAAGATGCAAAACTTGATTTAAAACACTCAATGTTATTTTCAGTAGGAAGTTTAATTAAATATGGATGCATTGGCAATTCTAAATTGGCCCTAGTGTGTGCTTGGTGTGTGGGTGTGTTTGTGTGTGTCCTGCAGTGGGTTGGCACCCTGCCCAGGATTGGTTCCCTGCCTCGTGCCCTGTGTTGGCTGGGATTGGCTCCAGCAGACCCCCGTGACCCTGGGTTCGGATTCAGCGGGTTGGAAAATGGATGGATGGATGCAATGGACCTTCAGAGCATACAGAAAAACAAAATGATTTGAATCAATAAAAGTATTGATGAGAAATTATGTTCTAAGCATGTTGATTTTTAACAGTGATTCAATACAAGCAACATAGAAAGACATCCAACTTTAGATATTATAACAAAGCACATAACATTCTCTGACCTACTTGATGCAATTCAGGGTTATGTCTGGCTGGCGCATACCTAGGCAGCACTGAGCACAGGGGAGGAATAAACAGATAGTATTGCCCTATAACTCAAATAGGACACACACAAGTTAACCAAACATACACATCTTTGGGACTGGGACATGAGCAAAAACCTACGCGTACATGCAGGGAATGCGCAGACTCCACATAAACAGCAACCGTATACTGGATTTGAAACCAGGATGCTGGATTTGTAAGGCATCTAAATACCCTTAACTCTGTACCCCAATGCTGCCTCGGGTCAGAATTAAAGAGAAGAAAAACAGTTAAAGGGCAGCTATAAAGCACAGTGAAAGCTGATTTGAGTCAATAGATTTTAGAAATAAATTGTAAGAAAATAATTGTTGGTTTTTAGAAGTAAATAAAAAAATGCTGATTTATGTATCTTAGATTTAAATAAATGATTTGACATTCTAGACATTCTGTTTAAAACTGGATTCTGTGTAGTTTTACAAAGACATTCAAAGTGTGATTTATTTCTTGTTTGTGGACCTTTTCACAGAATTTTATATTTCTTTGGTATAGCAGCACTTATTTTATATACCTTTTTCACTATAACATCTTTTTATTTATGTACTTTGTGTGTCCATAAGAAAAGGTTATGTCTGCTTGTTATATACAGTTTTGTTTAATCTTTCTTTCTTTCTTTCTTTCTTTCTTTCTTTCTTTCTTTCTTTCTTTCTTTCTTTCTTTCTTTCTTTCTTTCTTTCTTTCTTTCTTTCTTTCTTTCTAGTACATTAACAATGTGTGTTTGACTGGTTGAAAGGCACCTTTTGTGACTGGTGTCATTTTATGGCTGGCAGAAATAATGCAGTCAAAGATTACAGTTTTACCAGAATAAACCAAGTAGTGATGCTGAAGAAGCATTGTTAGGGTGATCTTGCCAGAAGTATACAGTATTAGTAAAATAGTTTGGGCTAAGCACAATTCTAATCTTTCAGCTCCCCTTTTACAAAATCAAGACAAATTTATGTGATCTCCACAATAACATCCTATGCCTATGTATATTAATAAACATATTTACATGTTCTGTTTTTGTGCAAAATGAAAAGAGAAGATCTGGGCAAATCTTGATATGTCACAGTGATGCCATTCACCAGTGCTAGTGTCTCTAGTGCTTCTGTTTCTGTACTTCTCAGGCCACACCAAGGGCAGACCAATGTATAGCTGTAATCAATTTGTCCAAGCAAAGTTTTGAATGACAGTTTACCGATACAGAAGACGGAATTTACTGCTTGCACTTGAATTATTTGTAACATTTTGGGCTTTTGAAGCATAATTAAGAATTTTAAACTCAATATTTACACATCTGTTTTTGTGAAATGTACTTTTCTTGCTCTGCATTCATGTTGCAAGTAATTACCTGTGTTGAACTTGAACCTCACCATTAGTATTCCTTCTTATAAGGAGAACTATGTATGCAGACAGCCCTTACTGTGAAGCTTTCTAAGCATGCACTGCATGGGGTTTATGTGATTTTGTCTGCATTCCCTACTGAAATGTGGGATGCTCTGAAGACACAACAAAGCAAGGCATTAGGCAATTTGTATACAATGAGGTTCAGCTTTTTCAAAGTATATAAAGTCAAAAAGTAATTAATAATGTGGTATATGCACCTTTTTGGTTTTGTGCTTTTACAAAGCATACTGTGGTCCCTGAGCATCAGTACACTTTCAATGTATTCTCTAAAACTTTGTAGAATGGCCTGTGCTCCAATGATCCAATGAACCATTTCTACTGAAATTCCATGGATTTATTGTGTGTCATACAGACAGATCTTACCTACCATAAGATGATACATAATAATACCTTATTTGTGTACCAGAATGTATTATGTCACATTATTTTATTGGAACTAAGAGTCAATTTATTAAAGAATAAGAAGTTCTACAGTTATACACAATTATCTTAGGGTTTGTCTTAAATGGACACCTAAGCAGAACTTGTCATTAAAAGGATTCTCACATAATCAAAAATTACATCCTTTCATGCAGATAATGCACCATCCTCCCACTAGCTATGCTGCTTGTGTTCATTTATCTATTCATTAATTGTTCAGAATATGCTAAAGTAACACAAGTTGAATTTACTTGACTTTTTTCTGCATTCAGTTGTGAATGGATTAGAGTCTATACCATTATCAACAAGATAATATTCGTAATGGGATAATGTTGGATATTCTTTGTCACAGGAAACACAGACAGAATATTCACTCATCCCCAGACAAAGTCATTTTTTGGGATCCTTTTTTTTTTTGCAAATCACATCTGTGAAAAAATGCCAATATAAAATTAGTGTATTTACCATATATTAACATTTTGGATGTTATGGCAGACCATCAAATGCTGGTGTGTGTTCCAGTATTTTTGACTGCTCAGTCTTCCATATTTTCTGGAGGAGTTACAGTTTGTATCTGCTAGACCAGTGTTTCTCAGCCTCGGTCCTGGGGACCCACTGTGGCTGCAGGTTTTTGTTCCAACCAGCTTCTGTTTTTAATTAGGCTCCTGGGCTAATTAAGTGAACTGTTATTTCCCAAGTTCTGTGTTTTGATTACAACCAGTAAACCCCCGATTCTCTAAAGAATCGCAAATCCAAGAATGGCAATTACTTTCTGTTCCCTCCGATCTTTGTAGGGATGAAAAATCATGGAGGGTCGGAGCATCCTGGGAAAGTTTTCATTTAATTAAATATATTTGTACTAAAGATGTTTCTTTTTGGAGCCATGACTCCTTAGGTTCTGGTGTTTCAGAAGCGCGTTGTAGGTGCCTTTGTTCATTGTTTTTATCCATGCAGTCTCGTTTTTGTGTTTCTATGGGTGTGTTGTTAGCTAGAAGTCGTTTGCTGTTAGGAATCATAATTGAACTTACTTTTAACACTGAATTACGTTAATGTGATTCAAATAAGCCACACTGACAGCTGCCACACTGAGTGCTGGCACAGTGGATTAGAGCACACTGACTGGTGGCACTGTGTAGTGGAGTACTGCTGGCACTGTTGAGGCACACTGATTGTTGGCACTGTGTAGTGGAGTAGCTGCTGGTACTGTGGAGTGGAATACTGGTGGCACTGTGTAGTGGAGTAGCTGCTGGCACTTTGGAGTGGAGAACACTGACTCCTGGCACTGTGGAGTGGAGCACTGGTGGCACTGTGGAGTGGAGTACTGCTGGAACTGTGGAGTGGAGTACTGCTGGCACTGTGGAGTGGAGCACTGGTGGCACTGTGGAGTGGAGAACACTGACCGCTGGCACTGTGGAGTAGGTGACTGCAGGCACTGTCAGTAGTCACCACTACCTCAAGTTTAAATACATAGACATATACAATATAGATAGACGCCACATTCACTGTTTTTCCCAGTTGACACGATACGTCAGAGCGTCAGCCTTATTGCGAGTGGCAAAAGTGCCATTTAAACTAATACAGGTAGACGTGGAAACCGAGTTTTCTGATGAAAAAACAATAACGTTTAAAACAGTATCGTTTACATACAACAGATTTTGGCGAATTGTTTAAATGCAATTATTTATATCCATTTATACACTAATAATAAATAATAATTATTATTAAATGATTCCTCCCATTAAGTAACATTTCGAGGACTGCCTTCTTCTATCTTCGAAACATTTCTAGACTTCGTCCTGTTCTTACGCAACACAGTACTGAAGTATTGATTAATGCCCGAGTCACCTCATGTATAGATTACTGTAATTGTTTTCTATCTGGCATCCCACAAAAACTTATCCATCGCTTACAACTTCTTCAAAATTCTGCTGCCAGGATAATAACCTGCTGTTCTAAATCCACTGAACATATTATACCGATTCTCTCTCAACTTCACTGGCTCCCTGTTAACTACAGAATACAATACTAAATACTGGTCTTAACATTTAAAGCTCTCCACAACCTCACCGATCTCCTACAGACTTACAGTTCCTCTCGCTCACTCAAATCCTGTAATTTGAGAGTATTCAGTCTGGCAATATGGTGCAGCCTTAGTTCGTGGAAGACAAACACAACTAAAGACATGAACATAAAATGATGGTTGTCAATTTCAAACTGTGTTTCCTCAATGTGCTCCTTGAGAAAAAACATCATCAAGTTTGAGAAATGTTAACAGCTAACAACAATTTACATAGGTAGTGACTAAATACGTTTAGCCAAAACATTGTTTGGAGGCTCACTTGAGCACATAAATGCATAGCTTTGCTAGCTTAGCCTGGCTTAGCTAAAGTAAAGATTATAAAACGGGATTTTCTAATGGCCAAATATAACCAAAACAATTGTTCAGCCTTACCTAAGAAATGTAATGTAAATGGTTTGGACCATATAGCGGTTTGTACAATCCCAAGCAGCACATTATTCATTACTTCACTCCACAGCAGTGCCACTCACAATATGGCGGCGACGTTGACGTACGATTCTGCTGGTCATGAGGTGTCTAGTTATTCTATGTCTATGTTTAAATATGTCACCATTGCAACTTGTTGGCGTGCACGCTTTACCTCAAGTTTAGTTTACAGGTTGTGTTGTGTTGTTTGGGCGCCACCTACTGAGTCTGGGAAGCCGCTGGGTTTGACTCTGGGGCGCTGAGGTGCAGTGCGCGTGCCATTCGGTGCGTCTGGCCTCTGGCATCCGTGCATATATACAACCTTCATTTAGTAATATAAATATAGCAATTAGAAAACTAAGTTTGGCTAAAAATTATATATATATATATATATATATATATATATATATATATATATATATATATATATATACTGTGGTGGGTTGGCACCCTGCCCAGGATTGGTTCCCTGCCTTGTGCCCTGTGTTGGCTGGGATTGGCTCCAGCAGACCCCCGTGACCCTGTGTTCGGATTCAGCGGGTTGGAAAATGGATGGATGGATATATATATATATATATATATATATTGTGGCAGATGGCCGGGTGTGGTCATCAGCCGCCTGCCTATTTAAGGAGCCGCCTCCCTTCAATCAAGGCTGGAGTCGGGTAAGGAGGTGGACGAGGTCGGAGAGGAGGCAGCGAGGAGAGGCCTGGAGTGAGAGAGACAAAGAGTGAAGAGAGAGAAAAGAGAAAGAGAGGTGGCTAAGTGAAGCCTGGACTTTGGGAGACTGTGGGGGTTTGTGTGTGGCGGTGCACTTATTGACTTGTAAATATAATAGTGTAAATAAACATGGGGTGATGGCTGTAAACGTGTCTGCCTGTCTGTGTCCGGGCCGCACTATTTCACTATATATATATATATATATATATATATATATATATATATATATATATATATATATATATATATATATATATATTAAAATGTACCAAGAAGTTATATGGGGAAAAATGTATTTTTTTTCTTTTTAACAATATTTTCATCTTGATTTTCATTCTACTTTTCTAGGTGTCCTAATTGTTTAATTAATCCATTATTTACTAATTAGTGGGTCTGATGCTAAAGTAGTTGCAGCCTTTGCTTATTCAGTGTTGTTTGCTAGCGTGTCTGCTCTGCTCATTTTTAATTCTCATTAATAAGATACAACAAAGGGGAAAAACTGCACAGAGAAAGGGCAAAATATGATGAAATCAACAAAAAAGAATTAAGCATTTAAATCTATAGCAAAAGCAGAAATATTTCTAAATGTCTTATTAATGTAAAAATCATGCTGCTGTGATTTTCTGAATGTAGCATAAAAGAAAAATAATACCAGCTAATTAAATGAGATCAGTGCTATCAGGTGTTGTCACTGATTAGGAATCTGGTTGGAACAAAAAGCTGCAGCAAAAGGGGGTCCCCAGGACCGAGGTTGAGAAACACTGTGCTAGACAATATGAAACATAAAACAAGAAGGCAATGTTAGACTCACATTGATCCAAAGTGTCCTGAGAGTAGATTGTCCACTCAACACAACCCATGTGTCTCCATAGTTTAAGAGTCTAGGAGCAACACTCATTTGGGCTTAGCTGGTAGCCCAAGTGTGACAGATATTACAGATCTGCATATGTAGAAACTAACATAGTAGCCAAGTGTAACAAGTATATTTTAATTAATGTTGGTAGTCTTAAAATGAATAAACTAAAAACCAATGAGATTGAAACACAATAAAGAGAAATGTATTAAAAATGTCAAAGACATGAAAAATCTGATGGACAAAGGTGAAGTTAAAAACATGTTATCTTTTCATGATATCTTTTGCTCAATAGTCTAAACAAAACAAGCCTAAATGACTTTTACTGTTTCTAATCTAAGTCAAGCAAAATGACACCTTTTATTGGCTAACTAAAAAGATTACAATATGCAAGCTTTTGAGGCAACTCAGGCCCCTTCTTCAGGCAAGATGCAATCAAGATGTAATTACATCTTGCCTGAAGAAGGGGCCTGAGTTGCCTCGAAAGCTTGCATATTGTAATCTTTTTAGTTAGCCAATAAAAGGTGTCATTTTGCTTGGCTTTTCTCTACATTCATAATGGCTAACACGGTACAACACTCTAGTACTAATCTAAGTCAGTACTTCTAGTGTTGCCAAGCAACAAGGTAAGACAGTATCAGAGAGTATGTGAAATGCGCATCCAAGAGTAAGGTCCAGGTTTCTTCACAAATAGACACATGATTCAATAGTAGGAAGTATTTTCTTAAAAAATGCAGCATAAAGAAGCATGGATGTGTAAAGTCATGTCTACAACTCTAGTTATTAAAAAATGGCTGTAGCTGTTACATAGGTAAAGAAGGTGAAAATAAGCATGTTATTGTCAGTGTCAGAAAGAAGTCAGATGTTGCAAAAAGACAATCAAGAAGTGAAAATAAAGTAAGAAGGAGTCCCTAGTACACAGAGCTGTTATAAATGAATATTTTTGCATTATTCTTATTTTCTTTACAGTATATTAAAGTACAGTGCAGTATATTAAAGTTAAGAATATCCTAGTGACTTTGTGGATTTGGTATATTCTGCACATGCCAGCTTTAGTGTTCTCAATAGACTTTTTGGTGAAATTTCAAGTTTCAGTTATCCTGTTATGAATGAATGTGGGTAGGTGAATGAATGTGAATGAAATAATATCTTTTCTAGAGCTATCCCTCACTCTACAATGCACTCCAGTTCTCAATGCCCTTGTAATAAAAAATTGGGTCCATAAATAGTACAAATAGTAATAAAGTTATGTTTTCAAAAACAAAATATACTACTGTCTTTGTACCGTTGCAATATTACTTAAATGTAATTTATAATGATTTTAAATATACAATATTCTACTACTCCAGTTCTACATTCAGAATATCATTGTTCAACAGGCAGTGAGAATTTCCATAATAGTACATTAGAAATGGGTAGTGTGGTGGCACCATGATTTGTGCTACTACTTTCGACTTTTAGATTCTTGGGTTCTAATAATAACATGGACACAGTAGTCTGCACAAACTACCTGTATATGAACACAGGGAGCTAAACCCTTTCTCTGGGAACATCAAGTATTGGGCACATCCATCCCAGGGCACGTTTATTCATAAACCCAAACAACCTATTGTTCAAGCACTTAGTGGTTTCTCACTAGAGATTACTTCCCTGCCAGTTATTATTTTATGATTTAATTTTATCTAGTCTCAAGATGCAATTTTTAATAGCTTCTTACTTACAGATAAATTATGGACAAAGCTTGGCTTATTGGTGCTAATACAGTTCATGACATACTGTATGAGAAGCATGATTTTAAAGTTTAAAGTACACTATTTATTTTACACTTTATTAAATTAATTTGAAAGTAAATACTCTGTCCCTAGACAGAGCAAACAAAGTGTTTAACGCCCTTCTTCCTCTCTGTTTTAGCCACTTAAAGAGAAAAGACATTGCCAACAAGAGTAACATGACTACAGTACATACATTTATTGTGCTAAGACTTGCCTATCCACTCATTTAAATGAAAATACAGTGGAGTAAAATTATATTTTATGGAATCAGCATTATGCCTGTTTTTCTTTGTTTAGCACAATAAATAAACACTTTGTTCTGTTTACGCTTAGATAATGAGGTTAGCTTCTCTCTCTAAAGAAAGATAACTGCCATGATGTGTGAAAACAGGTGAGAGTATAAATGTAAAAGTAATAAATTTATAAGCATTTGAGCCTCCCTGTAATAGGGAACATGTTTTCAACAATATACTGTTTATTGAAGATACATAACATACAGTAGCTATTTATTGTATTTCCTAAATCAAATTTAAAAGAACTGTTTCTCAAGTTACACTTGTGGCTCACATTAATTCAGACTAAAAATGTTTAATGCATGTCCTGAAAAAATTGTTAGACGTTTTGCATACTGGGAGGATGGTGGAAACATTTTTGTTTTGAGTTACTCATCTAAAGTCCAAGTTTTACAGAGTTCAATAATAACTGTTTTTGCAACTCAGGTCTTAAATCAGCCATCCTCGGTCTAGATTCTGGGTACCATGTCTGGGCCTAGGATATGCCTCTTGTCACATATCGCACTTGCTCACCTATTTTACCCTCTATTTAAGGCTGCTACTGAATATAAATTCAGTATATTATATGGTGGGGTTATCATACATAATGAAGCAGACTCTTGCATCAACAATTGAACATGACAAATTTTCATTCTAGTTCTCTTAAGCTGCACTTTAATTTATTGTGTAATTGTGACTGATGCTATTGTATTTAATTTTGTTTTTGTCTTGCCCTGCTGTTGAGGATTTTGGCTGAAACTGTGTTTTGACCCTTTACTGTGGTTCACAAATATTATCTTTCTTAATCCAACTACCAATGTATCCATAACTAACTGGGCTACAAGATGCAAATATGAATCCTTACCCTGAATCCCTTGCTCCATTAATCTTATTTCACAGTGTAAGTTCTTTCACCTTACTTCTGTTCAACTCTCTCAGCTGCTTGAGGTGTGGAAGTTCACATTCGAAGGCGATTACTAAGCATGTATGATTGGCACAGTCATAAGGCCTTCAGATGTGCTATACTCCATGTATTTTCTGATTTTAATTAGCACCCAATCTTTGCTCTTAACAGATTTTATAATTTAACTAGCTGGGTTACCTCAAGTGGTTTGGGTAAGAAATAGAAATGAAGAAAGTTAAAAAGTAATTACAAATTATGTATTACTAAAGTTTATTGCCACATAATACATAACTATTGGTAGTGTTGGAAAGCTTCTTTGTACATAATATTCTTAACTTTTAACTAACTCTGGAAACAATATGGCTTGAAGCCATGGCAAAATAGCAAGTGAAATACTTAATTAAAAATGTAAGTGGTGGGATTTGGAACTGAATATCTTAGTAAACATACAAACATGCTAGCATGCATGCTATATTTTCTGTCAACAGATTACACTGTATCATTTCATATCACAAGCTATTTTGAAACTGCCACTTTATTTCTGAGTTTTCATTATTGGATTTGACATACATTTGGGGTTACTACCATTCACTCCTATCCCAAGCCTTATCAACTGTCCTTTGTGAGAGCATAATTAAAAATAATTTGTCAGAACACCTAAATTATTGTGAAAAGAATCTGTGTGAAACATTTCAAGTCTGTGACATAAAAAAGCTGGGCAGAAAGAGCAATCAAACACACACAGATCGTGCTTTATAAAATAGATATTAGATGTTTTGTTTAAAATCTGTATCTATGATGTCAGAAACGACACGCCGTATTGGTTATGCCATTCCTTAAGTGGTTATAACTTACTGCAGAGGACTCATCACATTCTTTTCTCACTTAACATGTTTGTTTAGTTCTAAAATTTTAAATTGATTTATTTTTATTTTAATTAACTGCAAATTAGCAACTAGATGTAAATAAGAAGTTTCCAGTGGTGAACAGGAAACGTTCATTATAAATGAGGCACTTGTTATAATATTTGCATACAGTACAGGAGTTGTGTTGCATGATGCTCTACTGGAGGATATAGCACATTTAGTAATGTTGGTAGTACTGAAATATCATCAATGGCTGGTGCTATACCTTTTAGCTGGCTAGGACTTAAAAACCCAATCTGTTTTTTTCCCCTAGGGAAATTTGAAAGCAGAAGCATGAGGTTTGGCTAGATCTCATCTGGCAGAAGATAAAGAAGCCAGAGGTGAAAATTAGAGGTGCAGGCGATGTGGTATAGAAGTGGCTGTTATACTTTGGTGGTAATGTGGCAATCAGTCATGTAAACACTTTTCAAAACTTTTAATGTGGGAAGAAGAAGCATTATCAAAAAATGATGGAATAAATTGATATAAAGAAGACAATCCCCCCCGAGATCCTGATAAATCAACAAAAATGAGTTCATATGTACCAAATATCCTTTATCATCAGAATCTTCTTGAATAGACCTTCATAAGCTTGTTAACATAAACAGGCTAACTCACATAAGTAGACAGTATTGCAGTGTCAATAGGAAATGGATGTGTTCCCTGTTGATCAGCACGTGCAAGTGAGACTTTCACTTTACTCTGTACATGTGATAATAAAGTTCGTACAAAACTTATAAATTGAGTCATTCTTAACAATGTTCTCCACTGGATGAACATTTTTTACAGCTGATGATAACCCAAAAGAAGTTAATAATTAATGCCTTCATTTAAAGAAATTACTATATAAAATGTGTGAAATCACAAAAAAATATATTGGAATGGAAAAAAAATGACAGCTTGTCAGCTGGTTATGAAATCCGCTGTGCTCCACTTCAAAAAAGGTGATTTAAAAGGGAGCATTTACTAGCTTTTGGCAGTATTTGATGAATCACTCAGTTGAGTGATTAGATTATTGTCCTATTTGTATTCATATTTCTTAAAATTAACCTGCTGATTATTCCTATTTACACACATAACTAAAATAAATCATAGCTTAATTTCTGCTTACAGAATCTACATTCTCGCTTGTTATTCTCATCTTATTTAAGGAACCAAAAGTACATTTAAAAACAATCTTTTGATTTAAATCTGTCTCAATGGTATTATTTAAATATGATTCACAACAGAGATTTAAAATTCCATGTTTCTGTGTGAATCATCAAGTACATTACAATAATAAAATCATAAGATTCATTTTTGACATCATGCAGAGTAATCTAGATTCACCACTTTTAGCCAGTGAGCAATATAAAGGTGTCTTTTGTTACACCGAAGGTTTTTTTTTTAAATCAACATTTATTTTTATGCTATTTGAATAATAAGTGCCAGCAACAAACCTCACAGTAAAATTGAGGTTCTAGGGTGAAAATCATATAAATACAGGGAGAAACAAGTTGAATCCACATAGAAAGCATCCTAGCCTAGAAGTCAAACATTTGAGTGCACCAAGTTAGCAATGCTGTCTGCAGCACTGCCCAAATAAAAAACAAACAAAGTAGTAATAATAATATAAGAATGATCCCTTGTCCAGGATTGGTACCTTGCTTCTAGTGCCACCAGGGCTAGGCAATGGATCCCCGCATCACTAAACTTTATAATTGGTTAAAAAAAGTATGAATGGATAGTGTGACCACTAGGGAGCATTACAGCACCACAAACATCAGTCCCAGGTTCAGATACATGATTTATTGTGACCTTCATGGGTCATTTATAAGGACAAACACAATTCTTCATTTTCTCTTTTCCTTTCTTTCTTCCATCCTGCAGTCGAGTGTTGTCACCTCCTCTCCAGACTCAACTGTACTGAAGCAGAGTTGCTCCCTTTATCCAGAACCCAAGAGTACTTCTGGTGTCACAGCACCGTCCCTCAGAAGCACTTATGGGTTAGGCAGAAGCACCATAAAGTAGAGACCAGTAATCCTTTCAGAGCCCTTTGGTGCCCCCCATGGAACCCAACAGGGCTGCCCCACGGAGCTATAGTTCCCAGCATGCACTGTGAGTATCTGTAGAGGTACCATAACTCAGGGACACTGCCACCTAGCATTTCCGGGATGTAAATAACCAGAGTAAGATGTCTTCCCCAGTCCTTACGTTCTACTAGCATTCCAGCCGGTTAAGGATCCTTTATCAAGTCCTTCTGGGATGCCAGCATATCCATTCCTGTCTGTCTCCTGACTGCAGCAGGGACCACCCAGACTAATTAGTGAGCCAGCCTTCCATCCAAGTAAGGAATTTTGAACCAGCTGACTGGGACACCAGCACGTGTTTGCCATCCATTACAATCGATAAAACAGTAATTTTGAATGGACACTTAAAGTGTTAATTTATCTCAAGAGAATGTATACTGTATTAAATTATGTTACATTATTGAAGAATCAAAAATGTAACATGTAGAAGAAAATGTATTAGTTATGCTGTTTAAATGAGAAGCATGGAGGTAGAGTAAAAGTACAGTCTCCTAGATCCATGGATCTGGTTCAGTTTTAAACTAGGCAACATTTTTGTGAAATGTATGCATTCCTCTTATATTTGTGTGAGCGTACCCAGGGTGATGTTTTTTTTTCATATCCATAAGATATATTTCTTGTTTTGCGGATTCTAAATTTTCCATCTGCTCTGGCAAGTTTCCACTGGATGTACCACTTTTTTTTTTGGATGATTCATGACTATGCACATTTGGAAAATGGTTACCTCAGGGTATGTAGCTTTGTCTTTGACATTTTCTATCAAAACTTATAAAATGCTGTTTGGATCATACATATCTTATAGCATGTGCATTATAATGCACTATACAGTATATGTGTGTTAAAATGGATGTTCTCTGGTACATGTACAAATTAAGCTTTTCAACATATTAACGTTTACTGTTAGACATGCATTTTGGCATTTAGTCACATCACAAAATATGGTTATGTGAAGCAGCCACAGAAACCATTACAACAAGAGGATAAAGTGTTCTTCAGACAAGAAGAGATGCTTCAATTTATCAAGCAAGCTTTGGTTGCCTGTTATACATTATCTCAACAAAATGTTATTTGAAATTAATTTTAATATCCACTATATGACTCAATAATTGGTTCCAGATTCCCAAAGTCCTTTCCATTAATTCAAACTTGTGTCCTGAAGTATGTGATCTTTAAAAGTGTTGCTATAATGTAATTTATGAGGAGTACAGTATAAAGTAACCATTAAAAACTTTGATTTTTGTTAAATTATGATATCATTTATATATTTGAAGTTACAGAGATATTTAGCATTCTGAAATATAATAATATGGGAAACATGCTTAAAGTAATTCAGAATTCAATGTTATGGAATACAAACAGCAAATTTATGTACTACTATATGGTAAACGTACATCCTGTAAATTCAGAAAGCCTCTAATGATTACATATCTGAGTTTGTGTCTCATTTGGATAAGTTTTGGAAATTCCCTATTGCCTTGATAATGATATTCTCTGTCACACTGATTTTTATTTTCATAAGGGATCCTGATACAATATCTGTTCTACTATAATTTGTGATATTTTAGGAAACAATAAATGATCAAGTAAGCCTGTAAGGCAAATTGTCAAATTTCATTGTACATCTGTTCAAACTTCATATGCAATTTGATTTTTTTTAACCCAGGAAGGTCTGTGGTATAACTGGTCCACGGCTCAGAAAAAGGTGGCCGTTTTTAATAAGTAAATAATTAATTGGCCAGCTCATTCTCCATGCTGGTGGAGTAATTGGGGTGAGACACATCTGCATGTGAGGGTACAGTCTGTCTCAGTCCCTTCATCGGCTTCCTGCAGTGCACGATTAAGATGCTGTGCCCACGGAAGCCTATAAGAATGAGCCAGCACGAGAAGGAAGGGAGAGAACTGAGAGAAAAAAGGATGGAGATTAAGGAAAGAAAGAAGAGAGGCAGGAGTGACAGAAAGCTGGTGGTTAGAGAGAGAAGCTGGTGGATGGGAATGGAGCTCCAAGGAGTAGCAACTTACAGGACGGGGCTCAGGGATCATTCCTGTTGAGCGACTAAGAAGCAGAAATGATCATTATGCTCAGGAGTGTGCTCTTACCGGGTGGAGCCAGTGATCTTCAGCAGTGGGAGGATGGCGCAGTTTTTCCGGGTGGAGCCTGGAAAGGCAGCGGTGAGTGCAGAGCAAGGTCTTACTCCTCGAGGAACACTATGGATCAGGAGGTGGGGACAAGGGCCAGGACTGAAGGGTGTCTGTGCCTGTTGGTTGACGTCTCTCTGAGCGGTGAGGTCCGAGTAGGATAAACCAGAGAGGCACCAGTTTTGAAGGGAAGCACCGGGGGCTGAATTTCAATTGAAACTCCTATGTTATTTTAACCTAATTTTTAATTGATTATTTCTTTGATTTTAACATCCAGTTTCACTTTTATGGATTTTTTTTATTATGAACTTTGCACTGCACCTTTTTGGATACCTTAATTTTTGAACTGTTTTTAATAAAAGCACTGAGCACCTTTACACCTCCCCCTTACTTGGTATGTGTTCATCCTAATCCCTCAAATATTTTATCAGTGGTGGCATGTTCAGGAGGGTCTCGGTGGGACCTGGTAGCGTGGGGCTGACCTGCACCGCCACAAGGCCTCCTGCAGAATTGTATAAAATTTTATCTGATAAATTAAGTCAAATTAAGGAAGCTAATGAAAAAAGCCTTCAATAAAAATATTACATTGGGTGTCAATCATGGAAAAAACAATGATATTAAAATTGTTAACATTGTGGTGAAGATCATAGCAAAAGCAGTGAAAAAAGTCCTTCCATCAATAGTTTTGTAGGCTAACATTGGACATTTAGCAAATAGTATTGAACCTTAAATGAATGTTTAATGTATTATATTCTTCTGCAGCTACTGAGATTCTGGAGGTCTTACTACTGTATTTCATCATTTCTATCAATTCTTTCACCATCTATATTAATATATAAGAAGATATTCGGGCCACTGTAATGGATGGACTACACTCCACCACTCAATGTTTGCCCCTTTACAACTTATGGCAGCATTGGGACGAGAACCTTACCATACGAATTTCAGATATAGAATGGCAGTCAGCCTTTGACAAAATATACCCTTCATTAGTCTGGGCAAAAAATGATGTAATTCAAGTAAAAATCATCCACCACATGCACTTATTTCAACTAAAGTTATCTAAAGTACAGTAATCCCTCCTCCATCGCGGGGGTTGCGTTCCAGAGCCACCAGCGAAATAAGAAAATCCGCGAAGTAGAAACCATGTTTATATGGTTATTTTTATATTGTCATGCTTGGGTCACAGATTTGCGCAGAAACACAGGAGGTTGTAGAGAGACAGGAACGTTATTCAAACACTGCAAACAAACATTTGTCTCTTTTTCAAAAGTTTAAACTGTGCTCCATGACAAGACAGAGATGACAGTTCTGTCTCACAATTAAAAGAATGCAAACATATCTTCCTCTTCAA
Organism: Erpetoichthys calabaricus; assembly: GCF_900747795.2. Taxonomy (NCBI): domain Eukaryota; kingdom Metazoa; phylum Chordata; class Cladistia; order Polypteriformes; family Polypteridae; genus Erpetoichthys; species Erpetoichthys calabaricus. Next base: position 54,992,501 of record NC_041396.2, on the reverse strand, counting down.
AGGAGTCAGGAGCAGAGACTGTCATAAAGGCAAAGCACCGCGGCACAAAGCTGTTGAAGGCGGCAGCTCACATCCCCTCCGTCAAGAGCACAGAAAGAGAGAGAGAGACAGAGAAAAACAAGAAAGCAAAAATCAATACGTCCCCTTCGAGCTTTTAAGTATGCGAAGCACCGTGCAGCATGTCGTTTTAGGAAGCAGCTGCACAAAAGATAGCAACGTGAAGATAATCTTTCAGCATTTTTAGGCGAGCGTCCGTATCGTCTAGGTGTGCGAACAGCCCCCCTGCTCAATCCCCCTACGTCAGGATCAGAGACAGTCAGCACAAGAGAAAGAGAAAAGTAAGCTGGGTAGCTTCTCAGCCATCTGCCAATAGCGTCCCTTGTATGAAATCAACTGGGCAAACCAACTGAGGAAGCATGTACCAGAAATTAAAAGACCCATTGTCCGCAGAAACCCGCGAAGCAGCAAAAAATCCGCGATATATATTTAAATATGCTTACATATAAAATCCGCGATGGAGTGAAGCCGCGAAAGGCGAAGCGCGATATAGCGAGGGATTACTGTATACCCTGTCAAAGACTGTAATTGTGAAAAGTGTCATCAGGCACCCATCTCATCTGATCTTGTGTTTTAGGAAGGTAATACATTCATACCATATTGCAAAATGTCTTTGCCTTTATGTTAGGTAGTATTGAAAAATCTGTTACTCTTAATTCACTTAAATTTAGCTTAAATATACCCAATAATTACAAAAAAGAGAATAAAAAACTTCTGACTTGGCAAATAATAGGTGAGCAGTCACAATGAGGAATTATAAAGATATATTGCCAAGGAGCCCCAGTAGTGTTTCTTGACACACATCTGCTAAGTAATTTGTGGATAAAATTACTTAATGAGTGTGTCAGAGAGAGGATGTGCAGTGTGCAGCATTGGTCATAATGCCACTCAGTTTTGTTGTCATTATTTCCTCTGCCACTATAGTCATTAGGTTGAGAGTGCATCCCATAACTGAGCCTGCTTCCTTATTAGTTTATTGATTCAGTTGGCCTCTCTTGAATTGATGTTACCAGCCCAGCATACTACAGAGTAGAAAACTGCAGTTTGTCACAAAGTAATTGATACCACTACTCACGTTATAGTAACACAATCTCCAGAGAAAATAGAATCTGCTCTTCCCTTTCTTATACTGTATAGTTCTTCTTGTGTTATGAGAGAAGTCTAGCCTGACCTTGATATGGACGCCCAAGTACATATCTGCTCCCTAAATAGTCACCAGGTGTAGAGACTCTTAAGGGTGGCAAAAGGTAATAATCAGTTCCATGGTTTTGCTGATGTTAAATAGCAGACAGTTCTATTTGTACCAAGAAATAAAGTCAATACACCCCATTAGTGCAGAATCATCTGAGAATTTCTGCCAGTGACATTAAAATTGAGAGCTGGTCTCGGTACGACAGGCTGGTGTAATAGATGCGGGTGAGATAAAGTCCAAACGACCCTAGACACGATCAGATGTCTGGTCACGGGAGGTGCCACTATTAACTCCACAGTGGTACAACTTTGTTTGTAAACTCCTCTTTCCAATATCGAGGTAAAGATTAATTTCAAGCACAATCTGAACTCTGAAAGTACTTTAATTCCTGTTGCTGTGGTCTGTAAACAAATTAAATACATACAACGTTACGTACAAATACACATTTTAACACTCTGAACATGTAAGTTTAACAAACATTTGAACCTCTTTATATCAAATTATCTATGATAAACTTACTTTTCCGCAAGGACGCACAGCATTAATGGCTCAAGTGATAAGAGAAAAGGACAAACTATTCCCACAACGTGCAGCAAGCAAACAAAGGAACGAAAGACGTGCGAAGCCTGAACTTTCACCCGGAAATATGTAGGAAAAACGCCACAAGTGATTTTTAATATTCTGCCATTAGAGGTCGCAATTCAACCTGACAAAGGACTTTCTGACATAGTCGCCCCCAAATTTGTTAGCACAAATTTGTACTTCAAGAAGAAAGTCCTCATCACCCATCTCGTCCATATCCATCACAGTCTTCAACAGTTGGAAGCCTGACTAATTTGACTGTGGGTCGGACATACACTCGATCCTTTACCTGAATCTTCACCGTTCGTATGCGACCATCAGGTCCTGGGTAGGTTTCAATGATTTTACTGCTTGGCCATGATGCTCTTGGGAGTTGCGCATCAATAATCATGACTACCTCTCCAACCTTCAACTCATCACAGTCAGTCTGCCATTTCTGACGGAGCTGGAGACCAGGTAAGTAATTCTTGACAAAATTACTCCAGAAATGATCAGCTAAAATCTGACTGTGACGCCATCGCCGTCGTCCCAGCAAATCATCTGGAGGGTAAACTACCTGTGGTAGTGAAGCATCTCGCCGCCCCATGAGCAACAGATTCGGAGTTATCGGGTCAGGATCTGCCACATCTGAGGATACATATCCCAGGGGTTTGGAGTTCAAAATACCTTCAACTTCTATAAGAACGGTAGCTAACACGGCCTCAGTCACAACATTGGTTCCAAGAACTACTCGTAAGGCACTCTTCACTGACCTGATTTCCCGTTCCCAGGTCCCTCCAAAATGTGGACTACTTGGTGGGTTGAACTGAAATTTCACTTGCTGCTTAGCGAGTTGCTCCTGCAAGGACGGCATCATGGCAGTAATAGCTTCCTTTAACTCAGCTTCTCCTCCTCGGAAATTTGTACCTCTGTCAGACAGAAGTTCAGCAGGCTAGCCTCTTCTTGACACAAACCGACGGAAAGCCATGAGAAATGCATCAGTATCTAAATTTTCAATTAAATCTAAATGAACACAACGAGTAGTCATACATTTGAATATAATTCCCCAACGTTTTTCCGTCCTCCGGCCAATTTTTACTGTGAAGGGACCAAAGCAATCAACCCCTGTGAACCAAAAGGGTGGCTTAAATAGCCATAGTCGTGCTGGAGGTAGATCCGCCATCTTTGGAGCCCGAGTGGTGGCACGCCAACGCTGGCATTCCCTACATTGGTGCTGATGTCGTCTGATAGCCTTGCGACCCCTTAATATCCAATATTTTCTTCTTACCTCCGCAAACACACGCTCTGGGCCTGGGTGCAGAAGTTTTTCATCATAGTTCTGAATGAGCTGTTTAGTTATTGGGTGACATGGGTCCAGTACAATAGGATGGATGCCTTCCTCATTAAAACCCTCTATTCTTCTTAGTTGGCCACCAACTCGAATGAAACCCACGGTATGGTCGAATTCTGGTGATAATGTCCTCAAGCGACTGCTTAGAGGTATTTCCACTCCTGATTGAAGATTCTTGACTTCTACAGGGAAACTGCTCTGTTGAGCTCTTCTTAGGAGTTCAACTTCCGTCTCCCTCCAGGATTCTGCTGAGGAATAAGCACTTGAATTCCCATCAGCCACCCCATGAAGATCCTGAATGGTAGCCTTAACTAAATCATTCCAAGACTGGAAAAGACTGGGATCTGGATATCTAGTGTGCTGTTCCATTACAAGACTTCCACAAAAGGTAGCATTCTTCATTTCAGTGGAGTCCTCAGGTGGGCCAGTAATCAAGGAACATGGCCATTCGTTAATAGGCTGTTTGAGAAAGGAAGGTCCATTCCTCCATCTGTTTAACTCACTAAGCTCCTTTAGGGTCTTTCCTCGGGTAATGTCATCAGCTGGATTATCTTTGGTTGCTATGTAATTCCAGTTGTCTAAATTGGTTAAGTTCTGTATTTCCGCTACTCTGGTGCCTACAAACACTTTATACCGACAGGATTCGGATTTCAGCCAGGTCAAGACTGTAGTGGAATAATAATAATAATTCATTACATTTATATAGCGCTTTTCTCAGTACTCAAAGCGCTATCCACACAGGGAGGAACCGAACCCACAATCTTCCACAGTCTCCTTACTGCAAAGCAGCAGCACTACCACTGCGCCACTCCACAAGAGTACCTGCCCTATAGGCAAGCTCAGCTCTGTGGTAAGTAGAAGCGCTAACTGAGCACCAGTTAAAGCAGCACAAAGCTCTAGACGAGGCATTGAGATTTGCCGTTTGGGGGCTACCCTGGACCTAGCCATCACAAAGCTAACATGTATTCCTCCCTTTTCATCTTCAGTACGTAGATAAGCAACAGACCCATATAATCGCTCGGAGGCATCACAGAATACATGCAAGTCTCTCTTAGCCCCGGGAGTATCAGCACATGGTGGGATGTAGCAGCGAGGCAAGATTACATGCTTTATACTGCCTAACTCCTCTACCCAGGTAAGCCATCGTTGCACAAGGGTGTCAGGGGTAATGTGATCATCCCAACCACTTTCAGTCTTCCAAAGGTCTTGTACCAGAACCTTGGCTCGTGCTGTAAAGGGAGTGAGAAACCCCAGTGGGTCATACTGGCTGGCAAGTACCTTATAAATGTTCCGCTTAGTTGGCTCAATGCATTCAATTGGGCAACATCTGTAACCAAGACTGTCCACGGTACAGTTCCAGCGGAGACCTAGTGTTGGCTCTAGTGGCTCTTCGCCATGCTGTGAAAGCCACAGTACAGAATTCTCTGATCTGGCCTCATCTGGGAGATGTTGAATGACTGATGTGAAATTGCTGGCCCACTGCCTAATTTCAAAGCCAATTTCAGAAAGATGTTGACACAATTTATCTACTAGCTGCTTGTCACTTTCTATACACGGTAAGCTGTACAGACAGTTATCCACATAAAAAGCTTTATTAACACAATTCCACACCTCTTCAAAGCCTTCCTGATTGTCCTGAGCATGTTTTCTCAATGCATATGTTGCTCAACAAGGGCTACAGGTTGTGCCAAAAGGTAAGACTTGCCATTCATAAACACTTGGTAACTTATCACGGTCCATATTCCTCCATATAAACCTCAGTAATGACCTGTCAGAAGGTAGCAAACGTATTTGATGAAACATAGCCTTGATGTCACCAGATATGGCAACTATATGCTGGCGAAATCGAAGAAGAACACCCAGTAATAAGGGTCCCAAAGTTGGACCTGCAAACAGATGATCATTTAAGGCAAGTCCATGCCTCTGATAGGAGCAGTTGAATACAAGCCTGTATTTACCATTATGCTGCACCATATGATGTGGTATATACCAAGCCTCTTCGTGTGATTTTATTTCCTTTTCAGTCAGAATTCTGACATGGCCTGCATCCACAAGCTTCTGGATGTGCAGTGTATGTAAGTCAGCCAAATATTGATCTTTCATAAGACACCTTCCTACACGTCTAAGGTGGGGAAGCATAGCTTCTGGAGAAACAAGGAAGCATGGACTTCTGGAACGTCTCAATAATGGGGTGGAATATCTTTTGACCCCATGGCACCCTGCCCGGGATTGGTTCCTGCCTTGTGCCCTGTGTTGGCTGGGATTGGCTCCAGCAGACCCCTGTGACCCTGTGTTCGGATTCAGCGGGTTGGAAAATGGATGGATGGATGGATGGACCTCAACTGTCACAGTCCTTGTTTCAAGCAAGTCCAGGGCTTGTTGGTCTTGCTTGGACTGGGTCACCTGCTGCAGGTTCAGATAGGGTAAAGTGTCGGTCTGCCAAAGCCGTTCTACATTTCTTATTAGTTCAGTTGAGGGGGATGAGACATTCATCAGTATACATCTTTCATCTTGTCCCTATCCTTGGATTAGACCTGCAGGCCCTTGTAGTGTTCATCCCAAAGCAGTGCGGACTGCAACAGGTGCATTCGGGGTTCTATTCAATAAGGGCGCGCACAAAAAGGCGACCTTCAAAAGGGCGACCTCAATTGGGCACGGAGAATAAAAGCGCACATAAATAAAAGCGATCTTCAAAAGGGCGACCTCAATTGAGCGCCGAATAAAGGCGCGCGTAAATAAAGGCGAGCTTCAAAAGGACGACCTCAATTGAGCGCCGAATAAATGCGTGCGCAAATAAAGGAGCGCTTCAAAAGGATGACCTTCGGAGCGAATTAAATTAATTGTCCTTGATTATGCTAATAGACCGCATCTCGAATATCTACGTGGCATTGCTAATAGACCGCATCTCGAATATCTACGTGGCATTGCACATAATCTACAGCTTCAAGTGTAACTTGCTTTCACCTTTTTATACATTCAGTCATTGCCTTAATCTAATTTTCTGTAATTTTGAAAACAACGAAATATAGAGAGCTTTAGAGATAGTTCGTTAGAAGTTCATGCATTAATTAATTGGATGTTTTAATATTCTTGCTTTCACCTTTTTATACGTTCAATCATTGCCTTTATCTAATAAATTTTCTGTAATAATTTTGTTGCGTTTGCCTTTATTCGCTGCGCCCAACTGAGGTCGTCCTTTTGAAGCTCGCCTTTATTTACGCGCGCCTTTATTCGGCGCTCAATTGAGGTCGCCCTTTTGAAGATCGCTTTTATTTATGTGCGCTTTTATTCGCCTCGCCCAATTGAGGTCGCCCTTTTGAAGGTCGCCTTTATGTGCGCGCCCTTATTGACGGATACCGCATTCGGTGGACCAAAATTTACTGGTTAAATCGGCATCACCAGTTGGGGAAAATCTGAGCCTATCAGAAGCAAAGGACAGGCCCGGTCTATCTGAGGTAATGGTACATTGCGGAGATGCAGGTAACGCTTCTTCAACTCATTAATAGGGTATGAGTATTCTGACAAGCACAGACTGTTTGCAGAGAAGGCCCGTTGAATGGTATATTTCTTGTTGGGTTCATTCACCGAAGAGACTTCAAAGTTCACTGCATTACCAGGAATCCGGACAATATCCTGTCAGACTGTTCTAAGAGTCATTACCTCTGGGGTTTGGGGTAGCTTTAGTGTGCTGACTGCCGCAGTCATGATAATGGTCCTTTCCGATCCATCATCTAGGACAGCAAAGGTCTCAACTGAACGCCCAGCATAGTGTACTAGAATCTTCACGACTTTAAGTAACACGATGTGGACGTCTGTTCCAGTCAATGTATATGGCATCAGACTTGACTACAGTCATGAGTACACTCTGCCCTCTTCTCTGCATAACAGTATCATGCAGAATTGTAAGGTGGAGCTCCTTGCATGTGTTGCATGGCTTCTTCAACGTACACGAGTCAGGGGTGTGTGTACGGCCACATTTCCAACAACGCTCGTTATCTCTTATCCAGTTGGCAACCTGTTCAGCACTTAATTTCTTAAAGTCTGTGCAGGCATTCAGATAGTGCTCCTTGTTATTGCAGAATGGGCAATAAGGTTTGAGCTTTGCATTGGACGTTTTAAGTGAAGGAGAGGAGTGAGGATTCGGTTGAAATGCAACTGGCTCAGCATTATAGTAAATTGTGTTGGTTGGCTCTGTTCTCCGGACTGAGAGTGTATTCTCCTTTCTGCCATGCTTCAATGTCTCCCCCCCAAAACAGGGCAGCAGCTTGCTCCAAAATGCGTTTAGCACGGGACTTGGTTTGTAGCCAGACTGAAAGGTCCTGCAGTGTGTAGGTACAGTCTGCATTAGACTGTAATATTCCTTGAGCAAAGCAATATTCCACAAATCCATCACGATAACTAGGGGGCAACTTGCTCAAAAGCTGTGATCCACAACTCAATTCATAACCACCTTCTCCTTCCAAAGCCTGAAGCATACCAACCAATGAATGTACTGAAAGGGCAAAGTCCTCAAATGCTTCAGCATCCCCAAATTTTATAGGTGAAGCATTAAGTATTGTTCCCATTTCACTCTGTACTAGCTGCCTTGGTTGACCATTTTTCTCTTTCAGCACTTGCAGGGAAATCAAATATGGATTTGGGCAATGCATATATGGTTTGGCCAATTTGTGTGCTCCAGGAAATTTCAAACATCCAAGCAGCACTTGGTATTTGTACTGTTCAGTTAGATGGGGATGGCCATTTAAAAGACTGTCTAGTCCTATTTTGAAGAGAGCAAATTCACTCTCTTTGCCACTCTCAAAGCATGGCAGTTTCGGCTTAGGAATCCCACATGATGAAGCAATAAGCAAGTCCATCATATCGGGTGCGACTTGTACTGAAGGTGCATAGGCAGATGGCTTTGACAGGAAGGGTGATTCTGTAGGCATGTCAGAAATCGTAGGAGGGACATCCACCAGCTGGAAAAGGCTGATGTACAAGTCGTGGACCCCAGGCAGTTGGTGCCTGGCGTTTCCACTCTGCATATTGTTTGTTACATGTTGGATTAGTGTATTAATTATAGGAAAACTAAAATCCTGGTGGTCTTGGGACATTATTGTTGCAGTAGGGACCCTGGCACTGTCATCCTTATTTCTGCCACTCAGGTCTAATGGGTAGGACATGGTGAAGGGCTCTGCATTCACATTAAGCAAATCTTTAGTTGGTGCTGACAGATTTGAGAAGTGCTTTGGGATATGGGAAACAGTAGGGGTCACAATCCCTTTGCGTTCATTTTCCATAACAAATGAAGAAATCATTTCTGCTTCTTCTAAGTCCTGTTCAGCCCTTCGGAGACGTCGCTGCTGGGACAACTGCTGGGCTATAGCCTCTCTTTCCTTCAATGCTTCTCTAGCCTGAGTGTCTAGTAGTCTACAGTAATCCCTCCTCCATCGCGGGGGTTGCGTTCCAGAGCCAAACGCGAAATAAGAAAATCCGCGAAGTAGAAACCATATGTTTATATGGTTATTTTTATATTGTCATGCTTGGGTCACAGATTTGCGCAGAAACACAGGAGGTTGTAGAGAGACAGGAACGTTATTCAAACACTGCAAACAAACATTTGTCTCTTTTTCAAAAGTTTAAACTGTGCTCCATGACAAGACAGAGATGACAGTTCTGTCTCACAATTAAAAGAATGCAAACATATCTTCCTCTTCAAAGGAGTGAAGCAAACAAATCAATAGGGCTGTTTGGCTTTCAAGTATGCGAAGCACTGCGGCACAAAGCTGTTGAAGGCGGCAGCTCACACCCCCTCGTCAGGAGCAGGGAGAGAGAGAGACAGAGAAAAATCAATACGTGCCCTTTGAGCTTTTAAGTATGCGAAGCACCGGGCAGCATGTCGCTTCACGAAGCAGCTGCACACAGAAGGTAGCAACGTGAAGATAATCTTTCAGCATTTTTAGACCAGCGTCCGTATAGTCTAGGTGTGCGAACAGCCCCCCTGCTCACACCCCCTACGTCAGGATCAGAGAGAGTCAGCGCAAGAAAGAGAGAGAAAAGTAAGTTGGGTAGCTTCTCAGCCATCCACCACTAGCGTCCCTTGTATGAAATCAACTGGGCAAACCAACTAAGGAAGCATGTACCAGAAATTAAAAGACCCATTGTCCGCAGAAATCCGCGAACCAGCAAAAAATCCGCGATATATATTTAAATATGCTTACATATAAAATCCACGATGGAGTGAAGCCGCGAAGCGCGATATAGCGAGGGATTACTGTACATCGCTCATCTATTTTAAGGTCTTCCTCTATTTGTTTTCTGAGTTCTTGCAGTTCCACATATTTCCTTTTTTCTCTAAGAAAGGCAGACTGTGAATCGCTCAATGACAAATGCGTAACATTACTATGCTGTGAACTTACAGTGCGATGTAACCGCTCGCTGTGACCTACATGGGAACCCAAAGCCGTCGGAGGAATATTCTGTTGGGATATTGAGCAGCTTGTAACAGAGCGTGCCTTTTGTCTTGATGGGTAATATTCTACCTCATAGGCTCCTAGCTGGGGTGGAGCGCGAGTCTCCCAGTGGATGCGGAGGCGATCTGACTGCTGACTGCGTGCATCTGCGGCAGAACTTGTTTGTCAAGTTGTGCTCACTGTGCATTCAGGAGGGTAACTCGTCTCAGTACATAAAACAGAAGGACTGACCTGACCAGCTACTGAAGGGTTAACATTTCCTGCCGTATTGATCAGGTCCGCTTTATCTGAAGTGTTTCTTTGAAGAGCTGGGCTCAGCTCATCAGCGTTTTGCTCCTTATCCATTTGCCTTTGAACTTTAACCTTGTAAAGAAAAAAATCCGGCTGGAAGGACCATAAAATTGAGAGCTGGTCTCGGTACGACAGGCTGGTGTAATAGATGCGGGTGAGATAAAGTCCAAACGACCGTAGACACGATCAGATGTCTGGTCACGGGAGGTGCCGCTATTAACTCCACAGTGGTTCAACTTTGTTTGTAAACTCCCCTTTCCAATATCGAGGTAAAGATTAATTTCAAGCACAATCTGAACTCTGAAAGTACTTTAATTCCTGTTGCTGTGGTCTGTAAACAAATTAAATACATACACTAAGTTACAACGTTACGTACAAATACACATTTTAACACTCTGAACGTGTAAGTTTAACAAACATTTGAACCTCTTTATATCAAATTATCTATGATAAACTTACTTTTCCTCAAGGACGCACAGCATTAATGGCTGAAGTGATAAGAGAAAAGGACAAACTATTCCCACAACGTTCAGCAAGCAAATAAAGGAACGAAAGACATGCGAAGCCTGAACTTTCAATCGGAAATATGTAGGAAAAGCGCCACAAGTGATTTTTAATATTCTGCCATTAGAGGTCGCAATTCAACCTGACAAAGGACTTTCTGACAGACATAATGTGGATACAGTATATTGATCCACTGTAGTCCAAGGTGTTATATGTATAATCCTACAGAATTGTTCCTTCTAGTACTCCGGTGTTACTCATATGCACATCTGAGACACAGTACTTGAGCCTCACAAACATTGGTGTTCAGACAGAGACACCTTAGGCTTATCCACCTGAATATTGAAATAATATTGTGAATTTCCCATTGGGATTAATAAAGTATCTATCTATCTATCTATCTATCTATCTATCTATCTATCTATCTATCTATCTATCTATCTATCTATCTATTCCTGAGATTATTCCTTAACAGGGATGGTTAGATGGTATTGAAGTTACAGGAGCAAAAAATTAATCTTTGCAGTGCTAACAGCTTTGTCCCAGTAGAAATAAGCTTTGTGGAGCTGTTAGATACATGTCTAAGGCAAACTGGAGTGGGTCAAAATGGTCATTCACAAGAAAATTGATATAGTCCTGGACCAACCACTTGAAGCTGTTCAAGAATGTGGGACATAAGAGCCACTTGTCTGTAGTCATTTTGTGAATAGGCACCTACCTTTATTGAAACTGGAACAACACAGAATGTTTTGCCACAGCAGCAGTACTTTGTTTAGCATGAATGACAGACTGAACAAGTAATAGATGACACCAGAAAGATGATTAGCACAGGTATTAACTCCATCGGGTCCTGCAGCTTTTCCTGTGTGTAGCCTCCTCAGTTGTCTAAGGAAGATGCTGAGTATTGCTAAGTGGAGTAATACCAGGAAGCTAGAAATATCTGTGCTATATCATCATTGCTCATTTGACACCTTATTTTAGTCACCTGGAGAATTCCTAATGTGCCCACTATAACACTGTGAGAAAAATGTTTTATTCTACTGCATATGAAATTAAAAAAATCTAATTTTACATCTGAATGACTATACAAAGCTTGTGTAGATTTAGGCAGAAAGGTATTAATATTTCTCTTAAATAAGTATGTTGTGGTTAACCTTTTAAATATTAATATTCACATTAGGTTAATGAATTTTATAGCTCGCTAGATGATTTGGAAATGGTGTTGAAGCTGAATTTTATATGAAATATACTATTACTTATTGTGTGCTAAATTGTTCTGTAGCATACTTATTGTAATGTAAATTTTAAAAAACTAATAAATGAAAACAACATTTATTTATTCATTGGTTAACTAAAAAGATAATCTGAATTTAACAACAGGGGAATTTAACCATAATAACTGACTGAACAGAGTAGGTTGCTGTTTGTACTATCCGTGCCTTGGAGCATTAATGTTACTATCTGGTGCAACACAGAGACTTTTATCAAAAACTATATTTCAATATTATTTTTTCTGAAGTCTCTCTAAGTCTCAATTGATGTAATATTTATATGTATTATCTTTTTTGAAAGCTGTCTACTGCAATCTAGAGAATAATGCAGGCAGACCATCTAGATTGACTGTTCTTGGTATTATAGCATTATTGGTTACAAAAAAAAAGTCCTGAGTGTCACAAGATCTCCCCTAGGGTGATTTAACTGGAACCAATAAGGAAAATAAGAGGAGGTTGTGAACCATCATGTTACCCTTACTATACAGTATATCAGAAAGAAACTGCTTTGCAGCTCCAGAATTCTTGATTATAACCCCATCCCATACAGACAGAGTCCCATGTCTAACCCGGTCCTACTAAAAACTGTCGGTTTTGATATCCCCATAATTCTTAACTGAATGAACAGTTATGAACATGTATGGATATGTGAATGCATATTTATTTAGCCTTTGCCCCATTTACTGCTTTCATGAGTAAATGTTACTTTGAATGTGGCCTTCAGTAATGAAAGGTGGCCATGATACATACTGGCAAAAACAGATTGTTGGCTCTGTCAGAAAATGTAATAAATACTTTTATTAAACATCCCTACAAAATCTTTGTACGAACTTCAAAATTGATGTAACAGCATTCATAATGATTCATAATTAACTTCTAATATTGCAAAAGTTAAGTTTTGAAAAAAAAATCTTTATTAATACCAACAAATTCAGAATGCAGTCAAATTTGTGATTTATATGAATCATAGCCATACATTTTGATATACTGAGACTTTAGGTGAAAATAATGTTAACAAAATACTATTTTGGTTATTATTTTATCTTGGAAAATTATATTGTTGGACTGTGTGGATAATTTATTTGTAAAAAAATCTTAGACATACAGTATGACTTTAATGCAGAATTTTGAGACATGCACCACATTGTATAACAACTAAAAAAACAGGCTTATTACTGGTTTAGCATAAATTGTTGTTTGGCTATTAAAACATCTATATATATAATTCACTAAGCCGGGAGACAAGTAGCCACCCATGGAAAGCATGCTGGAAGGGGCGTGGATTCACTAAGCCGTCGACAAGTAAGCCGCCCATGGTGCACGCAGGAAGGAGCCACGGCCACCAACTCTTAAGACCATTGGATACGACGACAACTCGCAGAGCCACGCCCACCAACTCGGACTCGACAACTGGGAAAAAACGCCGTCATTTATGTTCGTCTGGGCTAGAGGCTACATGCATCTCTGAGCCACGTTGACTTTTCATTAGTCAACCTCAGTCGAACCTCGGCTCACACAGAGGCAGCGCGAGAGAGAGACAGAGGCACACACACAGGCAGCGCCAGAGAGAGACAGAGGCACACAGGCAGCCCGAGAGAGAGAGCCGCGCACACACACGGGCAGAGCCAGAGAGAGACAGAGGCACACAGGCAGGCAGTGAGAGAGAGAGCCGCGCACACACACAGGCAGAGCCAGAGAGAGACAGAGGCACACAGGCAGCCCAAGAGAGAGAGCCGCGCACACACACGGGCAGAGCCAGAGAGAGACAGAGGCACACAGGCAGGCAGTGAGAGAGAAAGCCGCGCACACACACGGGCAGAGCCAGAGAGAGACAGAGGCACACACGCAGCGCGAGAGAGAGCCGCGCGCACACACGGGCAGAGCCAGAGAGAGACAGAGGCACACAGGCAGGCAGTGAGAGAGAGAGCCGCGCACACACACGGGCAGAGCCAGAGAGAGACAGAGGCACACAAGCAGGCAGTGAGAGAGAAAGCCGCGCACACACACGGGCAGAGCCAGAGAGAGACAGAGGCACACACGCAGCGCGAGAGAGAGCCGCGCGCGCACACACGGGCAGAGCCAGAGAGAGACAGAGGCACACAGGCAGGCAGTGAGAGAGAGAGCCGCGCACACACACGGGCAGAGCCAGAGAGAGACAGAGGCACACAAGCAGGCAGTGAGAGAGAAAGCCGCGCACACACACAGGCAGAGCCAGAGAGAGACAGAGGCACACACGCAGCGCGAGAGAGAGCCGCGCACACACACACAGGCAGCGCCAGAGAGAGACAGACGCAGAGAGACAGAGGCACACAGGCAGCCCAAGAGAGAGCCGCGCACACACACGGGCAGAGCCAGAGAGAGACAGAGGCACACAGGCAGGCAGTGAGAGAGAGAGCCGCGCACACACACAGGCAGAGCCAGAGAGAGACAGAGGCACACAGGCAGGCAGTGAGAGAGAGAGCCACGCACACACACGGGCAGAGCCAGAGAGAGACAGAGGCACACAGGCAGGCAGTGAGAGAGAGAGCCGCGCACACACACAGGCAGAGCCAGAGAGAGACAGACGCAGAGAGACAGAGGCACACAAGCAGCCCGAGAGAGAGAGCCACGCACACACACAGGCAGAGCCAGAGAGAGACAGAGGCACACAGGCAGCCCGAGAGAGAGAGCCGCGCACACACACAGGCAGAGCCAGAGAGAGACAGAGGCACACAGGCAGGCAGTGAGAGAGAGAGCCGCACGCACACACGGGCAGAGCCAGAGAGAGACAGAGGCACACAGGGAGGCAGTGAGAGAGAGAGCCGCGCACACACACAGGCATAGCCAGAGAGAGACAGATGCAGAGAGACAGAGGCACACAGGCAGCCCGAGAGAGAGAGCCACGCACACACACGGGCAGAGCCAGAGAGAGACAGAGGCACACAGGCAGCCCGAGAGAGAGAGCCGCGCACACACACAGGCAGAGCCAGAGAGAGACAGAGGCACACAGGCAGGCAGTGAGAGAGAGAGCCGCGCGCACACACGGGCAGAGCCAGAGAGAGACAGAGGCACACAGGCAGGCAGTGAGAGACGGAGCCGCACACACACACAGGCAGAGCCAGAGAGACACAGAGGCACACACACAGACAGATAGATAGATACTTTATTAATCCCAAGGGGAAATTCACATTCTCCAGCAGCAGCATACTGATACAATAAACAATATTAAATTAAAGATTGATAATAATGCAGGTAAAAAAAACAGACAATAACTTTGTATAATGTTAAATGTTAACGTTGGTGGGCGGGTCTCTGTTAGTTGCTTTTGCGAGCGGGCACATGACCAGGCAGTGTGTATGCTTCGAGAGCGAAGGTGGACGCGACAGCACCATCTAAGAAGAATCATATTTGTCGTGGATGTGAATCGCTGTATGCAGCGTGTAAAACAGTTTGCGAGGGGTATTCCATGGTCTTAGCAGTTTCTGTACTTCGATGTGAATCGATGTATGCAGCGTGTAAAACGCTGTATTGTATGTTGCCCTCACCAGAGTTACATCTTTTCATTCACCTACAGTCGTATCCTCAAAACCAACCCCATTTGGACAACTGTGTCTTTCAGGAAGTGTTCACCCATCAATACATAATTATGCGGCGTATGCTACGCCGCGGGTTGGCTAGTAACATAAAAATCAGACAATGCCCTTTTTCATCACCTCCAAATATTTGGTGCTGAATAGCTTGTGGATTGTTGCAAATTCTCCTTAATGATAGCAGGTGTAGAGCCTAACAGAGGATAGAAGAAGAATAGGCTATACAAAAGCACAAAGCAGATCTACGTAGCACTGTGTGACACTGCCATTCTAATGATGAAGACATTTTTCAATTTAATTTTGCATTGAATAATAACCATTTAAACCAGGTTTAAAAACCCATAAAAACATTAAATGAAAACCTATTGGCGGCACAGTGGCGCAGTGGGTAGCGCTGCTGCCTCACAGTTAGGAGACCTGGGTTCGCTTCCCGGGTCCTCCCTGCGTGGAGTTTGCATGTTCTCCCCGTATCTGAGTGGGTTTCCTTCGGGTACTCCAGTTTCCTCCCACACTCCAAAGACATGCAGGTTAGGTGCATTGGCGATCCTAAATTGTCCCTAGTGTGTGGATGTGTGTGGGCTGGCTTGTTTGTTGGTTTGTTTCCTGCCTTGCACCCTGTGTTGGCTGGGATTGGCTCCAGCAGACCCCCGTGACCCTGTAGTTAGTGGGTTGGATGATGGATGGATGGATGAAAACCTATTAAACATGTAGTGAAGAAAACAAATACCAAGGTGAAACAAAACAATATTCAATATGTATATACTGTAAATAATACATTTTCTGTAGTATACTAACATAACAGAATCTCCAGTCAAATGATACAAATGTAAAAAACGATTTACTAATAACTGACATGTTTCTTGTTAAACCTTTCAGGTCCTATAAAACTTAAGTATACATGTAACACATGCAAGTAAGAATTTCACTGTACTCTATCATCTATACATGTAACAATAATGAATCTATAAACCTGTAAACTTACTTGCAGGTCTTAGAGTAACAGCAGCCTTTGCTAAAATTCATTTTTTATTTGTTCATATTTAGTAAACCCACAAATCGAGTAATTAAAAAAACAAGAGTTGGTTATCATATTAAATATCTTTCCTTCAAAACACACATAATAACCTTTAGCTATTAGGCTTAAAATCTTTGAAAACTGAATTCTTCCTCAGTGTTTTAGATGAGCAATGTAACATATCACTTATGCTTTATCTTTTGACTCACTTCAAAACTCTCTTATGTTAAGGGTAACAACAGTCCATAATCAGAATGTTTGGTTTTATGAAACCTTTCAGCATTCTCACTTGGAAAGGTTTTTATTTTTACACTTCATTTATGATACTTAAAACCTTTTTTCTCTTCAGTTTTCTGGTATTCCTTTTAAAGACAGCAGAGCCTGCAGGAGCATCTGTCATTGGTAAAGTTTTTCCATATACTGTATGTTGTTTGAAATTTATTTTAGAATTTGTTTTAATCCAGTTATACTTAGTTTTGTCCAGTTGTTAATTGAGCTAATGAAAGAAGTATTGGTGATGCTTCTTATATATAATACTGAAAAAATTGAAAATTGTCTGGGTTTTTATATTTAGAGATGACATTACTGAACATTTTCGTGCTGTCCTCTGTATTCCAGTTTGCACCTATTATCCCTGACCATCCTACCATAAAATCCGCATATGTATGCATGTGTGATAAAGTATGAGAAAGCTTATATGAACATGCTGTCCATCTCCAGCTCCAAAGAAGATACATTCTGTTTGTATGTCACAGTCTGAATGGAAATATGGGATGTGAGTAGCACTAAAAAATGATGGCCTCCTTTGTCTTCTAAAAATCAGCTTTCATGCATGCAATGCTTCTCACCAATTTCATTGCAGTACAGTAATCCCTCCTCCATCGCGGGGGTTGCGTTCCAGAGCCACCTGCGAAATAAGAAAATCCGCGAAGTAGAAACCATATGTTTATATAGTTATTTTTATATTGTCATGCTTGGGTCACAGATTTGCGCAGAAACACAGGAGGTTGTAGAGAGACAGGAACGTTATTCAAACACTGCAAACAAACATTTGTCTCTTTTTCAAAAGTTTAAACTGTGCTCCATGACAAGACAGAGATGACAGTTCTGTCTCACAATTAAAAGAATGCAAACATATCTTCCTCTTCAAAGGAGTTCGTGTCAGGAGCACAGGCTGTCACAGAGATAGAGAGAAAAGCAAACAAATCAATAGGGCTGCTTTTAAGTATGCGAAGCACCGCGGCACAAAGCTGTTGAAGGCGGCAGCTCACACCCCCTCCGTCAGGAGCAGACAAAGAGAGAGAGACAGACAGAGTTTGTTTTTCAATCAAAAATCAATACGTGCCCTTCGAGCTTTTAAGTATGCGAAGCACCGGGCAGCATGTCGCTTCAGGAAGCAGCTGCACAAAAGATAGCAACGTGAAGATAATCTTTCAGCATTTTTAGACGAGCGTCCGTATCGTCTAGGTGTGCGAACAGCCCCCCTGCTCAATCCCCCTACGTCAGGATCAGAGAAAGTCAGCGCAAGAGAGACAGAGAAAAGTAAGTTGGGTAGCTTCTCAGCCATCTGCCAATAGCGTCCCTTGTATGAAATCAACTGGGCAAACCAACTGAGGAAGCATGTACCAGAAATTAAAAGACCCATTGTCCGCGGAAACCCGCGAAGCAGCGAAAAATCCGCGATATATATTTAAATATGCTTACATATAAAATCCGCGATGGAGTGAAGCCGCGAAAGGCGAAGCGCGATATAGCGAGGGATTACTGTATAAATCTTAGCTCATATGGATTTTTTCTCTGCTAACATAACTACAGTAATACTATATAGTTTATATGCCCCCTATTATTGTAGGGTGATCACGACTCACAGAGTTCATTATAGATTAGCCTACTCTAACACCCCTAAGCATAATACACATTTAGAAAGATATACAGATCCTATCAAATTAAATGATGATTATGAGTGAAGCCTGTGCACTCTCTCAATCCTCTGTATTCTACATACAAACTAACAAGGTTTGGTTTGAGGATTCCACATGGGTGTCTTAGACACTAATGGATGACATACCTTGGTCCCAAATGTGTCCTAGACAGTAGAGACTGATACACCTTTGGTTAATGCCACTTACTCAAACAGTATGTTATTTTTTTCACGTGTTACTCACTATTGTGAGATTGATACACTTTCAGTGCAATTTGTTCACCTTTGTTTAATGCCATTTACCTAAATGGCACATTATTCTTTTCCTGTTCTACTCACTGTCGGAGGTGTTCATTATAGATTGGTCTAAGGTTGTCATGTAGGTTATACAGTAAGAAAACATAAAGGAAAAATCAACAAAACACATTGGTTTGAAAGCAGTGTTGCACAGTATTGATCACAGCATCTCACATGGCAATATTGGCATAAAGGACAGACCACCAGAGATTGAGAGAGAGATAAACTTCATCCAGACTATCCATGCATTAACTTGACTTCTGAATTTCAACAAACATCTCTTAGGACAGGATGAAAAGGATACCTTCAACAGTGAGTAGCACACGAAAAGAGTAATGTGATTTGAGAATTGGCCATAACTAAGGTGTATCAGTCTCTAGTGTCTAAGACACACCCATCTGGCCTGCTCAAGCCAAAGCTAGTTAGTCTTTATGTGGAGTACTGAGGAAGTGGTAGGTTGTACAGGGATCACTTATTGACAGTGCTTAAATGGGTAGTATGTGTATGTATGAAACATAGGATGTATGAGATTAGGCCAATCCATAACAAACCCAGTAAGTCCTTTTTATTCCAAAGTAAATCAACTCTATAACCGATGTATGTACAGTAAATATGACGATTGCTGGCAGACAATCAAAGTTGCATCACACTGTGGTCCAATAACTGTACTGTCTTGGACTCCAAGGATTCTTAGAGGGTGGTGGAGAAAATGGACTGTTTCATCACCTAATTGGCATTTTTGCAACAGACTTTGTCTAAGGAAAGCACTCCGTTTAGCTTCATACCACAAACATGTCGGGAACTGACAGTTTACCAAATGATATCATCAGATCTCCAAACAGTTTTTACCTCTGGGTCATAAAGGTACCATCTTTTAAATCCTGAACAGCTTGACTTGACCTGTTACTGAACACAGCTCTTGGAAAAGCACTTGAAATAGTAATATTTTGCACAACTCTAACATTATTGTGCTTCCTAAGCATTACCTGGGGCCTCATGCATAATGCCGTGTGTAGAACTCACACTATAACATGGCGTAAGCACAAAAGCAGGAATGTGCGTATGCACAGAAAAATCCAGATGCAGGAATCTGTACGTACACAAACTTCCACGTTCTTCCGCTACATAAATTCCAATCAGCGTGAAAAGTAACGCACGTGCATACGCCTTCTGTCCCGCCCCAACTCCTCCCAGAATTACGCCTCTTTGAATATGCAAATCAATATAAAGAGCCCTTAAGCTCAGCCTTCTGTGAAAAGACAATGGGAAAAGCACAGGGGAAAATATAAGAATTTCAGCGAATACCAAATGGAGGCAAAGGAAAAACGTACTATTTGTTGGTTTAAACAGTGGTATAATCAACAAAATGAAGTTGATCAAGTGACAGAGTGTCGGAGAAACTCGAAAGCTCAAGTTCACAAAGTCGCACAGTGCCCGAAATAAAAAAGAAATCACATATCAAAGTCGCCGTGTAAAGGCAAGTCGTAGCCCACCGTCTGAGTGTCATATGAAAGCTTATTAGGGTACAGACAAAAAAAATAGGCACACAGTGGGAAAAAAGCACGAAATGTCAACTTTAATCTTGAAATTTCCACTTTAATCACGTAGTTTATTTTGCCATTAAAGTAGAACATCATAAACTTCATCTTAAAATCGTTTAATTTACTAGTTTCTCAAATCCCATTGTAACTAAAGTAGCACATTAAATGCTTTGTTCTGTATTTGATCTTCTATAATGAAATAATTTATTGCAGCAGTACTGTCTCTTTCAAACGTACTAACCTCCAATTCCTGTCCTTACTTTTCTTTCTCCAAATACCCAATCACCACACAATCAGCTCTGTAATAGACGTGAAGCCATCTGTAAGCTTAGAACGCTGATTCTTCAAAACTTTTAAGGAACATTGAAATATCTTCGTAGTACATGTTTAATTATTCTATCTATCTATCCTTCCAGTGGCGCGTCAGCACGAACAAGAATACAACGCAATGCAGGAACAATCCATGAACTAGCTAGCGCTGTGGCACCGTGTCCTCACATGTTTAATTATTAACAATACAGATTATTTAAATGAAGTTAAAGTTTTATCTGTATAATATAATCAACATATTTTGCTGCATTTCATCTTAAAAATGATATCGTCATCATATGTAAATACGCGCTTTATAAAGTGGCGCAGGTTGTGCAATATTATAACTGTATCCCAAGTTTACAGTGAGTTGATTGTACTTATAAGTCCAAACAGTTCTACAAGGAGCACTTGATGGAATGATTTAGTACGTTTATAGTTCTTGGGATGAAACTTTTTCTAAACCGCAAAGTCCGTACAGGGAAGTCTCGGAAACGTTTTGCCGTTGCTGAGTCAGTGTCTGCTTCATGCTGTATACCGATAATTCTCTTTCCGATCAGCTGCTGCTGTGATTCCCCACTCAGATACAGTGATATAAATACTCCAAGTGGTACAGTGAGAGTAATATGGAAAAAGATGATCTGCTGTGGCAACCCTTAACGGGAGCAGCTGAAAGAAGAAAAAGATGCATTGAGAGTAACAACGCTAAAGCAGTTATGGTATTTGGAATACTATAGCTATTCCCTGGACCATTATATTGCTGCAGGTTAATTACAATCAGATGCATTACACTAAAAAACAATATGCAGTTAGTTTCAGTGTATTTATAAAGCCGCGTCAGGAATGTGGGTCTAAGAAAGAAATGGTGACCACACAGGAACAATAGCACTGCTTTGACGCTAGGTGCCGTCAGTCTGCAAAACCGAGCGGAGAAATTGCATACGCCAGGGCATGAGGTACTGTGGAAAAGTGCGTGGCTTTACG
The DNA here is from genome assembly GCF_900747795.2 of Erpetoichthys calabaricus. Taxonomy (NCBI): domain Eukaryota; kingdom Metazoa; phylum Chordata; class Cladistia; order Polypteriformes; family Polypteridae; genus Erpetoichthys; species Erpetoichthys calabaricus. The sequence continues at coordinate 54,971,186 of NC_041396.2, read as the reverse complement.
CCAAGTTTAGGTTTTATACATCACGATTTGAGCGTGGAAACGTTCGTACGCAACATTTCTGTGCATACGCACTGTTTATACATGAGACCCCTGGAGTCTTCTTATGTTCTTACTGAGAATTCTGAAGATAATTTAGTAGTAACTGGTTTCTACTTGCAGTGATTGGTACAGATTATATTCTTCATTCCCACTGTATTGTTTTTTTGTTATTGTCATGTTTATGGATATCTGTCAGCTGTTGTTGTAGTGTATGTTGTATTGCTACTGCCTTTGTTGATATCTGTGTTGCAAGTAGACTAGCAGTAAATACATTTCATTATCCTGTATTCAAGTTTAAAGAAAATAAATTGAACTGAATTCAACTACATTGCTTTGTAATCTCTGTCATTAAAATAAATTATAGATTTCTGGTAATGTGTTTATTTCCTGATGTTTTAACTGTTCAGCCATTTCAAGATATAAACATGCATTTCAAAGTATCTTCAAATAACTTTAAATGCATTTCAAAATCTCTCGAATGCATTTTGACATATTAGAACATATTTTTGTGTGCATTTTGAGATATCAGTAAAGCATTTCAAGATATCTTACAGCAGCTTTCTGTGCAATTAAAGATGTCTGAAATGCATTGAAGATATTCTACTGTATAATGACAGGAGGTAATTCTATGATTTCTTACAATGCATTTGAGATATAGTAGACTGCATTTGTCATATTTCCATATATATATCACTAAATATAGAACTTAGCAGATATCTTGAAACAAATTTCAGATATTTAAAATTTTGCACTGCATTTTAATGTAAATCATTTATTTTTAGATTTATCTAAAAGCTAATATGGCTGCCATATGTAATTGATAGTGCAGAGTTTACTCTAATGCTGCTGCCTCATTTAATTCATTGTCCTAGGACAGACTGCTGTGTCTAGACATTGTACAAGTAGCGTTTTCATCTTTTCTCCCTGTGTCTGTTTAGTTTTTGCTTCATTGATTTTGATTTTTCTTCTCATATCTAGGTTAATTAACTGGTCATTTCAAATTGACATTGTGTGTGTGAGTGAGTGGACCCTGCAATAGACTAGTGCCGTGACCAAGGCATTTTCTGGCTTTGTGCCGAGTGTTGCCACGAAAGCTTGATACATTAGCCCCTGTGACCCATAAATGGATTAAGATGGTTTAAGAATGCTATGGTGTAGAGAGTATTATGTATGAAGAAATATTTCCTGAAATTTGTCAACAATCTACTTTTAACAGATGTTTGCTGCAGTATCTGTAGCTAAACAGTGGTTTCAAAAGTAACAACTGGAATTCCTTCATAACTTTTAACACTTTGATCATGTCTATCTTTAATCTATAGTTGCCTTAGCTGATAATATTTAAAGGCTTTCACATTTCCTCACAGCTAATACTAGGCATTTCAAGAATAAGCGTTGGATATATTTTTCTGATTCAACTTTATCTTTTTTGCAATATGGTCCAACTTACCAGTCTTTGTTCTTCTGGTTTTAAAATTGCTATGGTGGCACAATGGTTTATAGTTTTTATAAACTTTATTTCACACTTTAAGTTATTTTTGGTTAAAACGATTCTTATCCTTTTGTCAGGTTTTCATTTATTATAACTAATGATCTCACATTTCAGTGGTATCTATTTTGTTTGTATTAATATCCCATAGTTTTTAAATCTGTTTATTTAAGTCATTTAATCAAGTCTTGCTTATTATGGTACAGGACATGACAATTGATCCTTATGGTGTAAAGGACCATAAGGTTGAAAGCTTTTATAAACTTTATTTCACACTTTTATTTATTTTATTTTTGGTTAAAACAATTCTAATCCTGTACTCCGGTTTCCTCCTACAGTCCAAAGACATGCAGGTTAGGTGCATTGGCGATCCTAAATTGTCCCTAGTGTGTGCTTGGTGTGTGGGTGTGTGTGTGTGCGTGTGCGTGTGTGTGTGTGTGTGTGTGTGTGTGTGTGTGTGTGTGCCCTGTGGTGAGCTGGCGCCCTGCCCAGGTTTTTGTTCCTGCCTTGCGCCCTATGCTGGCTGGGATTGGCTCCAGCAGACTCCCGTGACCCTGTGTTAGGATATAGCGGGTTGGAGAATGACTGACTGACTGACAATTCTTATCCTTTTGTCAGGTTTTCATTTAACTAATGATCTCACATTTCAGTGGTATCTATTTTGTTTGTATTAATATCTCATAGTTTTTAAATCTGTTTATTTAGGTAATTTAATCAAGTCTTGCTTATTATGGTACAGGACATGAGTCTTGGTCCTTATGGTATAAAACATTTCATGAATATAATAGTGCAGATATGGCCAAGGAGATGAAGATATAAGGCACTGGGCAAACAAAAGTTCTCTCCAGCTGTTATTCTCATCAGCTCCAGTATTTATTTAATGGGTTCTTGGGTCTTATGAGTTTGTCTGAATTAGTTTCAGATGGCCCTTTTTTTGGAGGTCAATAGACTGTTTTCTTAAGACTCTCAGCCTTGCCAATCTGCTCTAGTTTCTCTGTCCTTTGTATCCAATTTGACCTTCAAAAAATGTTTTTTATTGTCTTAGCTGGGGCCCATATTAAATTTTGTCAAAGATATTAGCCCAATTTTATTTTTGTTTAATTTGACCTGAAATTTTGGTCATGTGACTGCAAGCTAGAGATCATCTTAATAGGGTCCAAGTGCCTAATAGTCAGTCTCATTTTAAAGTGTATTCTTTCTTCAGAGTAAGACTTTAAACATTTTTTATTATATAGTTCTAAAATGTGCTTTGCCTTTATTTCCTTTAAGTCCGTACTACTTCCATTCAGTGTTTTTTTGTGTTATACTTGCCAATATTCTTATTATATTTCATTGTTGAATTGTCTAGGCCATTAAATTTAGTATAATTCAGTATGGCACATGCAAGAATTAAACTATTTCTGTAAATTAAAAAATTTCTAGTGATTGTTAATACTTTATTACTGTTAGTGTCATCCACTGAAAACTTAAATATTGCGGCAAAGGCGTATATAGGTGTCGACCTGACACAGACTGACAATGGAGGCACATGTAAAATAAATGAAAAAGGTTTTTTTATTTTTCTTCAGCCGTGGGGCGTGGTCCCAACACAATCCCAAAACAACACACAACGTAAATCACCCCAAACCACACTCTTCTTCCACCACTACCACTACCACCACCACTCCTCCTCCTCCTCCTCCTCCTCCTCCTCCTCCTCCTCCTCCTCCTCCTCCTCCTCCTCCTCCCAGGCAGCTTCATCGTCGTCCTCCTCCTCCCGACTCTGGCGCCTGGAGTGGTGACTTTTATAGCCCACCCGGAAGTGCTGCAGGTGCTCGTTGACCTACTTCCAGCTGCACCTCTGGGTGTGGCTGCGTTCCCGCCCAGACAGGCTTGTTAGGCCTTGCAGCTCCTCCTGGCGGTGGCCATGGAGCCCAACAGGAATGAGCTCCGGTGTTCCAGACTACTGGCCCCAATGCAACCCAGGGGGTCTGCCAACAAGTGTTCTGGGGACGTAGTGTGCATCCCATGACTGCTCCCCTGGATTGTGTATCAAAGGGGCATCCCGACTGGGCATGGGTCCCGGCCATCTGCCACAATATGTACATTGATAATAAAACAAAGATTTATAAAGGATGGACCAAGTGTTCATGAGAGATGATAGGTAACTGATACTAGTTACTATAAACTGCATACAAATAAAGTCAGATACATTCACAGGATTAAACAACAATGGATGGTTGGTGACCTGTATGTAAGATCTCAGTTCTGTGAATCATAGTCAATAACTGTGTATGGCCAGGGCCCTTCTGCAGTTTTGATACAAGTTGTGTACAGTAGCTTTTGTATACATTGAAATCAGTAGGGCGGCACGGTGGCGCAGTGGGTAGCACTGCTGCCTCGCAGTAAGGAGACCTAGGATCGCTTCCTGGGTCCTCCCTGCATGGAGTTTGCATGTTCTCCCCGTGTCTGCGTGGGTTTCCTCCGGGTGCTCCGGTTTCCTCCCACAGTCCAAAGACATGCAGGTTAGGTGCATTGGCGATCCGAAATTGTCTCTAGTGTGTGCTTGGTGTGTGTCTGTGTGTGTGCACACCCTGCCCAGGGTTTGTTTCCTACCTTGTGCCCTGTGTTAGCTGGGATTGGCTCCAGCAGACCCCCGTGACCCTGTAGTTAGGATATAGCAGGTTGGATAATGGATGGATGGATGAAAACAGTAGCTCTGCATGATGGCAGTAAAAGTCAGCAGATACTGTAATTTGTGGTAGTGAAGGACATTTACATTTACATCATTTAGCAGACGCTGTTATCCAGAGCGACTTACAACAGTGCTTAGTAGTCTACGACTGTTCTTCAGTCTTTAAGGCTAGGATTAAATCTACTGTCATTAAACAAGTTACCGCTGACCAAGTTGTATACAAAACCCTGCTAGAAGAAAATAGTAAGTTAGTACAAAATTTTTTTTTTTTTTTTTTGAAAAAAAAAGGGTAGAAAAAAAGTATGGGGACTTTAGTCCAAGTGCTGTTGAAAGAAGTGTGTCTTCAGGCGACGTTTGAAGACAGTGAGGGTCTCCGCTGTTCGTACAGCAAGAGGAAGTTCGTCCCACCACTGAGGAGCCAACACTGCAAAGAGTCTTGATGCATGTCGTCCTCTTCTTTTAAGTAAGGGTGGTTCGAGACGTGCAGTGCTTGATGTTCTGAGACAGCGAGAAGTGACACGCTGCTTGACCAGTGCTGATATGTAAGGTGGTGCAGCTCCAGTTTTGGCCTTAAAGGCAAGTGTTAGGGTTTTGAACCTGATGCGGGCAGCCACAGGGAGCCAGTGCAGGTTCCGCAGCAGAGGTGTAGTGTGCGAGAATTTGGGAATATCAAAAACGAGTCTTGCAGCTGCATTCTGGATCAGTTGAAGTGGTCGTGTTGCCTTTAGTGAAAGTCCAGACAGCAGAGAGTTGCAGTAGTCCAGCTTAGAGATGACCAAGGTCTGGACGAGAAGCTGAGTAGCCTCTGTAGTGCTAGGACTAAGGACTACGAGAAATGTATCATTTCCCAAATATATTTTTCCAAATGCCAGAACAAGGAAGAAATAGTGTGAGGATAACTGAAAAGTGTTTGCATTATTTTAGCACTTACAGTAAATTCCATTGCCTGTCTTCTTCAAAAGTGCGCATTGTAGATGTCCAAAAGATAGCATTAAGTTGTTTGATGCAGTAAGAATTAAATCTGCTCTTTTGTCATGAGCAAGTGGCTATGACATAAATGTTGAATAATGGTGAAAAAGGAGAGAAGGACATATGACTGTAAGACTAGATAGCAGGTTTAGGGTCTAGGAATAAGCATGAGCTAACCAGGGGTGAAAGTCAATGTTGTCAGTAGCACTCTGTGGGGATGATCCCATTATATGCATTACAAACATAGCTAAATACTATTTACATTCAGTACTAGGTGTGATCTCTGACTGTACAGTATACCTCAAATATGAGGTGTTTCTATACTGTATATGCTGTACATGTACCATTCAAAATACATGAGCATACAGATAAGATATGTAAAATACACTATATTTAATGACTTTATTTAATATAAAAACAATAAACCTTTGAATTTTTAAATGAACAAATTATTATGAGGGCAAAATAAGCATTATCAAATATTAATTTTCAAAAATAAGCAGGTAGGCCTTTTTATAAGCTTTTCTGATAATACAATTATGTACTGAGATGAATAAAACAACATAAACTCACTGTTAAGATGATGTTAGAAGTGATGTTTTCAATTTGAGACTGCCTTCAGAAATAATCATATGGGAAAGTGCTCAATCATTCATTAATTTTCTCTAATGCTTATCAATGTAAGTTAGGAACCATCCCTGAAAAAGGTACATCTCCTTGGGAAGGCAGTCTCATGCACAGACGCATACCCATCCAAGGCCAGTTTAGAGTTATTATCCTAACAAACATATCTTTGACATGTGGAAGGAAAGAGCACCCAAAGGAAAACATATTCAGACGTGGAGAAAACACACAGGCACAGTCAGTGTCCTGGCCCACATTCAAGACAAAGTTTCTGGAGTTACAATGCAGCAGCATTGATTGCCTTGTGTATTTATAAAAATGATCTTGACTTTCATTTATGAAGAGTGTATTCAGCACTACTATTAGTGTGCATACACAGTGAGGCTGCATTGTGTTTTTTTTGTACCTTAAATGTAAGTACATCATATTTAAGGTGTCAAATATTTCACACACTCTTATTCACCACTGTATCTTGTGCTTCAGCATTCCCATAAGCACAGACACTGATACATCACACCAGCAAGCTAACTATCTTTGAAAAACAAGATCTTCTGTAGCTCATGCAGTTAGAATTGGTGTTATCTACAGCAGCGAGGCAGCGCTGAGTGCCAGGGCAGGCTTTGATCCCAGGTGGAGTACAAACTGGTACTGGTACTCAGTACAAAACTCGGTGTCTGTTTAAAATATCCAGTAATTGTTTTATGTAAAATGCAGTGATTTGCCAAAAATGTTATTACATATCTGCTTTTCAAACACAGAATTTTATTTTCTTTGAGTAGGCGATGAAACAGTACTTTCTCATATCAATGTGAATTCATTTTCTAATATAATTTTGACCAATCCTTTTGATCATTTTTTAATTAAATGAGCTTTCTAAATGGTTTAATGATCAGTTTTTTCTAGGCAAGAGTTAGATGACCCAGGATATTTTGATTACTATGTACTTTAGTCATGTTACTTTTTCCACATCCATTTTTTTGAATTGTTATATATTTCTTTATTCACAATGTGCAAAATATATACAGTAGCTTTGTATTTAATTATATACTCTATGTTGATCTATTCCATAGAGGGATGGTGACACAAAGGGTTTATTATGAGTCTGAGCCAAAATAAATACACTGTGCATACATGTTATCCACATTACAGCACATGTAGAACAGTGCTGCCATAGTCCTGACTCAGATCTTTTGCAAGCAAAACATTTTCTCTCTACTGGATTGACTGCCCTGTCTTCCAGTTCGATAATTCATTATTTGTTGTTGCTGGTTTTAAAAGAAAGAAGTCAGACAATCAGATTGTTTTACCAGTTTATGACATATGTTACTTTATAGTACAAACTGATTCTGACTTTGTTGTACTCGACTTCAGGACTATCTGACAGACTGTGAAGGTGGGAAATGTTTCACTATGATGTGGTCAAAATTCTGTAATATAGCAGTGAATCATGCAGATTTCAACAATCGGTGGTAAGCCAGATCCTGACATTTTGGAGCAGAATTTGCAGCACCATGGGTGACTCTGCTGTATTCAATGGTTTTGTTTCTATGCCATATGATGATATAACCAGTCATGACACTTTCTGTAATGCAGTGATGAACATTCAACAGTATCCTCTTACTCTTCCTACGTTTCCTCAGGCACCTCAGAAAGTGAAGTATGACCTCAGTGTTGTGGGTGCAAACCAAGTCATCTGATATCTGTTATACATTTGGGTAAAGAAATGATTAAAATGATGCAATGCCTGCTGTGGAAGTGCAATATGATTGAGCGGTGACAGCTGTGTTTTTGTTGGCCTTTAAAGTCAGAAGTCAATTTTCCTGAAAACATCTTTGCCATTCAGAATGGCTTCCTATAAGTTTGCCTATTTTTGATCTTGCAAACAACATTTTGATAAATGTTTGCAAACTTAGAACGACTTAAGTTTCTTCCTTACTAAAAAGAAAACTAATGTACAATCATTTTTAAAATATAAATGTCAATTTCTTGCCAAACACTGCTAATTGTACACATAAAAACTCAAAGAATTTGCCCACGGCATCCATATAACTGGTAATAATAGCTTTTTTTCCTTTTAGAATTCCAGTGTTTGTTTTTTCTTTGAATTACATCTACAACGTATGTTGTCTTCATCTGAATACACAAAACTTGTGGTATGGGCACATAAGGGCAGTGAAAAAACAGAAATACCAAGAGTCAGAAAGTGTTACTGAATATGAATCTTTTACCTCACAAGGTCCTTTTGGTTTTATTTATTTTTCAGTAACAGAACAAGAAACAATTATTAAAGCCAAAATTAATCAACCTATATGTAGCAAATGTTTTACTAATAACATTTAGAATTTCTTGAAGAAAAGCTTTTCAACAGAGTGACAAATATGACCTTACGTATTGTGATGTTAAATTCAATAACAATGTTAGTTATTATTGTTTAGACAACAAAAAGTAGGAACTCAAGGTAATGTGTAGATGGGTGCTAAATCAGGTTAAGCACAGAAAGCAAAGTATTAAGGTGTGCGGAACATTTTCCAAAGTGGGCAATGTTAAAAATAGGTCCCTCAGGGCTCACTGTAAGTGCATACATAATCATTACTGATATACCTAGGCTTAACATTGAATTTTGCAAATATTTTGCAGGTGAAGTTTAGTGTGAACAAACATCATGTTTTACATGTAAGAAATAAGAATCCTTAGGTGCAAATTCACAATGGGTGATTTCTAGCTTGAAAGTACACCTTGTGAGAAGGACTTACGAGTCATAATTAACATTTCACAGTCCACCAGCCAGTGTAGAGGAGCAATTAAGAAAGCTAGAGAAAGTCCAATGAAGATCTACTAGAGCTGTGTAGAATAACTGACTTAGTTGATTTTCTTTTAATGGCATCTCAGAGTTAACATATTTAAAATTATGAAGGGAGTTACTTTGATGCATACTAACTTTTTAAAATTATTCTTCAGCCATAACACAAAGGAGCAGATGGAAACTAACAATATTTTTTTCTAAAATCTTTAAAAAGATTATTAGAAAAACACAAAGTACTGTATTAGCAGTACTTTCGGTGGCCTTCAATACTCAACTTAATCACATTTTTTATTGGATGTGTGCATAGGAATTGATGACTCATGCATTTCTGAATGGTCTGTTCTCTTCAAAACCTGGATTACGTATCCACATTCATAATAGGTCATAAAACACAATGAACTTATTTACATCCATCATTAGACAATTTCACTCATCATCCAGGAGTGGCTAAACTAATGTCTTCATCAGAACGTATACCTGAAAGCAAGTTACTGGCTTAGATTTCTCCCTTGCCTACTTCCACATTCAGAAAGTCTAAACACTCCCTAACAAGTATTACTAGCAAAAATTACCTTCTTTTCCTTAAAAATGCTTTGAAATGAGTTTGACATTGTTGACGTACTTACAGTTTATGGTGGGCACTCATACATCATAATGATGATGTACTTCCTAGACTAAGAAAGTACATTTTTATTTGTTGACAACTACTAATTTGATATGCTATATATACTCTGTATATACTCATTGAAGAGATTTAATTACCTTCCTACCAATAGTTTTCTGTGAAATATGATGTTTAGGCTGTTTAGGCCTAAAAGGAGGGAAGGCCTTCTGCAAAGATGAATATACTGTGGACATAAAATCAGCAAACATATGCATAGAGGTTAAAACAATCCTGTGTGTGTGGTGATTTGTTACTATATTGTTTCATTCATATGATGTAATATACTGTAGATCTTAATGTTTTACCTGAGAATTTAGAAAATCTTTCATCACACCTGACTTCTTAAATGAAAATAAAGTGATATGTGGTAATAATGTAATGGTTGTCCATCTATCCATCCATTATCCACCACTTATCCAAAGTTGGGTCACAGGGGCTGCAGCTTAAGCAGAGAAGCCCAGACCTCCCTCTCCTTGGCCACCTCCTCCAGCTCCTCTGGGGTGACCCCGAGGCGTTCCCAGGCCAGCCGGGAGATATAATCCCTCCAGCGTGTCCTGGGTCTGCCCCATGACCTTCTCCCAGTGGGAGGCATCTAGGGGGTATCCTGACCATATGCCCGAACCACCTCAACTGGCTCCTCTCAATGCAGAGGAGCAGCGACTCTACTCCGAGTCTTTCCCTGATAACTGAACTCCTCACCCTATCTCTAAGGGAAAGTCCATCTACCCTGCGGGATAACTCATTTCAGCCGCTTGTATCCGCAATCTTGTTCTTTCGGTCACTACCCAAAGCTTGTGGCCATAGGTGAGGGTAGGAACTTAGATCGACTGGTAAATCAACAGTCTCGCCTTTTGGCTCAGCTCTCTCTTCACCACGACGGACCGTTGCAGAGCCCGCATTACTGCGGATGCCGCACCAATCCGTCTGTCAACCTACCGCTCCATTCTTCCCTCACTCGTGAACAAGACCCTGAGATACTTGAACTCCTCCACTTGAGGCAGTAATGTGTTCCCAACCCGGAGAGAGCATTCCACCCTTTTCCAGCAGAGAACCATGGCCTCGGATTTAGAGGTGCTGACTCTCATCCCCGCCTCTTCACACTCAGCTGCAAACCGCTCCAGTGAGAGCTGGAGGTCACTGTCCGATGAAGCCAACAGAACCACGTCATCCGCAAATAGCAGAGACGAGATTCTGAGGTCACCAAATTTCTAGGCTGCACCTAGAAATTCTGTCCATAAAACTTATGAACAGAATCGGCGACAATGGGCAGCCCTGGCGGAGTGCAACCTCAACAGGAAATGAGTTTGACTTATTACCGGCAATGCGGACCAAGCTCCTGCTCCTCCTGTACAGGGACTGAATGGCTCGTAACGTCGAACCTTGTACCCCGTACTCTTGGAGCACACCCCACAGAATGCTTCAAGGGACATGGTCGAATGCCTTCTCCAAATCCACAAAACACAGGTGGACTGGTTTGGCAAACTCCCATTCCCCCTCCAGGATCCTGGCCAGGGTGTAGAGCTGACCCAGTGTTTCACGGCCGGGACGGAATCCGCATTGTTCCTCTTGAATCTGAGATTCAACTATTGACTGAACTCTCTTCTCCAGTAACCCTGAATAGACCTTACTGGGGAGGCTGAGGAGTGTGATCCCCTTATAGTTGGAGCACATCCTTCGGTCACCCTTCTTAAAAAGGGGGACCACCACCCCGGTTTGCCAATCCAGAGGCACTGTCCCCGATGTCCATGCGATGCTGCAGAGACGTGTCAACCAACACAGCCCCACAACATCCAGAACCTTGAGGAACCCAGGGTGGGCCTCGTCCACCCCAGGGGCCCCGCCACCTCAGAGCTTTTTATCTACCTCGGTGACTTCGGCCCCTGATATGGACGGGCCCCCCCGGAGTCTTCCAGCTCTGCATGCTCTAAGCAAGACATGCTGGTGGGATTGAGAACATCCTCGAAGTATTCCTTCCACCGGTCAATAACGTCTGCAGTTGAAGTCAGCAGGGCCCCATCTCCACTGTATACAGTGTTGGTGGAGCACCGCTTTCCCCTCCTGAGGCGCTTGACGGTTTGCCAGAACCTTCTCAATGCCAACCGAAAGTTGTTTTCCATTGCTTCCCCAAACTCCTCCCATGCTCGCCACACGCTTGGCCCGCCAGTGCCCCTCAGCTGCCTCTGGAGTCCCACTAGTCAACCAGACCTGATAGGACTCTTTCTTCAACTTGATGGCCTCTCGAACCTTAGGTGTCCACCACCGGGTTCGTGGATTGCCTCCACGAGAGGCACCGACAACCTTGCAGCCACAGCTCCATTCTGCTGCTTCGACAATGAAGGCTTGGAACATGGCCCATTCAGACTCAATGTCCTTCACCTCCCTCGGAATGAGATAAGTTCTACCGGAAGTGGCAGTTAAAGATCTTTCTGACCAGTTCCTCTGCCAGATGTTCCCAGCAGACCCTCACTATACGTTTGGGTCTGCCTGGTCTGTCCGGCAGCCTCTCTCGCCATCTGATCCAACTTATCACCAGTTGGTGATCAGTTGACAGCTTGGCCACTCTTTTCACCCGAGTGTCCAAGACATAAGGTCGCAGATCCAATGACACGATTACAAATTCAATCATCGAGCTGCAACCTCGGGCATCCTGGTGCCAAGTGCACTTATGGACACCCTTATACTTGAACATGGTATTCGTTATGGACAATCCATGGCCAGCACAGAAGTCGAACAACTGAACACCACTCAAGTTTAGATCGGGGAGTCCGTTCCTCCCAATCACACCTCTCCAGGTTTCACTGTTGTTGCTGACATGAGCGTTTAAGTCTCCCAGCAGGACGATAGAGTCCCCAGGAGCTGCACTTCGCAGCACTTCCTCCAGGATCTCTAAGAAGGCTGGGTACTCTGAACTGCCGTTGGGCGCATAAGTGCAAACAACAGTCAGAGTCCTTCCCCCAACTTGAAGGTTCAGGGAAGCAGCCCTCTTGTCCAACGGGGAGAATCCCAACGTGCAGGCCTTGAGCCAGGGGGCCAGAAGCAAGCCCACTCCTGCCCAATGCCTTTTACCCACAGCAACTCCAGAATGAAGCAAAGTCCAGCCTCTCTCAAGATGAATGGTTCCAGAGCCCAGACCGTGCATAGAGGTGAGCCTGACTATATCTAGCCGGTACCTCTCATCCTCTCGCACTAGTTCAGGCTCCTTCCCCGCCAGAGAGGTAACAATCCATGTCCCAAGAGCCAGTTTCGGTAACCAAGGGTCGGAACGCCAGGGCTCCCGCCTTTGGCCACCACCCATATTACATTACACCCGACCACTATGGCCTCTCTTACAGGTGGTGGGCCCACAAGAGAGCGGAACCACGTTGCTCCTTCAGGCTGAGCCCGGCTGGGCCCCATGGTCAAAGGTCCAGCCACCAGGCGCTTGCCAGCTAGCCCCTCCCCCGGGCCTGGCTCCAGGGTGGGGCCTCGAGTACCCTTTCCTGGGCAAGGGAACGCCGATCCTTGATTTAAATCCATGTGCGGTCTCAGGATCAAGTTTGTCTGGATGTTCATCTCAGACCTGTTTGCCTTGGGAAACCCTACCAGGAGCATGTAGCTCCCGACAACATAGCTCCGAGGATCACTAGACCGCGCAAGCCCTTCTGCCACGGCAAGGCCTCGATCCAAGAAGGGTGTAATGGTTGTATTATTTATATACAGTATACTTTATATATTTTTTCTATGCTGTTTGTCTGTCTTCTGCTAAAGGGAGTGGCTCCCAAAACAAAGAGATAATTCACTTGTTCCAATTTCACATATTCTAACTTGTCAAAGCCCAATCCACGTATTATCTAACATACTCTGTCATAGTCCTTTCACCTGAAATCAATGTGAAAATGGCTGCTGGGATCTAAACTCAAATCTGGTGTTGGCTTTGTTAAAAAAATATTATCACTATGGGGTCACCAAATTTATTTCTTTAAGGTAGATGTTTAAAACTAACCTTGGTTTTGTAACATTAAAATCATCATCTTTACTTGCTGGTTTTTGAATTTTTATTTGTGAATAATAGTGAGTATCTTACAAGCAAACATAATTTAAAAAAAGACTTTTTATTTTTAAAAGTAAAAAAAAAACTACCTTTTTATTTGGACTTAAGTTAGCTCATGGAGAAAGACAAATAGAGTAATGAAGAATTTTATATGATGAAGATTTATAATAATAATATGTTTAATTTTCACAGTCTGTAATCAGTGCTGTCCTTCTTCTCTTCTAGTTTTTCCCGTATGGTGATGCCTCTAAATTTGCCCAACATGCCTTCAGAACCTTTGATAAAAATGGAGATGGAACGATTGACTTCAGAGAGTTCATCTGTGCATTGTCTATCACATCAAGGGGGAGCTTTGAGCAAAAGCTGAACTGGGCATTCAACATGTATGATCTGGATGGTGATGGAAAAATTACAAGAGTTGAAATGCTGGAGATTATTGAGGTATGTCTGAGCAGGGATATAACTTTAATGGGAGATGTTAATCTAGGAATTTGTCAATTAAAATCTGGTAAAACACATGAAATTTCAATTAATGAATCCTATCCCTAGCTTAAAATAAAATATTGTAATGACTTAGTTATATCATTACTATACCATTCACAATTTTTGATCTTAGTGTAAAAATATTTCTGATACACTGGAATGAGTGTCAAACTTTCAGCCCTACCATACAGCAATTACATAAGTGATTTACTCAGGAGGCCACCTTTAGCTCATTTAATTAGTTTGTATTTAGCTCAAAGAATAGCTGAATTGTGCTAAATCCAGAGTTCAGTAAGTAAACTCTTCAAACGAACAATTAGGGTTGTGAGTTTTTAAATTATTATTTTGAAAATTGTAGGAGGTCTCCAGTTACAGCACATACCTGAAATTAATAAGCTTTAAAATAGGTTTGTTCTTTTGGTGAAATTTACTTTGTTTTACATTGTAATTGTGCCCTCTTAATTAACATGGAGAGTAAGCCACTAGCATATTCAAATGAAGTAAAATTTTATTATACAAGAGAAGAAAATAATAATAACAATAAACTGAAATCAAGCACAGAAAATAATGTCACCAAGCCTCTTTCATTGATGATAGGATTCTTCACACTTGTTTGGTTCCCCACTCTCTCACACATATTTCTTCTATCTGTCATCTGTGTTATAAATAATGTTATAATGTTATGTGGATGCTTTTCATGAAGGAGCCTTTTATATCTCTTAATCAGTTTACTCCTGAGGTAAATTATTAATAATTTCAAAACTACCTTTACTACTTTGACTCTAGGCTGCCTCTTAGAAAATGACCCTGTCAATTAAAATGCTGGAGCTGACTTTGAACTGCCAGCAATTTACAGTAGCAAGACCCCAATAGATTGCATAGACCTGCCAGAACTCCACAGTCAATAACAGTGCATAGGCACTCTTGTGCCTGTGCCCTGTCTGAAAACAGAACCTGCTCCTCTAAACAGAATTTACTCCCCTTCCATTCATAAACATCCCATGTTGTAAAGGAAATGTAGCTCTGGGAGCCTGTATGCACATTATGGTACAACCACAGTGTACTAGTTGAGACTGACTCAAGACAAATTCTATGGACCACCATTCTTGCCCTGATATTGCGGTTGTTTGTTTTTTGTGCAGCTACTTCATTTTCCATAGTAGACACTCTGTCTGTATATTTCAGTTATGCCTGTGGGCAACAAACACCCCATTAACAGCTATAAATAAAATAGAAGTTAACAACAGCAGTTTACAGAATATGAAAGTAAGGCACTTGTGTCATAAAATAACATGTAGTATTTAACATTCCTCATATTTCGGCTATACTCATGTACATTATTGTGGAGTTTTGTTTTGCACTTGCCAATCAATTATATAAGTTCTGCTGTTTGTGGAGAACTGGAGATTTAAAGCAATCATGTTAAAATTAGGTTTTGCCCAATTATTTTAAAAGGAAGAGTCAGATTTTATGTTTCAAATAGAATAAATGTATATATGTGGCATTCATAATTCAGTATCTGTTTTTATTGTAACACATTTAAAGACTAATATGTATAACTGTTAAAAGAGTTTCTGTATACAATTTTGATTTAATCACTAAATATTCACCTGAAAACTCCAACACCTTTTCAGGGATAATATATATGTGACAACTGCTCTCAGGGCTCATTGTTCAATCACTTAATAATTGGAAACCTTTCTACCATTTTCAGTTATTTCATCAAAAAAAAAACCACATCATTTCCCAATTTTTATTATATTTATACACTCTCTGCCTATGTGAGATGTAAATGTAACACTAAAGGGACATTATGTGCGAATCCTTCAGCGGAAACATTATGAGTTAGTCAAACACGAGAGACTTGCCGGAAAATTGTGACTACCGCAGCTTCAAAGGTTTGCATTCATACATTTAAATGAATTTCCACAAGAAAACAGCAACAGCTCAAGCAACATGCATGGTGATGAAGCGTGGGAGTTTATGTACTGTGAAAATGACTAACATCAAAGTTAAAAAAAAAAAGCAAGATCTGCTCCATAGGATGTTGTGGTGTTATGCAACACACATTTAGCAAAGAGCATTTCACAAATTCTCTCAGGGTTTTTCAGAACTGCTCTGACAAATGTGTGACAGTGAATTTTATAAGATTTCAAAATACAGGGACATCTGATCCATCCGAAGTAATGTGTTTTTGTAGACAATATAAAATCATGTATCTTTTGCAACAGAAGACTATACATTCTAATGGATTAGGTCATTTTATTCATTGTAGTAGGCTAAACCTGATCCAGACTTTTTCCTGTCAATTCCAGCAGAAGCTCAAAACTTTCATTGTGAAACTACACTAGTGGGTTTAACTCTTACAATATATTGTATGCAGGCGGCATGGTGGCGCAGTGGGTAGCGCTGCCGCCTCACAGTTGGGAGACCTGGGGACCTGGGTTCACTTCCTGGGTCCTCCCTGCATGGAGTTTGCATGTTCTCTCCGTGTCTGTGTGGGTTTCCTCCGGGAGCTCCGGTTTCCTCCCACAGTCCAAAGACATGCAGGTTAGGTGGATTGGCGATTCTAAATTGGCCTTAGTGTGTGCTTGGTGTGTTTGTGTGTGTTCTGCGGTGGGTTGGCACCCTGCCCGGGATTGGTTCCTGCCTTGTGGTATGTGTTGGCTGGGATTGGCTCCAGCAGACCCCCGTGACCCTGTGTTCGGATTCAGCGGGTTGGAAAATGGATGGATGGATATTGTATGCAGTGTGCTATGTTCCACTAGGAAAGGTGATATAAAACCTTGATGTCTTTAATCTCATCTTAACCAATAACTATTCTGCATAAAACATAGCATAACTTCTTAATCTTAATGTTTAAAACTTCCATGACTGCTGATACAAGCGGCTCAATGTTGTAGCATTGTGCTATGATGGAAGCTGAATAGTGTTCTGTGCTACAATACTTTCAACCAACATGGAAAGTATAAGAAAAATTAATTGTAGTTATATGATGACTCATAGAGAAAAGCCAAGCAAAATGACACCTTTTATTGGCTAACTAGAAAGATTACAATATGCAAGCTTTCGAGGCAACTCAGGCCCCTTCTTCAGGCAAGATGTAATACAGAAACTGAAGTTTCCTATGTTTATATACACACTCTGGGACAAGAAACAACATTGGTAAATATTTAAGTGAGAAATTTTGTATGTAAAAAATTAATAGATTCATTCAGGCTAGGGTTAATTTAGCAAGAGAGAAAAGAACAATGTATTGTCAAGATCTCTGGATAAGATAACTGTCCAACAAAGTCTTTTGAAGTTTGTAATGAGTTTTTTCAAAACAATGTGGGTCTGTAGACAGGTTGTCTGTCATTCTGAGAGATGTAAACAATCCTCATATCTGGCCATAAAACTCTTGTCTTTATTCAATCCGTGTTGTAAAGTATTAAATTTTAGCATGAGTTTAACTTCCCATTCTTTTCTCTCTTGCTGTGTTTTGAAGTTGCCCATAAGCACTGTGACCTTAAAGTCCTTCTCACAGTGTCCATGGCTGTTGAAGTGGGCCGCCACAGGAACATCTGTGTTGCCATGTTTAATGTGGAACCTGTGTAAGTTCATTCTCTGGCGGAGTGTTTGTCCAGTTTCTCCCACATAGAGTGCAGTGTCAGGACATTTCATGCAGAAAATTAGGTAGACTACATTAGATGATCTGCAGGAAAATGATCCCATGATGTGATGTTCAAGTCGGCAGTGTGGTATAACTATACGGTCTGTATCATAGATGTGGGCACATGTTTTGCATCTTTTCTGTAGGCATGGAGATGTGCCATTTTCTGTTGGTTCACTTAGGGAGCCTCGGACAATTAATTGTTGAAGGTTTGGTGGTTGTCTGTATGCCAGGAGGGGAGGTTCAGGAAATAAATTTTTCAGTGTTTGGTCATTGTTTAGTATTGGCTGAAGTTCTTTTATAATTTTTCGAAGTGTTTCAAGATGTGGGTTGTAGGTGACAACAAGGGGGATGCGATCCTTGTTGTCTTTGTTTTTATATTCCAGAAGGTTGTCTCTGGGTATGGCAGTAGCTCTTCTTATTTGAGTGTCTGTTGTTTTTGGGGTGTAACCTTGTTTGATGAAATCTTGTCTGAGCTCCTGCAGTTGTTGATCCCGGTCTGTTGGGTCTGAGCAAATACGATTGTACCGTATTGCTTGGCTGAAAATAATGGAGCGCCTTATATGCTTGGGGTGGAAGCTATCATTTTTCAGGTAGGTCCGTCTGTCTGTCGGTTTGTGAAAAATAGAAGTTACAAGGGTGTTGTCTTTCAGTTGAACGGTGGTGTCAAGGAAGCTGACTTCTGTTTTTGAGTAATTCAGCTTCAGCTTTATGTTGGGGTGAAAACAATTATATTCATTATGAAAATGGAGGAGGTCCTTTTCACTGGCAGTCTAGATTATGAAGATGTCATCTATGTAACGGAGATACAACATTGGTTTTACGATGCACATTGACATGAAATCTTCCTCCAATTTTGCCATAAAAAGATTTGCATAGTGAGGTGCAAACCGACATCCCATTGCAGTCCCCATTTGTTGTAAGTAGCAATCCTGTCCAAAAGAGAATAGATTATGTGTCAGAGTGAATTTTATCATTTCTATTACTGACTTTGTGGGTAAATCATGTTGTTTGAGGTACATTTCACATGCCAATATGCCATCATCATGGGGGATGTTAGTGTAAAGTGCCTCAACATCCATTGTGGCCAGTAAGGTTCCCTCAGGTAAGGGGCCTAAAGCAGACAGTTTTTTTAAGAAGTCAGTGGTGTCCTGGATGTAGCTGGTTGTGTTACGGGTGAGGGGTTTAAGGATCTGCTCCACCCAACCTGAAACATTTTCTGTAAGGGAGCCAATTCCTGAGATTATAGGCCTTCCTGGGTTCCCTTCTATGTGGATTTTAGGAAGCATGTAGAAGTAACCCATTTTGGGGTTCTCAGGAATTAAACTGTTTACATGATCCCTGATGTCAAGAGGAAAGCTACTTACTATTTTTTTTAGTTCCTTTTTGTAGAGATCTGTTGGGTCTTCTTGCAGTTTGTGATAATGCATAGTATTGGACAATTGTCTTTGTGCCTCCTGTATGTAATCTGATGTGTTCATGATGACTAAAGCACCCCCTTTGTCTGCTGGTTTGATAATGATTTCTGTATTTTCCCTTAGTGAATGTACGGCTCTCCGCTCATCCCTAGTAATGTTTTCCATCCGATTTTGTTGCCTGTTTAAGATTCCTGTTTTCACTCTCTGTCGGAAGCAGTCTATATAATTATCCAGGGTAGAGTTTCTGCCAGCTTCTGGTGTCCATGTGGATTTATTGGTGGGGTTGTTGTAACTGCTTGTTGTTGGTTCCTGTGTGTTACTGTTTTCTTTCTTGTGGAAAAATTCTTTTAGTCTGAGTTTTCTGAAGAATTCTTCCATATCACTGCAGAGTCTGATGTTGTCAATGGGCTTTGCAGGACAATATGAGAGTCCCTTTGTAAGTACCGACATCTCTGCTTCATTTGGAGACAAGTAAGTAAGCTGGAACCATTTAGGTGTTTGTGGGATGTCACAGTAGTGCAGAATGTCACTATCTCATTTTTTTATTCCATCCATCCATTATCCAACCCGCTATATCCTAACTGCAGGGTCACGGGGGTCTGCTGGAGCCAATCCCAGCCAACACAGGGCGCAAGGCAGAAACAAACCCCGGGCAGGGCGCCAGCCCACTGCAGGGCACACACACACCCACACACTAGGGACAATTTAGAATCGCCAATGCACCTAGCCTGCATGTCTTTGGACTATGGGAGGAAACCGGAGCACCCGGAGGAAACCCACGCAGAGACGGGGAGAACATGCAAACTTCACGCAGGGAGAACCTAACTACAAGGCAGCAGCGCTACCCTCTGTGCCACCGTTCCGCCCTCATTTTTTTATTTTTTTATTAATTTTAATTAAAAATAAATAACAATCCACACAATCAAATCAAACTTAACAAAACCAAACTTCATCCCCCACCCAAAAGAAAGAGAGGAGAGCCAGCCAACAAAGCAAATCTCTAAAGCAGCAAGGAAGGAAGAGTATCCTTTGTTGTGATTTAGAAACTTATTCTAAAATGTTATTGATTAGATCCTGTCATCCATCCATGTATCCATTTCCTAAACCGCTGAATCCGAACACAGGGTCACGGGGGTCTGCTGGAGCCAATCCCAGCCAACACAGGGCACAAGGCAGGAACCAATCCAGGGCAGGGTGCCAACCCACCGCAGGACACACACAAACACACCCACACACCAAACACACACTAGGGCCAATTTCAGAATCGCCAATCCACCTAACCTGCATGTCTTTGCACTGTGGGAGGAAACCGGAGCGCCTGGAGGAAACCCACGCAGACACGGGGAGAACATGCAAACTCCACGCAGGGAGGACCCGGGAAGTGAACCCAGGTCCCCAGATCTCCCAACTGCGAGGCAGCAGCGCTACCCACTCATATTTTTTAAAAGTTTTGAAAAGATCCTCTGAGTGAGAATCAGATTTGTTCCAATTTTAAATAGTATAGGACATCAGTGCACCCACTGACTTAAAAGTGTTAAGTTGGGATTTTTCCAGTTGAGCAAGGTAAGTCTATGTGCTAGTAGTGAAGTAAAGGCAATTACAAATTGTTTGTCCTTCTCCACTTTAAGCCCATCTGGGAGCACACCAAGCACAGCTGTTAATGGGTTAGGAGTGATTTGTGACACCAAGGCTATCTGATAGGCATTCAAAGATTTTTGTCTAAAACAATGTTAATCTGGTGGATGCCCAAATAAATTGTGGCTCAGTGAGGCTGCAGCTAGATTGCAACCTTCACAGGTTGAACCATGCCCTGGAAACATTTTGGATAATTTTAATCAAGATAAATGTGCACAATGGAAGTTTTTAAGTTACATAATTGAGTGGTTTGCATTTATAGAGTTAGAGTGTATTGTGTGCATGGCTACCTTCCACTCCTTTACTGAAATGTTAAGTCAAAGATCCTTTCCCGATTGTGTCCTGGGATTTTTGAAAGGAAGGAACTTTAAGTTGTTTTTAAAATTGTGGAGATACTATGTGAGTCTTCAAGACTGATCAGTATTTCTTCTGGAATAGAAAATAGCTTTCTAGCTTGAAAGTAGTGGAAAAATTGTGTTGATGAGAAGTTAAATTTGAAGCTCAATTGCTCATAGGATTCAGGAACATAGATTTATTATGACATGGTTCCAGGCATTACTCAGCAATTATCTACTGGTCTCAAAGACCCTTCTTGATGGGTTTGAGAGATTTTCTGCAACTATAATCGCCATCAGCTTCTCATTGTAATATTCATACACCCACAATGTGCTGGGATATATCAGGGTGATCACCTTGCCTCATGAAGACCAATGATTGACCCTCACTGAAATATCATTCAGTTATCTGTACAGCCAATGATTAGCTCCTACTGAAACATCACACACCGTCAGCATGCTGTAGCAGTAGTGTTAGGAACAGTATAATCTAACCCCATGTCCTTTTGCATACCTGGCCATGCTGATTTCCCATAATAATAGTAGTAGTGGGAGTAATAGAGGCAATATTATTGCCACAGGTACAGTTTGATTTTTTATGCAAGTTAGAAAACCGCCTCTGCATTTAGCTTGTTTTTTTTTTTTTTTTGCTTCACAAATGTATCATTCAAATTCTGGTTAATTTATAACATTAAACAGAAACTACTAGAAGGACATCAACTTTATGTGTGCAGTATGATTTTTAATAATAATAGTAATTCATTGCACTTTTCTCATTGTATTAGTGCATATTGAAATCATTTTTAAGTGAAAATGTATTTGTAAAACAAATTTCATAGCCTGCTTATCTTGACATGGTTATGAAGCAGTAACCGATCCCAGCAGAAAGTAATACAATAAAGGGTCATAGCATGTTATTTTTATGTTAAACCATGATCAATTTATAGCCTATAAACAGTAAGAATATTCATCTAGACATTATGAAACACAATTAGTATAAACAATGGACTGGTGCCTATGCATCAGGCCTAAAGTCAGGTACCAGCAAGACACTAATCAGTCACAAGGTTCATACACACTCAGTCACTCACACTTGAACTAGCAAAATGAGAGTTGCTAATTAATCCAAAGAATAAGCTACACAGACATGAGCAAAACATATAGACTTCACATAGACAGTGACAGGTCTGTGATTTAAATCCCGTCTCCTGCAGATGTGATATGAATTAGGTGAGTTTGATAAATGGACAAATGGATTTTTATAAGCTTAAAAAGGTTGGTGGTAGGATTTGTGATATGATAGAGAAAAGCCATTGACAGCGATGACTTCTGTAAGCCATAAGCCTTGACAAAACATAAAAAATGTGTTCTTATTAAAGTATAAATTACCAGATGATAAGATAAAAATGAAAAAGATTTATATCTAGTTAATCATGAAAAACAAATTGATTTAATGCCTAAAATATAATTTAACAAGAAAATTATACTTTTACAAGTCCAAAATAGTCTTAAAAGTGTATCAATATTGAAAATAACTGTTTGGATTTTCCTTGTTTTAAATTACTAACTGGAGTACATTATTTATAATGTGACAAGGATAACACCATTTACAATTTAATAGCATAATTTTAAATGGGAATCACTTTTTCATAAGTTTTAAGCACAGCAGATACAGTCCAGCACACTTTGAAATATTAATTTTTGATCATCATTTATAGGGTGGTTTGTACTCATTTTAATACTGTTATAAAATAAACAAAAGTATACAAAGAAGAGTTAGAATCCCAGATGATATAATCATTTAATTAAGGGTTGCAAATAGAAATGCAAGGTAAAGGAGAATGGAAGGATCAATCAGTGTCCGTTGAAAAGTAAAATGTCATCTCAGGTATTCTCCAGTCCAGTGCCACCTTGCTTCTGAGCTGAGGTAGTTTTATATTGTGAGGTACAGAAGTTGTTTACCATGAAAATTATGTCAAAGCCTGAGAATGGGAATGGAACTTTTAGTTCACAGTCAGTTACAGTCTTCCTCTGATGTTCATTCATAGTATCTTTCATAAGGCTCTTCTCAATCTCACATGTCTAACACTGTTCATTCCAGAGAAAGAGTAAAGGTTAAGAAGCTCATGTTCTATGAAGGATTTACCTGACAGATGTCTGATATTATTTGATAGTAAAAGAAAGGAAAAAGACTGAGAGCTCAACAAAATTTAAATATAGTTGTTACTTTTACTTTTCTAAGTAGAGTTAATAAGGTTAATAATTATTAAGCACAAAAGTTCTTAGATAATTTGCCAATCAATTAGTCACACTAAGCAAATAATTAAACAGAAACTGAATAAACTAAGGAACTACTTTTTAAAAGTTGAATAAAAAATATAAAAACAATTGAAATAAACTAAACTAGCAAACTTAGAAAACTTAATACAGGACAGAATCAAATACTGAGTCTTAATTACCAAAAAAAATGTACTCCAAAAAAATACCAGGGATCTGCAGCTCCCAGAAAATGCAAAACCCTTAAATCAAAACAAAAACGCCTACATGGACAAACTTTGACAGAAATGTGTCTTACAATCACACAAAAAAGACCAGCCCAGAGAAAGCAGAGGGACTTTTCACAATCATGGCATAAAAGGTTGCATGTGTTCTTCGTGTCATCCAGGGTGAGCTTCAATAGTGTCAGGAGAACCCTAATTTTAAACCTTTTGCTCCTCCATGCATCTAGTTGTTCACCAAAATATGACCAGCTCTAAGGTGTTTTTATTCTCCTCTAACTGACTAATAAGGCTGTTCTTCTAGCTAACTATTTATACAGTCCATCTTTGCCTTTGAATTTTCTCTGTTCTCAACTCAAAGTGTGGCTATATGGTCCCACCAATCAAGTATAAACTTGAAATGACCTGTGCAAAATCTATACAGTGTGTGTGTATAAATATTTAGTAAACACAATATATTATTTTTAAGTAGAATGTACATAACATATATAGGCAGAGTAACTTGAGATAAAAAAATGATTTAAAACCAAGAATGTGTTTTTTGAGTAAGTTGTAATTACAGAAGAAACTGTAGTAAACTCTACTCAAAATAGTTGAGGTAAAGACCAACTGGAAAATAAAACGTGATGATAAATTTGTGCATTTACACAAAAAAAATTGTGCAACCACTTACCATAAAAAAATCAATTAATTTCAAAAATGCATATTTTTTAGTGTACAACATCAATGTTGGTGGTTCATGTGATGTTTGTTAAGAATTATACAGTAGGTTAAACTTGAAAAGAAGTAAGCCTGGTTTGGAACAATGGACCAAAGTGTAAAAAAACCTGGAAAAAGTGAAAAAAATGAAATTTCTAGCTTTTCTCCAGTTTGCCAAGCGTAAATAGGCAAGTGCCGATATAGCACCAGCCCTCTTAAAGCCCTATGTACAAAGCAAACTGGGAGTGACAGTATGCCTTGGTCAGTTCAAATGCTTGTACAGTTCAGTAATTGGATCCCTCATGGACAGGACATAGAGGAGGTGGATATTATACATAGTTCACAGTATTATTTCTTTTCACCTGTTCTTTTCTATGGAATTGCATGGCATTCATTAAAGAAAAAAATACAGGGGGCATTTTACTCATAATTATGATCCTGTTTTGTAATTATGGGAAATTAAGTCATAATTATGAGACCCGTATCTCATAATTACAAGATCTTACCTTGTAAGTATGAGATACTAAGTCATAATTACGAGAAAAAGCCCCCTAGTATTTTTTTTCTTTGGTGAATACAATATGCTTCTATACTTTTCTGTACAATGCTTACAATGTTCAATGCATTACATTAGTCACTTAAGTGTGCAGTCTGTAAACTCAATGCTGTATCTAGTAAGTGAATAGAGATCATAATTTAGTGTTTATTGCTTTTGATCTAAACTAACAGCCATACTAAGTGCACTACAGACCAGATAATACACCTCAAGCTAAGCATGTTCAGGCCCAGTCATAATACTGATGGAACTCCATCTACGAGAAAGCCTGGGTTGCTTCTGGAATAGGTGTTGGTAAGGGGGTGCTTACCCTGTGTGGATCTCAGTGCCCCAGTGCAGTGATGGGGACAATGAGCTGTAAAAATGGCATTGTCCTTTGGATGAGATGTAAAACAGATGTTCAGCCTATCTGTGGTCATAAAAGATCTCTGGGCATCCTTTGTAAAGAGTAGGGTGCTTCCAGGCTAAATTGTCCACCATGGCCTGGTCATTCTGGCCTACTAATTATCCCTTGTCCCTAATTGGCTATCTGTCTCTCTCATCCCTTCACCACCTAATAGTTAATGTGTGGTAAACATACTGACACAAAATGTCTTATGTTGCATCATACAGGTGCATACTGCATATTGGTAGTGGCTGAAGTGACTCCCCACTCTCTGTGTAAGGTGCTTTGAGTAATGAGAAAAGCACTATATAAATGCAGTGTCTTCTTTTTCGTCTTTAAACCTCCAAAACTTTGTAATAGTACAAGGGTACAAATCGAAGCGTTACATTCAAATCGGACTGAATCTACCACTTTTACAGGATCTGCTACAAGGTGAAATTATATTTATGCATAAATTTAATTTTTTCCTGCTAATTACCTATTTTGAATTGCAATAACCATTAACAAAGTCAAGTCACTAGGAAAAGCAAAAATTTATCTAAGGCAGGAAGGTTTTACTCATGCGATCTTGTGTATAGGATGTTCAAGAATGGGTGGCATGCTGGCAGTAAAGAGACCAAGGGTTTGTGTCTGGGTGCTTCAGTTTCCTCCCACAATCCAATGACATCCAGGTTAGCCTTTCATCCTGTGGTTGCTGGGTTAGGCTCCCACAACCCTGCTCAGGAGGAAGCAGGCTTAGAAAATGGTATGGTATGTTCAAGAGTAAGAAGCTCCAGTGAACTAATATTAGCCACTGGGTTGGAAAATAAAAAAAAACAAAATTGTATACATAACTACTCAGTTAACTTACATAGTACTTCTGATACATCCAGTTAACCCTTGACACTATAACTGAGGCCCATTGTCTTATGAAATTTACCAGGTTAAGCTGGGTAACACAACTATTACTGCAATAACTGTATGCTGTTATGAAAGGAAAGTTACAAATATAAATGTTCATGTGCACACTTTTGTGTGTATACCTAATTAATTTAACTTTAATTAATTGTGGCACTGTGGTGCAACATTTAGAATTACTACTGCACTAAGCTGCAGATTTTCATATTAGAACATGACTTTCAATCCACATTGAAGGTGACAGTACCTTTCAGCCTCTCTAATCCGTCTCTTCCAGACAGTGTATGTGTGATATTCGGTTGCTTTTACTACTGTTTACATGAACATTTCTGCTCAGCATCTTTTCTGCTACTTTAAATTAGGATTTGTAGAGTTCACGTTTATCTGATTCTTTAACAACATTCTCAAACCTGTTCAATACAATTCAGAGTTGTAGGGAATCACAGCCTATCCTGGCACTAATGAGCTTAAGGCAGAAAAAAGCCCTGTACAGGAATCCAGTCTACCACAACATCATGTAAGGCATACTGACAAGGCCAATGTGGACTCACCAATCAACCTAACAAGCACATCTTAGGGGATGCAAGAGTAAACCCTTCATATATATAGAGAGAACATACTAACTCCACATGGATAACAACCAAACATGAACATGCTGAACCTGTGAGGATGCATCACCATTACACCAACGTTAGGTTTGTTAAGCACAAAAGTACATGTAAAAGAACAATGAGAAGCTATTTATCACAATCTACAATCAGTAAAACAGATCCACCTTTCTGTTCATCCTTTTGCTGACCCACCAGGTTTACACGAAGTGATAAACTAGCCATAATGTTTTCTGAGTTTCTGATCTTTAAAATGTTTATGACAGAAAGTGTCTTGTACTTGTACTCATTGAAGTACAAATGATTTAAATCACAGAAGCAGAAGGGACTATCACCAACATTGTGTCATTTGACAAATTATTGCAAGATGAATGCACAAAACCAAGCTGCGCATTTTGTGATAGTTAACCTGAAAGAATATACAGTAAGCTCCTCTGATGATGCACTGAAGTATACAGCATGGCTCAAAAATTGTCATTATTGTGAGACTATGCAATAAATGTCAAAGCTCAATGAAAAATAAATATGAAGAGTAGGTTTCTGCAATAGGAAACTACTGCAATCTGTTGTCTACATTAACTTAAAAGAAGTTCTTTTCTCTTTGCTTTCATTCTTCACAGCCTCTCATTTTATTATTGCTTCTCACTGACCCTCACCCTGACCTTACTTTGTACATTTGGGATGTTTTTTTCCCCAGGCATCATTTAGCAGATGGACCAGCTTGCTGCATTTTTATGTTCACAGCAAGCTCATAACGCAAGATTGCTTGCACAGCCTGCCCTTCCACCCACCAAGAGGCAAGCTCATAGCTGTATGCCTTATTATAATATCTCATCTGCAGCCCGCCCCCAATAGCTGGAAGCTAACTTGTGGCTTCTGTCCTTATCAGAGATTATGTGCATACACTGTCACTCTAAAACTAATTCTACAAATTTATTTTATAAAAAAAAAAAAAAATACAAACACAAGTGGCTATATCAGGTCTTAGAACAAATTGCTGGCGGCCTCTCCGGCTGATTAGTAACAGTGGCGGCTGTGCTCCTATTTGAGCCAAATTCCCTTTGAGTTATTAAGTGAGTGCTGCACTTCTTTTGACATTTCCTTGGTTTTTGGCATAGCATGTATTTGACCTCTTGGTAGCTTGTATGATTCCCAGTTCTGTTCCTTCTGGTACTTTTTGTTTTTGCATACCAACTAATATTCACCATAGTAATATTCACCATTCACCATTACTTAAGCATTTTATGAGTCCCGTCTTGTCTGAGACCAGTGTAGTTCTCTAAATGGATGCAATTAGTTTAATTTATTGTTACCACTTCCCCTCCCCACAAAGGCAAACAGACAGTAAGTATTCTATCTCCCACACCCATCTATCTTTTCCATTTTAATGTGGACCACACTCACAGTAACATAGTTGTGTAATACTGTTTGTTAGTACAATTAAGCAAAGTGTCTAACACCTCTGTCACACTGCAATTTTTTTGGTCTGTCACCAGAAGACAAGTGCTACTTCACATGGGCCATTGCACGAGAACAAACCAGTATAGCCTCTGCAATAACACTGCTCTTACTTTTAACAACGTACCACCCACACAAAAGTTTTGGTAACACTTTAGTCTAGGTCCTGCAGAAATGCATTTATTACTCATTTACTCTTCTGTAACAAGACCTTAAAAAGGCTTGTTTTGGTTCTAATAACACCAGTAGATCGATATTTCATCTCTGTGAAGTGTGGCCTATTGACATGATGGTAAAATGACTTGTTAATATGAAGGATTGTCAGTTTTTATACTAAATATGTAATATCCAGAGAAATGTGACTCAGTTAAGCCACCACAGAGTACTCCACGATTAATTTGTGTTAGTAGGTTACATTGCAGAGCTGAATAAACACTTCACTGATGCTTTGTAAGAGAATGTTAAGGCCTTGTTACATATCAATAAATATGTAATAGAAACATTTTTGCAGAACCAAAGTGTTACCAAAATTTTGAATTGCTTTCACTAAGTATCTTTCCACCAGGGCACGTGTGCAAGTTGTTATGGAAAAATATGATACAGAAAAGTGTTTCACGTTTCCATAGTCCAAGGTAGGATTCCAAAATGTGTGTTGGTCAGCATGAGTACAGTGCTACCACCCATACAAACCTGACACTTCCTTTTACCATAAAAACCACATTCAGAGCAAGATGTGTGGGTAATTCATCATTAAGCATTTAAGAGTGGGAATACTAAAAGTTAAAGTTCAGAACAGCATTTGGGTTGATCATTTTAATTAATATCACTCAATGTAGCTTTGAAATATGTTGAATCACGTCCCTAATAGATAGATGCTGACACATTTTCTTTCCCCCTGCACAAACCACTCCCACTGGCTATTTATCTT
Source organism: Erpetoichthys calabaricus (assembly GCF_900747795.2). NCBI lineage: Eukaryota > Metazoa > Chordata > Cladistia > Polypteriformes > Polypteridae > Erpetoichthys > Erpetoichthys calabaricus. The sequence continues at coordinate 54,942,345 of NC_041396.2, read as the reverse complement.
TTACCTTGCTAATAAATAATTATACCCACCAAATTGAAATGCGCCAAAGTAAAAGAAAGCTCCTTCTTTAACATCACATGCAGTAATTATTGGCATTCTGACTTACATGTTAACCTGGCTGTACATAAATGAAATGAAAGTCTGCAAGTTGACTGAATGTGCACAGATCTATTTTGTCAAAACCGTTAAGTCAATGGTTCTGCACCCTAGGTTCAGATACAAGGCTGTTTACTGGCTGTGTGGTGTTTGCACATTCTTCCCATATTGGTGTGAGTTATTCTCTTTGCATTTTGTTTTTTCTTCGACATCCCTAAAATGTTGTGTCTTTCATTGACTGGAGCTTCAAAACTGGCCTCATATTAGCATAAGTGTAAATGAGTGGGTCCTGTAATGGACTGGTGCTCCATTCAGAGGTACTGCAGGTACTGCCTTGTGCCTGATGCTGCCAGCATAGGCTCCAGTTTAAGCAGGTTTGAAAGTGTTGTGTTATGTGTTTAAGAGGCAATTGGCTCTGAGCACTGCTAGAATTCCAGACATGGTGGAAAAAAAGCACTCTGAGGACACTGAACTGTAGTAGACTCATAAGCCTTTAGTCCAACCTTCACTGACAAGCTTTTCAAAGAGTTTAGACAAGTTATCTGTTGCAGTGGCTTCTAATCATGCCTGAAGTGGTACAAACACAATGCGGGGTAGTCTTTGACATTTTAAAGTCACCTAGACATTAGACAAGGATTATGAAAAGCCTGTGAAAATGTTAAGGATATACATTGTAATTGTTTGCTTCGTGAAAGGTCTACAGTAAATTCTTAAGTGTATGATACATATTCTGATATAAAACAATAGTGATATCTACAGATATGGTAAATGGCAAGCCTATACTTTAATTTGTTTTGGTAATGCCTTGGTTTTCTTGAGTTGTCCACAAAGGCTCGAAATATCAGCTGCCTTTCATATCTAAACCCTGATAATAGTTACTCCAATAATGTTGCATGCATTCCTGGGTCCTTCTGGGAAAGGATACTATGATGACAATCAATGCAAAAGTTCACAAAATGGCAGTGCCCACAACAAAACAAAATGGCGTCACAATAACAGTAAAATTTCAAGTCTTAACAGAGACCTTCTAGGACAAATAAATGTTATGATCTAATTCATTGGGCTAAAACACCCTCACTAGGATGTATACCTTCAAGAAAACAGCTTCACAATGATTATTACAAACTAAACTAATCAGCAGATCATAACATTAACATTCACTTATGTGGAATAAATGCATTTTAATAACATCATTTAAATGTACATAGTAGTGGTTAGTTGGTCTGGTGTCTTGTAAACCCAGGGTACAAGGATCATTTTACAGACTAGCAATATTTATAGGGGTTCTGCATGATGTTCTTGTGTCTTAACAGTGGGTCTCTCACTATTCTTGTTTCCTCTCAAATGAACTTAACATCTTGAGGTGCCGAGTCTTCCTCTCTTTTTTAAATGTGAATATTCTTGACAGGCGGATCGGTGCAGCATCCGCAGTAATGCGGGCTCTGCATCGGTCTGTCGTGGTGAAAAAGGAGCTGAGCCATAAGGCAAAGCTCTTAATTTACCAGTCGATCTATGTTCCTACCCTCACCTATGGTCATGAACTATGGGTAGTGACCGAAAGAACAAGATCGCGAATACAAGCGGCTGAAATGAGTTTCCTCCGCAGGGTGTCTGGGCTTTCCCTTAAAGATAGGGTGAGAAGCTCAGTCATCCGGGAGGGGCTCAGAGTAGAGCTGCTGCTCCTCCGCATCGAGAGGAGTCAGATGAGGTGGCTCGGGCATCTGATCAGGATGCCTCCTGGACGCCTCCCTGGTGAGGTGTCTAACCGGGCACGTCTAACCGGGAGGAGGCCCCGGGGAAGACCCAGGACACGCTGGAGGGACTATGTCTCTCGACTGGCCTGGGAACGCCTTGGGATTCTCCCGGAAGAGCTAGAAGAAGTGGCCGGGGAGAGGGAAGTCTGGGCATCTCTGCTCAAGCTGCTGCCCCCGCGACCCGACCTTGGATAAGCGGGAGACAATGGATGGATGGATGGATGGATATTCTTATGTACTTATGTTAAATTGGTTATTTGTAGGTGATTGGAAAAAGATGATCACTGCTGCCTTTATGCTGTATGTTTGTATTAAAGTTTTATTTCATATTCACCAAATCAAATTCTATGTGCTTGACATTGATATAGCAGTAACATTTTTACATTAGGTACTTCAAATTTTCAAAGATATGCACATTAAGATGATTGGAGGCTGTAAATTAAAACTTTTTAATATCCAGCTCTTTGAATATTTATGTTTTCTTTAATGCAGTATCAATAGACCTGTTTTATTTGGTCAGCACATAATACAATACAGTGACTCCCTCCATCGGTCAATAAGTTGTGTATATTCCCTTATATTTTATAATACACAAACTTTTACTTTAAATTACAAAATGTAAGGTCTGTACAAACCCATGAAAGGAGAGGTTGGTTTAGTGTATAGTCAGATAGTCTGACCTGGATTCTATTCATAGTTCAGTTAACTAATGGCTCTCTTAGATAAACATGTCTTTAATAAAAACATCATTCAGTTCATTGAAAGCATTTTTATGAGGTACAAGGAAAAAATTACTTTAGGAAAACATTTAATAAAACAGAAATAGCAGTTCCATAACAAAGTCAAGCTACATACATATTGCTCCCATAGTTTAATTTAAGATGTGCTGCTCTAAGCTTTTAATGACACAAAACATAGATGGTTACTAAGCGATACTTAAAAAATAAAGGTTATACGTATAAATTATTCCTTTGAATGCTAGCAGCATTGAATGGCACTTAACTTTTTTGTTCTTTAAGTCATATCTAGTGTGTAAGCATCAAAATATATATATTTAGACAAAAAAATTAATAAGGTAAACATGTACACAAACACTATATTTTATATGCATTGTAATTGTGTAAAAATAAGGAAACAGAATATCATAAAAAGTTCAGTACCAGCCAGGTACCCCCTTTAATAAGTGATGTCAAAACAAAATGAAAAAAAAAAAAAAACAATAACAAGAGTACTTGGTCCTCGTGAGTCTGGTAACAAAAGGGTTCTCTGTCATGGAGTTCTTAACACTAAGCAAGCAGGATCCAAATGGGCACTGACTTCCAGTGTCTTCACGGTTTAAATAGGACCTCCAAAGTAACATTACAGTAAGTCTCAGGGCACGTCCTCTGGTCCGCGGAGAGTGAGAAGAGGTGGTTGGCAATTGCTTTCACCACCCGCCCCCAAACCAAGTAGTCAACTGTCTTTCCTTGATTGAACCACTTAGGCACTCCAAATGCTCACATTTGACAATTTTTATAGTCATACATTGGCACATACATACATCCATCCATCCATTATCCAACCCGCTATATCCTAACTACAGGGTCACGGGGATCTGCTGGAGCCAATCCCAGCCAACACAGGGTGCAAGGCAGGAAACAAACCCTGGGCAGGGCACCAGCCCATGCAGACACGGGGAGAACATGCAAACTCCACGCAAGGAGGGAAGTGAACCCGGGTCTCCTAACTGTGAGGCAGCAGCACTACCCACTGTGCCACCGTGCTGCCCCACATACATATATACATGCTCAAATCTGCTTCATTCAGTTCAGATCACAGGTGACCATAGCCCACAGCAGCAGAACTGGGGTCAAGGTAGTAAAGAACCCTGATTAGAGGAGCATTGATTTACAAGGCACACACTCAAAAAAACCAAGTAAACCCTAATTTAAATATTTCAGTTAATAGAATATCTCAAGGCAAAGTTTATAATACAATATTTTATCAAGTAATATTTATATTGCAATAAGACAAAAACAAGTAAACCCTAATTTAAATGTTTCAGTTAATGAAATATCTCAAGGCAAAGCTTATATAATACAATATTTTATCAAGTAATATTTATATTGCAATAAGACTATTATAAAAAGTATTTGCTTAATTATAAAGTGGTTGAATCTGGACCATCAACGTAGTTGTAGTTGATTGTATAGCAGTAGCGAACCTTTGTTTATTGGTGAGCATTTTGTGCAGCAGCTGATTGCAGACAAAAAAAAAACCCAAAATCCCCCTGCTCCAAAGCTGCAGTGAGGTGATAACCTTATTTTATGGTAACTGAGAAGTAGATTGGAGGACACAACTCTCAAAATTTGGTATCAAAGGAGGAGTGCTTTATACAAATTAAAACATGTTACATAAAAGAGATGTTTCATTATAGGTATTGTGCATTTTTATTCTTAAACTAGATAACAAGGATATTCAAAAAATTAATAACCTACCAACGTCATTTTGTTTCTGTAAAAGTGTCAATAAATAGCCTGAGTGTGTGACAAGACTGCCCATCAGTTGTTTCTGTAGTGGAGCTGTGAAAGGCATCAGTATGAGACACATGAAGTAAGAAATCAATGCAGCCTAACCGAGCAACCATTAAGAGAATAACAAAAAGAGAAGGGGGACTCGGCAGCATATACTGCACTTTATAAAGAGCACACCATTATTTTCAGCAAGAGTCCTCAGTGTACCTTTCTCTTGAATGCTGCAGATTTTTACATTTGAATTCCACATACAGCACGTGCATTCTGAATTTTCACAGCCTGTCGACAAGGTTGTATTTGAATTGTAAACAAACCCCATCATTTCAGATGTTTAAATTAGCCGCAAATTTATTTGTTAACACAAATCACTATGTGCATTGAAAAAAGGGTCATTTTATGTTGATTATCATTGTTTTTTTTTTATCTTTTTCTATATTTAGGCTATTTACAAAATGGTGGGCACCGTCATCATGATGAAGATGAATGAGGACGGTCTCACGCCTGAGCAAAGGGTAGACAAGATTTTCAGCAAGATGGATAAGAACAACGATGACCAGATAACACTGGATGAGTTCAAAGAAGCTGCGAAGAGCGACCCCTCCATTGTACTACTCCTCCAGTGTGACATTCAGAAATGAGCTGGAATCAGTTCATAAAGGACTGCACAGAAGTTAAATGTTCCATTCAGTTTGCAGCTATCCAACGACACGAAAATAAACAGCATAAAAAATACAAAAAAATATTGCTTGGACTACCTTTAAATGGACTCGCTTCTTGTGTTTGAAACACTTGTGTGCATGAGAATGTTATTTGCTAAAGAATTTTAAAATATATATATATATATATATATATAATATATAAAATATATTATTAAAAAAAAAAACAACTGCCAAATGTGAAGTGTGCAAAGTCATTATCATCGAACCCTAACCCCTCAGAAGCTTGTGCATCAGTAATGTGCTGCGTTGAAATATGCTATTTAGTGTTCATGTTTACTGATGCTAGCTGTGTGTTTCATATACAGAGTAATATTAATGATTCTCAATTCCCATGGTAACGTTACCGTTTCTAATAAACCATTTTTCCATTCTTCTCTCAATTAGAATTGGACAAAGAGATGGATTCTTACATTCATCAGCCTGCTATTCTCAAATGTGCTTGTACTGTTGGTGAATATAAATGTAGTTTATTTGCATGCCTTTAGGTTCTGCCTTAATTCATTTGTCATTTCCATTCTGTAAATTAAAGAAAGGACAAAGCCTTATCAAAAACATACATTTCAGTAATTAACAAAAAAAAAAAAAAAAAACAACTTGCAGGTCCACTATTAAAAATAAAATAATAAAATAAAATAAAGAAAAATACACAATATTTAGTGTTTGGGATGCTAGGTGTAACTTGTTCAAATATCATTACAGTGGGAGCATGTTTCCTTATTTAAAGAAGAAAAAAAAAAAAAGAAAGTTGTTTGTATTGCTAATTTATTCTCTTCATTCATGAGCACATCCGCCCCTTTCATTTTTATTATTCTTTTTTAATTTCCAAGGCAGTGATTTGGCTATTGACAGAGAGATTAAACTAAACCTGGGCATCTTTCATGCAGCGCATAGCCTTTTTCTGTCTCGTGACTGGAAACCCCAGTTTATGGGTGGAAATTCTTTTTATTGGGCCTCCAGAGCATTACTGAGTTAAAATAATTCTGTACTTTGAATCTAATATTCTGAAATACATGACCTGAATAATTTTGTGGTGATTGATATATTTATTATTAGAACAATACGTCACCTACCTCTTTCTTTTGAATCAAAAATAATAATCGTCAATGTATTGCATTCTATAAATATTTAAATAAATGCCATTTAACATCCACCTTACCCCTATAAGCATTAACAATATTTTTACAAGTTTTGTGCCAAAGGATGATAAAGCATTGTATACAATAAAGTACATGTGGTCCTCTTTCTTGCTTTTCTCTCTCTATATATATTTTGCGCTCTGTCTCGTTTCAGTGTCCAACATGTTATACAAGAAAAACTTTGAAATGCAATTCTTTTGTCCCCATTTGTAAAAGCCAATCATTCCCAGTACGCCTTTGTTTGTTGCTCTGTCCCCTAAGCCAGTTCAGGAGCATTGCCGTTCTCCTATTTACAGTATTTTTTTAAAAGCCCTTTACCAGCCCATTTAAAGGGAGCCGAGTCACCTTTCACTGAAGATGCAGTCTTACGAATGATAGCTAAATCCGTTTTGCACCATTCATTTGTATCACAGCAATACGATTTGTCACTTTAAACCAATAATGGAATGCATTTCTGCAGTTTTGTGTATAGTTTAAAAGTGAAAAAAGGCATTTATAGCAATCCAGTCTATTGTGCTGCCAGTTTCTTCAAATCCTTCTAAGGGGTGGCACACCTTATGAACCCCTTCCTCACCAGAACAGGGGATGAAAAAGTGTTTGTTGGTTTTGTGGTCTGTGTTGGTGTTGGTTTAGTCGACTGCATCAGTAAGAATGATTTGAAGACAAGGTTTAGTGCGGAATGGGCAGGAGCATTAGGGGATGATATCGTGCTTTACCTGAGTAGGTGTAAGAGGTGCTAACAGAAATACACGAGACTAGCCCAGAGAGACACAAATCGAAAGGATTAACTTGACAGGGCGGTGGTTTGATAGAAGCAAAAAAGGGTGAAATCAGTGGGACCCCTTCAAATCTCATCCCCCCTCATGGGCACTAAACTGTTGCCGTTGGTTTCTTTTTCAAAGTCTGGCCTCTTTAAAGGATGACTACTTGACACTGATATCTAAATATCTATGCCTAGTGACAATTTCTGTTCAATATGACAATGTATTGTAATGAAAAATCAAATTCTGACACATGTAAAGTGTAAAGGATTTTTTTTTTTTTACATGTAGCATGTGATGTCTCCCTTAATGACATGGCTGCACTATACGTTGTGTTGTGAATCAAAATAATAAACATCTATGGGCTGTTTTCTGAATTTGTGCCTCAGTTATTGAATGTACTGTAAATGTATTAGCAGCATCACATCTGAAGACATGGAGCTTGCCTGCATTAAGACTGGGAGGCATGTTAGCACCTCTGCCTCACAGCTCCAGATCTTAGCCTGGTGACACGTGTAGTGAAGTTTGCACATTCACCCCGTGGATTTTCTCAGTTTTTGGGTAATTTCTGCCTCTTAACTGGCTCTGAAGGAGAGTGTGCAGAGATGTGTGCGCGACGGTGCCCCGCAAAGACTAACGTCCCATCCAGAGCTTGTTCTCCAGGTACTTCAGTCTGCACCTACAAATATGCTGTTTGATTATTATGTTTGGGATTGGCCTCTACTGTCTCTGCAGTGGAAAGTGTGTTTGAAAAAGAACAAGTGGCAAAGCAAAATTATAAAGAAAAGGTCACATCGCTTTAAAAAGACCTGCAGCGGGCAAATATGCCACTAGAATGAAACAGACATGAAATCTTCAGAGCAGTTGCTGTTGACCTTCACCACAGCCATTATTTTTCAGTTTATGATCTCCTCCTCCTCAGAATTTGATCCTTTCCTTTCCTGTCTTGTTAAAGTCTGTGTATTTGTTATCTCCAGTCCTATCTCCCACCCGATCAATAAATCATTAGCTTCTGGCTCTGTTCCACTTACTTCTAAAACAGACCTTGCTATTTATGTCCATAAGAAACCTGTGCCCATATTTAATAAGCATGTTAGAGTTACTCCTAGGAATTGCACTTAAGGACAAGAATTTTTCTTACTCCAGTGTAGGAGATAAGAATTAGTTATGAAGCGTCCCACACTCACTCCACGTAAGGAGACGGAATTCACATTTGAGAATGAATGACATCACAGCTGCATTTTGCAGTTTATCATGACACTTTGTACTTTTCTGATACACTTGAGTTTCGCCACAAATAAAAGAATAACAATAATATTCAAAGTACTAGAAGAATAATATTAAGAACAATAAAGAAAACATAATAGCAAGAGTATTACACTAAGCTGCACGTAATTGTTTCCACTTTGCAGCAACATCAAGAGGATTACAGTTTGCATCCAGGACCACCGCCTTGTCGATACTGTGAATCGCTTGGGATTTACATATGTGTGCAATTGAGGCAACGATCTTCCTGTGTGTGCCATCAATCACACCAAACAGCTCCAGGAAAATTAGTGAATTGCATGAATGCAACTTGATTTAAGACTACCTGGAGTGGTGGGGAAGTGCTGCCGAGGGAATACAGATGCGTGCTGGTGGTTGCCGTCTACCTCCCGCCTAGCGCAATTGCTAACCAGGCGCTAGCGGAACTCTACAAGATCATCAGCAAACTGCAAACGACGCTCCCCAAGGCATTTTTCATTATTGCTGGAGACTTCAATCATGCCAACTTGAAGTCAGTTCTCCCAAAATTCTTCCAGAATGTGAACTTTGCTACTAGAGGGGGAAGCTGTCTGGACAATGTTTACACGAGCGCTCCTGATGTCTACAAGGCCCTACCCCGCCCTCCACCTCGGCTATTCAGACCATATTGGTGTGTTTATGGTCCCTGCATACAAGTCCCTGCTGAAGCGCACTAAACCAGCCTGCAAGAACAACAGAGTGAGGCAGGTTGGTGCTGTTTCAGCTCTCCAAGACTGCTTCTAATTGACAGACTGGGACATTTTCAGGGAGGCTGCTATGGATGGTGACTCCATCAATCTGGAGGAGTACACAGATTCTGTGACTGGCTACATCTCCACTGTTACCAAGGATGTTACCACAAGAGCCAACCAAAAGCCCTGGATGACGAGAGAAATGCACAAGGTGCTCAAGATCAGAAATGCAGCCTTCAGATCTGGAGACAAAGCCTCCTTCAGGGTGGCCAGAGCCAACCTGTCTTGCGCTATAAGGAGAGCTAAGTGGGCATACGCGCAGAGAATTAATAATTCAGCAGCACCAGAGACACACGTCGTATGTGGCAGGGCATTCAGACAATTACAAACTACAAGCCCAACCCACACAGCAGCGAAGGTGATGCCTCCCTACTGGATGAGCTGAACAACTTCTTCGCACAGTTTGAGGCGCAGAACAAAGAGCCTCCGAGAAAAGCAACACCTCCCTCCACTGACCAGGTACTCTGTCTCTCCATAACTGACCTGGAGGACTCTATCCAGAGTCAATCCACGCAAGGCTGCAGGACCTGGCAACATACCTGGTCGTGTGCTCAAAGATTGTGCCAGTCAACTGGCTGATGTCCTCACAGACACCTTCAACACATCTCTGAGCCAGTTGTCAGTCCCAGCATGCTTCAAGTCGACTACCATCATACCAGTACTGAAGAAGTCATCAGTGACATGCTTGAATGACTACCAACCATTTGCACTCACGCCAATCATCATGAAGTACTTCGAAAGGTTAGTTATGTCACACATAAAGACTAATCTCCCTGCTTCCCTTGATCCTCTTCAGTTTGCATACCACTCAAACAGGTCAACTGAGGATGCCATATGCTCTGCCCTTCACCTCTTCCTGACACATCTGGATAAAAAAGACACATATGTCAGGATGCTATTCATAGACTTTAGCTCCGCCTTCAACACAATCATCCCTCAAAAGCTGGTTGTAAAACTGAGCAAGTTGGGCCTGAACACCACCCTCTGCAATTGGATCCTGGACTTCTTGACAGAGAGGCCCCAGTCAGTTTGGATGGCCTACAACACTTCCAGCATCATCACACTGAGCACTGGCGCACCACAGGGCTGCATGCTTAGTCCACTGCTGTTCACCCTGCTGACTCACAACGGCACAGCCACGCACAACACCAACCACATCATCAAGTTTCTGGATGATACGACGGTGCTGGGACTGATAAGCAGGGATGATTAAACAGCATACAGAGATGAGGTGGAACGGCTGCCTGCATGGTGTTAAGACAACAATCTATTTCTCAACGTCGACAAGACAAAAGAGATAATCATAGACTTCAGAAAATCACATCCTGCCCATATCCCACTCAGTATCCATGGTTTAGATGTGGAGACTGTTAGAAGTACCAAGTTCCTCGGTGTGCACATAACTGAGGAACTTACGTGGACACATAACACCTCATCACTAATCAAGAAAGTCCATCAGAGACTACACTCCTTGAGGCGGCTGAAGCAATCAAGTCTTCCCCCTTCCATCCTCACCATGTTCTACAGAGGCACCATTGAGAGTGTTCTGACCAGCTGCATCACTGTCTGGTATGGCAACTGAAACATATCCGACCGCAAGTGCCTGCAAAGGATAGTGAAGACAGCAGAGAACATTATTGGGGTGCCTCTCCCTTTATTACAGGACATATTTTACAAACGCAGTGTCCGCAAGGCCTGCAGCATTGTGCAGGACCCCTTACACCCCTCACATGGACTTTTCACACTTCTGCCATCCAAGAGAAGATACTACAGCATCAAAGCCAGATCTGCCAGGCTGCAGGAGATTTTTTACCACCAAGCTGTAAGACTCCTTAACAGCAGGCTGCCCCCTGTGATCTTCCACACGGCCTCAACCACCTCTAAAAACAGAACTTTAATACATGCGAGCCACTGTCCTGCAAAGACGAGTGTGCAGGTAGAAAAGAACTGAAAATCTCATACTGACCTTTAAGTATTTTGACACTCTTGATATCCTTCTGCTGTGAAACATTCTGACCTGTCATTGTTTACACATGTCTTAAACAGCTATTATCATACACTGATAATTTCTGTATTATCTATATCTTTTATTTATTTATTTATTATATTACATATCTTATTACTATATTTATGTATCTAGATTGCAAATACCAGACATTGCATCAATGTTCATATTGCTTACTACACGTCAATATTGCTGCTACTTCTTTGTCTTGTCTTTGCACAATGTCTTGTCTTGTTTGTGTTTTAATTTTAAATTTAAATTTTAATTCTATTTTTATTTTATTATTTGCACTTCATGTTGTTACACTGTGGACCCTGAGTTTCGCAATTTCGTCTATCTGTATACTTGGAAATGGTTGAGATGACAATAAAGTTTGCTTTGACTTTGACTTTAATCTGCATGTTACCTCATGTGTAGTAAGGGCATTCAAAGTTTGGTGCAAAATTTGAGAAGTGGTTGGTTGTGGCATATCCAAATCGTCACTATTGCAAAGCTGCATTTCCACCTTGACCAAATAAAATATTGTTCCCAGCTCTTTCATTCCAGCTGACAGCACATGGCGTCTTTGCCTAAGTGGAGCAATCACTTGACCTATAAGATTTGGTACGAATATTAGTCCATCTCTATCAAATACATGTACTTATTTGACTGACACCTTTATCCAAGGCGACTTACAAGATTTATGATACAGTTGGTTACATTTCTTTTGGTTTTTCATTTGGAGCACAGGCAGGTGAAGTGACCTGCTCATAGTCACACAGCATCAGTGACGGGATTTCAATCCACAACCTCAGGGTTTGAAGTTCAAAACCTTAACCACTACATCACACTGCCTGCCTAAATCCATAGCTTTTATGAGTTCATTGTTGTCCAGGGTTTCAGAAACATTTCGCCTTTCTGGGAATGTGCATGCCAATCTCAGCTTGAATGCCGTCTTCTGGCAGCTCCTAAAGAGTTAGGACAGCCCATGAGCTCTCCTAAATCCTGGTGATGTTAGGACTAGTTAGGTTAGTTTAGGACTTGCAAAATTTGGAAAACTGATCAAATGCTTTTACTCCCAACAGTAGGACCAAATTTGCGTTACTCTGAGATTTGTGAACCAGTTAGGACCGTTTTCTTACTCTTTATTAATGTATGTTAGTCTCTTGGCCAAATCATCTGCCCCCATGATCTCAGTTCTTAAGCTGATGGGATCCAGATTTATTCCTGCAGTACTGATATCCCATCCAACTCAGGCATCTCTAATTTAAGCATGAAATCAAACCTTTGCCATTAAGTTGAAGGTGTGATCGATAATTAGTGTTCGTTGGAAAAATCCACAAAAGCATTTTTCTTGGGGAATATTATGTGCTTGCCGATGACCTTGTTTGCCAAATATTTTTCTGGAAGTTCTCCATGCAGCCGGCTCAGACAAACATTTTCTTGCCCAACATCCCATGATGCTTTGCAGTGACGTGCGGTGAGGTTCACGGCTGGTGAGGCACTGACTCCTTCATATTCAGATTTACAAATATATGAACCCAAAAGAGTAGCTTATTCACTATTCAACTGGCAGCCATGCACATTGACTACTGGTTATGTTTCATATCTCATCAGCATTCTTTACACACATAGAGGTAAGGTGCATATTTGCCTAAGAAAGAACGTTACATCTATAGTGGCGATAGAGAGAGAGCGGAGAGAGTGCATTTGCTCCTCACCCTCTGTGTGTTCTAAATTGTGCCGTTGCAATTCCACAATTCATTCTCATTCAATACAAATAAAAGTATAGAGTGGTGTACAAAAAAAACTGATTTCAATTTTTACCTTACTTGAAATATTTAGTTGTTCTGAAAAGCTTTTAATTCTGATGCTTTAATCAATTTTAATATGGACTGTGCAACAGAAGGATAACAAGAAAAAAAAAAGAATATTTTATTTAAGGTCAAAATTTTAGTTTTTAAATATTGGATTTTTTTTTCTTAGTCTGATCCTACTGTTTATAAAACTGAAAACCGTTTATGGTCTTACTGAAGTCCACGTGCCTGTCCTTCTCCATGAAAATCTCTGTCATTTTCTTGTAAAAGTCCTCCTTATTTTTCTTTAGTTTAAAAAATCTCAATCTTCCATTTTGGCAGTCAGTCGGAACAAAAAATAAAAATAAACGGACCACTGCAGTGCACTTGACTTTCTGATATCGCTAACTTATTGGCGCCCACAGCATCTACGTATGTATAGAAGAACAGCAGCAACGAGCACCTGTTGGGCTCACATCCTCCCCCTTCAGGGCGGCACAGTACTGTCTGCCTCACCTTGTGCCTTTTCACTGCGGTTTTATGTCTGATCAGCAAGACAAAATATGTCACACACATTCATTAAAGATATTAGCCAGACTATGGAAAGTCAGGGTGTATAATAAACGCATCTGCAAACATTATATTGGTGACATACAAAGAGACAGCAACAGGCATGCACCAATTGTATGCATCAACCCCATGTGAGGGAGAGCGCAGTCCAAGGTGAGGTGAGGCTTGTCGCTGCCACACCTCGCGTTTCTCCCCAGTATTTGAACAGGAAATGCACCATTTTAGTGATTTTGACTATAAAAATGATCAAAATTATTGGAATCATACAGAAAACAAATTTATAGCTCAGACCTGTGGACATATTATCATTATTAGTTTTTTTTTATCTTTTCATGATGCAGAGCCTCACCTCCCTCCCCTGACCGCACGTCCCTGATACTTTGCATGGCTAGCATGACATCACAGAGCTGTAGCAGCCATGTGCAGAACCTTCACACATGTGTAGAGTAAGAATAAGCATACTCTGTGTGACGTTTTACATCGCTGACCAATCTGCGTGATGTCACTACCCAAACTAAACTCCCGACAGATTTGTACCCAGCATGCTCTTTCCATTTCTTATTGACTGATTTGACTGGACTCCAGAAGCTGTCCAGTGACTTCAAGATTTTCTTGTCCCCATCCCGAGTTGTCCTCTTCAATCCCCTTTCCATGGAGTTGTTTGGAGTGTTCTTTTGTCTTCACTGTGTAGGTCAGGCCGCCATACTGACTCACTACAACATGGACCCTCCACATACAGGTGCATTTATCTTACAAATCAGATGAAGCCCTTTGCTTAGTTGCAGATGATCTCCATTGGACTAATTCTGTGACTTCTAAAACCAAATTTAGAGGTGTCACATTAAAAGTAGTGAACACTTAAGTGAAAAATGATTTTGTGTTTTATATTTGTAATTAATTTAGGCCACTGAAGAAATCTGTTTTCACTTTTACAACGAAGGGATCTATTGATCAGTAACAAAAAAGCAAAATTAAACCCACTGTGATTCAATATTCTATAGGCTGGATTAATTCATATCACTGTATCTGTTTCAAATATTTATTTTCACTTCACTGTGAAGATATTTGGGTTGGGTAAACACAGTTTAGGTGAGTCTACAGTATCTGAAAACTGCTGCTGCTGGTCTGTCAAACTGATGCATTCTGCTTTGAACAAATTGATGGGAATTACAATGCAGCTGAACCCTGCGGACACAAATGAAGAATCTGAATGCAACTTGAGCCTGCTAAACTCTGAAGTTCGTAATGATCAATTCCAAAATAAGCATATCTAAATTACATTCTGAATACATTAGGGATTTAGAAAGTAAACTTGGAAGTTGGAAAAAATAGGAGAGGAAAGGAAAAATACAGTCTTTTGTAAAATGGGTGATGAATGAGAGCAATGATATTGACCAACTTATTCCGGTCATCAGAAACAAAGCAGCTATTCCATAAATGAACAAGATGGGCATCATCCAAGTAACAATTTCTTACATAGGACTCTAATTATAATTCATTCTGTAATTCAGTCAGTATTTTCTTAAATTAAACAATAAAGCTAACAGACCAAATGTGAATCCATACAGATGATCTTTCACCTTTAAACTGCACCAGAATCCAAGCCTTGTGAGGATGCATTAGTTCCAAATTCAAACCTGCTCCCCTTTGCCTTTATAAATTTAGCTCAAGTTTGAAACAGTAAAATTACAAATGATTGGAGACCCAGATGGGAAAATCCCAGTTTATTAATTGGTCCAGATTTAAGCGTTGAATGTCTGTGCCCAATGCCAACATGGACAATTGTGAAGATCTTGAAGAGACTGAAGTCCAAAGACACCTGAGCGGCTGATCGGGCTACAGCAGCAAGCAGAGTCAGGTAGGAGTCAACAACAACAACATTTATTTCTATAGCACATTTTCATACAAGTGATGTAGCTCAAAGTGCTTTACATGATGAAGAAAGAGAAAAAAGACAAAGTAAATAAGAAAATAGAATTAGGGAACACTAATTAAAATAGAATAAGTGTAAGGTCCGAGGGCCATGGAGGACAGAAAAAACAAGAAAAACTCCAGACGGCTGGAGATAAAAAATAAAATCTGCAGGGGTTCCAAAGCCACGAGACCACCCAGCCCCCTCTAGGCACTCTACCGAACATAAATCATTGTATTCAGGGTTCACATGGAAGAACTTGATGATGATGGTCATGTGGACTTCTGGCCGTGTAATCCATCAGTGTAGGGACATCACGGTGCTTTGATCAGGTGGTGGAGGCTCAGATCACCACCACAGAAAACCAGAAGAGAAAGTAGGGGTTAGTACAGATTACGGAGCCATCAGGAACGATATTGATAATTAAATGCATATACAGAATATCAGAGTTAAACTAAAATGAAGCTATGAGAAAGCCATGTTAAAGTAATGTGTTTTTGCCAGTTTATTAAAGTGCTCCACTGTATTAGCCTGGCGAATTTCTATTGGTAAGCTATTCCAGATTTTAGGTGCATAACAGCAGAAGGCTGCCTCACCACTTCTTTTACGTTTAGCTCTTGGAATAATAATATTAATAATAATAATAATGGTTTCCTTCAAGTTCAGTGGTTTTTGGAATGGATAAGAAATACACAGATATGCCACTCTTCTGGTTCTAGTGTAGCCTTTAATTCTGTGCCTGTGAAGGATCATTTTCACAACATTCCAAAATGTTCAGAAGAGTGGTAAATGCAGGCAATACCAGATAGACCAATAATAATAATAATAATAAAACGTTTTATTTATATAGTGTCTTTCCCATGCTCAAGACCAAGGCAAATAAAAGGTTAATGTAACTATTAAGGAAGGCTGTTGAACAGTGTGATTTTATTATGTAGCAGCATTATTAAGAAAGTATTCTAACTATCTTTTTCTTTTCCTTTTTTCAGTAAGATGTTAAATGTATTACAACGATAAGTCATACAGTACATATGTAAGCTCTCTCAGCTAACGTATTTCTTGGTTTTGAAAGCTGTGTACTGATCAAGTGTGTACTTTGATGTGTTTGTTAAGATAAGAACTGGTTCAAACCATCTGAACTAGCAGAAATACTTGTACTCCACACACACTGATTGGTGCTTATGCACACCTATTTACACAAGCAACAAGTATGGCAATCAAGGATGATTTGGACTTGAACAGTTCATAAATAACATCATCTCAGGAGAAGAGTCGCACATGAGACCTGCGTTATAAAGATGAGCTGATGAGGGCAGCAGGAACGCAACCATCTAGAGATCTCCATGCTGTGAGTCACCTGACCTGTAGCAGTTGTCACACACGTGCGCATGGGAGGCAGCTAAAGGGCTTGAGTGACGGCAGTTCTGAGAGATGCCGGGAGGTGGCAGAGTGCACTGACTCTTTTTCTCTCTTGCCTGCAGACCATTCCCGGGAGATTCCACCTGGCACTCATGACATCATTTCCGGGGCCGAGCCAATGGAAGGAGACCTTACTGGCTCCGGCCCCTCTGACGTCACGTCCGGGCCCGAACCAATGGAGAACGAACACGTCCCTGATCCTTATGACCTCACTTCCTGTCTTCCCCTTTAAAACCCTGCCCTTTGTCCTAATTCCTCAGTCTTGTCTTGGACTCAATTGTATGCACATCAGTGCTGTTTATTTGCATGAAAACGACTTTTGCAGCCAGGATACCAGATTATACGGGTGGCTGCCCCAAACCTTTATCTGAGTATGTCTCGTTTTTGTGACACAGTGTAACCATGAGAGCTCAAAAACACCTGAACACCACCGCACATTGGGTGCTTTGGTCAGCATTGCCTGGGAAAGCTGCTAAACGTATAGGTTGTATACTCTGAATTGTCACACTCGCTTATTTTTGCTTCTGATTTTTGGCATAGCAAACTCAGACATTAGTGACTATAATGACTGAATAAATGGTCATAACCTGCTCCCCTTGTTCTATTCTTTTGATCTGGGCATAGACAGAAGGTTTAATGCCTCCTATTAGAAAGAGTCGCACTGGCAGTTAATCCTTGGCATAGCAGTCTGTAGTCCTGGGTGCAAGTGTATTGTAGCTGTACACAATGTCTCCTTTTAGATGGAGCAAAGAGGGCGAGAAGATGACATGCTGTGGGTCTACCAGAAAAGAGTGTACACATTGAGGGATTTATTTTTTAAGAGTGGTTGCCCCAAAACTCGTCCACAATCAAACAAACAATTCTACTTTGTAACATAGTTTCTGAAAAATAATGCAGGTTCCTGTTTGGTATCAGAAAGCAGTTTTTGCCTTTGAATAGTGAAGAGTTACAAGCAAGATCCACTGTGCACAGATGCTTGGAAACACTTCCTTGTTCATGAATGCCCTTCTTAACATCTCTGCTTTATACGGTGAATTGCCTTTGTTCTGCCTTTTTACTGTAAAAATCACCCAAGTATATATGCTTTGTAAAGGCCCAAAAAAACTTTGGGGATACAGTATTCAGGTACAATATAATAAATGAGACCATAGGAAAATGGTTTAATGAAGCCAGACATCCAGATAAAGTCCTGACTGCTTCTCTGATTATAATATTGCTTGGAATGACAATCAGACCCATCCATCCATCCATCAATCCATCCAATTCACAACCCACATATTCACTTACCTCTGTCAGGAACATGATGATGTCCTGATTTGTTTCTCATAAAGTCTGAATTATCTACGCATCTATCCAACTATCTATATATACAGGTATATCTACTGTATTGAGTGGTGGCTCTGAGGTTAGGGATCTGCGCTGGCAATCGGAAGGTTGCTAGTTCGAATCCCATATACGCCAGAAGTGACTCTACTCTGCTAGCCCCTGAGGAAGACCTTTAACCTCCAATTGCTTCATCCTGGGCATGACATTAATCTGTAATTAGTCCTGCAATCAGGTCCTCCAACTTGCAGGGAAAACCTAGGGGTTGGTGGCAGGATTGGCACACCAGTCACTGTAAAAAACATTCACATTGTTCAGTTGCACAGTTGCACTCGGATCTCGGTGGGTGTGGCAACGCACTGTAATCATTGCATGCTCCCAACTTCTCTATATACTGTATATTGTCATACACATGCAACTTGAGGGCAGCCTAAAGGCTCTGGTGGTGGTAATTGCTCACCAATCCACAGGGTGGCACTGTACTCTAACACCTCTTCTCTTCCTCCCGCTGCAAACCAGATGATTGACAACCTCACCACCTCTGATGTCACTTCCAGTGTCCTTCCAACTGGACCTGGCTCCTCCTGCCTGGCCTGTATTTGTCTGGAAGTGTCACCATCTTGGATGGTCTAATCTGAGACTTGCATCCTTAGAGATATCTTCATTTTTTTCTGCTGAAAATCTTTCATCTTTGTATGTAATAATGGGTTGTGGCTGTCTATCACATGATTACTCGTGAACCATTAGGGCTAGATACATGTTGATGAAACAAAAAATGTGGCAGATAGCAACAATGGCAAAGTTACTGGGGTGCACAGGAAAACTGATCAAGAAGGTGACATGGCAGAGAGAAAAAGAAGAGCAGAGACATCCGTTGAGTGTGAGACAAATGGCAGAAGCCGATTACGTGATAGAAAGAAGAAGGATGACGGCTCCAGCCTGCATGGCGTGTTAAGCACATGTGGAGTTGCAACCTGCTAGTACTGACCAACCAACAACTGGGATTGGACCCTCGATGTTGGGAGCACCGGAGGTCTGCAATTTATCTAGTCATTGATATTTGTTTTCTTAATTTTTTTGTGGTTAATTTTGTGACATCATCATGCCATCTTGTTGCTTGTTATATTTGCTTTATTTCAGCTGTTCGCCACCATGTTGTTTACAGCTGTTGCTAGTCACATGATTCTTGACCTTTTGATGTCATTGCACTACCTATAAAAGATGATTTTCTACCTGATACTATTATATTTGTGTCTATATTCATTTATTATTTTTGATAGTCTTTACAATTCCATTTGTGATTATTGATTTTTTCATTTCTTAAGCTTGGCTGGCTTAGGTTTAGAACACTACCACTGGCATCTCTGCATTCAGGGCATGTTGGGCACAACCCCATTTCCCAGCAGATGGCAATATTGTGTAAAAATTAAATAAGTAGTAAACTTCCCTGAATTATTTGACTAATTGATAAAGTGTTTGTAACAAAGTCAACTTAGTCATCATAATCAATTTTTTTCCAATTTTCCATGTCATGCTCAATGCAATTCCTTATCTAGAAAAATATTACATTTTGTAGTATGTGAAATTACCTTTGCGTCTGATTTCAGATGCTTGGGTGGTTCTTGCTGGCAGCGCTCGACTCAGGTTTACCTTGACTTTAACCTTTGTGATACAGAAGATGAGGAAACTACGGCCCAATTATGTCATCACAGCCTGACACCCGAGGTAAACCTTCAGAAACACAAAACAAGTAAAACTGGTCAAATCAACGGGGCATGAAATGGCACAGCACATTCTTGGCTGTTTCTGATGATGCTGCTTATTTCAAACAGAAAGATGGCATTCTTCTTGAATACGTCTCTCTCACTTTCCTTTGCTCACAGAATGTTACTCTGTGGCACAATAGCACACGTCTAATAGTCTTGCCTGCATATTAAAATGATTAAGGAACGGCACTCTTGTGCCTGTGATAGAGTTTAATGGATTTTGGTTCCATGCAACTTTTATGAGATGACAGGCAGGGAAGTAAGAAGCACTGGTTTAAGACTTGAATATTAGGTTTGTGATTGATGAAGAGCAGAACAGAGTTTAAAAAGGAATACACCTTATAAATAAATTAAGAGGTCATCCTGTCTGTGCGTAACGTTACAGTGGACACCTGCCTTTCTAAACTGGAGCAGGAACAGTTTAAGCAAAATATACTAAAAAACTGTTTTTAATGACCAAAACCATATAAAGGAGAAAACACAAACATTGAAAGAAGCAAAAGAGATTATATAAATAAAAGGAAAATGCAGAATAAATGAATCCCCTAAAAGATTGCAGGTTTTAATGATGTAGCTACCCTAACCAATCCTAAATAATAGACAAAAGCTACCTTATTTGCAAATAACACATAAACATTCCACTTTGTAGTAATTTCTTTAAAATGTTAGGCACCGCTTGACGTGTGGACACGTACATTTGTGGTGATAAATTATGTATTCAGAGAAACTTAGGGCGGACGTGGTGGCTCTGAGGCTAAGAATCTGCGCTGGTATCCCGAAGGTTGCCAGTTCGAATCCCCGTCACTGCCAAAAGAGATCCTACTCTGCTGGATCAATTGCTCCAGGGGCGCTGTACAATGGCTGACCCTGCGCGTTGACCCGCTGAAAACTAACAAATTCCTAATACAAGAAATTGTATAAGGTGAAATAAAGAACAACAAAAAAATCTTTCACTAGTTAAAAGAAGAAACTTTCCACTTGGGGAATTTCAGAACAGAAAAGCAGAACTAACGGCCTCCACATGATTATTAATCACAAGGGAAAAACACAAGTTTGTCTCAGCCTAAGGTCTAGGAGAGGTAGGAGGCTCAAGGACATACAATAAGTTGCGTCTAGGCAGGATCGATCAAAGGGTACACGGCTACAGTACGACTTCCCATTAGTCTAAGAGATGCATCGGCAAAAATTTGGAGTTATAGAGCAGCTCAATGTCTCTCACTCCATCATTCCATCCATTACTACAAACAGCCACCTGGCCCTTTAGCCTCATTAGGTGCCGAGACTCCCAGTCAGAAGAGTTGCTCTCCACCCAGGTTGTATGGCTGTAATTTATAACACTCACTTTACTTTGCTTCTGTTTTAAGCACAATACGAACCTTAAATGTCACATTACACAAATTTTCCAGCAATTTTCAGTCGCAGCCTTCAGTTACATAATCTTAGGAAGTCGGAGGTAATCGACGGCGCTATCCCGTGCAGCTGGTCACCTAATGTGACACTCAGTCCAACTTGCCTACAATTCGTGCCACTAAAAGCAATCTTTAGTTGTAAGGGTGGGCATTGTGTACATGAGAGCTGACAACCAATGAATGCCCATCCAGAAATACAACGCATGGAATGAAGTGATGAGGACTAAGGAACACACATGTTTTCAACCTCACAAACAGGCTTATCTTCCTGACAGCTCATGTTTTACATACTAAAACAGAATGGAAAAAAGACGAAAAGGCTAAGACATGCAGCTGAACTCGCCGTACCTCTTAACCTTCCATACAGCACCGTCAGGCCGCACATTATTGACTTTCACAGAAAGGGGCGCACACAATTGCACTCCGTCGATGGGCAGTGATGTTCAGTTGTGTAATTTAATATGGTCTGGCGATGAGATCACCGACTGCGGTCAGCAAACTTGACATACCTCATATCTGAAGGAGGATAATGGAATGTTAGCTTAAATTTGAGGTATAAACCTTCCCTCCTGATTGTTCTGGTGTTCTGTCTTCTCAGCTGGGATCAAGAATAAAGAAAAGGGGGCTAGACATATTTAGTTGCAATATGGTGACCATAGGTGGAGATGCATCTTTGTGACAGGCTGGTGAGTTAAAACATATGAGGGCTATAGTAGGGATTTGGGATGTACTGTTCGGGTCTACGTAATAAAGAGTCTGAAAGTGTAAACAGGGTCACCCTTGGACCCTTCAATGATAAAACACCATTAGTGTGTGAAAGTAAGTGCGCCCTCTGATTTAATAACTTGGTGTGCCCTCTTCAGTGGGATGAAAAACTTGTGGTAAAGGTAAACTAAGGGTTAGGCATCTCTGACATCTCTTGGTGCGTTTTTGGCCCACTCTTCCTTACAGAAATGCTTCATCTATGTCATCTTCAGAATTTCAGGTATCTTCCACTTTCTTAAGGTCCTCCACAACATCCTTATGGTGTTTAGATCTTTGATTTTGACCTTCCTGATTTATGGGTTTTTCATTCTGAAATAGATTAGATGTTTTGGAGGACTGTCCTGTTGCATGAGTTCGTTTTGGTTCATCAAGCTTCCAGCAAGATGGTCTATATTTTAGCTCTACATATTGTGCAATAGTAGAACATTTACAACAAGCTAATTGAGATCATGTTGTCTGTGTTGAAAGACAGAAAAGAAAACCCATAACGTCACACCTTTCAAATCCCACACCCATATCCTGTGTGCTTGTACAGTGGTATAAGTTTCTTTTTGTCAATATAACTGGGGTTGAGGGGAGACCTTTTTTTATGTACAAAGGATGTTAACCAAAAAGCATTACAGGAAACACAGAGGCACCAGGAACCTGAGCTAAGGAAACATCAAGGAGGAGCAGATTAAAGCTACTTTAGTTGGAAAAGAAGTCTTCTTGAGCAGGTCTTAATGGACAGTACTATAGGAATCAACAGAGGACCATCCACAGATTCTGAGTGCTGCTTTGTTTTTAGAGTTTCTGGTTATCAAGTTGTCTGGCCCCCCATTTTCATTAGAAGTTTTAGTAATATTCTTGTCACAAGTATTGAGTATGATAAAGTTCTTAGTCACATATCCCACTCAGAATCTCAATTCCTGTGATTAATAAAGATCAGTCTGTTTTTCGATTCATTTATTAGACCCTAACAGTGTGTCTGCATGGCCAATAAGCGACATCACAGGCCCCAGTTTTTCAAAGCACTGTGCCATAGCATTACTCAGTCAAAGCCAGTGTCTCACTACACAGCGTTTCCAGTGGTTTTCAGTTATAACCATCATTTACATAATCTTAGCAAATCGGGGACAGTAGTGGCCCACACCCTTGACCATCAGTCATGTTGTTTGACATCCCCAGCAGATCAGTCATAACATGCCAGGCTTGATTTTCTCTTAAATCACGGGGGTGAACACCAGTGTGTGCAAGAGCAGACAACTACTGAGCGCTCAGCTGGAAGTACAATCCATACAATGTGAACAGAAGGTAAGAAGGAAGATGGACATTTGTTTACTTTGCAAACATAAAGGAGGTTTATCTGTCTGATGGTTTGTGTTTGTAGAAACACAGCCAGATAGTAAAAGGAAAAAATCAGGCAGAGACTGTCACTGACCTTGCCATACCTGGAATAAGTTTGTGTAGAAACTGGCATGGTCAAGCAGCAAGTTAATTGGCTGTCACAATGTTTGCGATACTTAGGACAATTTGTCTTTAGGCTGAGAAGTGGTGAAGTAGTCATGTAATCTGCAATCCCTTGTGATTCTCCATCAACTAATTTGACTCCCTCAGGGTTATGAGGATGCAACTTCAGTCATTAAGTCAGATCTTCTCTTTGATTCAAAGTCATATAGTCTACTGAAAGATGATACTGGTAGATGTTAAGTTTTATAGTCAGTTGAGTACAATTTTGTAGTATTTTTTCTCTGTGTGCGTGTTTTCGCTTATTTCTGTATGTTTTTTAAAACCAATGCTTCAGATGCAAGTAGATTTACCTTGGAGATGATGAGATCATATCTCTTAATATTAACTCTAGTATTTATAAATAAGAAGCTCCTATTTAATGATAAGATGTTTGCTGAAGACTTTTAATACATCTTGATATTTTGGTGCCTTTCTGTCTATACAAAAAAAGCTTCAAGGTTATTTTTATGAGGGCTAACTTGATTTGTCATTCGAAACCCCGCACAGTAGTGCACAGTAGAATGAATTTGTGCCACCAGTCCAATTATGCGTAAGAATAGACAGTAAAAATAAACAAGAACAACAACTAGTATAACAAAATTAAAGACTCACTAAAACATTGCACAGACAAGTTCTCTATTGCATTTTATTAAAAGACCAGCGTTACATTATTAGACCGGCTATTGTTTAAGAGTGGCTTGTGGGACAAAACCTTTATGCAATCTGGCAGTTCTGCACTGCACTTTGGTACTACTTGCTAGAGGGCAGAAGGGCAAACAGTCCATTGTGGGGGGAGTGTAGTCTCCGATAATGTTGGCAGCCCTATTTTTGCTGTAGAGTTCCTTAATGGGTGGGAGAGATGCCTCAATGATTTCCTCAGCTGCTCTCACCGCTCTCTGCATGGAATTCTGGTCTGAGGTAGTGCAGTCCATACCAGACAGAGATACAGGTAGTCAATACACCCTTTATGCTTCCTCTTTACAAAGTCATGAGTGTGTGATGTGGGGTCAACTCTCATGCTCCACAGGAAGCGCAATCACTTCTATTCCCTCTTGACTAGGGAGTTGGTATGTTGGCTCCAGGCGAGATCATTTGTTATCTCCACTCCCAGGAGCTTTTTGCTTCTGACTGACTCCACAGTGGGGTTGTTGATAGAGAAGGCAAGGTGGCAGGCATGGTTCTTCCTGAAGTCAACAGTGATCCCCTTTGTTTTACCGATATTCAGCGTCAGGTTATTATTCTTACACCAGTCCACAAATTGTTTAACCTCCTCTCTGTAAGCCATCTCATCATAACCAGTGATTAGGCCAACTACTTTTGTGTGATCCATGTGGTTTGTGCTGTACCTGGCAAACAGTCATGGGTCATCAGGGTGAAAAGTAGAGGGCTTAAGATACAGTGGTACTTGATGCATTGTTTCCAACTCAGACTGACTGGGTTCTGTCTGCCAGGAAGTCTAATATCCAGCTGTGATAGTTTCCAGGCCCAGTAGAGCAAGCTTGTCCATGAGGTGCTCAAGGTCTTATTGTATTGAATGGAGAGGCTGATGTCTAAGAATAGCATCTGCATATACATTTCTCTACCCACCAGGTGTGCCAGGCTTCTGTGGAGTGCAGTGGCTATGGCGTTGGAGCAATTAGGACAGTCAGCAAACTGGAGAGGATCCAGTATGGGAGAGAGTCTGGATGTTATGTGGGACTTGACCAGTCTCATCATAATGGGAGTGTGTGCTATGGAGCGGTAGTCACTGAGGCATGCAACAGTTGACGTCTTTAGTACTGGTATGATACAGGTGACTTTGAAACGTGTGACAATGCAGGTCCTGCTCCATGCTCCCACTTCCAGTTTCGGGAGCCCTTGAACACAACACCATCGGTAATGTAACCGGATGAGCTGGTCTGACGGGGACAAATCAAACTAAGCAAGTAAATGGTGCAAAAGGTGAAACTGCTTTTATTACACACAAAAAAATAGAAAGTGCAGTGCTCAAGAACTCCATAAATAAATAATCCATAAAATCAGATGCAATGTGGAAGTTAAAAATCAATAAATAATCCTTTAAAATTATGGTTTAACACAGCAGACTAGATGCAGTGTCTTTTAAAAACCGGTGCCTTCACCTTTCATCTGACGGCTCCTCTGCTTATTCCTCTCGGGCCTGGCAGCAGAGGAGTTGCCCCTTTCAGCAGGTCCGGTAGCCTTTCATCCCCTGGCTCCATACAGCTCTCATGCTGGACTAACACTCGGGTTTCTTCATCGACTAGGGCTCTCACATTGGGACTCTCCCTCCCAAACCTCCATGACTCCTGCTGCTTTCCATGGCAAGCCATCCTCGATCCTGGTCACTTACGCTCCTCTGAATAACTCAGCAGGAGTGACCCAATCCATCTGCCCACAAGTGCCGGCCAAACACCCCACCAGAGCTCTTTTCCCAGCTGCCTGCCATTACTACAGTTAGCCTGCTCTCGCTCATTTCCGCACCAGCTCTTTCACCTCCTGCCTTCTGCCTTCTCTCAGCTCTCACCTCTTATCTCCACTCTCCGGATCTCTCTCTTTCCTCTGATCTTTTCCCTCTCCGCACCCATGCTTCTCCTTTTTAATGGGCACAGATGTGGCGAACAGCAGTTCCCAGCATCAATTACAGGCACGGGCGATCCCGCACATGTACACTTCAGTGCAGAAACGCCTCACCCATATTGCGCCTGGGAACCGCTCTGGCCGCACTACCACGCCGCCTCATTAAGCCGCGAGTGTGGTGATTATTTATTTAAAAAATAAACTGTCCATCCATTTCGAGCCACAGTCCTGCTATATCACAATATCATTTAGAGAGGTGTTAAAGATGTCGGCGATTACATGTGCTAGTTGGTCAGCATGTTCCCTGAGCACACAGCCAGGTTTGTTATTTGGCCCTGTAGCCTTTCGTGAGTTGAGTCTATACAGGGTCCTCCGAACATCAGCTGGATTGGTCGCCATGATGAGGGGAGAATTCCCTTGCGGGTGAGTAATCAAACCTTCTGAAACAGCCATTAAGTTAAGCCATTGTCCATGCAGGCAGGAGGAGCAGACTTACATAATAATGTAATAGTTTAAATTCCCTGCCATAGGCTTCTAATGGTTTTGGACATAGGGGTCACGATGGGCTATACTACTCTCTTTATATTTATTGGTGTAAAATGATGTATTTAACAGCTGTGTTATGCAAAGTACTTTATAGGGTCCATTGATTCAATTTTCTCCAATCTTGTCATAGACAATTGAGCTGTTCACTTGGCTAGGCTCCTTCAGGCCTGTTGTAATAAAGGATGTCCATTAGAATCATTGAAGTGGTGTCTGCTGCTGTTATTTAGAGGAAATTCCTCTACATTGATGATTCTTTTTTTTTTTCCCCAAGGATTCAAGATGGTTGCATTTTTATGAAACCACACCCTGGGCATGCCCACTCTATGTAGTGGCTGGGCCAAAATATTTTAATAATAAGACTAATATATTTTATTCATATAGCACTTTCCCATGCTAAAAGTGCTTCACAGAAATTTAAAATGAACAACAGTGCATATACTACATAGGAAATAATACCCCCAAAAAAAACACTAAATAAAGACAAGCACATGAAACATAAAACAAGATTAAAAATGCAAAATATATGAAATATGAAATGGAAACCCACATAATTTGTGATACAAATACAAATCCCACGTAGCATCTGGACAGAGAGAGTAAAGTGAAAGAAGATTCAGAATTTCAGGATAACTTAAATGCCTTCCTGAACAAATGAGTTAAATTGTTCTTTAAAAGAATTAATGGAGTCAGCTGATCCGATTAATTTTGGGAGGTTGTTCCAGAGTTTGGGTGCAATAGAGCTGAAGACTCTTGTCACCAATTAAGCACAGGTTAGTTTGGGGCACAATGAGCTTGCCAGAATTGGTGGAACTTAGTCATGGAGGAGGTTACTGATGCAGTCTGGTGCATGGCCAGGCTTTGTAGGTAAGACGTAGGTAGTCAGTGAAGGTGGTGCAGGAATGAGTGTTATGTGCTCACTGTTGTGGGTCTCTGTAAGGACTCTTGCAGCAGAGTTTTGTACCATCTGGAGCTGCGATAAAAGATTAGATGTAGGGAGTTGCAGTAGTTAATGTAATGTAATAAATAGATTACATTACATTACATAGATGTAATGTATCAAGATGTAATAAAAGCATGGACAAGTTTTTCATCATATGAGCAAAAATGGGATATGTTACGGAGCGGGAAGTAAAAACGTTTTGTGATGTGATTATTGTGTGCTGAACAAGAATCAAAAATGACAGCACGATTCCTAGCAGAATATTGATATTATCATCAGCAGGAGTGATTTTAACTCTTCAAGGGCTAATATTTGTTCCAAAAAACTCAGCTTTCTGAAAGGCACACAAAGCAATGGTTTCACACATAAACAAACATAAAATGTCTGTCACTGCATGCTGTGACTGCTGTTGCTGCCTATTTGTGGTTTCTGGTGGCTGCGCAGGGGCAGCTCAACAACCAGCAGGAATGCACAGCAAGCCTTGCTGTCTTCATAAGGAGGGTGGTGGTAGTCGCAGTGTGATGCAATCTGGTTTATAGCTCTTGTCATTGTAAGTGGTGATCCTCCCAGGTGAACATTGTCGTAAGTGCATCAGCAACACAAGTGTATTCAGCACAGCGATCAGTTGATGCCAGTACCTCGCTTTCGTTTTTGTATCTTCATCTCCAGATCACTTGCATCAAAATCAGAGTCTGACAAGTTCGATTCAGCAATAATACACAAAACGTCGTCCACATAGTATTTTGTTTTGCACATTCACTTTGATCTCTCGCCAGATGTCGATGCCATTTTAGAGGTTGTTTGCTCTTCACTACTCATGCATGTGCAGGGAATCAAGGTGAAATCAACAAGACTAGCTTTCCTTCTAGCAAAAAGAGTCAAACTAAAATGGAACAGAGAGTTTTGTCACTGTTTACAGCTGATTACCATCCTCTATCTGTGAATTTTGACAAAAGTCAGCATCTGCCCTGAAAAAGTTAAAGGGACATATTTCACTGATGCAAGCTGTGAGATGAGAAAACTGATGAACATTCACTTTTAACGCTAAAACAGATTTGAGTATCATCCACATAAAAATGATAACTCAGTCCAAAACTATGAATAATATGGCCAAGGTGGAACATGTAGGTTCAGAATAGCATTGGGCCTTGGACAGAGCCTTGTTGAACTCCTTGTGTGATTGGCCCTGAGCTGTTGCCAGCAGTAACAGACATCCACCAATCAGTCAGATAGGACTTAAACCACTGGAGGGCAGTGCCAGAGGTACCCAAAATGTTCTCCATTCTTGACAGTATCAAATTCTGCACTAAGATCTAACAGAATTCATATTTATTTGATTTTGATAAACTATATTAATCCCTGAGGAGAACTTGTCTTTTTGCATGACCTTTGAAGGTCAGAGCACAGGGTCAGCCATTGTCCAGCGCCCAAGGAGCCTTGCTCAAGGACCCAACAGATTAGGATCCCTACTGGCAGTAACGGGATTTGAACAGGCAACCTTCCAGAAACCATCGCAGATTGTTAGCCTCAGAGCCGCCACAAGTCATTAGTTACTTGAATCAGACCACTTTCACCATTGTGCAATGTTCTTAAACCAGACTGAAGGGGTTCCATCAGCTTATTACAATTTAAGTAACTAGTGAGTTGAGGAGGCCACAACACGTTTTAGAACTTCTGACAGAAAAGGTGACTGAGAGATGCCAGCATCAAGAACAGACTTTTTTAATGTTGGGGTTGGAATATAACCTGACGATGGAAACCATAGAAGGAGAACTAAGAGCACAGCCAAGATTGTCGTTTTTTCTGATATTTTTTGGAAATGCCAGACTCCATCATTTTGACGACACTAATTGTCTACACATTTTTTTCTTTTCTGTCTGCCTCTAGTTTGCAATTTAATATTTGTGTCTGTGTAAAGTAATTTGTATATGCAACAGCTAATAAACACGACAACAAACAATGCCATAGATACAGCTGAGCAAAATATGATGATGTGCTTTTTGAAAGGGTTCACAAGATGAAAGCCTAACAGAGCTCAACAGTGAACACTTCTCTTTGGCGTCCACAGCGTGCGTGTCAGCCATCGGATGACCTCTAAAGTACTCTGTGGGTAACATCAAGAATCATTTTAAAAAGACAATGGCACCTTTGGTACACAAGAGAGCCATGTAGCTGCCTCAACATTTCTTCAGATTAATGTGCAGAACTTTTAGATAATATTATCGCTTGCTTCTAGTGCCTGTAAAAGGTTAATGTGTGTTAATTATCAGAAAATTCTTAAAGAAAAGCACAACAGAAAAGAAATTGGCTGATCATATGTGCACTACAGATCCAAACTAGTGTTTTGTTATTTATAAAGCATATTCACTTCAGCAGTTCAGCTATTAATGTCCTAATAGTCAAACAAAACACATTTATATTTCATTTGAAGTAACATTCACATGATATAATAACACTTTTGACTTTTCCAAAGCAGTGCCATGTAATTCATGTCCATCTAACAAGCTGTATATTGAAATGTTCTTTATTCTCATTCAAAACTGCGACACAGAACAATCAGTTGTTGTCTGTGTGAATGCAAAGGTGTCTGCAGCTCTCTGATTTCGCTCTCCATGTATTTTACCTTCAGATGAGATGCCAACCATCTGTAAAAATGGATTCAAAACTTTGACTGTTTGTAGGGAGGTAAATATGCACAACAGGTGATTTGTAAGATCAAACCTTCTCATTAAATGTGAAAAAATATTAACGGCAGATGTGAACACACTAACTGGAAACAAATTCCGGTAGAACCAATGGCCCCCAGTCCAGGCCGGGACACCAGCTCATCGCCATCTAAAGAAAACGCATTGGCACCAAAGGGTTACATAATATGCGACAATAAAAACTGCAGCCATTAAAATCATATTCAGAAAGCAATCAGATTTTATTACACTATATCAAGTTTAACTCAGAGAAAAACACATTAGTGAGTATTTTATTTTGCTCTCAGGCAAAACCCAGCTGTAAGCCACCATGACAAATGTGAAAGGAAGATCAGCCTTACAAAATAAAATTACCTGCAAAATGCGTAACAAAAGAAAAACAAAATGCCTCCTGTTTAAATGTACTGACTTCACAGAGGGCCCTTTGACAGAAGCAGCGAGGTTTGTACATCAAATCCGATAATTAAAAAGTACATATTTAGAAACTAAGAAACACAGTTTAATACCGAGGGCAAAAAGAAGCAATTAGCAGCATAGTTTACTAATTAAATGCTTCATAAGTTAACTACAACTGAAATCGGATGTTATTTTCTCAAAGAGACGTCAAACCCGGCCAGGCATTTAAATGGAAATTTAGCGATTTCCTGAGGAGGTAAACGAAGCAGAGTGAATGAAAGAAAACAGGGGCTTAATCTTATGTCAGTATTTTGGTTATAAACATCAGTCTAGGCAAATCTACAAGGGAACAGGCTTCTATAGGTTATGAACAAAAAAAAATGTAATTTTTGCAAAGTAGGAACACAATACAAAATATGTGAAGTCATTTCTTGCAGCTAAAAAGATGCATTGCACCTCTTGTGTCTGCACTACAGCCATATGAAGTCATCTGATAGGGCGCTGGGCTGTAATTGTGCCACCCGAGAGTCCATCAATTCCTGCCTCGATACTCCATTTCTGACGCTGTGGCAAAATGGTGTCTTCAGTAAAAATGTTTGTTTGCCTCTTAGGAAATTTGGGTAACGTTTATTGTAATACTTGTCGGTCCATTTGAGCAGATGTCTTCTGAAGACAGGGTTAAGTCAACTTGCAAGACACAATCAGTGAAGCAGGCATAGTGATTTATATTGCATTTCAGTTTCCAGAGGTTTAACAGCCTGTGTGGAGTTTACAGTTCTCTTCGTGTGCTGTGAAAGAAACAGCCGGACACACAACGAAGGTTTGAGGCAGCCACCCGTATAGTTTCCCTGGCTGCAAAAGGCTTAAATTTGTGAACAATGTTTACAGGTTAGAGTCCAAAACAGAGCTGCCCAAGTATGGCGGATGAAGGGTTTTTAAGGCAGTTTAAGGGAAGTGATGTCCTCTGGGCCGCAACAGGAAGTGATGTCCTTGGACCATAATCGGACACAGGCAGAATTTCTCCTGTTTGATCTGTGGATAGAAAAGAGAGAGGTTTAGTGCAACCCGCCGCCCCCTGGCCTGGCATGGAATTGCCGTTTTCTGGTTCCTTTGGTTGACTCCCAAACGCACGTGTGTGACAGTGTGCGTGTGTTGGTGATGGGGTCGAGTTAAGTTCAGATTCTGATTCAATAATGTTCAATACATCGAGAAAAGATAATTTTGCATTGTGTAGAGCACCTGGATAGCTGCTGTATATCCTAGCAAAGACACAGAAATTTAGAACAAACAATTTTCCAATGCATCCATCCCGATTGCTGAGAACTGTGTACAATTACTTCTGAAAAAACTGACACATCTTTTTCTAGCAAATGGCATCCGCTTTGTCTTGTTACAGGCTCCAGGCCTGTCTAATCCAGTACTTATCTGAATATCCCTCAAAAACAGTTTGTCCTATGTCCAATTGTAACTGTCATACAACTTCTTTATAAAGTTTGTGTTTGCACAAAAACAGGCTCGTTTCCACACAAACATCTGGATTTATAAAAGAAAATTTGACAGGAGACTGTGCGAATATTTACAGCAACTCTGATCCATGCGTACACAACATTTTGGAGAAACTGGGAAGGGATGACACCCTTGATCAAGTAGGAAATGCAGCCAAACCAGCTAAATAATGACTTGCATGCATAATACTTCATATCACTGAGCCTTTATTATAATGTGCGTTGACGCGTCAAACGTATTGAAGCTCAAATGTGAGGAATATGATGCACAGAATATATTTTAATTGCCCTTTAAATAGGATGAATGCTGAGTATTTGCAGTGAACTGTCGTCAGTTTATATCAGTTACCTATTGTCACTTCTCCTGAAACAGGAATATCTCAGCCAAATTTCATTCCATTGTGCCTTCTGTGCTAGAAGCCTTTAACTCACTGGCTAGGTACTACATTCAGTTTTCATATGGTGTGGGTGCACATGCTGTACATACTGTATAACATATTTTTGCCTACATAATGAGGAAATTTTCAGCAGTGTCCGATTCTTCTAATATAATCTTAACACTCATACTGCAAAAGGGCACCCAGAGAGAACAAAGCTGCTTTTGTTAACTGTGAGTGGTTTCATTTTGTTAATGCATATCATCTGTGATGCCACGGTATGACTGAAATATGTTTAACCACCTGTGATTCATTGATTCTGAGACAAAATAACTCTTGCAGATGTGATGGGACTGCATGTGGTGGCTGGCTTCTTGGTAAGGTAACTGGTTGATCCTTCAGTGTTTCATACAGCCTGTACTATTCATTGTAACAGCAATCATGTCATTACGTGTGCCAGGTAATAGCGGCTACCCACTCAGATACTGGCACCTTACACCACTCCCTGACACCCAGAACGTAGAGAAGAGGTGCTATAACGCCATGCATGATCTTGCTCTCTCAGTTGTGGAGTGCAGCCTGATACTCTTGAATGCAAGTGGCGGGGTCTCAATGCGTCAAGAGTGTCAGCCAATGAATATTGCATATTGCATATGTACTGTATAAGGTTGATCAGCATGCACCATACATTTGGATGTTCATCATGCATTCTTGAATGCATATTTGCAAGGTGATTGTGATTTATAAAGGGTAAATCATGTAGAAATGGGTGTACTCAAGATTTTACAAATCTGATTTTTTTTTGGTGTACAAAAAGTTTTGAGGCCTTGCAGGGCCCTCATGTATAAAACTTGCTTATGCTCAAAAACACATGTAAGCAAATTCTCACATAAAAGTCAGAATTTATAAAACACGAACTTAGCGTGAAAATTGGCTTAAAGTTTTGGAAAGTTTCGACCATCCATAAAATCCTACACAGACTTTTTAGTGTTGGTATTTCAGTGACTCGAGGCAGCAGAACAATGAAGTGAACAGAAAATCTGCTTTGGATTGTGCATTTCAATAACGCACCAGGTACATTCAGAGGTCCGTCCATCCATCCACTTTCTAAACCCAGTTGTTCTAAACCTGTTACAGAACATGGATTGCTTGGCTTCTACGTGAAGGGCTCTCTAATTGGGGGCTCCAATTCAGCACCCAACTCCAAGGGGACTGCTTCAGGATGTCTAAATCGGCACAGAAGTCCATCATACTCTGGAAAAAGGACACAAGTACCATTACCGATATTTAAAAGACAGAAAATGTAAAAATGTCAAATGAAAATGTAAGCTACTACTGTTTAATCTCTCATGCTGACTACCAAGGATATGTTTCGCGACAGAAGCAACTTTTGGGTGTGTAAAAGAAGGAAATACTGTCAACAACATATTCAAGTTGAAAGAAAAGTTTTCAAACTAAATTCGAAACAATGAACTACTAACCTGTAATTGAATTTGTACAGAGTATTTCTCATCTGTTTTAAGGATTGCCGATGTGCAAGTGATAACTGCATTTGGCAGGATAGATTATAATATTCATTGATCCATCCATTCATCCTCTAAAGCCACTTATTAAGGGCAGGGGGCAGCTGAAGCCTATCCCAGTTAGCAATGGGTGCAGGCAGGAACAACCCCTGGACAGAACGCTGGCATATTTCATGAAGGTGTTTATTGTTCAGTGTTTTGACACAGAACAAGAAGCAACTCATTGTTAATTCTTTGTTTGTTTGTTTTTCCAGACCTTAAGTGCACTAACTATTAAGGCAAGGTGAAGACAACATGATGATACATCTTAAAACAGTTTAAAGTATAATGCGGTTTGGTGACGCATTCCTCTATATAATTGCACTTAGCTTTGTTTCATGCTCCACTGGATACCGGCAAGTTTCCAATACAAGGGGATAATAAGTATAAATTAACACGATTTACTGGCATAGAAAGAGTCTCATTTCTGCAATAAACTGGAAAAAATCCATAACACACAGCCTTAATTAAGAAATGAATAAAGAATTAGGAGAATTTGAGAGAAAGTGACCTCTAAACAGACAAAATAGATAGTAATCTGGACAGCTGGTCAAATATCTGACTCTTGACCCTGAGGCTACGAAAGGTGCCTTTTGTGTGCATCTCGTTTAATTAGCTTTGTAAATTAGTAAGTGCCACCAGTAGACCCTGTAGCCAATCAGGACCTAATTAGTGCTGATTAAGGGAGTTTAGGTGGGCAGGCTGATGTCAAAGCAGCTCATCAGTGTGGGGCTGGGATAGTCTCCTTTATTTGCTGTGGAAAGGATTTGACACTTATTTGAATTGATTTTGTACATAAATAAAATATAAAACTTTTATGAAGACAACTGAAAGAGATGTAGCAAAGGTGATGCTAAGAATAAATGAAATAATAACAGTAATATTCATCCATTTCTATTATAATAGCATGGGGTTCAAGGCAGGAGACACCTTGGGACAGGACACCAGTCCATCACTGGGCTGTGACGATGTGTGTTTGGCTCCATGCTCCCATCGGCTGTTAGGGAGCCCTTGAACCCAACAACGTCAGTAATGTCACCGAGCTAGACAGTGAGGCAATAACAATGAGCAAGGGGAAGGTGTAATAAAGTGCAAAGTGCTTTTATTAAAACAGTCAAAACAGTGTCCAAATCAAGTGCAGTAGTGCAATGTTCAATAAATAAATAATCCTTAAAATGAAACGTGTGGAGGTTAAAATACACAAAACAACAATCCTTTAAAACAAGGTTAAAACGTTCAACAGGAAGCAGTCTTTAAAAACAAATGACAAGCCCGGTGCTTCTTGGTTACCTTGGTGGCTCCCCTGCTACTCCCATCTGGGCTGCTCAACAGGAGAGACGCTCTCATTGCAGCTGACCTTCTACCTACTCCTGCTACTACTGTCTGTCGCCTTTCCGATCCTTGGCTCCGGTCGGCTCCCCCTGACAGTGACCTGGGAAATCCCACCAACGGCCAAGGCTCTCAAGTGGTGGACACTACGTTCCCAAGTCCTGACTCCCGTGGTCATCCGTGGAGAATCATCCACCTTCCAGTCACTCCCGTCCTTCATAAAACTCTGCGGGAGCGACAACAACTACCACGCCCGGGATGTCAGCTTAACACCCAGGTTGCCTACTCAGCTGCTGCGAGCCTGTTCACGCTTGTTCACTCACTCATTCACTCGCACCGGCGCACTCACTCTCTCTCTCGCTTGCTTGCTTGCTTGCTTACTTACTTCCTTCCTTCCTTCCTTCCTTCCTTCCTTCCTTCCTTCCTTCCTTCCTTCCTTCCTTCCTTCCGTAACCTCCATCTTTCTTTCTTTTACTTCTACCTACCGTCTCGGGCTTCTCTATATATGCAAAGAGGACATGGCAGCTGTAGCCCATTAGCCAAAGGAACAATCACGGATGTGGGCAGTCCCTCACCTGTGCACTTAGGTGAGAAACGCCCACACCGCAGATCGCCCTGCGGCTCACTACAGCCACCACGCCCCCTCGCTAAGCCGCAAGCGCGGTGATTATTTATTTAACTGGCCTTTACTGGTAGAGCTGTGGACCCATAACACCACATGGGCATCTCAAGTTTAGGAAAGACAAATGATGTACCATGAATACTATGCCTTAAAGATGTTTAACTCTGTCAATAAAGGAAAACAGAGAAATGACCAAGGATTGGTGACCAACTGGGAAATCCATTTAATTCAAAGAACTGAAAATGCAACCTAAACATTTCACAAATACTTTGTGTTTACATCTTGAAAAAGATAAGATCCTGTCAAAAAGACAAAAGACACCACTGACAGATGGTGAACAATATTTCTAAAATAAATATAAATTTCAATAGAATGATAAGCCATCTGTCAAAAATGACCTTCGAATTTCCTGCAGTTAATCAATAATTCAAACAATGAGATCAGTAACCAAAGTTCACTGGAAATTTTCATCTTAAAAAGCGTCCGCAGACAGCTGGCTACGGTTAGGATTAGACAGTCACTTGTGACACCTTAACGATATGGAAATTACTTTAAATTAGTAGTAGTCCGAAGGTCCAGACAAACTGAGCAACACCAAGAAAATGCATGGTATACCTATCTTGGGAGTTTATTATATAAAGTACTTAACTTTAAAGAGTTTTTAATTCATTTTAACAAAAAAGTGTAATAATAATTAATACATTTGGAAGAAAAGTTAATTTTATGTAATTTAACAACCAGCTGCCAGGACATAAGATGTTAAAGATGTAAAGGGTACTAAATGAGTTAAATTTAGAGATTAGAGGCTTGGCTTTTTTGTTTTTGGCATTGCAATACATGTTTGATTTTTTTTATTCCCCTGCCAAGCATATAAAGGTTTCATTTATTTTATACAAGCAAATAAATGTTTAATTATTATCAATATTAACAAAATGTGCCATCGCTAGCTGTTTGTACACAGCAAATATTATTACAAACCATATGTTTACATAATGTAGAGCACAAATCAAGTATAGTTGCAGCACACAGGACCAAAAGAGGGCACAAAGTAACAGGAAAGACAAAGTAACAGAATTAGACATATTGATCAGTTCTGCAAGGAGCTAGGGTTGTGATTCCCAGCATCTCCCCTAAGATTATGACTTGCAGTCAGGCCCGTCGATCTTGGCAGGCCTCTGGGGTTCATGCCTGCCCTTTCAAACTGCTAAAATGTTTTTATGTTGGGTGAGGCCTTGTCCATACATTTAAAGATGTTTGTGTAGATCATTGACAAATATCCACTAGAGAGCGTCACTTTTTTAAAAATGACAGTACGGATATTAGAAATTGTATAAAATCACTCCATAATTTTTATTACAGACAGGATTGGAAATGACTCTGCCTGTCAATCTGATATTGTTGTGAAGAGCCACACATTGAAGGCAACAAAATGCAGCTAACAACTGGTAGGAAATTGACCTGCACTGGTGTTAGCCCCGAAGCAGGTGCCAAACACACCAGGACTAAGTCACAAGTGCCAGGTTTGTTCACTGTGGATGACATGGATAACGATAATACTAAATAAGGCTTATACTTATACTTAGCCAATACCGAGGGAGCTCCACACGTAGCGATTTGTTGTTTCGTCAGCCACCATGACGTTTGTACCACTCATGCTGCTTTGGTGGTGCTTGGTTCTGGTGTTAGGTGTGTAATTACCACACAGTAAAGCATTCAATTAATATAATATTTGATCAATACCATTTTTATAGTCTTCAAAACATTAATGCGTTTATTTTCTGGATGGACTTTTGTGTCTTTGCTTAATTCCAGTTTGGCTTCTGAGTAATAATTTTATATTGGACATTCATACTGATAAGTGCCATTCCACAGAGATGAAAAATGCCCAGTTTATGATTTGATTTGGGAAACTGATTTGCTTCTAGTGACACCCTAACTTGTTCCAGAAGCTAACAAAAATATAAAACATGCAGGGAAGGGGTTAGAAAGTGTATAAGAGGTTTAAAAAGTGCCACATTTATCAGCAATCTTTTTACATCTTTAACTATTCAACCAGGGAGAAAGAAGTACCCCCTTGTACCAATCTGCACCCACTTATTCACTTCTTTACTCACCAAGTCATCACCCCTAAATCTTTTCCATACATGGAATATTTGTGGGCTACAAAGACCTGTAAATCTGAAGGAAAAACATCTGGGATGTAGGGCTGGATGGAGAATAACAGTCCACCCAAGTGCTGTGAATGCTTCCTGTGATTTTAAACTTGTGGGTAGTTGTAGTAGTGAACTGTATTTAGACGGTTTTCAAATATTTTAAGCATTTGAATGTATCGATCTGATTTTACAATTTTAATACCTGCCATATCATCTACAAACATCATACCTTTGGAACCAGGGACCTTTCAAGCTGCAGCTTTTTACTTCTTCTTCCAAACAGAATTTGGATAATGACTATCTCCTGACATTCTTTTCATCTCTAGTTCAAAGCGATGAATCAATGTTTCATGCAACGTGATGCTCCTTGAGAAAAAAGCTTTCACCCTCACCCTTACAATGGAAGACCTAATCTAATCGCTGCTCTTTGATGCAGTGTTGTGATCAATGCTTAGTCTTTTTGGAACCCAATGTGTGCAGACTTTAGAATATCCTCAGGGATCAATAAATCAATAACCTCTTTCTTCAGAGACTGAGAATCTCTGGCAAACCTTCTAGTCGTAGTCCTTCAATCATCTCAGATGGTATCATCAGTGCAATGGATCAAGTAACAGTTGTTGTTGGCCGGCCAGAGTGAGGGCGCCTATGAGCCCCAGTGGGCTTTTCCCAGAAGCTCAGTGACTTACAACTCTTTTATATCAACAGCATTGTCTCTGTATACATTTTGAATCATTTTTAAATGTTTACTATTGATTCCTCCTTCATCATTCTCTATCGCAGGAAATTCAGTAACAGTCTGATTTTTAAAACACACATCACTGCAGAATGTCATTATAGATAGATAGATAGATAGATAGATAGATAGATAGATAGATAGATAGATAGATAGATAGATAGATAGATAGATAGATAGATAGATAGATAGATAGATAGATAGATAGATAGATAGATAGATAGATAGATAGATCTTTATTTGTACCCTGGGGGAAGTCTTCTTTTTTTACAGAAACTCTTTCAATAAAACAATACATTAACAGGTAGATAAATAAATAAAAATCTATACAAACAGACTGTGGTCTGAACACACACCAGAATGACTATAAAGCAAGAAAATTAAAAAGAAAGAAAAACGTCTGACTTACTGTAGCTGTCACAGTCCAAGCGAGGCATTAGGCAGACATATGGCTGTTGGTATAAAGGAGCCCCAGTGGCGGACCCTGCAAATTAATCATAGAATGAATGCTAAGCATTTCCTGTTAATTCTGACTATAATATTAGTATCTACACATGTAGAGTTTGACTACCACTTGGTTCTTTGTTAGATTGATGAATGAATGATTTCCTGATTCTAATTAGAGACCAATTTTGGACTACACAAAACTGTTCTAAATACTGTACAGTAATCCATGAAGTAGGCAGAAATTGTGGAAAAAATCAAAAATTCTGGTGCACAAAGAGTCACAAAAGCTAGGAATAGTGTAAGCCCAAAGGCAAAGGTCATCAGGACCAGGAGATGAAAGAGGAATTGAGGTCAGAAAAAGGCAAAAGATCATATTTACCAAAAGTGCAAAATATATTTACAAAAAAAATTCAGAGTAACAAAAAAGACACGAATCCTAAATACCAAAAAGTCATTCACGCTCACAAAACTTCCAATGTGATTAATTTTATTTATTACGCACAAATGTGGATTATTGCATTAACATATGGCCATTTTAAATACTTTCAATATGATGATGCCTTGTGGAAATAAAGAGAACTTTGTCCAACAGCAAGATGGCCATGGCCCATATGGAAAACACCAAATGGTAGCAACTGCGATTGAAACTCATCTACAAAAGAGCAGTGGAATGACATCATTAAAATAGCATTGAAAATAATCATGAGGGTAAAGCAAACATAGAAATGCAAAATGTAACCACAAAGATGATTTGGTAAATAGCAAAACCTTAAAAGTGTAATAAACAGGTTGTAAAAACAATACAAAGTTTAAGAAATGACTGCCACTAACACACTTTCTTTCACACACAGAGAATCCACAAATAATATAAAGGCAATTGCCAAGCAAAAACAAAAAAAAAAAAAAACATGAGGATGAGACAAGTCTTTAAAGTGCTATGTAGAAGTGCTATGTAGCTTAATGATAATGGAAGCAAGCAAAACTTCATCTGAAGTATTGTGAGTAGTTTGGGTGCAGTTTGCGGTTTGGAACTGAATGGGTAAAATAAACGAATGAATGAAAGGTGGTGTCCATGCTGGATTGAGCTGCTAAATGCACCTTTTAACACGAGTCATGTGACTAACCTGCAGCCTGATATTTTGAATGTAATACTGGAAGTTAGGCTAATTATACATTTGCACTGAGTATTTTTTATTTTCAGTAAGTTCTAATAATACTTCCATCTTTTGTGCCATTCAGCAAAACCAAGACCTTATTTATGTCAAACATAATGTTTTCAATTATATATGTTGTTGAAAATTAAATCAAACAAAATGATTGAACGCAATCTGTAATAAAGAAATATACAATTCTTCAGAAGTCACATGCTATATAACATTTGGCTTAACTAAGTAAAAAGTAACAGTGTTCACTCTGTACCTCTTTTTCTAACGTAATTCCTCTCTCCATTTGCATATTACACGTTCTACATCAGCGGTTCCCAGATGGCATTTTAGGGGGTGTGACAAACTGGAAGGCGGAGTCACAATTCATCAAAATTTAATGAGGTGCGTTGTCCGACTTTATCGTAATGCAATCAGAGTCTTGCAGCGTGCTGTCATTTGTGGGTCATTTATTATTTAGTGCTCCTGTCCTATGACATGAAAAGAATTAAACATTGTACATGCAATTATCACCTCAGAATGAGGTGTAGGAGTTCGCATTCTCACAGGTGCTTTTTATAAGAGAACGAAATTTGGACCTTGCAATGTTCCGCAGAGAAGGACAAGATCTAGTATCGATTTCTGTGCAAGCCCTGATCGTGAAGCATCACTGATTTTGAGGTTTGATGGACATTTTATACTTGGGGGGGACTGAAGTGGATGCAACACCTGCTGCTTACACTCAGCCTGTTTCACCGGCTGAAGGACCGGACAATAGAGCAGCAATTTTAACTGTGCAGCAAATCTGTTTTTGACCTGCAGGGCAGGTGTTATTGGGGGACGAAGCTCATTGACTGGGTTTCATTGCTTAGAGGTGTGTGTGATGATGTGAGTTCACTCCATGCTCTCATTCAGTTTCTGGGAGCTCTGAACCCGACACCGTCGGTAATGTCACCGATGAGCTAGACAGTGAGGCACAACAAAGCAAGGGGATGGTGCAAAAAGTGCAAAAGTGTGTTTATTAAAACAGCAAACAAAACAGTGTTCAAATAAATAGTGCAGTGCATCTCAAAAAATCTTTAAATAAATAATCCAATAAAACAAGTGAACTAGTGAAGGTTAAAATCCATCCATCCACCCATCCATTTTCCAACCCGCTGAATCCGAACACAGGGGTCTGCTGGAGCCAATCCCAGCCAACACAGGGCACAAGGCAGGGAACCAATCCCGGGCAGGGTGCCAACCCACCGCAGGACACACACAAACACACCCACACACCAAGCACACCCTAGGGCCAATTTAGTATCACCAATCCACCTAACCTGCATGTCTTTGGACTGTGGGAGGAAACCCACGCAGACACGGGGAGAACATGCAAACTCCACGCAGGGTGGACCCGGGAAGCGAACCCGGGTCTCCTAACTGCGAGGCAGCAGCGCTACCACTGCGCCACCGTGCCGCCCAGGTTAAAATCCAATAAATATAAAAAATCCTTTAAAAAAACAATGAAGTTAGACAATGTCTGGAAGCTGTCCTTTTTAAAATCACAAAGCCCAGTGCATTCTTCTTCTGATAACTGGCGACTCCCCTGCTTCTCCCATCCAGGCAATGCACCATGGGAGTCACCATATCTGCAGCTGACCTGCTCTGCCTGCTGGTCTGGAGGCTTCCCAATCCCTGGCTTCGGTTCTGCTCTCCCCAGACCAAGACTTGGGTTCTTCAGTGACCAGGACACTCATGCTGG
The DNA here is from genome assembly GCF_900747795.2 of Erpetoichthys calabaricus. Lineage (NCBI taxonomy): Eukaryota > Metazoa > Chordata > Cladistia > Polypteriformes > Polypteridae > Erpetoichthys > Erpetoichthys calabaricus. The sequence continues at coordinate 54,900,120 of NC_041396.2, read as the reverse complement.
GGAATCCACCTCCCAAGGCTCCCGACTCCTGCTGTCTTCCACAGCGAGCCATCCTTCTTCCGGTCACTCCCGCACTTCAAAATGCTCAATGGGAGTGACCACTACCGACTGGCCTAGGTGTCGGCCAAACACCCTGCTAGGGCTCACTGCTCAGCTGCCTTCTACACTCACTCACACCGGCTTTCTCCTGACTTTTTCCTGCCGCCTTCTTCTCTTCTTTTAACCTCCATTCACTTCCTTTTTTTCTTTTCTTTTTCTCCTTCTAGCCGCCTCGTGCTTCTATTTATTACAGGGATGTGGATCAGCTGTGGCAAACATCAGAACAATTACGGATGTGCTGTGCACTTAAGTGAGGATCGCCCGCATCACGAATTCCCCAGGAACCGATCCGCTACAATATCACGCCCCCTTCTCTAAGCCGCGAGTGCGGCGATTATTTTTTTAAAAAGTGGCCTCTTTGACGTGAGCTGTGGACCCGCTTCACCACAGTGTGCTGACACCCTTTGGTTCAAGGGGGTCTCCAATCCCCCAAAGCCCTCAATCATTGATCGTCACTCAAGTGTCTAAGCTTCATGGGAGAACACATTTACAAGGCTATTGATATTTATAAAGATAAATTGCTCAATTTATACTTACATTTTATGCATTTTAAGAGTTGAAAGTTTATTTTTTTTGTTCAATTTGTTCACCTGCAGTACTGTATGGGGTTCATTTTGTGGTTCAAAAATGTAACTTCTTTATCTTCAACAGGTAACACATATCAAACATTTTCTAGGGGTGTCAAGCATAGAAAAGTTTGGGAACCACTGCTTTACATAATACCATTTTTTTGTTTCATTTTAATTTATTTTATTTGAAACAAATAACATTGAATACAATCAAGTCAAATTTAAACAAATGACTTCAGAGTCAAACTAGAAAAAAGAAGAAAAGAAAAAAAAAATCAGAACGTTCAAAAAGAAAGCAGGAACAAAAAGAGACAAAGTCTAATAAAGCAGAATTCCAGCCCTACCCAACAGCTTTATATGTCGTGTTGCTCGAGGAAGGTTAAGTGTCACAATACTGTATTTTAACTATGTTACCAGTATATATTATTAATCATTTTATTTACAGGCATTCTGCTTGTTTTATTTACCTAATATCTTAATCTCTGTTACTCTATATTCTCCATTATGATACTTTGTACAAGCAGAACAAAAACAACTTAAAAAGCCCAACTGGTTTGTCTGCAAATGTAAATGTGTAGAGTAGTAATGTACTGAACTGGACAGAATAAAGGAGGATTTCCTGGGAGTTTAAAGTGAAAAGGCCCTGTCACTGCTGTCTCTCCTAAAGGTCAAATCAATTTCTGGCTTAATCCCAACATTTCCTAAGACTGTCAAGCGAGTGTTGTATTCAGGTTTGCTCTATAAGAGAACACGGTCTCATTAGGGTACGGTGTTGATGAGGAACACATACGAGGTTGTTTTCCATCATGTTGAAAGTGGAATGCAAGAACTAGAAAAAAAATGCAGGAATAGATTTCAACCAACAGTTTCCTTTCACTTTTCAATCAATATGTCAGTACAGTTACATGTATTTAAAAAGAAATGATCTCTCACCTTCTCCTATTTGCAGCCTTCTCTTTACTTATTTATTGATCCATATCTTAAAGCTTAGAAAGAAATCTCATAGACAATTCTGCTTTCTGCCAGCATGTCAGACCAACAGTATGATGGCTTTATTGTGGACTGAACATTTTTGCTCCTGAGACTATGTTCACCACAAAATTCTAGTTTGGCACACTCATCCATAGAAAATTTGTCCAAGAGACTTGAGGGTTATCCAGTTGGACTTCAACAAACTAGAGACCTGCACTGTTATGGAAAAATTCTGGCCCAATGTCTTTCTTACAATGTAGGAATGAATAAGGCAACAGAGGTGTTGTTTTAAGGCTCTTTGTAATTTCGCTGAACATTTTAATCTTTACTCATGCTCTCTCTACATTTTACCACTTAGACATAATTGCTTATACAGGGTAGGATTCAAAAGTAATGAGCCTCATTTTGTTCTGATGCGAATGTACCTCGCTGCGCGCCCCACTTGCCAGCGACGGCGACGGTGGGTGTTGGCTTCACAATGCAACGGAGCTCCGAGCGGTAGGATCAGCCTTGACGGGAACCCCTGTGCGGTAGTGCGTTACACGGCGGAATGGAAAGTTTGTTAGAGCAACGGTACACGTTGAAGACGAAGACCATGCTCATTGCCTTCTTCGGAGTGAAGGGGATCATCCACTACGAGTTTGTCCCGCAAGGACAGACCGTGAATGCTGCTTACTACTTGGAAGTCCTGAAAAGGCTGAAAAGAAGCGTTGCGTGCAAGCGAAGGGACATCAAGGACAGCTGGAAGCTTCACCACGATAACACGCCCAGCCACACCGCCTTCATCGTGAGCGCCTACCTGGCCCGGGTGAACGTTCCGGTGGTCCCCCAGCCTCCCTACAGTCCGGACGTGTCGCCTTCTGACTTCTTCTTGTTTCAGAAGTGCCTTTAGTCACAAGGGAGAACATCATTATATGTTGACTTGTACAGACAAATAAAAAAAATCTTTATCAGTGTAGAATCTATGGACAAAAATAAATAAATAAATAAAACAGGCTCAAAAGAGCAAAAAAAAGGGATATGTAAAGCTAACAAGCCCCAGTATAAGGCAAAATCCAGTAAATAAAGCAAAAAGTCACAAAAAAGTAGAAAATCCAAAGAAATAACATCATAACTCCAAACACAAACTTAGTAAACCACAGCTAACTGAGAATATAAAATAAGAAGGAGAAACCAGCAGGAGTGACGCTAGAGTGGCCTCACCTCCTGGAGGTTCACTCACAAAGCACACAGAATGGACACCACTTTAAAGGTACACTACACTAAATGATAGACCAGCATGACATAAATTACATCAAAATATAAAAAATAATATAAACTTAACCTATAAAGTGATAAAACAGATAATAATGATAACAGAAATCAGCTTGGGTTGGGGTTGACTTGATTGTATGGAATGTTACTTGCTTTTAATAAAATCAATATAAAAAAATAACAATACAAATCAGAAAAAGATAAATGCACACATACAGGAAGAATGTTCCAGAGAGTGGGAATACTTATAAAAAATATTGCTTCTTGGTTACAACATTTACAAAGAATAACCAGTATAGATATGTACTTAGGGAAATGCAATACCTTACCTTTACAGATAAGCAACACAGCCTAGAAAATCCCTTGGAAAGTGTCTGGAAACCATTGTAGTAAAGCTAGCAAGGAGGTTCCATAGTAATGGCATTCCTCTTCTATAAAATATCAATAAAGAATTCTAACTACAAATTCAAGTGGTGGATTTGGATATGAACAATGAATAACACTGTACGGTCTTCATTTTTTAGGATATAGGCATTCTCACATCTTGTTTGTTTGAAGTGTTTTTTTTTTTGTTGTTTTTTTTCGAGCTCTGGATTAATTTCCTCCATATTCCAGTTCATTCAGACAGATGTGAGCACACCTGTCGTACTTTAGTACAAACCAAAACAACTGGACCAAGACCCTTTAGAAATGGTGGACTCAGTGCGATACCAAGTGAACCCCAGAGTAGTTTTTGTCAGGTATGAATGTGATCTGACATGGAACTGATTTAACTACAAAAAATACTGTGCACTACGGGAAACCTTTGTACTGGTAATTAGGCAATCTCAGTATATAAATAAACACACACATACATACAAGTTCACATAGAACACCAGTCAATACCACATCAGAACACCAAGTGTCAGTCAATCCTAGCATCTGATTCCAACTGAGAACCGTTTTATTTCTCTCATGATAGGAAAATCAGTTGACCACAATAAAATAAAAAAAAGATTTAAATTTATTTGTGATTGGGTAGATCAAACCACATACAGAGTTGGAGATAAATGACAAATGAATGATTAAATCTCGTAATCTGCACCACAAGAGTACTGTGCTGGTGGGCATCCTTGATGCAGACCTGGGAAGCACATTACCTTTGATACTATGTAGTAAATGTTAATCAGACTTTCCAAAGTTAACATTATTAAAACAACTTTTCAGGCTTAGCAACTGTAGACATGATTTATTATATACTAAATTTAAAAAAATACAAAGAAATAACATCTGCTGTTCAAAGGAGACTGAAACACATCTCTGCATACCTTCATTAGAGCTTGACATCTTTTATAGACTCATTATTTTAACATGCCTTTCTCATAGCTACATTTTAGTGTAACCCTGATATACTATACATGCATTGAATTATCATTTTCATCATATTTTAATATTTTTGTTTCATATAAACTTTTCTTTCTTAATCTTGTAATGCACTTTGAGCTACACCATTTGTATGAAAATGTGCTATATAAATAAATGTCGTTGTTATTATAGAGTCGCCCAGATGAAACACATTCTTTTGTTACATAACCCTTCATTTTCATGTACTCTTCCAGTTTTCATATAATAGACTTTCGATTCACACAACTGTATTTGGTAAACAAACCACAGAATTATTGTAAATGAGGCAGTCCACAAGTGAAGTTTTTGTCAACCTTTCATGGGAAAAAATCCACGACACTCCCACGAGGCATTGTTACTTCTGGTTCACTTGAAACTTTGCTGTTTGAAATGCAACCAAACTAACTACAGATTGGGACAAAGTAACCCATCATCTCCTGATTCCACACAATCCATGGGGTTTTTAAAGATCTTTCATGTAGAACACTATAAATGAAGAATATGGCCTCATTATTGTGTCACATTTATTCTCATGCCTTATATTGCCATAAACCACACATGTAGAATTTAATACAACCATTACTCAAAATAAGTAAAGAGAACAAATACCAGGGGGAGGGAGGGGGACTGCCCTTTAATGTTAAAGTCAGTGTTCATGTAAATGTGGTTCAGCATTTTCTGCTGATCTCTTATTATTTGTAAAAAATGCTATAAATATTACTAGAAAATATGATATAGGCAAAGCATAATTCACTGTAAACTTTAACTGCAATATTTTAGCAAAACTCAGCACTCAACAGTTATAAATTCCATTCTTTTCATAATACTAAGTTTCTTTTTTATAAGCCAAGTTTGTCATGGCTTTTAAATATAAAATATGTGTTCCAACAGCATAAGTAATGTGATGTTGACTTGAGTCTGAGGCAGAATGCATTTAATTAAATAATCCAAAGGTAATGATTACAATTATGCTGCTGACTCCCTTTGCATCTCAAGTCACTTCAGTGCAAGGTGGAGATGATTAATTTGCAAATGTTTATAACATCACACTAAACCTTAGTAGAAAATCAGACCAATTTTTATCTAATCTTTGCATAAAATAATAAAGTGAAAAGTATGTCAACTGAAACTGTTTCAGTATATATGTAGTATATTTTTTATATATGTATCTGTACAACAGAAGGAGAAGTAAAAAGGTCAGGGGTTCAGTTTAATGGCCAGTCAGAAGGTGGCAAAGAAATCTGGTCAATAAACCATAGCACGTCAGTGTCCATTAAAGATTTTTTGTACCTTTTATTGTGCATTGTGTAAAGGAAAAACTGCCTCACATTGTGCCAGCATGTTTAATTAAGACATTCTGTATCATTTGAACATCACTACAGTGGTCAAATCTTATGATATTTTAACTTTTTACTTTGTTCTCTGTAAGGGTATCTACTATATAATAAAACACAAAGGTCTCTGAGTCCAGTCCCTCAGAGCCATCTGATTGGTCTGTTTGGCTTTGGTATCACAATGAAAGAGGAAGTGCGAGACGCCTGAAGAGGAGTAAAGGCGTATGAAGCACACAGAGAGAGTTACCTACAAAGACAGCAAGTTTAAAATAGGACAGGAGGTGAGAAAGGCACCTCAACAAAGTGACAAAAGCAGGCTTTATGGAAACAGCTTGAGAGAAGGCATGCCATTGAAGTGATGTTCACACGCACATGTGAAAACAGGTGCTAAAGGCACACATATGGAAAAAGATAATATAATATTAAAATATAATAATTAAAATATTTAATTATTCTATTATCTGTCTTTGACAAGTACCGTGGATAGTATATATATGTATATATATTTTGTCACACACGAGCGCATGGGGAGCAGCTTAAAGACTCGATTCGCACCGCGACAAGTCGTGCCAGGGGACAACGGCAGCATACTAACCTCTCTTTTTTATTTCCTCAGATAGAACGAGGCACCACCGCTGTAATACGACTCAAAGATCTGCAACACTTCCAGGTTCCTTTCTTCCCTCTGGTCCCCAATTGATGACGTCAGCCTCCCATCCACCACCACGTTTTACCCAGCATCACACGTTCTAATTTCCGGTCCAACCCTATAAACTGTCCGTCTCCCCATCCTTCAATATCTTTTGAGTTTTTGGAACCATCAACCTGATTTTAAATTTCAGTATACGGGGCCTAATAACCCCAAACCTTTATGAGTGTTCTGTCTTATTTTTACAATATATAAAAGACATCCTATTCAGTGAACCAGATATTTGCCAAAGACTTTTATTCTGCTTAACTATTTTGGTACCTATAGATAATATTAACACATAGCCATGTTAAAAGGATATACCGTTGATCTCCATTTTGATTGGTATAATGCTTCTAGGCTGCATTATGTAAATTAACTTAATTTATTTATGACCACAGCTTCAGTCTCGTGCACATGGCAGGTTCCATTCAGATTGATGTAATAAAAGTCCATTTTTAATTCATTGTTAATGGGGACTCATGACTACTTTTTATTTACAAGAATATTTTCCCTAAAAATTGTTTTCTCTTTGTAGCGCTGTCTGCTCTGCCAGAAGACTCTAGGTCAAACAACAATGCTTCCCACTGTAGTGCAATATTCGGTTCCCTAGGTAGGAAGGAGCAGTACTCAGGTCGGAGTGGAGCCGACGCTGGGCTTCTAGTGGAAGGTGTTCATCCAAATTATTGCAGGAAATACTGTCTAAATAACAGGCATAACGGTCCCCCATAAGAAGCTTGCTATGCTTGTGTGTCTGTGTGTTTTTCAATTGACTGATAAGGAATATGTTACAAAAATCAACTCCATCCATCCATCCATTGTCTCCCGCTTATCCGAGGTCGGGTCGCGGGGGCAGCAGCTTGAGCAGAGATGCCCAGACTTCCCTCTCCCCGGCCACTTCTTCTAGCTCTTCCGGGAGAATCCCAAGGCGTTCCCAGGCCAGTCGAGAGACATAGTCCCTCCAACGTGTCCTGGGTCTTCCCCGGGGCCTCCTCCCGGTTAGACGTGCCCGGAACACCTCACCAGGGAGGCGTCCAGGAGGCATCCTGATCAGATGCCCGAGCCACCTCATCTGACTCCTCTCGATGCGGAGGAGCAGCGGCTCTACTCTGAGCCCCTCCCGGATGACTGAGCTTCTCACCCTATCTTTAAGGGAAAGCCCAGACACCCTGCGGAGGAAACTCATTTCAGCCGCTTGTATTCGCGATCTCGTTCTTTCGGTCACTACCCATAGCTCATGACCATAGGTGAGGGTAGGAACATAGATCGACTGGTAAATTGAGAGCTTCGCCTTGCGGCTCAGCTCCTTTTTCACCACGACAGACCGATGCAGAGCCCGCATTACTGCGGATGCCGCACCGATCCACCTGTCGATCTCACGCTCCATTCTTCCCTCACTTGTGAACAAGACCCCGAGATACTTGAACTCCTCCACTTGGGGCAGGATCTCGCTACCAACCCTGAGAGGGCACTCCACCCTTTTCCGGCTGAGGACCATGGTCTCGGATTTGGAGGTGCTGATTCTCATCCCAGCCGCTTCACACTCAGCTGCGAACCGATCCAGAGAGAGCTGAAGATCACGGCCTGATGAAGCAAACAGGACAACATCATCTGCAAAAAGCAGTGACCCAATCCTGAGCCCACCAAACCGGACCCCCTCAACGCCCTGGCTGAGCCTAGAAATTCTGTCCATAAAAGTTATGAACAGAATCGGTGACAAAGGGCAGCCCTGGCGGAGTCCAACTCTCACTGGAAACGGGTTCGACTTACTGCCAGCAATGCGGACCAAGCTCTGGCACCGATCGTACAGGGATCGAACAGCCCTTATCAGGGGGGCCGGTACCCCATACTCTCGGAGTACCCCCCACAGGATTCCCCGAGGGACATGGTCGAATGCCTTTTCCAAGTCCACAAAACACATGTAGACTGGTTGGGCATACTCCCATGCACCCTCCAGGACCCTGCTAAGGGTATAGAGCTGGTCCACTGTTCCGCGACCAGGACGAAAACCACACTGTTCCTCCTGAATCCGAGGCTCGACTATCCGACGGACCCTCCTCTCCAGGACCCCTGAATAGACTTTTCCAGGGAGGCTGAGGAGTGTGATCCCTCTGTAGTTGGAACACACCCTCCGATCCCCCTTCTTAAAGAGGGGGACTACCACCCCAGTCTGCCAATCCAGAGGCACTGTCCCTGATGTCCATGCGATGTTGCAGAGGCGTGTCAACCAAGACAGTCCTACAACATCCAGAGCCTTGAGGAACTCCGGGCGTATCTCATCCACCCCCGGGGCCCTGCCACCAAGGAGTTTTTTGACCACCTTGGTGACCTCAGTCCCAGAGATGGGGGAGCCCACCTCTGAGTCCCCAGGCTCTGCTTCCTCATTGGAAGGCATGTTAATGGGATTGAGGAGGTCTTCGAAGTACTCCCCCCACCGACCCACAACGTCCCAAGTCGAGGTCAGCAGCGCACCATCCCCACCATATACAGTGTTGACACTGCACTGCTTCCCCTTCCTGAGACGCCGGATGGTGGACCAGAATCTCCTCGAAGCCGTCCGAAAGTCGTTCTCCATGGCCTCCCCAAACTCCTCCCATGCCTGAGTTTTTGCCTCAGCAACCACCAAAGCCGCATTCCGCTTGGCCTGCCGGTACCTATCAGCTGCCTCCAGGGTCCCACAGGACAAAAGGGTCCTGTAGGACTCCTTCTTCAGCTTGACGGCATCCTTCACCGCCGGTGTCCACCAACGGGTTCGGGGATTGCCGCCACGACAGGCACCGACCACCTTATGGCCACAGCTCCGGTCAGCTGCCTCAACAATAGAGGCATGGAACATGGCCCATTCGGACTCAATGTCCCCCACCTCCCTCGGGATGTGGTTGAAGTTCTGCCGGAGGTGGGAGTTGAAGCTACTTCTGACAGGGGGCTCTGCCAGACGTTCCCAGCAGACCCTCACAACACGTTTGGGCCTACCACGCCTGACCGGCATCCTCCCCCACCATCGAAGCCAACTCACCACCAGGTGGTGATCAGTTGACAGCTCCGCCCCTCTCTTCACCCGAGTGTCCAAGACATGTGGCCGCAAGTCCAACGACACGACCACAAAGTCGATCATCGAACTGAGGCCTAGGGTGTCCTGGTGCCAAGTGCACATATGAACACCCCTATGCTTGAACATGGTGTTCGTTATGGACAATCCGTGATGAGCACAGAAGTCCAATAACAAAACACCGCTCGGGTTCAGATCGGGGGGGCCATTCCTCCCAATCACGCCCTTCCAGGTCTCACTGTCATTGCCCACGTGAGCATTGAAGTCTCCCAGCAGAACAAGGGAGTCCCCAGAAGGTATGCCCTCTAGCACCCCCTCCAGGGACTCCAAAAAGGGTGGGTACTCTGAACTTCTGTTCGGTGCATACGCACAAACAACAGTTAGGACCCGTCCCCCCACCCGAAGGCGAAGGGAGGCTACCCTCTCGCCCACCGGGGTAAACCCCAATGTACAGGCTCCAAGTCGGGGGGCAATAAGTATACTCACACCCGCTCGGCGCCTCTCACCGGGGGCAACTCCAGAGTGGTACAGAGTCCAGCCCCTCTCAAGGAGATTGGTTCCAGAGTCCAAGCTGTGCGTCGAGGTGAGTCCGACTATATCTAGCCGGAATCTCTCAACTTCGCGCACTAGCTCAGGCTCCTTCCCCTTCAGAGAGGTGACATTCCATGTCCCAAGAGCCAGCTTCTGTAGCCGAGGATCGGACCGCCAAGGTCCCCGCCTTCGGCCACCACCCAACTCACACTGCACCCGACCTCCTCGGTCCCTCCCATAGGTGGTGAGCCCATGGGAAGAGGATGAGGATGTTAATTGAGGGCCGTGTACAATGTATTGTGCCTACGTGACCACACAGTAATACCCGAACTATTCCGAAGTGACGTTTGCACTGTTTTGTGTTTTTTGTATCTCACACCCTCATATACCTTTATCGTGAGAGCATCCCTTATCTACGATGGAGTGTTTAATCAGAAGAAAATATGAAGCTGGTTTTAAATTAAAAGTCATTGAAATTGGTAACTGTGCTGCTGCCACAAAATTTGATGTGTCTGAGAAACTGGTGCGAGATTTGAGGAAGCAAGAAGATGTAAAAAAAAAATTTAAGTTTCGTATTTTTGAATGGGCGTATAAGTCGGGGTCTGATTTTATGATCAATTTTTCGGGTTTCAAGAACCGACTTATATGCAAATATATACGGTAATTAACAGCCAACTAGTTTCTGCTTGCTTTGCAGGTGGCCATGTGGTCATTTGATCAGCACCTGTTTTTGCCCCCTTGCTTGTGTAACACACACTCGACTGTAAACACACAAACAAGCAGTAGCTGAATTTGTCTCTATCCCTTCTTCACAGCCTGATGAAATCTGTTTTGTTATAAATTAACCTCTGAACATAAATACATTCTTTCTGTGAAGTTGCAAAGTCATGACAACTAGTCTATACAGGGCACTAGGGCAACAACACACCTAAAATAAAAATTAAAAAATAATAATATAAAGCAAATAAATACACCAAATTATCATGAATCAATATACTGTTTATTTCTGTTACAAGGACCACATTATTTTGGTAATACTACTATAGTCTTTTGTTCACTGTTTCCCAGTTGTGATCTTCACTTAATATAGCCTGTCAAAGGGCACCACTGAATTTGCCCTACAATTTCTAATAAACAACAATGCATTGAGACCTAACAAACGAAAGAAATGCAAATCCAAACAAAAGTATCGGGCTCGTTGGTGCCTTCCCCTGAGTTATGTAATATGTATAGCATATGTAGCTTATACCCTTTCATAATTATATAGCAGCTCTACTTAAAGTGACTACAATTCCCAGCAGCCCCAGGAGTGAGTCACCATTGGGCAGCTTTGGATTTGCGTGGGAGTTGCTGTAAAGAAATAGGATGAGGCCCTAGTTTTGAAAAGGAGCCCTAAGGATTACAGTTACCACTAGATTTGTGCTTGTGTCCTGCGTTTGATGTTTGTGTGAACTTGTCTGTGTTGGAAAACGTCTACATCCTTGAAGCGCTCCCAGCATCTACAATTCTTCATGAATTCTGCATCACAGTAGGACTAGCTGTTCATCAGAGAATTTCATTCCATTCATCATCATTTGTACCTGCCGAGCAGGATTGCTTGTGTGTGTTTACCATTTATCATTTTGTGACTAGGTTTTGTAGGATTTTGTTAGTTTCTGTGTTAGTTAAATAATTATCGCCGTTGGGGTAATTTGGGTGGCATTTTGTGGGCATTTTGTTAATTGTTTATTTGTTGTTTAATGCATTCCTTATAATTAATTTTCTCAACTGTTGTTTTATGTGTCTGTGTGTGTTAGTGTTTGCGGTAGTTCAAGGGTGGGTGGGATCCTGATGTCCCTAAATAAAATAAATAAATCACCTTTTAGAGCGGTGTGTATCTTGCTATGCCACAACCACTTCAAAGTGCGTTGAGTGAGAGAACCAAAGGTGGCTGGTGCAAACATAACAGACATGCTTGTAAATGTTATTTTGCTACAATGACAGCCATCTGTTAGGAAATCTCTGGCAGAGAAAATTTCCTTTAAAGAACTTGGAACATCTGATGTATATATTTATTTGTGCTGGTTGTACTGTATGTATTTAAAGTGCAAACAATAAAAAGTGCCATTTGTGTAGTTAGTTGTGTGTATTTTTCAGTACAGTTATGTTACATATAGTTAAAAGTATAAAGTAACAGAGTACTATACATTTGCCCCACCTGTTTCAAAATATCACCCGCTGCCACTTTCATATAGTATAGTAAATATTCGGAAAAGCTTCAAATTGAAAACACAAAAGCATTATAAGCCAGTCAGAGAAATGAGAATTGAGAAACAGCACTGTGTGGAGGACTAAAAACCCATTTCAAAAGCTCTGAACATCTCTCATGTCGCGATTCTCTTATAATTATTGATTGCTTTTTTCATGATAAACTTTTTGATTACTTTTGCATTTAAATACTGTGCTTTTAAATTTTCAAATTTAAAATTTTCCAATACCGTAAATGTCATCAGTGTGTTAGTTCAATTCTTTAGGATTGAAACAAGATACTATATAAATTACAGGTCCTCACAGGTGGTGCAGTGGTAGTGCTGCTGCTTTGCAGTAAGGAGACTGTGGAAGATTGTGGGTTCACTTCCCGGTTCCTCCCTGTGTGGATAGCGCTTTGAGTACTGAGAAAAGTGCTATATAAATGTAATGTATTATTATTAATTAAAATGGATTGGTTATATAATTACAGTGCCTTATAAAGTACTTCCTCTCCCAGATTTTCTTTACATTTGACAAAAATGGAAAACCAGAGTAAAAAAATAGAAAATTTATAACGTGCAAATCTAACACTCCCTATGTGAAAAAGTAAGTGACCAATGATAAAGTCAATCCAATTAAAGGAATGTGATTGAACACAACAGGCCTGATGTCAGCCTGCCCTGCTCAGTATATTTTGACACTTTACCGTTAGCGAGATTTAACAAGCACATAATATCTAAAACAAAGTTCCAGAAGAAATCATACCTATCAGTCTGGGAAAGTCTCAAACTCACTAATAGCATTCTGGGAGTTTGGCAAACTACAGCGAGAGCCATAATCTTGAAAAGGAAAAAAACCCTCGAACAGTAAGAAGGGTCCAGCCTGATAAAATTACTGCAAGGCTACAACACAAAATTATCCACAAGTTACAAAGGATCCTATAAAAAAAATCAGAGAACTTTCTGCTTGTCTTGCTCAGAATATTTTTAATAAAGAACGATCAGTTCTTGTCTGTGTCTCTCTCACTCACCCTGGTTTACCCATGGTATGACTACTTGATGCCTCATGCCCTAATGCATGTGGTAGGTTCGGAGCATCACAGTTTCACTTAATCTTCTACAATGATGTCAATGTTAGGCTGCCACTTCATACTGTCCTGCCTCATTTCATAAAAGGAAAAAAGATCGCCAATCCCTGGCCTGATTGGACTAACTTCCATGAGCAGTAGTGGCATGTTTTATTGTCCATGCCCCAGAGCTAAGAGCATAAAGGGACCGTGTATATTGGGGGCCCTTGAGTCCTCCAAGGTACATGATGTCCACAGGGAATTCTGGGGGAACTGGTCTACCTGCAGATGTCTGTAGCTAGTGGTTAAGTGATCAATAGTGGATGCTGTGGTTTGGTGGCACCATTACTTTGAACAGCTAGGTCCATTACACTTTATTACCTACAGAAAAATTAAAGAATACCGTAAAGCAAAAGTAAAAGGGCTTCAAGTGTTTAATTCTAGTTTGTACAGTCACTGCTTTCACATGCATTTTTTTTTTCATCAAAAAAGAGAAATACAACTACAAACCTGAAGATATTTCACTATATTCAATATAAAAGAAAAAAGTTTGTGGAGATAAAGAAAGGAAAGAACAATGTATGATTATAAAGAGTACTCACTGATAAGAAGTAGAGGCAGGGAATGTAGACAGAAAGCAAATGGGGTGAAAAAAATTTAATAACGTACACAATATTATTGAACAAGAAACATAAAAGATAAAGGATGAAAGAGAAATGTGCTTATCATGGTAACAATTGATAAAATAAGCTTATCAGCGCCCACAAACCCAATTAAGGGATAGTCTGCTCGAATGAGATTGACAAAGAGAAAATACACTAAAGGGATTTAGAATTCTGAAGTACAAATTAAACAAATAAAAATGTAAAAGACAGATAGAATTACATGTCAGATCGCAGATTTCAATGACAGAGAAAGGAACTTGTTATATATCAGGTTTGGAGCAATGTACAGTTGTGAATGAAATTAGATTTACAAACAAGAGCAGCACTGTGAATAAATGAGTTGCCCTTGATTTTCCAGCACCTCGTTGTCTTGCTGTCTAATAAATTTGCCTTCTTGTTACATGGATGTGTGGGCGGCTCATAAATCATTGGGGCTCAAACAAAGGTCTCATGCCTGACTGAAGACAAAGTTCTGTGCCATCTCTTGCAAAGATACAATGTAATTACATTTGTTGAGCTCACATGATTCAGTATTTCTTAAATATTTAGGATAAAAACATTTCTCAGGCAATTAAATCAAACTAATCAGTGGTGAATATTCTTAAGGTTCAATAAATATATGCACAGAACATATGGAGCAGCACAGATTGCCTACATAACATCTATCAGAGTGGAGCCGAGTGTGTTAAATTATCATCTTAGCATTATTCGGTAAAGCACTGGGCTCTTACTTAGTCAGATATTACATTATTATCATAAGAACTGACAGCTTTATTGTGCCTTTTCAGACATTATACAGTGCAAACATGTTTCCTACTTTTTACAATGTTAACTAATATTTCATTTGACATTTTCATTCCTTCTGCACATTACTTTGATGATTAAAATGTTGTATCAAAGTAAACCGCTAAATCTTTCTCAGACATTTTGTTCTGTGGGTTGGCATCACCCATCTTGCATTTATAATTAAAATTCCTTTAGATTGCATGTAGCACTCGCCTGTGGTAAAATTAATTTTCATAGTGTTAACTCAGTTTGGAGATTACTTCTTTATTTAAGAAGTTTACAACCTACATCAGATTATGCGTTTAAGTTAGTCGCCTTTGCCAATTTACTAAAGTAACTGATACATTATTAAACAGTATATTAAATATTGTAAAATGTGGAGCATACAAAATGTATTTTAAAGAATGCAGTAGAGCCAATAACAGTAGTCATTCTAATGGGGTTGCTTCATCCCTTATCCATTCCAGCTTGTCCATGTTTTATATCTTTGAATTTTTAGTGTTAATCTACCTATATATATATATATATATGGTTGAAATAGTTTACTGTCAAATAAATGCAAAGAGTACGCGACACGTGTTTCGCCCTCATTCTGGGCTCATCACTGACGTCCGAGGTTCGATTCCCGGGAGGGAGTGCAGTGGAGTGTGTACGCCTGATGAGCCCAGAATTAGGGCGAAACACGTGTCGCGTACTCTTTGCATTTATTTGACAGTAAACTATTTCAACCATTCTATGATCTGCTCCTCACAAACTGAGGGCACCGTGGTGGATGTTAGCAGATTGCTGGCCAACCACAAGCGTTACCTGGTAGGTAACCACCCATACAATCAGATTGTGACACAGACTACAAATGCTGTGAATATATATATATATATATATATATATATATATATATATATATATATATATATATATATATATATAAATATAGGGGCTTTATACCATGATATTGGCAGTAGTTATAATTATTCCATGCCGCATAGTTGAAGTTGTAGGGAATATCTTCACTCCAAATATTTCTAAGTTACATGGAATCAGTGCTTAATTTGTAAATAACAAGGTGTCGGAAGTCATAGTGACTGCCCGAGGCGGGATAGGGGATGTGCCGACAAAGGCAATTTGAGCAATGGAGTGCAACGAAGTTAACACTGAATTACATTATCAGCCTAATAAATACATGAAATCGGTACTGTTTATACATACACTTAAGTGCTTGAATTAATATTTCACTTGGATATCTTGCAGTCATAAATTGTTCCATTTTCCACACTCGTATTGGAGCTTCTCTTCAGTCTTGACCAATGCATTCACACGCAATGCTCCAAAACCACAGCAATCCACTGAGCTGAGCATTTATTACGATAAGTGCATTATCCTAAGGAACTTTATTCCTGCCACTCAAATTTGCAAAAAAAATTGCATTATTGCACATAAATATTGTCTGCTGCAGTCTTGGTCATCATGCACGCATGTATTCCAGTCATCTAGAGACTGATGTTGAGGAAGAGGTTAAGAACGCATGTAACGTGCAGTCAAGTGACAAGAAATGAGCAGGCATTATAAGCATATCGTATATTGTACATTTAATCCTGTATGCGTTGAAGAGTCAGTTTAATCTGCCCAGTTTACAGTCACACAGAGAGCCAGTGATTGTCACAGTAGCACTGAGTGTAACGCTAAAAGCAAACATGTTGGATGGTATGCTGGTTCTTTGCAGGGCTCAGTCACACAGACAGTCACTCTGACAGAAACCAATCGATAAAGGATTTCTTTAGTTTTAATCTAGTAATTTGCTATAGTTATTTTGAAACAGTTTAATCCAGTTTTGTAGTCTCAAGTGTTCATGCTTAGAATTTTATGAATCTCAGGTTGGGGGATGTGATAGAACATTGGGATGGATGTTATTTACTTCACAGCACCATGAAGGGGAAAATGTAGTTTATTAATTGAAAAGTATTCCCGACGTCTTTTCACTATTCAGTGTTGGAATGTTAATCATACACAGTTACTAATATCAATCAATTCACAAATACACAGGAAGACTGTGCAAACCCCATGCAGACCCTGGCTGAGTGAATCAGGAATGACAGCTCTGCACTACCACTCTGCCTGGTAGTTAAAACATTGCCACTAAACTTTATAATGTTAGGGAAACAGTTTGTATTAATTTGTAAAGTGCTTCTGACTGTAATCTCCTGTTTAACTGAGACATTGTGTACCATTTATACATGGCACATTAACCAATGGAACAATGAGATAATAACAATTAATGCTTTTTATTTTGTTCTTAATGGAGGCATGGTGGTGCAGTGGTAGTGCTGCTGCCTCGCAGTTAGGAGACCCGGGTTTGCTTCCCGGGTCCTCCCTGCATGGAGTTTGCATGTTCTCCCCATGTCTGCGTGGGTTTACTCTGGGTACTCCTGTTTCATCTCACAGTCCAAAGACATGCAGGTTAGGTGGATTGGCGATTCTAAATTGGCCTTGGTGTGTGGGTGTGTTTGTGTGTGTCCTGCGATGGGTTGGCACCCTGCCCAGGATTGGTTCCTGCCTTGTGCCCTGTGTTGGCTGGGATTGGCTCCAGCAGACCCCCATGACCCTGTGTTCGGATTCAGCGGGTTGGAAAATGGATGGATGGATGGATTTTGTTCTTGATAAGAATTTATATGTAAGAAGCTTCCTTTTAGATATAGACGTGTGCCAAAGGATACATCTGTTTAACTGTGTATTTTGGGACCTTCAGATATACTGTACAATGTTGTAAGCCGGAGATGATCCATAAGCATAAAGGGCTGAGGCCATACAAACACAGGCTTTACATTTTAGGATTAATCTTCTAAAGGCCAGCTGCTTGGCCTAGCAGGCCTACAGGAAAAAAGCCGTTAACAATTCCAAAAACTTAACAAAAGACCACACAAGAAATAAAATCAAAATGATCAGCTAATACTCACAAATCAACTGCAAACCACAAAAGCAAAACCGTTCCCTGCTGAGTACTCTTGATCTTCCTCTTATACAGACCAAAGGAAGACTCAGCAGCTGTTGAGGTTATGGTTGACCAACCTCTTATGCCTCCACTTATGGCTTGTGAATTGTGGACTAGTATACAGTAGTTTGAGCCATGCACGTATTTTTGGGCTCAACCCAAATTTGTGCAATGTGGTGAATAGGTAGTCCCATTCAACCATGTGGATGTGGATTCATTTTCTGCATATAAAGATAGTAAGATCTCTAGGCTGTTACATTTAATGGGTAAATATATTATATTAAACAAACGTCAAGATTAGAGGCTAAGCATTTGCCTTTAATAAACTCAGTTTGGTCTTGTGATATTACAGAAGGAAGCACTTCGCAATCCTTCTAGTTAGAACTTTGGAGAACATCTTAACATCATTATTCAGGAGTGAGATTGGTTTGTATGATGCGTATTGTAGTAAGTCCTTATTTTTCTTAGGAAAGGTGGAAATTAATGCTTGGCAAAAGTTTAATGTAGAATTTTGTTGTCCTTAGTATATGTAAATGTAGCTATTAATAGTGGAGTTAACTTATTTGATTTTTTTAATAAAATTCCATTGGGCAAACATTAGGGCCAGATGTTTTCCCACTTTGAAGTGAGTTTATAGTGTCTAGTAATTCCAAGAGTGTCAGAGGTTTATCCAGTTCCACTGCACTAAGAGTATCTAGCTGTGGTATGTGTAATGAGTCACATAACTCATTATATTGTGTTTTATTTTCTTTGGACTGAGTAAATCTTACAGTATTGTCTAAATGTGTGAGTTATATTTTTATGGTCTATGATTTTTATCTCAGTCTATGTTGGTAATTGCAGTTATTACATTGGCCTTCTCTGTGTGTTTAGAATAATGATGTCACAATTTAAAGATGAGCTGTTCCATTTCTTTAGTAGTCAATTCTAGATCTATTCTGGAAATTTTGCTGATTAACTCAGGCACCTTCTTGGATTCCAATTTATTTTTGTGAGAAAGATATAAAATAATCTGTCCTCTTAAAAATGCCTTCAGAGTTTCCCAGAGTATTCATGCAAAGACCTCTGGGGATGCATTTATCTTCAGAAAATAATCAATTTGCTTGGATATGAATTTTGTACAGTGCTTATCAACTAATGACAGGGAGTTAAAACTCAAGCTATGAGATGAGTGTGTAGGACATAGTAAGCTTAGTTCCATGATCAGACGGCCTTGGTGGGAGATAACAATAGTGTCATACTTACACAATTTGATAATGGCCAAAAAATTGTTGTCTATGAAGAAATAATTCATTCTTGAGTAACAATGATAAACTTGTGAGAAGGAATATGTTCTAAGGTTAGGATTAAAAAATCTCCATGGGTCTGATAAGTTCTGATCCATTACAAAAATGTGTAATTATTTTAGCAGTATTAGATGTTATCGCCACTGTAGTGGAAGACATATCTTGGGTCTGGATTTAAAACACAATTAAAGTCTTTAGCAATTATCATTTTATCAGTGTTCATATTAGAAATAGATGCAAATACATTTTGGATGAAATCTCTATCATCCACGTTAAGTGCACAAATATTTATCAAAATCTCTTTAGTATTAAACAAATTGCCCATCGCCATGACATATTGCCCTTCAGGATCACATATTACATCAGATGCTACAAATGGGATAGTTCTGTGTATTAAAATTTCCACACCCCTAGTTTTCTTTGTATAACCAGAGTGAAAAATCTGGACAATCCAATCCTGAAACTGGTCCTTACTGTATTATTTGGGACTCCTGTAAAAATACTATCTTGGCATTTAAACCTATTAAGTGAGTGAATATCTTCTTTCTCTTTAATTCATGATTGAGACCTTTGACATTCCAAGTCACAAATGTTCACTGTTTGGTCACAAAAACATTGCTTCTGAACTTTTCTTGACATTTGTAGTCTTAAGTTAAGGTAGTACATTTTTACAAATGATAGCTTTGACCTAGATTTCATATTATTACCAGGGGGGTATTTTTCATACGTGTATTACTCGTTTAGCTGGATGTAATTGTTGACGATTTGGCATGATCCTGGATCTGTCGGTTTTTCTAAACTCTTGCTGGATGTATTGTCATAGCAACACATCGTAATCCTCAAACCTGCTAGGAGCAGGTTTGTTCTATGTAAACAAGGATTAGCTCACACACTTAATCAGTGTCCGTGCGTGGAATTCATTTAGTCATGACTTCGCCGTTCATGAATGAGAGACCAATTGATATCAGTACGCAAATTATAAGAAGAGAATTTCATATAGAGAGGGTTTTGTGCGATCGGCAAGATCCTTTATTGCTCCCGGAGGAAATTCTTTTCGAAAGATACCGCTTTAGCCGAGGGTGAATATTGTACCTCAAAAATTTATTAGGACCTTATGTTCGAAGGCAAACTAGGCAAAGTCGGGCTCTCACAACCACACGAACAGTATGCATTGCTTTGAGGTTTTTTGCAAGCGGCACTTTTTTAATATACTGTAGGCGATGCGGAAAATCTATATAAAAGTGCAGTTTGCCAGGCAATTCGTAAAGTCTGTTTGGCTCTGAAATATTTCCTTCGGGTTTTCATAGTGTTTCCTGGACACCTGCGTGTGCAGACAAAAGAGGCGTTTCATGTCATTGCAGGTAGGTAAAACACAGGCAAAAACACCCACAGTTCCATAAAGAATCTCACAATCAACTTAACATTCTCATTACCCAGGATTTCCAAATGTGATTGGGGCACATGGGACTGATCACAGTGGAGTTTGATCAAACATTATTTGGAAAATGTACCTCTCCTCCTGATGAATAATCAGATACAGTGTCTTCATCAAATATTTGACCTTTGTCAATATCTCATTGTTCAGACACAGGTTCTAGGGATATGACATTCCATGCAACTGACCAAACAAAAAAAGAGGGCTATATGGAACATACCTATGGCACACATCGATGACAAATATATGCAATGACCATCCTTTACCTGAAATGAAGTGACCACTGCATCCTGCCACTGGTTCTGAGGAGGAGTTTCCCCCGGAATGCCCTCAGAAACAGGGTGATGGGCATTTTGCTGGAGAGCCAACTCTTCTGCAGGGGTTAGGTCTGGACCGCGTGGACCTCCACCTGTTTTTTGCTTGTCTGCCTTCTTATTAGCTTTAAAATTAATGTTCTTTACATTATGCAGTATATGATTCTTTACAGTATGTCAACAATTCTTTAAATAGTTATATACCAACATTTAATAGTTTGAAGTATATTCTTGTACTTCACTTTAACCTGTTCCCGTGTTCTAATTGTGCTCACGTTTCATCTGGAATTATGACATATTAAATAATAATTAATCTGACACATAGGAAATGAAACACTGCTTTCAGTAAGTACAATGCACACGCGTTTAATTTGTCAGCCACTTTTTGCCAGCCGTCTTTTCTGGTTTGGGCTGCTTTTGCAGTGTTACCCCTTGTGCATATTAAATTTTGAAATTCTTCATGTCCTTCGAATAAAAGGTCCGGCTCCGCTTGAGTGAAAAAAAAAAAAAAATGCTCCCGTTCTTTCGTCATTTTGTTACAGCTTATCAAAGACTTACTGATCATGTTTTCTGGACTCAATATATATGGACTTTTCAATCAGCGCGCGCGCGCTTTCATCTTGGATGATTAGATCCAGCTAAACTAATCTACTACACGGCTGCGTTTGAAAAACCGACCTATCCCGGATGAGTGTCACCGGCATTAACTCATCCAAGATGAGGCATCTGATCTCAGATGATTTAAGCGACCTACGGAAAATACCCCCCAGGTGTTATGGCTATGAAACCTATTGTTGTGTTGGCATTAATGGTAGGTGGGGTAGAAAGGATAAGTAAGAAATAGCAAAGCTCTTTTCCCCCAACCCCCACCGCCCACCTCCTCCCCCCATTTTGCATTCCAGAGTGAGGTAGACCACACTTTACAAAGTCCCTGTTCTCTGACATGCCAAGAGAGACAGAGCACATCCAGAACAAAATGAACCCCTCAGCACCAGTGTAGAAAAGGTTAAAATTCAGGTATCTTGAAAGTACAGTCCCAATACAATAAACCTAGGGAATAATGTTAAACGGTTCCCATGGAGACTGAGATAATGTAATGTGTTCCCAATACAATAAGGATAAGAAGTGAAAAAAACCCTGTAAATAGCTAGTTACTTTGTTGTTATCAAAAAACACATATATCCATTGAAAGAAAGTTCAGTATAATAAAAAAAAATGGAAAGGTAGCTGAAAAGAAAATAGAATGTATAATTACAGCAAATGTCGTATTACAAATGGTCCAAGTTGCATGGTGCAAGTAGAATCTTGTCAGAACACGGTATGACTCATGACTGTGTTTCAAAAGGATGTCGGTATCAGTCTGCCTAGCTCTTTTCCTCCTTCATTCGGAGAGCTAAAAATGTAAAATTGACTTTCAATATTTACTTTTAATTTGGCAGGATATAAGAGGTTGTATCTGATATCAGTACTGCATAGACATTATTTAATACTGTAATATATTATGTGTTTAGCAGCTGCTGTAGGGGAGAAGTCTGGGAAAATACAAATGTGGTTATTTTCAAATCTAATCTCCTCAGTTGGTTGAAATGGAAAATAAGTCTTCTCAGTTTTGAGACACTTGACCCACGTATATGGTAGGCTGTTAGGATCTCAGTGTCCTATTTGAAGTCCTCTCCAGTTATTTTAGAGAATAGTTCAGATATGAATTTCATTGGGTTTGGACTTTCATGTTTTTCAGGGAGACCTTTGATTCTGATTTTGTTCCTTCTATATCTATCTTCTAGCGCAGCCAGTTTGTCAGCAAGCACTTCCATTCTGATTTTCCAGCCATTACCTTTTCATCAGTGGCAGAAGTCAATTGCTCAACTATTTCAATATGAGCTGTAAATATTTGCTTAACATCTTCAAGTTGAACAGTGAGTACTCTAATTTTATTTTACTCCGTAAATTATTCATATTTTCCTCTATTTTTTCATCAGATTTTCCTAGAGTTTCTGTGAAGACTGTAGTAAACTTATTACTTAAATGTTTCTCCAAGACTTTTATATTTTGGTGCTGTTTCTCACTCTTTTTGTATCCTTTTTTATATCACTCTTTATATCATTTATGTCCCATCATTTACTTCAGCTCCTCTTTGCACTCCGTAGGCAGAGTTGTGAGTCCCGTTGGGCTTGATGCGGCTGATCTGGGGGGATATTAGCTGCAGTTGACTGCTGGGATGAAAGGGCCATACTCAGTTCCAATAATTCACCTGAAATCGACGAATTCTCCTTGCCCACCTCGCTCACAGTTTTTCTCCCACTTTTGCTTTTGGCTAGAGGCAATGTTGCAGCGTGAGGTCCTGGCAGATCAATTCCTTCGAAGTCTTTGTTTTCTGCTCATGCTTATTTATACTCGTGTATAATGTAAATATTGAATACCTCGAGATGATAGTAAAAAAAAAAAAGAGTAAAATAACACCAATGCTAACAGAGCTCAAATGTAGCTGTCCATCTCACACAAAGGACGAGACCATCTCTGCTCAGTTGAAAATGTTGTTGTGGTGTTAGCCAGCCATAAAACCATTCTATGAAGTCATTACTTTATCTGTTTTTTGGTTAATGTTTTAACTGTGGTATTTTAGTTCCTTTCATTTTTTAGCTCAAACCTTGTTTATTGATTAAAAGTTTGCCTTTTCATCCCCAGATCTGTTACAGTATGTACATTGTTCTTGCCGAGATCCACTCTAGTAGAAGACTTTATGTTTCATCTCTGTCTGCCCGTTACACTGCCTGCTGATTCGTTCTTTTTTTTTTTTGGTGCTGACTCTGATACATCCTGTGATTTAGGGCCTTAAACCCATCTTGTCTAGATTCTCTGTGTTATGGCTGTGGTAAGTGTGAGGGATCTCTGTTTTACCTTCCATCCAGGACGCAAGAACAAAGAAGAGATCCACATTAATGTATACATTAAATAACTTTCACTTTCTATGTGGTTTGGACTTGGTGATTGACTTTTTCAACAAATAATACAAACATGATTGCTGCAATAAAACAAATAATTTTTATTCATTACATAAGGATTCTGGGAGATGGATATGTGCAAGTATATATGATTATAGGAAAGTATCTATGGATATATACATATAAAGATATATACTGTCGATGAAGAACAACAACAAACAAGACGAAGCATACATTTACCCATCTCCACTGTGTATGTGTGTTCACCTTACATAAAAGACATAGCTTCACTTGAAGCCGTGAAATGGAGAGTAACCAGGTGCATCCCAGGACTAAAGGACAAGTCGTACCCTGACAGACTCAGAGAATTAAACCTGTTTAGCCTTGAGAAGAGGAGACTACCCGGCGTACTAATCCAGGTTTTCATAATCCTCAAAGGCATTCATAAAGTAGATTTGTGCATTTAGACCTGCAGCCAGGAAGCACTTTTGTACTCAAAGACTTGTGGGAATCTGGAACAAACTCCAGAGATATGTACAGTAGTTAAAGCAAAAACTTTGACAACCTTTAAGATGGATCAGGTATTGGGACAGCTTAGCTATTATAGAAAAGTATATTCTTAAAGTTGATAATCTGCATATATTCAAAGAGAATCATGAGCATATATGAAAATAAGCTTTATATCCTGGTGCACATTAAAATAGTAAGGGTTACAATCAATCTTAGACCATGAAGGAGTTAATTAAGAAAGGCCACAATTGATTTTAGCATAAAAGAGCGGCCTTCCAGTTCTTTTTTTTTTGCTTTGTTTTAAATTTCTGTGAATCAAGCTAGATTTTGTTTTAGGAACACAGGTGCTGGGTCTTCTGCCTGAAATAGATTAAACACGTTTCTCTAAGCATTCAAGGCTTAATCATGGGAAACTATAAGCAAGCTTTCATCCATCCATCCATCCATTTTCCAACCCGCTGAATCCGAACACAGGGTCACGGGGGTCCGCTGGAGCCAATCCCAGCCAACACAGGGCACAAGGCAGGGAACCAATCCTGGGCAGGGTGCCAACCCTCCGCAGCACACACACAAACACACCCACACACCAAGCACACACTAGGGCCAATTTAGAATCGCCAATCCACCTAACCTGCATGTCTTTGGACAGTGGGAGGAAACCGGAGCGCCCGGAGGAAACTCACGCAAGCTTTCATATTAGTGCATATATGTATGTAGGTTAAAGGAGCATTTAAGTTTATATGTCTGTGCCTCTTTGTGAGTAATAATAAAGTTACAGAAGAGTATATTAAACCAGTCTTAAACTATATAAGAATTAATTGTTAAGGACCTGTACTTTTATTTCAAGTAGTCAAGAGGCACCATGCCAAGCTGTCTGCTGCTTAGCCCTTATCAGTGAAGCTGCGTGCTGCCGCCTAACTGGCATGGTTGTCTATTATGTCAGCCTTAAGAGATGCTAGTACAACAAGTAAACATTAATTGAATTATTAATTAAGAAGTCCAGTTTTCACAGGCGGATTCTACTGAGTCCAAAGTAGTGGTGAGAACTAATTAACCAAAGGCCCTTAATCTTTAACAGCTCAGGATTAGGGAGGAGTGATTAGGTGATGCTCACTTCCAGGTGGCAAATACGTCCTTCGAGCCAAAGGGATTTTAATGAAGAAACAGATAGTGAAGGGTAAATTGTTATGAGAAAGTTTATGATGACAGGTGACTGTTATGAGAAAAGGTGCTGAATGAGGTCATCATTATTAGAATCTCTGTAAAACAGATGATGGGAAATTGTATGAAGAGGGGATACTTTGTGATAAGAATTGTAATAAATCTGAATGCTCGGGGCTCAAATCATCTGAAATGAGTCTCTATGTGCTCCGTACAATAAAACTTGATTCTGCTGTCTGTACCAAGTCTCCGAGTGCAATCTTTGGGTGCCCGTGCTACCTAATCTGCTTCAACACTATTAGCTAAACAAACAAACTTAATGGACTGAATGGTTTTGTCTTGTTTGTCGAATTTCCTATGTTCTTATGTATGTGAGAGAATCTGTTCTGAAATTTCCTACTGAACTTAGGAAGAGAATAAAATAACAGCTAAATATGTATCCTTCACAAAGGTTTTTAATTTTTAGTTACAGTGATATCAATAACCAGAATATATTAGCTGGTTTTATCCTAACTACAGAATTACAATCAGTAGTTCTTGGAATCAAAGTAGTACTTAAGGTTTGGTTCCTGTTTTAATCTTTCATGGTCAGCTTTCTTCGTCACAAATGGAAGTATGTTCAGCACGCTTGTTCTTCTTTTGATCAGGAGCACTTCTTCACATTGGTCACACCTTATGGTTGCAGGTTGTACTGCAATTTTCTCGAAAGTTTCACATACAGTGGCCCTCGTTTGCAAGCATAAAATTTACGTCTGCTGGTTAGTCAGTGATCAGTTGACTCCCTTCTTTAGCAAGACAAATGTGTCACTATAGATACAATCACTCTCGCTTGGTCATGCACCTTACTATGCCTTAACAAGTTTTGGACTTGTGGCGTTCATGTCTAACCACTCTCCCAGTCTAGCGCCAGGTTACCCTTCAGAGTAAAAGAGATCACTCTAGCTTTTACTGTGGTCAAACTTAAGGCAACTGGGGCCCTGATATGGAGCAAAGTTACAGTCAGGCCAAGAGCACTGAGCATATAGAGAGCACAGAATCAATTGCTTGCAATAGATTTTGAAGGAAGGAGTGAACATTTTGCCATTGGTTTCTGAGGTGCACATAAGCCCAAACTTTTTCTTTGGCAATTGCTGCAAAGATTTACCCGTCAACATTGTCAATTGTTGAGTTATGATTGTGTGTTCACTGGCCAAGTGTTCAAATGGTCTGACATGGAAACATCTCTGGATGTCACTTTTTCCTGCGATTGATCAGACTTGCCAGATGAGACCCAGAAATTGCATTCCAAACAGGTCCTGTGAGGAGACAACTGACACTTGGGCTGAACTTAAATGTCAATGACAGAAGGTCTGGCAGGAGCTTATTAAACATGGAACACCTGTGCCAAAGCAAAGCAAAATGGGTAACTCCAACCTGTCCTGCATGGCTTAGATAGGCCTCCATCCCTCCATTTCTTTATTAAATACGAGGGGGCTGGGCCCCCTACTTGCTTCACTCGCCCATCCCACAACCCCCACCCCCGGGGGCATTATTCACGCTACCCACTTCGCATGCTAAGGACGGATCAGCTACTGGCTGCTAACGAGCTGCGTGGTCTGCATGTCGTGCTGCGCGTCGATCATTTAAAAGCCTGTACAGCAGCTGTCCTTTTGTCTCACTTTCTTGTCTCGTGGTATGTTAAAGTGTCTCCGAGAAATAGTTTGTAAGTAGGGCGTGACATGCAAGAAGTCTCACGGGACTTCAAAGTGTCTCTCCGAGATGATCACGTCTCAACCCAAGATTTTTTTAAATAATAAACAGATGTTTATTTTGTTATTTTGTGCTGCTTGTTCAAAGTTAATATTTTTGTTAATTCCTGTAATTATTTTTAGTTATAATTTGAATTTCTGTTTAATTATCTATGTGCTTTTTCTCCATCATTTTAGGAGTTCAGATACTTGTTTTGGTTTTGTTTTTTCTAGTCAGTGATTATGTCAGCTTTCAATTATTTAGTGTGTTCTTATTAATGTTAAGGTAATTGAGGAGAGTTTGGCTGTCATTTTGTTATCTGTTTTTTGCTTTTTTTGTGCAGCTGGTGCCAAATTGTACACCCATTTTTACGGTAGTGCCCCACATTGACCTGTGAGGAATGATGCGTGAAATTAAAATGTATCCCAAGGGATTTCTTCCTTATCTGATCAGTTCAAATTCTAACACTGTATGTTGAGCGAAAAGTGTCAGGGATTACGATGTTACAGTTGTGGTGACCACCCTCAGCCTTTATAGAAGCCTGAGACACCTCAGCCCTGTGCTGACATGTTAGCTCTTGCTCATGTTATTCATCTCCCATCTTGAGATTTAAAGGGTTTTATTCCATTTGGGTGTGTAGGCCAAAAAACCTCCTACTTGAGTTTCTGGGCAAACCTTACATTGTGTTTTCGAGGCCTACTTAGAGTTTCGGCCTGTTTGGAAATACAGGCCTGTATTTTGAAATTGAAGTCTGCATGTTTTTTTTGTTTTTTTTGGTTTTGAGAAGTCTGCAGTCAAAAACACCCTGATCTTCATGAACATCACTGGTTTCGACTGTTGTTTGCTCTTGACATTGCGTTCCAGTTCTCTTTTTAATTAGTATCTTTATATCTTTCTTAAGGACTAACTGATTGCTCTTGCTTCTGTCTAATACTTAGGTGCTTGACTTTTGACCCTCATATTATAGAATTAAACAGGTTGTTATGTTAGGTTATGTTGTATAAAATCAGAGACCCACATTTCTTAAAAGGAATTATTGTTTTTGTTTAACTTTTGAATTGACTAATTAAATTAAAAAAACAAAATTCATTGTTGTTTGTGTTTCACATTGTCTGTATCCCAGTGAAATATACCTATCAATCATGTTGTATGCAAGAACTGACTCAGAAAGAAGGCAAAAGTCGGCTATAATCCTCATTTAGGCCAGTAGCTTTGCCTGGTTTGAAAATAGGTTGAAATTAGATTGAAAATAAATTTTATGTAAGATGAAAAATACAAACAGAAAAAACTTCTTTTGGTTTCTCGCTTCAATTAGATTCTCTACCTTCAGCTTAATGGCAAACTTGCAGCTAGTTCTAATTTGTCCAGGTTTTTCTCCATTTATTTTAATTCTCCACATTTGACAGTTTCCATTCCCTCAACTAATCTGCTCCTAATTTTAATGCTGCAGTCTGCTTTTCTTTAACCATGACTTATATGCTGCTAAAATGTTTTGATTTTTGATTTATTTTTCCCTTTTCATCCTTTATTTCCTTGGTATCTTTAAGAGGTTTGCTACTATTATTAATGTTTGGGTTGCTATTCACTATTCAGATACTGTAAAGTGGCAAAGACAAGGTATTGTTTTAATCTCTGCTTAATTTCTCATTATAATTTGACTGTTCACAAGATTCTAAGAATAATGTCAGTTACAGAGTACTGTAGATTTTTGAAGTAACCTAAAATTTTGTGTTATGCCAGGATTCCATTTATAATTTTACAGTATGCCAAACTTACAATTTCCCTTTAATCTTGCTTAGCACTGCTTTATGCATTAAAAATGTCATTCTAAAGTTAACTCATAAACTGCAGTATGATGGAAATCTAATACAGGATATTACATAGTAGTAAGATAAAGATCAATTACATTAATCAGAGTTTTGAAGATTTGAGGATGATGGTCTCCATTTTATGCCAAAAGGTACCCCAGACCTCCCCCCTGGACTGCCACCTTGACGTGGTGGTGGGGTTTGTGCCCCTTAGAAGTGCTCAGAGCTTGATCGTCTGGAGCTTTGGCTCCTGGCATGATCTCTGTTGGTGAACAGGTAGGGACTTAAAGGTCAGACAAAGAATGGTTCACAACAACCCTCATGACAGAATAAATTTTAAAAAACAGTGTACCCTGCCTGGGATAGGGTTACCATGGCCCACTCCTGGAGCCTGACGTGGTGGTTGGAAGCCCAAATAACCCATCTGGGCTCAGCCCAAAATGGCAATCCTAGAGTCATCTTGTGGGCTCACCACTAGCAAGACAAATGGTGAGCGTCGGATGCAATGCCATTTTAGTGGCAGGCAGAGTCAGGAAAGACCTAAACAGACTAGACCCTGGCAATGGAGGCTGACTTTGGGGACTTGTAACATGACATCTTTGACAGGAAAAGAGACTAAGCTGGTGTGAGAGGGGGGAAAAGTACCAGCTAAATATAATTCGTATCAACTCTGCACTGAATATGAGTACTGGAATCAAACTTTTTGATTGGGGTAGTTTTTCTTCTACTCTTGATTTGCGATGTGTGATAGACCTCAGGCAGGTGTGGGAATATCCATATGCGGCTGTTCAATTGGAGTTTTCTCCAGTAGATAAGAAGGTTGCCTCAAGAGTCACAGAGAGGAAAACTCTGACTGTTGTTTATGAAGTGTATTGTGAGTATTCAGCATTCTTGGAAAAGGTGGATGAAGCACTAGAAAGGTGCTGTCCACTCACTTGGTAGTCTTATTGGATGACTTCAGTTTTCACATCTCGAATGACGGCGATACCTTGAGCGGTGTGATGAAGATAAGTTGCTATTGGATTTTTGAGCTACTCATTGATTGTCAATAACAAATTCCATGTTTGAACAGAAGGAGGCTCATAAGTGTGCTTAGTACCGGAAGACCTTGGGCAGGAGGTTGACGATAGACTTTTGTAGTTGTGTCATGTGACCTGAGGTCATATGTTGTGGACACCTGAATGAAGAGAAGGGCAGAGCTGCCAACTGATGACCACATGGTAGTGAGTTGGGTTTGAAGTGAGGGGTGTAAGCTGGGTAGATTTGAGAAGCCTAGACAAGAAGTTAGGGTGTCTTGGGAATATCTGGTTGAGGCTTCCATTCCTGATGAGTTCAACTCCTACCTCCAAAAGAACTTCTCCCATGCTGCTCTGCTGATATATTAAATGAAAGATCAAGCATGAAATGGTGTCTGCTTAAGGAAATCTTTATATTATTTAACAGTGCATTGTATTCACATCTTTAAATAAAAGGCCTAAAATGTAATTAGACATTTGCCTAGCAAACTGTGTTTTTAATGGGCTGACCTGAATAAGAGAAAATATCTCATTTCTCAAGGCATCAGTTTTCTACTAATATTCAGGCATTTTTATGCAGAATATACGTACCTAAAACTCAGACTGACATTTTCAGTCTCCTTAAATTAAACCCTATTTGCCTCGTTTCAATAAAATTGAATTTGATTAAAACAAGTCAAAAAGTACATTGAAGAAATTAAAAAAAAAGTCAACAAGGATTTTATATGCCCAGCCTGGTCAGCATGGCAGATGGTACCTCATACTTTAGTCACAGGAGTGAAATGTGAATGTTGATTATATTTGTTTTGGAAAATAGGCAATTCTTGCAGAGAGGGTATGGATTTCTTCTAGCTAATGGTTTATATGGCTTCTCAAAAATAAGTTTCTGATTAGAGTTGTCAAGAAGACTTTTCCAGCTTGGTTACATCTCATGCTCATGCAATAAAATTATCATTACAGGTGACAACCAAAGATATGTTCTTATTTGACAGGAGATGAGTTTTTACAAATAAATATGAGCACCAGACTGAATGAAATAATAAAAAAGGGCCGTTTCAAATTGAAAATGGTGAATGCTAGCTGTTTTCCAAAATAGAAAAGAAGAGACTAAATAAAATTATTCTTGAAATATCAATTTAAACGTTGAAAAAGAAAGTAATCCTTAGGTGGAAAAAATGGCAGAGACACACAAGACTGAATATATAAAGTCACTGCGGGTTTATTGCAAAGTTTCCAATAAACTGCAGGTAAAATTTGCTTTTAGATGAAAAATAAATTGTTGCAAATTATGTTAAAATGATTATAGCTATTAGAATCTACTTACTTTCTCACCTCTATGGTCGCAGGAACAAAGAAATATTGTAATATCGTGTGCAAAACAAGAAGACTTCTTGTATAGAAAAGTAGCAGATCACTCCTGCACAGGTGCAGGTACTCACACATACTCACACACACACACACACACACACATACAGACACACACAGGGCTAATTAAGGGGTATCCATAGACAGGGCCGGCTTAACGCATGGGCACACTGGATTCTTGCCCGAGGGCCCCATGCTAATCTATGTATGTTGCGACTTGCTGAGTGATTTTGTAGGTAGGGGTCCCAGTACACTGTTTTGCCCGGGGGCCTATAATGCTGTTGAGACAGCCGTGTCCATAGAACGTAATTGTTAACACAGGTAGAACATTCAAACTCAACACAGAAAGCACAACACCTGAGTATCAAACCAGGGATCAAGAGATGTGATGTGACTACATCTACCACCTGCCTTACTTATTGGAATAAAACCAGCAATACTGAAGGAAACATGTAGGTGAAAAACAAAGTATGGCCTGTCCTCTCCTTTAACAGTAAAGACTCACTGATTGATTAATTGACCATGGTGAGAAGTGCACAATTATTACAGTTTTACTAAATATGTAGAGTAAGCAAAATCAAGCCATATTGAAAGGAAAATACCCCAGAGGTTGCAGCTGAGCTGTAGTACAAAGAAAGCACTTGGCAAAAGGCAAAGTGTTGCTTAAATGCAAAAACAAACAAAATCAGTCAGTCCTGCAAGGGTGTGTCACTCCAGCCAAGAAGAAGGCACACAAAATATAAGTGAAAGTTTGTTTATGACAAGTTTATATCAATGCACTGTTACTTAAAAACCTGAACCTCTGAAATGTATTGGGAACAGTCTGTAAGGACTGCTTTGTGAAAAAGGATGAAGACAGGAAAGATGTTGTTTCTTAACTTGAAAGCAAAAGGTCAAAACTGGTAGACAGAGCCATCAAAACCTCAAAGTAATATTTAAAGTGAAAATAAGGAAAGCAAAGTGGTCTGACAATTAAACTAGCAAACAAACAGAACATTTTGGATGCTTTGAATACTGCACCATCATTTTAAACAGTCTGTGTTATGTTAGCCTATTGTTTCTCCATTTATGTTTTATTGTTGTTTTTCACATTTTTATTCAATTTATGTTGTTTGCAATTTTGTACTGTTTCTCTAAATGTCCTAATGATCTGAGTGCATTGTGGCTGGTTCCCCAAGAGACAGGGCCACCCCAGTGTCACTGCTCCTGAGTCATCCATTGAGCTATTTAAAGCCCAGAAGAGAGGAATACAGGTAGCATATTCATTGAAGTCTATTGGAGTATTTGGGAGTATTGCTATTTCTTTCTTTTTTGCAGGTTTCTTGATCTTTTTGCAACTGTATTTGGATTACAATCTTTGGTTTAATGTATTGGCACTAGTTTGTTATAAGATTGCCTTTTAGGCAACTCCTTTTGCCTCCTTTTTGCTCTCTGGGGATTCTTTTTGTTGTTCCTTTTTCATAAATAAATATCTTTCATTTACAAAGACTGTTGGTTGCCTTTTTGGGCACATTTTTCTCGACTTCTCTCTCTTGCGAGGCATTTTGGGACATCATGTACTTTTTCAACTATTTTAACCAGCTTCCCTGTTTTGGGCCATAACCAGGCTGAAGCCTGCTATTGTTGTTTGGAGCAAGCTGGACTTAGTTAGCCTTTTCTGGGCTGGCTAATTACAATCCTGGCTGTTTTTCTGGAGATTTTTGGAGGCCTCTACTTATTTTCATCATGTCTAATACAGGGAGATTCACTCGAAAGAGGCCCCGAATATTCTGTAATAACTCTCGCTAGGAAGAAGCAATCTGAACGAAAGTGTGTAATGCGCTCCTCGGTATACGGAGCTTCAAACAAGCAGGAATGCCCCGCGTCGGAGCGATGAGGTAGGTGCCAGACAGCCGTTGCGACGTTTAACCTCTGTTTGCAACTTCTGGGTGCATACTGCCCATATCCCTTCTCTCAGTCAATCGTCTTCTCATCAGGATGGTGGTGTACAGTATTGAGTAATGCGCCTTCATGTCAGTATCAACTGGATGATCATGAATTAACGGAATTTTACTACCAGCAAGATGGAGCAACGTATCACACATCGGCAAGGAGCATGGCAGAAATTGAGTACTTCTTTGGCAACAGGGTAATTTCGAAGGGGCTTTGGCCACCACGGTTGCCAGATCTGACACCATCAGACTTCTTCCTTTGGGGTATGCTCAAAGGAAAAGTCTATCAGAACAAGCTTTGCACTGTGGAAGATTTGAAGGAAAACATCCAACATGAAATTGCTGCTATTCCCTCCTGAGACATTTGCCGATATGTTCAGGAACATGGAGTACTGCATCGAAATGTGTCTGGCAGAAAACGGAAACCACTTCCAGCATTGCGTGTAATGCATTCGATTACACATACATCAAAGTATGTAGAGTATTTTTTTGGTTCAGATTGCTTCATCCTAACGGGAGTTACAACAGAATATTCAGGGCCTCTTTCAAGTGAATCTCCCTGTAGAATTTTTAGTTAATATATAATAATCTTTTACAATCTATTAGAAGTAAATGCAAATCAAGGGTTAAACTAAATGTAACTGAAAGCTGAAATTGCAAGAGGTCTCTGCTTTTTCTTAGAGAAGCCACTAATATAATTTTTCAAGGTTAGAACAAGGTAAATGAGAAACAAACACCCCTTCACAAAGCTAGGATAAACTGATGGGTATGCCCATATATAAGTGGTGCTAAGATCAATAAGACAATCGACTAAACACCCCTTTCAACAAAGTGGTGTTCAGAATAATGGGAGAATTGACATGAGTCAGAAATTACTGGTGGTGTTAGTTGATTGGGTGAGGTAATAAAGAATCAGATGATGTGATGGTTAGATAAGGTGAAAGTATAAAAGCAGATGAATTGTTTGATTACTCACTCCATGCACTGAGACATTTGTGCATAAATCTGTGCAAACAAAGAAGTGTACAGTCGATCCTTGATATACGACCGGCCTGACATGCGAACAACTTGATTTACGACCAAAATTTTTGTTTTGATTTACGACCAACATCTTGCGTTACGACCTGAATGTGGTCACGTGTATCCGCTTGCGCGATTGTAAACAAATAGCCGAGAGCGTTTGTAAGTGTCAGTCGGAGCCCAGATACATGTGTTTGTGGACGTAATTTCGGTCAGTGCAGTGATTTATATAATTTTTTTCGATAATTGCTAAGGAAAGAAGAGAAGGTAACGAAGATAAAGAAAGCGATCACAATTGAAACGAAGAAGGAAATTGTGCAGAAATATGAGAGTGGCGTTCGTGTGACTGATCTCGCTAATATGTACAGCATGTCGAAATCCACCATCGACAATTTTACAAAGAAAAGATTTGTATAAGGAAGCTCCTTCCAAACAATAACCACCTTCCATTTCATTCTCCTCCTCCTCCCTTCCTGCAGCCCAAAGATGTCAAATTAAATGGTGAATACAGTATGAAATTGTTGTTTCTGGTAGGCTAGGCACTTTTTATAACTTTTTGGTTAGTACATTAGAAAAATTATTGGTGTTTTTGGTAAATTATGCACATTATACAACCCTTTTTTATTATGAAAAGGTTAAGTAAGTGTTGCTGTGGGAGGTTCGGAACGCATTATGGGTATTTCCATTATTTTGACTTACAACCAACTTGAGTTACAACCAGCCCTTGCGAATGAATTGAGTTCGTAAGTCAAGGGTCCACTGTACTGCATTCTCATTTGGGCTGTTACTGCCTTCTTTGAACATGGAGGAACATTTTATATTCGATAGTTTTAGACTCCAGTCTGCAGGCGATGATATTACACACTATGACTTCCAAGACCTCACTCCAATTAACTTTTGGCCATGTCTTAACAACAGGAGTACAAAATATGGCATCCAATAAAAAGCAAAATGTTGTCACAGTAAACCAAACCTTATGACAGGTATATAAAACTAAATGTCCAAAAAACAAATATAAAGACAAAATTCAAGTTAAACTGAATTCAGCAATGTTTAAAATATAAAAGGGTAAAACACAAAGGCATAGAAAAAAATATAAACTAAGATCAAAATAATAAAGTTGCAGGAACTCAGATAAACACTCTACAAATAAAATTAAGGCAAGACAATATGGACCAAATTTTACTAGTGCAAAATACATACACAGAGAAAACAGGTTTGGTAAATGTATTGTTAACATCATTGCTTAGATGGTGAACAAGAGCTTGAGGAGAGAGAATGCAGAGATGCTTGTACATCTCACAATGTCAGGTAATGGAGGTGCATAGCATATTGTGGACCTTCTCTATCCATTACAGGGCATTAGTGTCTAGCACTTTATTATTGTTCCTACCTCAAGTAAAACAGTGAATGTACATGTCTATAAACCAGCTTTATGTTAATTTTATGGTCACATTCAATCAAGCTATGGATGTTTTTCTATACACCTATACGTAGACTGAGTAGGAAAGTGTGAAATTTCTTCCGGAAAACCACCCCTGCAAACACACCACATCTTCACACTACTTAAAAAATGGCTTTTTCATTGCTGTGGGAGGAAAACTAATTACATTTAAAACTTATTTTAACACTTGAAATATGTAACTGTATAGTTTATTAATATATGAAAAGACTGGACTTGGGCTCTTCCCTCAGGCCTGTTTGTACATACTGTATGATTAGTGGTTAGTAAAGCTAATCGTATAGAATTCACATGATGAGAGGGAAAGTGAAAAGAAGGAGATCATTCCACCAACATTTGCACTGTTACTTCTCCAAAACCTTTGGTCCATTTGCTGTCATTCCCAGTGTTTAGTATTTGGGCCTTTTAGCTGTCTTTTGAAATGTGCCTATCTGTTGTGTTTTTTGGAATGTTTTGCTTAATTCCTTGCTTGTGTGTGATCTTCTGTCCAAAGGTGTGTGTGCTTTTGGTTTGAACAATGTTCTGATTTGCCAGATCTCAAACTCAAAAAGGCTTCAAGGCTCCTGTGAGGCCTAGAAACAAAATCAGTCTGGACCCCAACTCAAGAAGAATAGGAGCTTTATCATGTTATCAAGTGTACCTAACACAAAAGCTACCAACTAACCTCTTTTCTTAATTGGGTGTAAAGAAATGTTAAAACCAATAATACAACTGTTAACATTAACCTTTTACCTGTTTCATTGTCCATGCTGTACCCCACTTAATAAACCCTAGGGACCTCTAATGGCAGGCTACCTCCCTGACTGTGTCTGCCTTTACTTTCACTTCTTTACTTCAGCTCAATTTAACACTAGCTGAGGTGTGTTCAAAGATATCCTCTTGATCCCTTAAGGCATCACCATTAACAGAGCATACAGTTTTCTCAAAACACACAGAAAATGGTGCTAAGTCATTATCATGCAAACTCAAGATCAATTCCTGTCAGAATCAAAAGCTACTTGAAGCTGCAAATAGCCTGCCTATACAAAACAATCTAAGGTTCTGCTTCACTTTCTAACGAAGTAAAAAAGTCTGAATCCTGCATTGTTTTTCTGTTTTCCCAGAATACACTGCACTTTTGTTTAGCTTAAAAAGACTTTCAGGCATTGGACATCTTACCTGAAATCTGTCAAATGAAAAAGTTAAACTACAAATAAGCTAAGCCAAAAAGGGGTCAAGACCTCATTATTCAAAAACTGAGAAACAAGAGAGGGGAACTATTAAAATCCTCTAGCCCACAATGATGAAAATAAAATTCCTTACTATTTAAAACTTTATTACAGAAATATTATAAAACAAAACAAGAAAAAGTAAAAGATATATGCAAAGATATTCCTTAACAAGGTAAACTAAAGCAAGGAAATCCTAGACATAATCCAATAAACTTTATCAAAAAGAAGTTCAAATACCAAAAACAGTCCCAAAACACTAATCCAGAATTGCAATCCTTAAATAGAAACAAGATGTATCAAAACCATAAGAAATAACAGAAAAGACCAATACATACACTCAGGCCTCTAGATATAGGCAGAGGGAGGGGCCAGCAGCAGTGACATCAGAGTGTCCACACCTCCCAGGACTCCACCTACAAGGTGCACTGATCACAATCACATTTAAAGATACTGCACATAAATACAATGTGATGGACAGCCGATGTTTCAGTCTGGCTGGGATGTCCCTCAGCAGAAAAAAAGGAGAAAGAGAAACCTTTTCAGGGCACTACATCCCCCGGGATGCTAGATGGCAGCTCCCTTGGACAGCAATGGTTCCCCGGATTCCCTCAGGGCATCATGGGACATGGAGTCCGTTTCCTCAGCCCTGTTGGATGCCGTGGGTGCCGCCAGGGTGAGCTCATAAAGAACCTGGGGATTTATATTGCTACTGCAACCCAGATGTACTTCAAAGTTACGAGGACGGAAGCCCGCAGTACTTCCGGGATACTTGACAAAGGAGGATATGGCGTTTGACCCGGAGAAGGAATACTGTACTTCCGGGTCAAGGACAAGCTGAGCCAGAGTTGGGTGGTTGGGTGACTAAGCTGCTGTGAGTGGAGGATTGTTTATTGTTATTGTATTATTGATTATTACTGGAGAATTGTTGCGAGTGTGGTGCTTTGTGCACTTTATAAGAAGAAAATATTAAAGAATCTTCTTAGTGCTTTTAGACGTGTGTCCTGAACGTCTGTCTGGTGGATTCAATGGGGCAACAGCGACGCCTAGCGTCCACAACAAACACAAAAAATACACAAAAACGTGAAAAATTATAACTCAAAAACATAAAATAATCAGAAATGCAGACCCATACATATTAAAATCCAATTAAAAATGAATTGAACATATTCAATAACAAAATGTACATAATAATATTTAAAGGATAATAAAGAAATAAATAAAAAGGCATGAAAGCCTGGCAACTTCTTAGCAGGCACATAAATAAGACAATATTTTTTAATATGCTGATCATGCCTCATCCTGATCTGCACTCCAACAACATCACACACAGATCACCTTCCTCTGTAATATGCTATCTTACTCTCAGTCCCCACAGATGAAGGAAAGTGCAGAGAGTATGGTGTTGCCTCTGAAGTCACTGCTGACAAAATGCATAATTTCATGTTTTTAATGTGGCTGAACAATTTGCATTTAAAGATACTACGTGGAATTTTCAACATTCTAATTACACTTTGACTTGATGGGCCATCTGTTTACACTGAATTAGATTTGAAGTCATAAACTGTTTGTATAATTATAAAAAAGACTGAAATATCTGGAATACAGTGCATCTGGAAAGTATTCACAGCGCATCACTTTTTCCACATTTTGTTATGTTGCAGCCTTATTCCAAAATGGATTAAATTCATTTTTTTCCTCAGAATTCTACACACAACACCCCATAATGACAACGTGAAAAAAGTTTACTTGAGGTTTTTGCAAATTTATTAAAAATAAAAAAACTGAGAAATCACATGTACATAAGTATTCACAGCCTTTGCTCAATACTTTGTCGATGCACCTTTGGCAACAATTACAGCCTCAAGTCTTTTTGAATATGATGCCACAAGCTTGGCACACCTATCCTTGGCCAGTTTCGCCCATTCCTCTTTGCAGCACCTCTCAAGCTCCATCAGGTTGGATGGGAAGCGTCAGTGCACAGCCATTTTAAGATCTCTCCAGAGATGTTCAATTGGATTCAAGTCTGGGCTCTGGCTGGGCCACTCAAGGACATTCACAGAGTGGTCCTGAAGCCACTCCTTTGATATTTTGGCTGTGTGCTTAGGGTCGTTGTCCTGCTGAAAGATGAACCGTCGCCCCAGTCTGAGGTCAAGAGCGCTCTGGAGCAGGTTTTCATCCAGGATGTCGCTGTACATTGCTGCAGTCATCTTTCCCTTTATCCTGACTAGTCTCCCAGTCCCTGCCACTGAAAAACATCCCCACAGCATGATGCTGCCACCACCATGCTTCACTGTAGGGATGGTATTGGCCTGGTGATGAGCGGTGCCTGGTTTCCTCCAAACGTGACGCCTGGCATTCACACCAAAGAGTTCAATCTTTGTCTCATCAGACCAGAGAATTTTCTTTCTCATGGTCTGAGAGTCCTTCAGGTGCCTTTTGGCAAACTCCAGGCGGGCTGCCATGTGCCTTTTACTAAGGAGTGGCTTCCGTCCGGCCACTCTACCATACAGGCCTGATTTGTGGATTGCTGCAGAGATGGTTGTCCTTCTGGAAGGTTCTCCTCTCCCCACAGAGGACCTCTGGAGCTCTGACAGAGTGACCATCGGGTTCTTGGTCACCTCCATGACTAAGGCCCTTCTCCCCCGATCGCTCAGTTTAGATGGCCAGCCAGCTCTAGGAAGAGTCCTGATGGTTTCAAACTTTTCCACTTACGGATGATGGAGGCCACTGTGCTCATTGGGACCTTCAAAGCAGCAGAAATTATTCTGTAACCTTCCCCAGATTTGTGCCTCGAGACAATCCTGTCTCGGAGGTCTACAGACAATTCCTTTGACTTCAAGCTTGGTTTCTGCTCTGAAATGAACTGTCAACTGTGGGACCTTCTATAGACAGGTGTGTGCCTTTCCAAATCATGTCCAATCAACTGAATTTACCACAGGTGGACTCCAATTAAGCTGCAGAAACATCTCAAGGAAGATCAGGGGAACAGGATGCAATTTTGAGCTTCATGGCAAAGGCTGTGAATACTTATGTACATGTGCTTTCTCAATTTTTTTATTTTTAATAAATTTGCAAAAACCTCAAGTAAACTTTTTTCACATTGTCATTATGGGGTGTTGTGTGTAGAATTCTGAGGAAAAAAATTAATTTAATCCATTTTGGAATAAGGCTGTAACATAACAAAATGTGGAAAAAGTGATGCGCTGTGAATACTTTCCGGATGCACTGTATAATCACCATTAGACATTTCCCAAAACTGTAAAATTGAGGATTATAACAGAACTAGTCATGTTAATTTTGGTTAAGCAATTGTAATTA
Source organism: Erpetoichthys calabaricus (assembly GCF_900747795.2). Lineage (NCBI taxonomy): Eukaryota > Metazoa > Chordata > Cladistia > Polypteriformes > Polypteridae > Erpetoichthys > Erpetoichthys calabaricus. The sequence continues at coordinate 54,860,002 of NC_041396.2, read as the reverse complement.
TAACAGTATATACTGTATGTAAACCTAAAGGCTTCTGTCTTTCCTGTTTTCTTTTCCTTTTATGTAAAAGAATTGTATTTGTTTGTTTCCCATTAAATGTGAACAAAATAAGTTTCTAATAATTACTCAGGTGGTTTCCTAGACAAAATAACATATTTTGCCTTTGTAAATAATTTTGTTGGGCTGAGCTGTGGAAAGCCAAGCCAGACCTGTACACCTCAGACAAAATGGGGACATCAGTATGGCATTGTATTCATACACTACTAGAGTATATACTCAGTTGCTGCTCCAAGGCACCCCATGGGGGTACCACTGGTGACACAATCAAGTACTGAAGGTAACTGCAGAAATCAAAACTGCAGGAATATGCCACAGCAAATGGTCCTGCTCCGTAAAACAGGCCATCACCTTGATCCAAGCCAAGAAGCAGTCATCAAACTCTGCAAAGTTAAATGTAGGAATATTGCCCTCTGCAACAGGCTATCTGTCACAGGTGTCTGGTCACACTTATAGGTAATCTAACTTAGACACCATTAAAATATCCGACTAAAGTATCTATCTATCTATCTATCTATCTATCTATCTATCTATCTATCTATCTATCTATCTATCTATCTATCTATCTATCTATCTATCTATCTATCTAGCCACCCAGTTTTATTAAGAGACTGGGAACTCCTGAAATTTACCAATAATAGCACACAGGTTTCTTTAAATTGGGCGGTGAGTAAACACACAATGAAAGACACAACAGTAATTTCAGAAAAAAGGCAACAGTAAGTTCTATTGTACAAGACAATATAAGGTACATTAAAAAGATAAAAATTGTTGACTCCCCATCAGCGTCTCTTCGTTGTTCCTTTTCTTCCACTCTGGGCTCCTTGTGTGGCTGGGACCTAGGCACGCCTCATTCAGCTTCGCTTGGTCCTCTCATGCGGCTTCCCTCTTTCGCTGGACCCACAACTGGCATCTCCTTGTGGAGCTGTCTCTTCCTCCCTGGAAGTAAATGTTGCTGTCCTTGTGCCTCACGTCGTGCGGGCCAGGTACCCTTGTCTGCCTGCGAGCCCCTGTGCCCTGTCCGAGTGTCTTGGCAGCGTTTCCTGTGGACTCACCCTTGCCTTCTGCTGGCCAGCAGTTTATATTTACTTCAGCCCCTGCTGTTGTCAGTCCTGGACAAACAGTTTAATCAATGGCACATCTAAATTGCCTGGGTTTAACAATTAATAAAAACACAAGTTAACAAAATGTATGGTTACCAAACATTAATAAGTACAGATATGCTGATTAGGAACCAATATTTTCAAGCCAGGTAAATACAGACATTCTACCAAGGCCAGACTTCAAAGCAGTGACTCCCTTGCAGGATAGCAAATACCATTAATAAGTACAGACAGCCTTTTAACTTCTTACCCCCCAGTCCCAACAGTGGGTGCCTAATGGAACCACCCAGTGCACAAAAAAAATGTAAAAGTGTCCCCCTCTGACATATCTATTGATGGTGGACCTGAAGAAACAGCTAACGTTTCCTCAGAACATTACAGGCCTACACTATGACCAGATGTCCTCCTTGTTTCTGAATCCACCAACATTACAGGCACTACACTAAGACCACATGTCCTCCTTATTTCTGAATCTACAAAGTAATTCATCAAGGTTGAGGTAACAGTTCCTTAAGAAGTTGGATGAGGCCTTTGGAAGGAAGCTCTCCAAATACAAAGAACTTGTTAGTGACTGCAGACAAGGAGACGGGAAAGCAAAGTATTTTCCAGCCAAGGCTGGCTTCAAAGGCTTTGCAGCAGGACCTCTGGTCAGGGTCGTTTCAGTGCATTTAGGCATTGAACAATTTCATCAAGATACCACTGAAGCACCAGAAAAGGCCTTAGAGAGGAGAAGTATTGGGTGTAACTATCTGGCCAGCTGGACACAAGCTGGGGCCTGATCAGGCCCAGTTAGGTCATGATGCTGAAATACCCAAGATGTTTCCAGATGTGCATCAGTCGATGTGTTTCTAACCTGTTTATTATATTGTGGTTTGTCAGTTTCTTACTGTCCCCCTAAATAAGCAAAAGCGTGAAAAAATAACATTTAAGAAATCTCGTATTTAATAACATATATATTCCCCCTGGAAAAGCAGCTTGTTTGGTGATTAGGTCAATGTCAGGAGGAATCAGTATTCTCTGACACCTCATTTTCTTTAACACCACAGAGGGTTTTTGAAGTGACATCTTCCTATTCTGCAGAAAATGATCCTTATTAATCAGCAGCAGACAGAATAAAGGAAACATTGGCTGAGATAATCTTTCTCTTTCCTCTGTGCTTCGCAGCTTATTTGGCTATGGTCAAAAAACTGCATAGCTCAGAGGGAAGCTAGCTAATTCAGTATATAAAACATAGAAATGTATTTTTAAATTGGATATTATTTTCATAGGGAAGTAGTAAAAAACAATTTTAATATAGCAATAATGGAGCAGAATAGCAAGAAGCTGCTAAAGTAAATAGGTGGACTCTGGGTGGTAGAGGACAGGGACCAGGGATAAAGAAAAGGAGAGAAAACTAAACTCCCCAGCACTGAGTATATAGACATTAGAGTGTTGGTAGGTAGAAGGTGCCAAGATGTGTTATTCCCTGTTATTGTGACTACTGCTCTGAACATAAACATCCTGAACACACCAACATGCTATTGAGACCATGTAAAAATGGGTAGAAGGACAGCCAAACATCTCAGGCTGGTAGGTAGAAAGAAGATACACTTCTAATACAGAGAGAAAGCAGCTAAAAGATTACATGTAGATGTAGTGCAGTAAAGATTGGGTATGTCCCAAGGGGTGCCAGAGTATCCTGTGGAGTTCGCTTCACTGTGAGTTCATTGAAATCACTGAAATGTTCATGAACTTCTCCAAATATGGTGAAATGCATTGAAGTCAATGGGGAAGGAGGAACCAAACTGGTTTTGAGAGAATTATAATAGTGCAATAGACTTTTCAGCATCCCTGAGGGCTAGGAAAGCATCTGTCAGCAATGTTGGATGGTTTATTGTGGCTAAAAAATACAATTTAAGCTACTACACCATTGTTCCTCAAACAAAAAAAGGTGTAGACGGAATGATAACCACAAACAAAATGCAGCAAATGGCTAAAAGCTAGCAATAAAAAAAAGTATTATTGCACTCACAGAGTTCTGATCTTTGGGGCAATGACTGGCTATGCCACACAGTGCAGTTTGGCCAGTAATGCGCAATTAGCCATGTGGTGTGACAGCTTCCACGCAGCTGGCATATCCTTTTTGTTTCAGATCTGTTTGTGTATATACTTTGCTCATTTTTCTTGCTTTAAGATTATAGAAATACATTGTAAATAGTAATAAATCGTTTGTTTTTGTTATTAGTTCATAGGGTCTTGTGTTTTCTGACTTTAGTGAGGAGAGGGCTCCCTTAAGGTTTGTTTTGATTTGTTTATGTGTGGTGTGGCAATTTGCACATGAAATTAGCCTGCATGCAAAATTAGCCATGTGTCGCAGCAGCAAGCAAGTGAGTGAGTGCACAGAGATCACAGTTATACTTGGCTGCAGCCACATAATACTTTCATTATTGTCAATCAATGCAATCTTAAATGAAAATACTGCAAACGTTCCTGGAAAATATTCGGTGAACAAGGTCACCAGTGAACACAGCTTATTATCTGCAAAAAAACGCTATGGCAAATTTCAATAATCAACACTAATTGTGACATAATGCCCCCAAGACTTTGACCACCTATTTCCAAAATTTGCTTGACTTGAGGGTTCAATAAGAGGTAGCTTTAGAGTAAAGAAAGCAACAGACAGAGCAGAGAGAGAAAGAGAAGAGGGCAGAGAATTAAGATTTTTTTTTGACTTTGTGAATAACATTTTTTGGTGTCCCAGGTATGATGGAAATGTGGTTGAACCACCCATTTGATAAAGTGTCTTGGTCAGCAGGGCTATAAACTTTGATTTTGTCTTTTGTTTGCTTCTTGCTGCCATAAGGTTTTGGTTTTCAGTAAACCAATGTTCTGAAAAATATTGACCACTTATTAGGGCTGGAAAGTCCCTGGTATTGCATCTATATGCCGTTCAGAATTTTTTTTAGTACGTGGCTAGTGCAGTGCCATATTTTTACAAGTGTTTTTAGACTTAGGTCTGCCTCTGCTATGAGGCACATTGGGCAGAAAGTTTTCTCCAACAATTTTGATCATCTGCAATGCTTTATGTGTTGTGTGATTACAAAGTTTTCCAAATGTTTTGAATATCACGAGCCATGTTTTAGATAGCATACTTCTTTTTAGCTTCTGTCCAAGTGTTATCCATCACATTGCATTTTTATGCTGCAGCTAAGCTAGGAGATGCTGATTATGTATGGCTATAGCACATTGCACAACTTCATGTAAAACTTAACGACCGCTGTTGATGGATTCTGTCACCTTCAGGATGTCAGATTATACTGCTAAAATTCCCAAGGAATGACAACCTGTATTACTACTTTGCAAATTTTCAGCACAGTTTCAAATTTTCAAGTGATTTTTCCACATTTTGACTGTGCTGGTAGTTATATGAAAGTTTTCTTTTGTCCACAGCCTCTGCCTGTCTCTTTTCTTTTTCCATTCTGTTGTGGTACAATAAACATAATTTAAACAAACCTCTGTTCTGTTTTTGCATCTCCAAAACTTCCATTTTTCCTTTTTTTCTTGTGGCTACATTGCATACATTGGACTTCTGACGGAGTTCTTATTGGTTGCCAAGTCCTGTACACTTAAGCATTATCCTTGCATGGTTTACTTCATATTTTTCAAATGTATTTCAGCATGTGCAATGTAAAAACACAAGATAGACAATGTAAAGAGTTGATGCCTCTTTTAATGTCCTGATGAAAAGGAACATAAAGGATAACGATTAATTGTGGTGGTCTGCACACTGTGATGCTCTGAGGTCACAAAGAGATAGTACTTTACCTGAGAGCTCTGTCCGTCACTTAAGCAGACCCGCAGGCCCACTGCTGAGCTGGTTATGTCTCCCTGACAGTCGTACAGGAAGTACTAAAAAAACTTAAACCATCTGTTCTGGTTCATCACTCTTTTCCTGCGAGACCCTCCCAATGCTTGCATATCTGACAAGAAAAACGTGCTGTCAGTATTCCAACATTATATTCACAAGTTCAGACCTTTACTGTTTTCATTCTACATGCTTCCATCAAGACAGTAACTGCACTGCGGGTGTTGTATATAAATGGTTAGCCACAATTGCAGCACATTGGCAATTTTCTAAATCTAGGAAACAATTGTATTCTTCACCTGATGATTCTGCTTCTTTTTCATCATCTTAGCTTTCTTCTATTGATTTCATGTATCCATGGCTATATTTTAGGCCAATGTACCCCTAGGGGCAGACCTTATCAAGCTCCCTCCACTCATCACCATGAAAGTCATTTATGGAAAAAACAGGTCAGATTCCAATAATTAATCTCTTCAAAGATTCTGACTATATACAAAATTTCTATCTTGTCTAAGGGCCTCTCCTTTGTACCTACCTTTAAATATCAACCAGTTAACACACGTGTTGAGCCGTTTAAGCTTTATAGGAAAATTTGCCTTTGTGCTTTTTTAAAAGATCACGTTGCTATGCAACAGACGAGACTCTCTTCTAAATCTACATTTATGACCCCTAGTCCTGTAAGTTCAGAAATTGACGTTTTACCATTTAGTTATTAAAGATGCAGAAAGTATAGAAAAACTGAAACATAAACCATTTACTAACATCTCCAAGGATGAAAGGAATGCACTAAATGATTCCAATATTTTGATATTGCCAGCTGACAAGGGTAGCATGATTTTTGTTATGGATTCATCTCTCTATGTACATTAGGCTACTTAAGAGAGATCCTACACTTCGTATTTCCTCGTTTATTAATTCTGCAGTTAATCAATCCATTATTTCCAATACAATTACAGAAAAAAGGGCTACATTTTTACATAATTTACGTCCTTGCATCCTTGTTTTTTATCTTTTACCTAAACTACATAAAAATCTTGAGAATATGCCAAGCCATCCTATCGTTTCAGCTGTGAACTCAGTTCTGCAACTGTTAACCCAATTTATTGACTTTCTTATTTCACAGTTTGTGTTATTGTCACCTTCCTATGTCAGAGATTCTTCCACGCTTCATACGCCATCTGCAGTATACTGTACTGTGTATTATTATGGCCACTATGGACAGTACTTCATTATATACCAACATCCCCCAAGATGCTGCTCTGCGCATAATTCAGACTATTTTATTACAACTTTTTACTTACCAAATCAGTCTGATTGATATTATTGTACAACTTTCACATATTGCTTTAGGATGGAATTATTTGGCATTTAATAATAACGTTTACTGCCAACATAAAGGAGTTGCGATGTGAGCAGCCCTTTAGCCCTAGTATAACTAATTTATATGTGTTAGCCTTTGAACAGCAATTTATTTTTTCTTTGGATAATCCACTCATTCATCATTTAGTAATTTGTGGTAAATTGTAGTTGTGGGAATGTTTTAAAAAGCAACCTAATTACCACTCCGCATGGCGATGTTAATCTTAAGCACACATCTGATTGTAGTTCAAAAGATGTCATTTATCTATTGTTATGTCCATGTCCTTTGTTGTACATAGGCAAACCCTACATTCCATTTGATATTGAACTGTATAACATAAAAGCAGCATAAGGGCCAAATCTATTAAACGCCCTGTATCTAGACACTTAAATACTGCAAAACACAGAATTTCAGATCTTTGGTTTACTGTTCTTGAAATAGTAAAATCATACCATATTGGGGTAACTTTGATAACTTATTGTTACATAGTGAAGCACACTGGCTTTTAAAATTAAAGGCTTTATATTTAATTGGTTTGAATGAGTCACTTGATTGAGCAGGTTTTCTGTGATATGTTCAGACAGTTGCAGACTTCAATGTTGTGTATAGATTATGTGAGGTAAACAGGATTTCCATTATTTTCACTCTGTATTGAATGTTGCCTGCCTCTTTCGAGTTCCATTTTATTAAGTTTGTGTTCTTTTTGGTTTTCTTTTTCAGCTATTTACAAGCCTTTCAGTCAAGCTTTTTCAGTTTGTATTTACAATATATACTGATGCGTTAAGCTTCATCTCTTGTTCAGTAATTCTTTCCTTAAGAGTATATGCATTTACTTAAAATTAAGTAATGGCAACTGTTTTTATTGTTAACACAGCTTTCGTTTTGATCATTTGATAGAATGTGGACCTACTAGAATGAACACCTGACTTTGTACAATAGGTAGTTCAATGGTTTCTGGTTTTTGTTGTTTGGTTCATATATTGTACTATTTTTCCACTTGTTTAGTTTGCTTTATTATTCTTTTTTAAGTTCAATATTTGTATGCTGTACCCTGAAGAAGAGGTTCCTCCTTGAAACTCGTCAGCCAGGCCTACAGTTGGCATCATGTGAATCCGTCAGGCTACTTCTCCCAGTTTAGCTTTATGCTATTGCTTGTCTAGGCCTCATGATATATTTTCTTTTAATATTTGTTGTACAAACATAGGACTGATATTTTCATTTAGTGGGCTCACACTGTTTTCTATTGTAATATTTATTTTTTATCTATTTTTACAAACTTTATTTGATTTTTTCATTTTTTCTATTTTTGTTATGTATCTTTGAAGGTAATTATTATGTATCCTTTGGTATGTTTTATAGGCACCTGTAATCCTTATATGTATACTATGTATATTTATCTACTCTATATACAGTATATAAAATCCTATGCCTAAAAGTGCAACAGTGACATTTTTAATGTCACTTTTTTGTCATGCTTTAAATCTGGCTTATTTTAAAACCTACATATGTATGTTTGGTATAATTCTTTTCAGAATTTACCGAACTTTAATGTGATTTTGTTAGATTGTCAGATTCTTATTCCGTTTTTAAATTATAAACTAAAAAATATCAAGAACTCACGTCTCACGATTCGGGACTTTGTGCCAAGAGATTTAACCACGGAAATAAAAGACAAAGAGTAGGACAGCTGCTGTACAGGCTTTTAAATGTTCGAAGCGCAGCAAGCCAGCAGCTAATCGAGCAAAGAGTGAGGTAAAAAAAACTGTAATTGTTTCCCATTGTATTACCGTTTAAGAGGAGGTTTCGGAGGAGCAATCGCGTCTCCTTCGGGTGTGTTCAGCTACCCTCTTCATAACATGAGCGGCAGAGACACGAAGTGGCTGGCGTGTAGCACAGGCTGGGGGGGTTGGCGAGCAAAGCGAGCAGGGGGCAAACCCCCTAATATATATATATATATATATATCAATGTACATGATATCATTGTGGCACCATTTTCTTGGGTTCTTTTCTGATGAGCACCCTTTTTGAATCATTATTTCTTGGGCACAGTCATATTGTTTATGGTGATAGTGTTTGCTGCACATCACATTAGACCAATGTTATCATGTTGAAAGTATTTAAAATGGCAGCACGGTAAGAGTGTTGTATTAAAAAACAAAATAATCCTGGTTAGGAATTAGATAAGGGAAGGCTATTAGATAGGGTTGATTTTTTCTTTTGTCTTTCCAGGTATTTTGTTTCTTCCCTGAGATCAAATCTTCTTGTCCACTTTGTACTACAATGTTAATTTTCTAATACGCTCATATAAGAAATCTATTGAGTGTATTAGTCCAGGATACAGGAGTTGTACTTTTCCATTGTTGCCTTTTGTTGTCCAAGCTAGCCTTCCTAAACTCCAGATTTGTACCTCATTTCCTCATTTATATACAGGCAACTAAAGAAAGACATGATTATACACTATGATGCATGTCTGCAGTTCATGGCAGCCAATGAGGGATGATTAAACTTAGGCTACTTCAATTTACAGTCTTGTTCAATTGTATTTTCCATTCCTGGGGTTAATTAAATTTACACTTCCTAGCTCTTATGGTTTATATTCAGATTATGTATTTATTTAATTAAAACATTAGAATGGACTTTTGTTGTTCTGGCACTTCCAGTTAAGTTCTAATTGTTTAGCAAACTTTTGTATCCCTAACATAAAAATCCTAATGCTGCTGCTGCTGCAGGAAGCAGGAAGTGAGTGCAGCAGCAGTAAGTAAGCATGGTGTGTTTATTATCTTGGTGTTTGTTCTCTCAAACAATCCTTCGCCATCCTGCCTAGTTAGCCCTTGTGAAGGTATTCCCTGTAAGTTATCTGTTTTTTCTAGTTTTATATCCTTTGTTTAAGTAACTTTGCTTAATGAATGACAAAGTACATGTTATATTTGAACACGTAAATTTACTGAACCTTCGGCTGTTAAGCTCTTAATTATAAATGCTGCTGTATTTACTCTATATTACTTATACAAGTACTTATTAGTGTTTGTTTGTATTTGTATTTACAGTTTCACACCATCTGTGTAATTAAACATTCTCAACATCACTTTGTGGTTCCAGGAATTATTGCATGAAGGTGTTTAGCTTGCTGGATAATTGAACAGGAGATTCAGTGAGGCCAGTACACTTGTAATGAATGTTGATAAACACAGCTAGTCATGCATTTATTTTTCTAGTGGACAGTTTCTAATAACAGTGGTGAAGTTAAAAAGTATAGTACTAAAGACAAAGGTTATCTTACTTGAGACAGGAGCAGGGGTCTTTCTAGGATTTGTAGGTGTTACTCTTTGCCCCCTTTTAGGGTTTTTAGGGGTATTCTTCTCCCAGCTCTGAATGTCTTAATTAATGTATGAAGTGGAACCAAATTACTGTCTGCACTTTGTTTTGTCAGTGTCTTGTTCCTCCTCAATATGCACTGAGAGTCTGTCACCTTTTGAGTTTCCATGACGTTTATATACTTATATAGAAGACATATCCACCCTTAGAGTTGCAGTACCTTCATAGATTGCACATTTGGATTGGGTTTCAAGTTTACCGATATATATATTGTTGCAAAAATCAGGGCTGGGGATTGTTCAATAAATTTTATAAACAAAATGGCCAAAAAAAGCAGAGTCTTGGCGAAATATATTAGGGGCCGTCACCGTCAAAAAGCAATTGGGAACATAATATAATGAGGAACAGAGCCATGACAAAAGTCTTTCAGGCAATGGGTTAAGCAAGCTCTTGTTTAAATGTGCTCGTCAACTTATATAACTGGTAAGGGTAGGACTATGGTATGTAGGCCATGCACTCTTTGTTCTGTCAACGTTAATGTCTCTGTATAATTGAAAATGTACTCTATAATTTCATTGAACAGGCTTCATACATATTATTCAGAGAAGACAAAATGATTGTAAGTGGGTGCAGGTTTGACCTGTTCGTTTGCATGAGAAAAATAATTTAATTCTAAGAGGCTAGCAGAAGGTAGGCTTCATTACATAAGGTTAGGCCTAGAGATTCAGAGGGGAAACCCTACCAGAAAATTCTCAGGAGTGGCATCAATTTAGACTAATCAGACTAAGAAAACCCCTGCATAAGCATGATAAGATAATTTAGGAATCCAACTGGAGCATGTGGCTAGAGAAATAGGTAATGACATAATTAGCCTGCAAGGCTAATTATTGAATAATCATGAAGAGGGGAGCTTGCTGTCTTTAGGATTTGTGCTTTGTGTAAATTACCAAACTCAGCAGAAATTCTTGTGCTTGGCAAAAATTAAAGTGAAAAGCAACGGCAAAATGACATCTGGAGGGAAGCAAGGAAAACAGTTTAAAAAGAAGCATCTATAATATATAATTTACTACTTTATATACTTTGCATGGGCTCTGGCCTCTGCAACCCTGAAATAGAATAGGAAGGTTTAAAAATGGATTAAAGAATGGATATTTCCCCTTAATTGTTTATCATGTTTACTATTAGTTTGATTTTTAACTGACATTTGATTATACTGTATTTAAGTCAGTAATAAAAGTGTGTATAATGTAGGAATACTTTGTAACAAAAAATAGTTGCTCCCAGAAGCAGTGATCCAACTAACATGAGAGTATGAGACATTGGCATATGAAGAAAATTAATTTTGCGTGTCTGTTGCATGTAAACATGTAAACTATTATTAAGTGCATTTCTGTGCACACATAAAATCAGGATGAGGTAAGAAACACGGTTAAGGCAGAAAACTGTTTTCTAAAAAAACACAGTTTACATGTTCAAGTACGCTTATGGAATTCTCTTTTAGCAAAACACTCCAAGTCAAGTCAAGTCAAGTTGGGGAGCATGCACTGGTACAGTACGTTGCCACACCCACTACACGACGAAACAACTCAGACTTCCGGTTTGCAACCCCCCAGGCAGACACGTGATCCAGTCCAACCCTCTGGAAATGACCCTCTATCTGCCGCAGCCAGGTGTGACATGGGTGACCCCTTGGCCTGGTCCAGCCACTCGGGTCCCCAACAATGAGGATCTTACGAGCTGGATCACCCTCGGGGAAACGCGCCACATGGCCGTAGTGCCGTAACTGACGCTCCCTCACATTGCAGGTAATGTGCCTCATTTGGGACTCCATGAGCAACTGCTCATTCGACACAAAGTCAAACCAACGGTACCCAAGGATTTTCTGGAGAGACACAGTACCAAAGGAGTCCAGTCTTCATCTCAGATCACTGGATAGCGTCCATGTCTCGCAACCATATAGCAAGACAGGAAGCACCAGGACTCTAAAGACTTGGACCTTTGTCCTTTTGCATAGGTATCGGGAGCACCACACACCCCTTTCCAGCGACCTCATGGCCCCCCATGCTCTCCCAGTCCGTCTACTGACTTCATAGGAAGAGTCACCAGAGACATGAATGTCACTGCCAAGGTAAGTAAACCCCTCAACAAGTTCGACAATCTCTCCGCAAACAGACACACTGCTGATGGCTGTGCCCAAGAGGTCATTAAAGGCCAAAACACTCCAATATCATAAAATTGCACAAAAATAAAAAGGTTAAACATCATCAATGGCGGCCTTGAATCTGAAAATAAGCCTGGAGTCTGTATCTTCTGAGAATGTGCTGCTGAGCTTAGCACTGTACGTTCAGTTCATCAACATATATGTCAGAGGGGAACATTTTTTTGTTCAATGGGTGGTTTTCTTTTCTTAGGCAAAAAACGTGTAAGTAATAAATTTAAAAAGCCAATGGATGAAGGGGCAATAGACACCCTTTGTCGAGACCGGGCTGATAAGTGAAAATTCAAATTTCCTGAATAATTCTGGTTACAGGTTATTGATGACGTCTGCCTACATGATGTAGATAGTTACCTGTCTTGCAAAAGAGTCGCCTGCTTTGAAGGTCAGACTGCTTTGATTGGTATCTCATCAACAAACAACATTTTGATACAGAACTGCCTGCTTCCTTTAAAAATGAACATGTTATGGGGACATAGGTTTCAAATCAACATACAGTGGTATATGTACTTCTTGATAGTGTTGGTGCCCTAGAGGAAGGACAGGCATCTGGCCGGGATAAAGGAAGGTTTCATACCCGGCCAGGAGGCCATAATGGAAGAACTGGGAAAATTGACTCACCAGGATTAGGTCATTCCCTCTCATAGCAGGTGGCAGTGTTCCTCAGGGCTAAATCCAATTACGACACCTGCAGGGTTACATCAGAAATGGTGTTCGTGGGAGGACTGTCCTGGTTTCCACATAACCCTGAAGTGCTCTGGATGACTGGGACAAGAGACCAGAAGCAATTCCAGGATTGGGCTTAAAAGAAAGCATGCTGCCTCATTTGGAGGAGTCAGAGTAGGGAGGCAGTGGGCTATGCTCTTGGAGGAGAGAAGGAGAGAGAGAAGAGAGAAGGAGAGGGAACTTAAAAGGCTGTATATTAGCTGTAAGTGTAATTGTATTGAGCTGTCTGGATTAAAAATCCTTACATTTGTACCCGGAGATGTGTTGGGTTATGTGCATCTGGGGTTTGGGGGCTTGGAGGCACTGACAACAATACAATTGTTTAACCAATGAAAATGTGTATGCACTATTGCTAGCAAAGGAAATTGGTATGCACCATTATTTCATCGATCATCATGTTGATCTAGGCAGAGATTGAAGCAGTTATATACTGTCAAGATCACTCACATGGAGCATAGGGACTCTCAGGCAGATGTGGGTACATGGCTGATAAGACTCAAAGTAAACGGATGGTGACTCCTACCTCCAGGGAGGAAGAGAGAGTGTCACCAGAGGGACACTGGTTGTGAGTCCAGCAAGAGAGGGAAGACTCAAGAGAGAACCAAGCAAAGCCTGTGGACGAGAAGCAAGGCATGCCTAGCTGGTTGTAGCAACACGAGGAACCCAGAAATGAAAAAGAACACTCACTCCGAAGGAGAGAAGCAGACAGAAATTTGACAAGGTAGCAAGACTTCTGTTGGAAAACAAGTATTTGGCAAACAGATGTTTCAGTGGGCCAGTTGGATGATTAATTGTTGTGTTAACACACCATGCAAATTGGACATTGCACTACCAAATGTTGTATCCTCCACTGTTATGTTTTAACACACGTTTAGAGTCTGGCCTGTGTGCTCTCTTGATATTTTTAGACACTTAATCTACTTTTATCTTCTTGGTAGATTTAATTTTCTCTGGTGTATCACAAGTTACTGTTATTTTTGTTGAAATTGCGACTGTGTCTTTCTTTGTGTGTTTACTCAATGCCCAATTTAAAGACACATGTGTGCTATTATCTTTAAATTTCAAGAGTTTCCAGTCTCTTAATAAAACTGGTTGAGGTGGTCAGATATTTAGGTTAGATAATCTATAAGTGTGACCTCGACATCCATCACATATATTTATTGATTTCCGAAATATTGAGACAGATTACTTTAACCAGATGAAGTAATAATATGATCGTCTGAGCATTTGCCTCAAGAAAATTATATTTCTGGTCACTTCCAACTATGGTAGCTGGATGCCTGTGAGAAACAAACACATGTGCAAGCTAACAGAGTGCAATGGGCATGCACAGACTATGAAATCTGCATATACAACCAGGTTAAGGGTTTATATAACCAAATTACTCACAGTGAAACCTACATGTGTTAACCCAGTTTCTCAGAGGCTAATATCCCAGCTTCATTAACCAAAAGAAGGGTATACATGGCATATTTGCACATGTAAATGTACTTATTGTCACTAGGGAGATGTTTTTAAGTTTGCCAGAACAAGGTAATAACAAGATGGGGTTGAGTTATGAGGTGCTTATACTGCCCCTTTAAAACGTATGTCTGTTATGCAAACACGTTTTATAGGGGCACAATTATTGACATTTGTGTGAGGCCTGACAGTCACCCCAGGACACAATAGCGTATGTGTGGACCGTACAAATGTGAGAGTGGGACAGAAGTTGCTGGAAGGCTGTTGTGTCTGCTGGTAAGGGTCAGAAAGCCCAAGGGGAACAACCTTGTTGGAAGACAAAACAGTCATTTACAAATCAGTCACAAAGCCTAAATAAACGTTTCCACCATCTACTGTGGTGCACTCCAACAAATCCCACTTTATGTATTTTACTATATTGCAGGCCACTTGAAATTGATGAATGGGTTAGAACTGAAAGTACTGTTAAACTTGAAATGCATAGACCACATCAGATTATTTTCAGTTTGGAAAGAAAAACAGATTCATGAGACAGTCATGGTTAAATAAAACTAACAAAGGTCAAAACCAGGGGGCAGATTTATAAAATGTGCGTATCCACAAAAGGAGGCCCAAAATGTGCATACACAACTTTCTACATAAAGGTCAGGATTTATGAAAGAAAACTTGATGGGACAACTTGAATTTATTTGTGGCAACTCTGATCCATCCCTACGCAGTATTTTGGAGAAACTGAGAAATGATGACACCCTTAATCAAGTAGGAAAGTGCAGGCAAACCAGTTAACTATCATCTCACCCTGAACTCAGAAAAAAGTAACACACATACCACATCTGCCCACCAGCACCTAATACCTGTCCCGTTTTTTTTCCAAACGTTTGCACCTTCTCCTTCTGCCTTACCAATGATCCAATCTGAAGCATAACTGTCTTGAGAAACAGAAATTAATCTGCTAATAAACATTACAATTTTAACAGTAAAAAGGTTTCCTCAGAATTGATGCAAGTATAAACCATGAGTAGCTGCATTAGTTGAGGATTTCCAAAATAATCCCAGGTACAGTTACTAGAAAGGCTTAAGCAATTAGTATGATGCACGTACAAAAAAATTACACAGTCCAAGTATCTTTGTTTTAAAAGTTTTAGTAAAATTGAAAGTAAACCGTTCACACAAAAATAAATGCAAAAAACTGATAGTACATGCAAAAAATGAAAAAAAATTGTGACTGTGATGTTTCGTATTAGGTACAAAATGTTGTGGTTACATTTCTTTAAGTTTCTATGTTATCCCACACACACTATGACCTATGTGTTGACATACGTGCATCTGCTTTTCTATTGTGGAATGAGCCCCGGACACAGACAGGCAGACATCGTTTTGTCACCCAACACACGTTTATTGTACAACTGTTATTTATAGTTCAAGATGCACAACCCAGTGGCGCAGCACCAATCACCCTCAGTCCAGGCCCCCTACACAAATGCCTTTCTCTCTTCAGGCCACCTCCTTGCCTCTCCCAGACCTCGTCCTTCTCCTCATCCGACTCCAGCTTTGAATGAAGGGAGGCGGCCCCTTTTATAAGCACCCTGGATGTGCTCCAGGTGTTTCCCGGCAATCTTCTACTGACATGCCCCAGTGTGGCGGAAGTGCTGGCTGCATCCCCGGAAGCACACTGGGTGTCCCTGCTCCTCTTCCCCCCAGCACTTCCACCACACCCGGGCTCTCCAGGCATTGGGGCGCCCCCTGGCGGTGACCACGGGCCCCTACAGGGTTGAGCTTCAAAGCTCTGTACCCGTGGTCCCCACAGCTACCATGGCGGTTCCCCCTCGTGGTCTGGAGGAGGCGTGAGCCCTCCGGTCCTTTCGGGCGTCCCGGCTGGGTATCACCCCCAGCCGCGTGCCACACTATCTATCATTCATGTTTCTGTGTACCAATCAGTCTGGGACCATTCTATGGCCACATCAGAAATTTAGTAGAACATTAGGTGTAGCTTATTGGAATAAAACAGAATCTTTTATTATCTATGTAGCTAATACATTCTACTCAAGTTAGGCAAACACTTGTGTGAATTTACAATTAGCATTAATTTAATAGGTTTGGCTGTTGCACCATAAAGATTATTTTTAAGTAAAATAAATATATTTGAAATTTACGAACCAAAATCTATTTATTTCTCATAACAAACATTTAAATAGTCTTCTTGAGTGCTATATCAATATACTTTATACAGAAAAATGAAAAACAAGGCTCAGATCACAAGTCTACAACAGTTAGTCCCATTTGAGGATAATGACCACTGCATGCACATATAGAGATGACATGGACAACCATGCATTTTCAACAGTACGGTCTCCTTGTGTTGGGCACCACCGCTTATAACGGCAAGTCACAGCCGCCATATTCCTGGAATGCCTGTATGATGACAGACCACTCCCTGGCTCTGATAAAGTATGTATGAGATATTCAGAGGTGTCAGCTTCAGCCTGGTCGACACACTCCACTGACCATTACCTTTCTGGAGGAGCAGCTTTTCAATACATATGGCATTAGAAACTGCATGACACACAGTCATTTCTTTTGTCTAACATGGGAATTTTGCCTCATAACTACTGACGTTTAAGAAATGATTGTTGTGATTTTTGCATTTTTCCTCGTAATTTATTACATTGGATTATTTTTACACTTCAGTTCACTTTTTCAGTGCTTTAATTATTTTACCATTATAATGGTGACATCATTCTGTTTCCATTTTAGTCAGGATTTTTGTTGCATGTGCCACCATTTTGCACCAGTTTTTCACGGACACAACCATTGTTTTATTCAGCAAAGATTGATATTGCTTTTTGACACTTTGTTCCAGTTTTGAATTTAAACAGTGCCAAAGAATAAGTCATTTTATAGAGAAATTGGCAACAATGAAAACCAATAACAGGACTCATCCAAGCATGGATTGAGACTAACCTAGAATTTCCAAAGGTGAATGAAGTGGTTGAGAGAAATAAGAGTGGACTAGCAACTGCCAGTAAGTGGCAAGGAGCTTAATGGGCTAAAAAGGAATTCAAGCAAAACACAGGAGCTACCATTTCTAAAGAAATATGGAACAATCAGAAACAGGGGGTCCCACATCAGTAGTAGTATAAAAGACAGTATTAAAAGATGCATAAGCCCAAAAATGTGATGTGTACCATACATCGCGTATGTTCCAGGGAGCACACGTATGGCATAAGAAGATGATATGTTTGGCAAACAAGAGGAGAGCACATAGTTCATCATGCTTGTTTAATTATATTTTAGATAAGGTGTCCAAATATCTCATCGAGATACCTTTTAAAAGTTGTTGTTCAGGCATTAATAAAGGACCAATAAACACGAGTCTTTCCATGTGGGTGTCAGCAGGAGATGTGATGTGATTAAGAAGTGATGAAAATGCATAAATATTATACCCGTGATATTCATGTGACTATAGCATCTTGAATACAACAGCCAGTAAGACAGACAGACAGCAAGTCTGGCACAGCCCACAAGAGATACTTTTACACCAGTGAAGGTACTGACTGTAGAAAGAAACACAAAGGAAATCAGTAAAGTGACTGGCATGTGAGTGCATGAGGATCATAGCAGGATTATGAAAATGCCATCTATACTCAGTGCTGAATCAGCAATGTACAGGATAAGCAAGGCAGCCAGAAACAGCATGGCTGCAAAGAACCATCATTAGTGTGCCAACATAGTTTCAAGCCATTTTGGAATAAGAAATCTGAAATAAGTGCCGAAATTGTTGCAGTTATAGCAGCAGGGATGGAAACACTGGGCAGGCTTAAAGATAAAAATGAGACAGGCTTTTCCCAGTATGATAGCTGAAGAATTTCCTAAGAAGATTAGAAAACATTTTTTTAAAACCCTCAAGACTGGACAGAACAACACAGAAATGGAAGGACATCTATTAAATGTCACAATACTGAAGAAGATCTGATCACAACTAACCAACACTAAATAATTTGGACAATCTGGAATTCAAATGGTATAACGATCCAACTTTAGAAGCTACTTTTTTAAAAAATAATGGCACCGGAAGTTTTCAAACATGATGGAAGATAAAAATCCAATCAGTAAAAGACGCTCAGTTATATTAATCAAATGGAAAGTAGTTTGTGGATTGTTGCAAGGTTCAGGTGTGCAAAATATACAAAATAAAAGTTAGGAGAATTGGCTCCAGCAGACCCCCGTGACCTTGTAGTTAGGATATAGCGGGTTGGATAATGGATG
Source organism: Erpetoichthys calabaricus (assembly GCF_900747795.2). Classification (NCBI taxonomy): domain Eukaryota; kingdom Metazoa; phylum Chordata; class Cladistia; order Polypteriformes; family Polypteridae; genus Erpetoichthys; species Erpetoichthys calabaricus. The sequence continues at coordinate 54,841,655 of NC_041396.2, read as the reverse complement.
GCTGGATGGATGGATGAAGTAAGGAGAGAAAGTAAAAGTGTCTCAGTGAAAGATGTAAGAATCAAAATGCAAGGTCACTGTTATCAATGCGAAAACGCTGCCATGATGGTTAAGGCTGGTGGCACACTATACAACTTCAGGTCAGGAAGCACGTCGAACTTAATGACTGTAGTTGCTGAATCTCGTCACTTTGAGGATGTCATATTACATGAATAGGAATTGCAGGGGATGATGGATTACACACCTCCATCATAAATTCTCATCACCATTTCAAATTTCCAAAGTATTGCATTCTTGCTGCATTTTCACTGTCAGTCAATGTGCTTCCTGACTGAGCCAGTGGCTGAAATTCGTGACTTCAGTCACATTATAAACCCTTTTTTTCCCTTTTTCGTTTCTGTTGTGGTACAACAAACGCAGACAAGGGCTATATAACCCTACCTTCTTTTCTTCTTTCCTTGCAGCTGCATTGTATGCATTATACTTCCAGTTGGACACTCATTAGTTATCAACTCCTGCACACATAGGAGCCAACAGATACGACTTCAGACAAAATCCAACCTGTTTGGTTTTCTTGTGACTCCTTACAGTCTGTTATGAGTAGTTGTTGGAGATGGCACAGTACACAATTTGAGGTTCCGGGTTGCAAAACCCACAAGGGAAGGAAAATTTTAAACATTTCAACCTTTAAATATCTGTATTGGCACAATGTAATCTGCAGTAGACAAGTTTTGAAAAACAGCAATTTTAATGGCATATGGTGCTCACAGAAAGTATTCACCCCCAATTTTCAAATGTAATTGTTATCCAACATTGAATCAAACTGGATTTAATTTGGCTTTTTTGACATTGAGCAACTGAAAAAGATTCTTTAATGTCAAAGTGGAAGCAGATCTCTACGACGTGGCCTAAATTCATTACAAAAATGTAGCACAAAATATATAAGTATTCACCCATTCAAATCAGTATTTAGTAGATGCACCTCTGGTAGTCATGACAGCCTTGAGTCTGTGTACACAGGTCACTATCAGACTATTCCAAGTCTAGCCGTAAATTTTCAATTATACTGAGATCTGGACTCTGACAACCACTCCAGGACATTAACATACTGATGCTCTGTGTAAGAAAGGATAGAACCGGTTATACTTCCTTAGAAGGCTGGCGTCCTTCAACATCTGCAATAAGATGCTGCAGATGTTCTATCAGACGGTTGTGGCGAGCGCCCTCTTCTACGCGGTGGTGTGCTGGGGAGACAGCATAAAGAAGAGAGACGCCTCACGCCTGGACAAACTGGTGAGGAAGGCAGGCTCTATTGTAGGCATGGAGCTGGACAGTTTGACATCTGTGGCAGAGCGACGAGCGCTCAGCAGGCTCCTATCAATTATGGAAAATCCACTGCATCCACTAAACAGTGTCATCTTCAGACAGAGGAGCAGCTTCAGCGACAGACTGCTGTCACTGTCCTGCTCCACTGATAGACTGAGATCGTTCCTCCCCCAAACTATGTGACTGTTCAATTCCACCCAGGGGGGGTAAACATTAACATTATACAAAGATATTGTCTGTTTTTTACCTGCATTATTATCAATCTTTAATTTAATATTGTTTTTTATCAGTATGCTGCTGCTGGAGTATGTGAATTTCCCCTTGGGATTAATAAAGTATCTATCTATCTATCTATCTATCTATCTATCTATCTATCTATCTATCTATCTATCTATCTATCTATCTATCTATCTATCTATCGTTGTATCCTTGCTGGAAAACAAATCTTCTGCCAAGGTGTAGGTTTCTTTCAGACTGAATCAGGCTTTTTCTCTAAGATTTCCTTTTATTTTGCTGGATTCACTTTACCCTCTCTCCTCACAGGTGCTCCAGGGCCTGCTGCAGACAATGCATCCCCACAGCATGATGCCACCACCACCATGCTTCACAAATGTGAAATGTGTAGTGTTGAAATTCAGCCTTTAGTCTGATGGCCAAAAAGGTCAATTTTGGTCTCATCAGACTATAGAGCCTTTTTTCAGCTGACTTCAGAGTCTCCCATGTGTCTTCTGGCAAACTCTAGCCGAGATGTCATTTGCATTTTTCAAAAGTGTCTTCCTCTTTGCCACTCTCTCATAAAGCTACGACTGGTGAAGCACCCGGGCAACAGTTGCTGTATACACAGTCTCTCCAGTTTCGGCTCCTTGTGTTTGTAACTCCAAGTTCTCACAGGTCTTTTGGTGTTCTCCTTCACTTGTCTTTTCTTGCACAATCACTCAGTCTTTGTTAACAGCCCGTAGGATGCAGATTAACAGCTGTGCCATACTGTTTCAATTTCTTAATGATTGATTTCACTGGACTCCAAGGGATATTTAGTGTTTCTTGAAAATTTTGTCTCCTTCCCTAACTTGTGCTTTTCAGTCACCTTTTCACTGAGTTGCTTGGAGTGTTCCTTCAATGTGTAGGTTAGACCACGATATTGACTCAGGACAAGCTGGACTGTAGGGACACACAAGCATTTATACAATAATTGATTGAAAATGGCAGATGGGTGAACTCCATTGAACAAATAATATGACTTCTAAAACCAATTAACTACACCAGTGATGATTTAGATGTGTCATATTAATAGGGACGAACAGTTATGCAATCAATTATTTTGTGCTTTTTATTTGTAATCAATTAAGGCCACTTTACAAAAATCAGTTTTCACTTTTAATAGTCTTTGTCTGGTAATCAGTGTCAAAAAAGTCCAATTAAATCCATTGGGGCTCAATGTTGTATAACAACAAAACATGTAGGGGGTAAATACTTTTGCATAGGTATTGTAGTTTCAGTCTACACTTATGTTCTCTTTCATTTTTTATCCATCCATCCATCCATTTTCCAACCCGCTATATCCTAATTACAGGGTCATGGGGGTCTGCTGGAGCTAATCCCAGCCAACATAGGGCGAAAGACAGGAAACAAACCCCAGGCAAGGTGCCAGCCCACTGCAGGGCTCACACACACACCTAACACACACACCTAACCTGCATGTCTTTGGACTGTGGGAGGAAACCGGAGTACCCGGAGGAAACCCATGCAGACACAGGGAGAACATGCAAACTCCACGCATGGAGGACCCGAGAAGCGAACCCGGGTCTCCTAACTGCAAGGCAGCAGCGCTTGTAAATTTCTTTTGGCAATAAAAATGAATAGTTGTATAGGCGGTGTCAACATGGCATTGTTATGTTGTGTTTTTTTTCTGATGGGCCATCATTTTGAGTCATTATTTGGTTGGCATAGTTTATGATGACAGTATTTGCTGCTGCCCACATAGGAACAACACTATTTTGTTGAAAGTGTGCAAAATGGTAGCATGGTAATCAAGGCATTTAAGTTTTGGAGTTAAAAACTTCAGAGAAAAACAATCTTTGGTTATGAGGTACAATGGATTCAGAAAATATTCAGACTCCTTCCCTTTCTGCACACTTGATTGTGTCAAAACGGTAATTTTAAGTGGATAAATTTGCCATTTTTGCCCATCATCTACACTCAATAACCCATAATGATAAAGCAAAAGCGTGTTTTCAGAAATTTCTGCAAATATTTTCAAAATTAAAAACTGAAATCTTTCTCTCATATAAATACACAGACCCTTAAGTAAGCACTTTGTAGAACCCCCTTTGACAACAATTACAGATTCATATCTTCTTGGGTTTCTACACACTTTGTACACCTGGAGTTGGGCAGTTTATCCCATTGTTCTTGACCTATCCTCATAAGCTGCACTAGATTGGTTGGGAAGCACATATAAACTGCCATCTTCAAGTCTCTCCACAGATGTTCAATGGAGTTTAGAATATTTTTGCTGGGCCATTAAATGATAGTCAGAGATTTGTCCCAAGCCCCTCCAGCATTGTCTTGGCTGTATGCTGACCCAAAACCCCAATCTGAGGTGCACTCTGAAGCAGGCTTTCTTTAAGGACCACTCTGTGTTTGGCTGCATTTATCCTTTCCTCAATTCTGATCAGCCTCCCAGTCTCTGCCACTTAGAAGTACCCCATAGTATGATGTTTCCACCACCACAGTTCACCTTAGGGATGGGGTTAGACAATTGATGAGAAATGCATGGTCTTTACTAGGTGTATTGATTGGAGTTATGTCCAAAACTTCATGAGACCAAGGAATTTTCATCATGTGCTCAGAGTTCTTTAAATGCCATCTGGCAAACTCCAAAGCGGGCTGCCATATTCCTTTTACTCAAGGGTGGCTTCTGCCTGGTTGCTGGAATACTGCTGTCCTTATGACAAGTTCATCCCATCTCAGCAGAAAATTTCTGAATGTCTGCTAGAGTGGCCATTGGGTTCTTAGTCACTTCCCTGACCAAGGCCCTTCTAGGCCAGTTATTCAGTTAGACTGGATGGTCATCTCTAGAAATAGTCCTGCATGTTGGAATCTTCTTTCAAAATAATTGAGGCCACTGTGCCTGTGGGTACACCCAAAGATTTAGAAATGTTTAGATCTATGCCTCACCACAGTTTTATCACAGAGGTCTACAGAGAGTTCCTTAAACATCATGACTTGGGTTTTTCTCTGGACATGCAGTGTGAATTATGGGACCTTCTATACACAGATGTGTGCCTTTGTAAATGATGTCCAATCAATACATCTTACTACAAGTGGACAGCAATCAAGTTTTGGACACATCTCAAGTATAATTAAAGCATACAGGGTGCACCTGACCACCACAGCAAAGAGACTGAACACTTATAAAGGAAAGTTTTTAGTATAAATTTTTTATTTGTTTTAAATTTCCAGAACTTTCGGTTTGTTACTATGGGTTCTTGAGTATAGGTTGATCGACAAATGTGGCAAATGTATGCATTCACAGTAAATCTCTAACACAATAAACAGAAAGTAAAGGGGTCTGAATACTTACTGAATCCACTGTAGATAGGTTAAGGCTCTTAGACAGGTTTAAATTATCTTGCTGTGTTTTTTCCTGATAATCACAGTCAAAAAAGCCAAAAGAAATTCATCGTGATTCAATGCTGTATAACAATAAAATGTGAAACTTTCCAAGAGAGTGAATACTTTATTTATAGTCACTGCAAATCATTACTTGCAGTTTCCACTGTACTGTTCGATAAAGTATCAGCATGTAAATAGCCATAGATAAACTGTGAGTGTGCTACTGTCTACAGTAGAATTCTTTTCTGATTAAATATCTGACTTTCATTCACCTTGTTAAAATTAAATAAGCAGTGCAAATTGATTTGACAATAAGAGAAGGCTGGGAGAGAGAAAAAAGGAGATGGAGACAAAGAATAAATGAACTAGCAGAAGCTGTAGCCTAAACAGGTGTATAACAATACAAGGACAAAAACAATACAGTGATAATAATCAAAGTATTGTAGCAAGAATCTATTGCTAAACTGAAACCAGGCCAAAAGGGGAATTCTTGGTGAAGAGGAGGTTAATAAATCAGGTGTTGAAACAAAAAATCTAGTAGATGTAGGCCTCAAAAGCTAACAAGAAGTCCCAAAAAACTGCACATGCAACATCATTTTAGTAGAGACTAAAACAAGATAGCAAAGGATGAAAATGATGGCAACAGTTTTAATTACTGTAAGCTTGAAAGAGAAACAGGGAGTAGAGAAACGACCTGTAAATTGTGAGAAGGACGTCAAAGTGACATCAAAAAGGTGAGCAGAATCTATCAGTTCTTCAGGTGCTGTATCCATTGTTGGCCCAAGCAGGATTCTACAGAAATGAAATACACAGGGGTAAGTGAATTGAGAGGGACCGGAACAGGTCACTTTTACTTTAAAGTGTGTCACGCATGAGCACATGGGGAGCAGCTTAAGGACCCGACGCGTACTGCGAAACCTCGTGCCAAGGAACAACGACGGGGTACTAATCTCTCTTTCCTTGTTCCCTCAGGAAGAATGAAGCAGCACCGCCATGAATATACCCGGACTCGCTAAACACAAGACACTTCCGGGTTCCCTTCGTTTCCCCCTGGTCCCCATCTGATGACATCACTACCATCCATCTACCACGTGGCTCCTTCCCAGCATTCCATGTCCACTTCCGTTCCCACCCCATAAATTGTCCAACTGTTATTTGATTGAGGTCGATTGTCATATGTACAAACTGACCGTGAATTTAAAGAAACTGTTACAGTATACAGGGACGGAAACTCCAAACCTTTATCATTTCTTGTGTGCTTCTTTTACAAGTGTAACAGGCAGGTGACAGTCAAAAATATAGCTGCTCCGTAGAGCATACATCAAGATCAAATAAAGTTGCAGCTAAGTCTGTACACCAAACCATTTTTTTTGCTTTAATCAGGGATCGACAATTTGTATTATCTGTGAAACAGGCAGTTTGACTTGACATTGTAAGTTCAATAAAAAGGAAACAACTAGCATCCCTATACCCATATTTTCTTGATGTATGCTGCTCTATGCATGGGTTTTGATTTCATAAGAAAGCTGACAATCAAGTGTCCATTGGTCCATCAAGTTCATTTGTTTAGCTAATAGCCAAGCTCTCCTAATATTTCATCCAAATACTTCTTAAAGATGGTCAAGGTTTCTGCATGTTAACATGTCTCAGTAGTGCAAAGAAGTGCTTCCTGGCTTCAGTATTAAATGTTCTTCCCCTTAATTTCTACTGTCATCTTCAAGTATGTGATTCATCCTTAAGCTGAGAGTATGCTGTTGGATCTACTTTATCAATGCCTTTGAGAATTTTGAAGACCTGGATGAGGTCCCAAAGCAGTCTCTCCAGCTCAAGACTAAACGTGTTGAATTCTATAAGTCCATCAGAGTACACCATGTCTTTAAGTTCTGGGATGCACCTGTATGCTCTCCACTGCACAACTTCAAGTGCTGCTATGTCTTTTTGTAGTGTGGTGACCAGAACTGCATACAACACTCCACATGTGGTCTCACTAGTTCATTATATAGTCTTAGTATATTGTTCTTTCCTTTATATTCAGCAGTTTTAATGATATAAAATAACATTTTATTTGCCTTTTCAATAGCTTCTGTATATGTGACAACATAAACCCCTAAATTCTTTTCAGAAGTTGCTTCCTGTAGGATAGTGTCTTTCATCTTATGTTTATAATTGATGTTCCTTTTGCCCACATTTCCTTCAGTTTTAGGGTCATCTGCGGATTTCACAGGTTTACTAACTATACTGCAATCAATGTCATTAATTTAAATGAGAAAAAATAATGGGCCAAGTACAGACCCCAGAGTGAACACAACTGATGGCCTTACTCCACACGGAGCATTCTCCTCTAATCTGTCCTCTTTGTCTCCTATCAGTTAACCAACTTGAGATCCAGTTTTGTACGTTAGATGTACAATTCAACCCTCACCAAAATGCACTTCTGGCTTGTATGAGAGTACTAGTAATTAATGGACATCACGGTTGTCAAGGGACAGAAGTATGAAATAAATGTGCTGCATTAAGGGTGGTTTTAAGAAAATATTTTTAAGTGGCATTTTCACAATTAATAGCAGTGTCATTGAGCCTTGATTACTGCAATTTGTACATGCTCTAATTCTTTTAATTTCATGCCATGAATAAAAAATGACTTTCCTTTAGTGAATAATTATGTCTTTTAGTAATTAATTTAGGTCTTTTAATATTAATTAATACAGCATGTATTTTATGCTAACCTGAGATACCTTTCTTGCTACTCCTAATACTACAGATGGGCAAGATATTAAATACATATGGTGCCAATAACACTTTTTTTCAGCATATGTGTCTTCTTCAGTTTTATAATCTCAATTGTCCGAACAACTTTTTTCTTCTTTTCACCTCTTATTTACTAGATTCCCCAATGCTGAGCAACAGTTTCCAATTTCTGCTACAGATTTCATAAACATACCTAAATAACCTGAAAGATACCAGAATCCTTTTAATGGTGAGTTGGAAATATAAAATCTTTTTTATATGCAAAGTATCAACATATTCAGAATGCTGCAACCTGAGTCTTGAAACGACAACATGGCCCCTCGCTTGGTTTGTCTACACTGACTTCCTGTCTGATATCTAATCTTATTTAAAACTGCTAATGCAGAACTCTTAACCAATGAACGACGGGGAAAGGCAGTTCCTAAATTCAAAAGCATGACCCCTAGTGAAGGAGCTTCTGGTTTGTGGACTACTTTTGTTTTCCACAGTTTTTTATTTAACAATATTTTAGCAAAAAATACATAGTTTTTGCACATTGCTAGCACATGACTGAATGATTTGAGGTATGGATTATTAGACATGAGCAACAAGATGTTTTTCATGGATATTTTTGATATTGTTTGCAGTTGTCTTGTTCTATCAGAAAACTTGCTCTATTTTTTTCCCTGAAAACTTGACATTAAACTTTTGTTGGTCACCAATACAAACTACATGGGGTAAGTAACATATTAAAAAATATCCTTTAACTTCTTCTTTCTTTAGGGTTTGCCACAGCAGATCATCTTCTTCCATATCTTTCTGTCCTCTGCATCTTGTTCTGTTACACCCATCACCTGCATGTCCCCTCTCACCACATCCATAAACCTTCGCTTAGTCCTTCCTCTTTTCCTTTTCCCTGGCAGCTCTATTCTTAGCATCCTTCTTCCAATATACCCAGCATCTCCCCTCTGCACATGTCCAAACCAATGCAATCTTGCCTCTCTGACTTTGTCTCCCAACCGTCCAACTTGAGCCGACCCTCTAATGTACTCATGTCTAATTCTATCCATCCTCGTCACACCCAGTGAAAATCTTAGCATCTTTAACTCTGCTACCTCCAGCTCTGTCTCCTGCTTTCTGGTCAGTGTCACCGTCTCCAACCCATATAACATAGCTGGTCTCACTACCGTCCTGTAGACCTTCCCTTTCACTCTTGCTGATACCTGTCTGTCACAAATCACTCCTGACACTCTTCTCCACCCTTTCCACCCTGCATGCACTCTCTTTTTCACCTCTCTTCCACAATCCCCATTATTCTGTAATGTTAATCCCAAGTATTTAAATTCATCCACCTTCGCCAACTCTACTCCCTGCATCCTCACCATTCCACTGACCTCCCTCTCATTTACACACATATATTCTGTCTTGTTCCTACTGACCTTCATTCCTCTCCTCTCTAGAGCATATCTCCACCTCTCCAGGGTCTCCTCAACCTGCTCCCTACTATCGCTACAGATCACAATGTCATCAGCAAACATCATAGTCCACGGGGACTCCTGTCTAATCTCGTCTGTCAACCTGTCCATCACCGTTGCAAATGAGAAAGGGCTCAGAGCTGATCCCTGATGTAATCCCACCTCCACCTTGAATGCATCCGTCACTCCTACCGCAGACTTCACGACTGTCACACTTCCCTCGTACATATCCTGTACAACTCTTATGTACTTCTCTGCCACTCCCGACTTCCTCATACAATATCACAGCTCCTCTTGAGGCACCCTATCATATGCTTTCTCCAGGTCCACAAAGACACAATGCAACTCCTTCTGGCCTTCTCTAAACTTCTCCATCAACATCCTCAGAGCAAACATTGCATCTGTGGTGCTCTTTCTTGGCATGAAACCATACTGCTGCTCACTAATCGTATCTATCTATCTATCTATCTATCTAATCATCACCTCACTTCTTAACCTAGAGTCCACTTCTCTTTCCCATAACTTCATGCTGTGGCTCATAAATTTTATTCCCCTGTACTGTAGTTACTGCAGTCCTGCACGTCCCCCTTATTCTTAAATATCCGCACCAGTACACTTCTTTCTCCATTCCTCAGGCATCCTCTCACTTTCCAAGATTCCATTAAACAATCTGGTTAAAAACTCCACTGCCATCTCTCCTAAACACCTCCATGCTTCCATAGGTACAGTATGTCATCTGGACCAACAGGTTTCCATTCTTCATCCTCTTCATAGCTGTCCTTACTTCACCCTTGCTAATCCGTTGCACTTCCTGATTCACTATCTCCACATCATCCAACCTCTTCTCTCTCTCATTCTCTTCATTCATCAGCCTCTCAAAGTACTCTTTCCATCTGCTCAACACACTTTCCTTGCTTGTGAGTACGTTTCCATCTTTATCCTTTATCACCCTAACCTGCCGCACATCTTTCCCAGCTCGGTCCCTCTGTCTAGCCAGTCTGTACAGGTCCTTTTCTCCCTCCTTAGTGTTCATCCTCTCATACAACTCATCATATGCCTTTTCTTTAGCCTTCACCACCTTTCTCTTCACCTTGCACCTTATCTCCTTGTACTCTTGTCTACTTTCTGCATCTCTCTGACTATCTCACTTCTCCTTTGCCATCCTCTTCCTCTGTATACTCTCCTGTAGTTCCTCATTCCACCACCAGGTTTCCTTTTCCTCCTTCCTCTTGCCAAGCACCCTTATTGTTGTCACCCTTACTATATCTGCTGTAGTTTCCCAGCTGTCTGGTAACTCTTCACTGCCACCCAGTGCCTGTCTCACCTCCTCCCTAAACTCAACCTTGCAGTCTTCATTTTTCAACTTCCACTATTTGATCCTTGGCGCTGCCCTCACTCTCTTCTTCTTCTTGATCTCCAATGTCATCCTACAGACCACCGTCCTATGCTGCTTAACTGCACTTTCCCCTGCCACCACTTTGCAGTCTTCAATCTCCTTCAGATCAACTCTTCTGCATAAGATGTAATCTACCTGTGTGCATCTTCCTCCACTCTTGTATGTAACCCTATGTTCCTCCCTCTTCTTAAAATACGTATTCACCACAGCCATGTCCATCCTTTTGGCAAAATCCACTGTCCTCTGACCTTCTTCATTCCTCTCTTTGCCACCATACCTACCCATCACCTCCTTGTCTCCACTGTTCCCTTCACCAACATGCCCATTGAAATCCGCTTCAATCACCACTTTCTGTCCCTTGGGTACACTGTTCATCACTTCATCCAACTCACTCCAAAAATCTTCTATCTCACCCATTGCACACCCAACTTGCAGTGCATATGCACTAACAAGATTCATCATCACACCTCCAATTACCAGCTTCATAATCATTACTCTGCCTAACACTCTTTTCCCCTCCAAATCACTCTTGACATACTGTTCCTTCAGAATAACTCCTACCACATTTTTCCTCCCATCCACACCATGATAGAACAATTTGAATCCACCTCTGATCCACCTGGCCTTACTCCCCTTCCATTTAGTTTCTTGTACGCACAATATATCATCCTTCCTTCTCTCCATCATATCTGCTAACTCTCTCCCCTTACCAGTCACACTGCCAACATTCAAAGTTCCTACCCTCAGTTCCACTCTCTTTACTTTCCTCCTCTCCTCCTGCCTCTGGACACGTCTCCCCACTCTTCTACTCCTTCTTCGACCAACAGTAGCTCAATTTTCGCCAGCACCCTGTTGGCTAACAGTACTGGTGGCGGTCGTTGTTAACCCGGGGCTTGACCAGTCCGGTATGGAAATTTGTATTGTTGTCCGCATATTGATTTGGCAAAATTTTACACCGCATGCCCTTCCTGACTTAACCCTCCTCATTTATCCGGGCTTGGGACTGGCATGAAGAAACACACTGGTTTGTGCATCCAACTACAAAGGTTAATATAGTCACAGAAATCCACCAAGCTGTACCAGATCCTTCCAGAGGAGGTTCCAGAGTTCCTTAAAATGTTCTTTCCCCCTCTTGAAAACCTCACAGTGTTAAGTCAATAGCCCCCCTGCACCCCCATACTCTCCTCATAGAGTTCCTGATGTGTTAAATGGATTCCTAGAAACTATTCTAGAGTGTCTGAAGATATCAAAAGCCATCAAGTCATACAAGCTCCTCTTCCTTGCCAAGGCTTCAGCTGTAAGAAAGATACTTTCTTTCCATGTTTTGTCTAGTTATGTCTCTGCAGAGTACTCATAATACTTTTCTCAACATTAACATTTGCCATTAGAATGTTTACAAGAAAGCTTTAAATTCATCCATCTATTATTTGAATCCACTTAATCCAAGTTTAGGGTCATTAGGAGCTATAGTCTATTGCAATGACATTGGCCATAAGACTGGAGCCAACCTTGTACTGGGTGCCATTTTATCATAGTGCACATTCAAAGTCATAAATCTCAACTCACTTAGCTGTCCAAAGAGGAGTATCTGGAGAAAAATCAAGAAAATGAAATTCATTATTGTGCCACCCCAAGGAGAAATTGTTGTGAGAGAAACATGAATGAATTACTAATATTACAAAGTCCACATTATCTCATTCATGTAGACACTTTCCAAAACACCACAATATTTTACTACCAGTAAATACTTTTATAATGGGCATATTATATACAGTCAGATCTATAAGTAATTGGACAGTGAGACAATTTCCATAGTTTTGGCTCTGTACACCACCACAATGCATTGGAAGCAAAGCAGTCAAGTTGTGATTGAAGTACAGTATAGACGTTCAACTTTAATTCAAGATGTTTAACAAAAATATTGTATGATTAAGGTGGATTGGCAATTCTAAATTGGCCCTAGTGTGTGCTTGGTGTGTGGGTGGGTTTGTGTGTGTCCTGCGGTGGGTTGGCACCCTGCCCGGGATTGTTTCCTGCCTTGTGCCCTGTGTTGGCTGGGATTGGCTCCAGCAGACCCCCGTGACCCTGTGTTTGGATTCAGTGGATTTGAAAATGGATGGATGGATGGATGGATGGATGTATGATTAGAAGACAGACACTTTTATACATGGACCTCCTTCACATTTATGAATGTTCATAGAAATCTGTATGAAACTTGACACTATTTTAAGGAGAGTATCTATGATTGGAATTTTGGTGAAGCTTGTGCTTTATGGAATCAAATTAAGCTACTTTCATGTATAGTTAAAGTCAAGTTAATTGAATGTCCTTATTAGTACTGTTTTATACTCTGGAAAAGTATTTTATTTTAATTAACACACTGTAGGTTTGTCTGTGATGTTTATAAACAGCTTTAAATTCATTAAAAGATGCACATACCCTTCATTGTCAAATTACACACTAAAAATAGAAATGTATTGTTAAATTATGCAGGCGTGTACAAGTAGCTTGTTTAGCATGTGGTGAACAGCATTTAATTAAAAGAAGAAAACCCTATACAAAACCACGGCATCTGAAGTTTTTTAAACAAAAACATTTTTTGTTTTTATTAATTGTAAATATATGTTAAAGACAAATAAAACTGTTGAGTAGTCTTAGAAAGGTGAGGCGTTTCTCAGATTTGAAGTAGCAGATTCTATTAACGCCTGTATGCAGAAAACCAATAAAAAATTCCATCTTTGTGTGCATTTATGTAAATTGTATGGTGTGAGAGATGTCACATCAGTCTAGTGGTTAGTACTGTTGCCTCATAGATCATGGCGTTCAATCCCGCACCCAGGATTTGTCTGTGTAGAGTCTGCACACTCTTCCCTTTTCTGCATTGGGTATATTTTCTCATCTTCATTGACTCCATGGACTTTTCTCCCACATTTTGATAGTCATGCCTGACGGACTTTCTGGAAGTTCTAAATTGATGGCACAGAGCTGACACACAAAAAAATCACCAGGGTCTCCTTTAATTAAGCATGCTGTTATTTCCCAGTTTCTGTGTTTTGATGTCAATCCAGAAATTTCAAATTTGCTTGACTTCTCATTGCAAGGTTAGGTTTGCTACATTTTTCAGTTTTGTATTTTGAAGTACAAACATTCCAGTGAATTCAAGCCAGAAATAGGCTTGTAAATATTGTAAATAGACCTTTTTTGCTTCTGGTAATCCCTTTCTTCATTTATGTATTTCGCTGATGGTGCTGGCTGCATTTCCCATGTAAACCTATAAGTTATAATCCAATAGAAATCGATTCATTTAACTCTTCAAGTGCATTTGTTGAAACTTTGCCAGGATTTCATTTTAAATTTTATAGAGTATATATTGTAGTATTTTTGTGTGTTATATTCCAGCATTATCTCCTGCCATTTGGACAGAATGAGATTGAATAAACACAGTAAGTAGAGACTGTAAGTGTTAATTTCAGCACTGGGGGAAAGCAAATGGAAAAAATCAAGACGTAAGAATGTTACAGTTTGCAAATATTTTAGATGGAATTAGAAAGAGAACTTATATGCTGGTGGCACGGTGGCGCAGTGGGTAGCACTGCTGCCTCGCAGTAAGTAGACCTGGGTTCTCTTCCCGGGTCCTCCCTGCGTGGAGTTTGCATGTTCTCCCCGTGTCTGCGTGGGTTTCCTCTGGGCGCTCCGGTTTCCTCCCACAGTCCAAAGACATGCAGGTTAGGTGGATTGGCAATTCTAAATTGTCCCTAGTGTGTGCTTGGTGTGTGGGTGTGTGTGTGCCCTGCGGTGGGCTGGCGCCCTGCTGGGGTTTGTTTCCTGCCTTGCGCCCTGTGTTGGCTGGGATTGGCTCCAGCAGACCCCCGTGGCCCTGTAGTTAGGATATAGCGGGTTGGATAATGGATGGATGGATGGATGGACTTATGTGCTAAACCTCATGTTACTGGCCAGTTTGTAACTATATTTGCCTGCAGGCCTGGTGTGGTCTTGGAGAGGACCTAGTGTCTAATAGGTCTTCCAGTTATTGCAAAACTTGTTTATTCATTGCTTGAGGTAACATTCTTAACTTGTTACTGATTGTTTGAACAGATCATTTAATGAGATCAGTAAAGAATTCATCTGGGACACGATGTGTATTTGACCTTTTAATTGTAATTTATTGTTTGTAATTATTTTTTTGCCAAAATATTACATGAAAACACATTGAGACTATATTTTATTTAAATAAATAATGAATCTACAGACTCATTCTGCATAGACATTTACAGTACAGTTACATAATGGAAAGCAATATAAATGAACCCGCACAGGCTATCCAACAGTGCTGAGTGACAGAAGGCTCCAGGAAGAAATCAAGATAAACTGAATTATTATTTAAATAATGAAAAAATGGTCAATTTTGTCAAAAGGAATGATTACAAGATAGGCTTATTAAAATGCCAGATTCCAATATGTGTTTTCTGTTCCTGCTTCAAAACAGTGTGAAGAAAGATCAGACTGTCAAATTTAAATAGGAATGACTTTTGAAGAATTGTTTTTATATCTGCTAAAAGTGACAGGTATCCTACTCTTCCTTCTACCACCCCCATATACTGATAGAATTAGAGACTAATAAAATAGCAGAGGTATTGTATGATTGCCATTCACATACACAATTAACAATACCTATTTAACAATCACTTTTAACTATGCCTCTTAAATCTTACATTATAAAGAACATCTGTGGTTTTAGGCCTGTAATGTAAAACAAGATTTTAATGTATATTACTAGTGGCACTTTATGCTGTGCCATCTGCTTTTTAAAGTATAAATTTATTACAGCTAGGTTGCCATCCTTCTTGGCTTTTTAAAACACTGAATGTATGTATTTTGTAAAATAAATACTGTCATGTGATCAGCCCATTGTGTTTAAAATGAACAATTAGCTCTGAATTCCAAAAACTTCATGCCAGCTGATCAGATTTCATAGAATTTGTTTAATTTTTGTGATATATTTTAAGTGTGAAATGGTGTACATATCAGACCAAAAGAGAGAAAAAAAAACATAGTTAGAAATCAATCTTTATCTTTCCGTGGTTAGCACAATTAAAAGATGCTTTATGAGACAAATAAGAATTCAAGAAATAACAAGAAGATACCAAGAGAGACTAAAGATAATACACACTGTATAAAATGCACTTAGAAATATTTAGATTATATTGCCATTACTCCTATAGTGATGCAATAGAATAATGTGGTTGATTAAGTACTGTAGAGCTAAAAAATAAAAAAAGTCTAAACAGAACTGATATGGCAACCTGCACCCACCGATAATAGTCCCAAACTACATTTAACTAATGTCTTAACCAGTTTTTCCATTAATCAGCTGAATGAATAAGAGGAAATGAGATCCTAAACTTTATAGGTTACATCTGAAAAATCTACTGTACACACGTAACGCATGACTACCACATACGGTCTATTTCACATTTTCAGCTGTTGAGTATCGTGCCTTACACATCTTTAACACTGGCAACTCACTGGTTGTACATGTTACCCCAAAATTGGTGGTAAACATAATTTTTCTGTTATTTTTTAAAAATTATTGATAATTTAAGGAGTAATATGGACGTGTGAGAAAAAATGACCCAAGAAAAAAACTTTCATTTTTTTTAGAAAATTTGCTTATTATTATCCTTTTTACTGTGTATGGAAGATAATGTTTGTAAAACAGTGCACACCATCTAACATCTAACATGACATTGGTCTGCAGGATTAGTCAATGGAAGAGCAGGATACACATTGACGGCAACTGATCTCATGCCCTGTGTGAACTTGGGCACTTGATGTTCATGTTCTGCTATTTATTGGTTGTCCTTTGGTTGATCTAGACTAGTATCATAAGCCTAATGGTAATAATAATAATAATAATAAGAAGAAGAAGACATTACATTTATATAGCACTTTTCAAGACACTCAAAATGCTTTACACAGAGAGTGGAGAGCCTCTTCAACCACCTCCAATGGATGATGTGACAACAGCCATTTTGTGCAAGTATGCATCAGTTTTTAAGTGCTGCGTGGCTGAGGGAAATAATTGCCAATAAGTTGTCAATAGGCACAGGGGATGACTAGGGGACCAGAACAACCAGGCTGCGATGGATAATTTGGCTAGGACATCAGGAAACACCAGACTCTTTTTACGAAACATGCACAGGGATCTTTTAGGACCAGAGGGAGTCAGGACCTCATTTTTATATTGCACAACTGTGCCATTTTTGTAGCACAGTGCCCCCGCCACTGTACTGGGGCATTGGCATCCACACACAAACCACAGGGTAAGCACCCTCTCCTGGTCTCATAAACACCTCTTCAACTTTGCCTTCCTAAGCAACATTTTTTCAATTTTTCATCATATGCTTGATATAACTGCTTGTCAAAACAAATATTGCTTTATGTTGTATCACACGGCCTTTGTGTTTCCAACTCATTGGGCCATCCAGTGTTCACTGGCGTGTGCCCACATGTACAACCTCAATTTTCCAGTTTAACAATTGGGCTTGAAAGCTGGAGCCCCTTGTTCTTTTTTTTATCACACATTACGGTTTGAGCTTTCCTCAGTCAAGACCATGCAGCACAAACCAGCAAAGAGGTATGAGACGTTCTATAGCATTTCCTCCCTTAAATGAAGCCACAAAAGTTGTCAAAATAAAAAAGCAAATCAGTATGAGGAATGCATCAAACACAAGCCATTAAGCAGGTCAGAATGAGGCTGAATGACACATTAATCTTTACCTATCACTGAGGAGAATGTAATGATGGTGCTAGATGTTAGAAAATGTGCACATTCCATAGCATTCAGGTATATTTTTCATGTCTAAGAGAGAGACGCTGACAGCTGGTAAGTGCAACACCCTAAAAACCTTTTTTATTGTCTCCTTTTCTTTTACACCTCTCAGACCAAAGCAATCAAGCTCATCTCACAAAATGCAGACCCACAGCACATGGCTGTATAATCGAACCATGCAATTAATATCACAGTGCACATACAGTATATAACAATATTTGGGGAGTGAATTAACTGATTTGAAAGTCAGAGCATTTAAATTTTATTTTTGTTACCTCATCTGTCAGTTATAACATTTCTGTTTATTAATTTTTTTGTAATAATAGGTTGCATAAACAAAAATAAAAGCAGTAATGGAATGCAATTACATGTATTAGAGGACTACACTAAACACTTGCTTTTTAACTGTGCCTTGCAATATTATATAATTGTAAAAGAGCTCAATCAGGATTGTGATGGCTCCATAGCTTCAATTGAAAGCAGATTCCAATTCAAATGATCTAAAACGGCATTGATTGATGTTCTTATATTAATTTTTGGTTGTGGAGGTTCTGTGACTAAGTGTATTTGAAATTTCTTGGACAAAACATTTTTGCAAGACATACCCAAAGAGTTCAAATCTGTTGAAGTCTCAAGATACAGTTGATAGCTGCTTTAGACCACGGTGGAGAGCAGGTCTGAAGCTTTAATGATAGATTATAGCATCAAAGAAACAATTAATCATTATAATGTGACTTACACCATTTATCACACAATTGGCTACATTACTTATGGTTTTCCAATTGGAGCACAGGCAGGTCAAGTGATTTGCTCATCGTCACATGTCAGTACTGGGATTTGAACCCAAAGTCCAAAGCCTTGACCACTACACCACACTGCCTGCTATATTGCACCCATGAGGTAGTTTTTAATGTAACATAAATACTGAGCATATGTTTGTTTGCTCTACGTTTACAGAGCAATGTTTACAATACAATACAATACAGTTTATTTTTGTATAGCCCAAAATCACATAGGAAGTGGCGCAATGGGCTTTAACAGGCCCTGGCTCTTGACAGCCCCCCAGCCTTGACTCTCTAAGAAGACGAGGAAAAACTCCCAAAAAAAACCTTGTAGGGAAAAATGGAAGAAACCTTGGGAAAGGCAGTTCAAAGAGAGACCCCTTTCCAGGTAGGTTGGGCGTGCAGTGGGTGTCAAAAGAAGGGGGTCAATACAATACAATACAATACACAGAACAGAACAAATCCTCAATAAAAAAATAAAAAAATTTTTTAGAAGTACAGAGCAGTAGATGATATCACATAATAAGATTTAGATAATTTTAGACTCCTGGAGACCTCATCCATCAAGCTGCCTCCCCCATTTGGCCATTCCACGGCTGAAACAGTGCTGGGCCAGCCAATCCGATGAAAGGACTCCTCTTTCTCACGATTCCTGCGATCCTCCATCAGGGATGACTTTACTTTAGGCAGGCAAAACAACTTGGCAGGTGGGCCGTTTTACCAACTGCCACATTTGAGTACCGAGAAGAGAAACAGAATAGGTGAGGGTAATTTACCTAATTTCTTTCACCTTACATAAATTTCTAGATAAGTGACTTTTTTATTTTATTTGTTACTTCAAACAGCAGGAGAAATGAGCAGATGTACTGTATATGCGACTTATATGCATGTGGCTCTGTCGGCTTTTCACTAACTTTACCATTAGAAGTGGCTGTCGGATGAGTAAAAGACAAATAAAATAGGAAAAGATGTAAAATATAAAAGCTGAAATGACCTTTCTCAAGATGACTTTGAAACAGTAAACTTATCTGTAATTGAAGTTGTACCAAATGTTTCCCTCTTTTCAAAGGGAAATTTTGAACAGCACACTGTATTTGAAATATCTCAATGAAAATGTAACTTTCCTGACAAACATTCTTGCATAATAAGTGTGCCAAATTTCAGCAAAAGTGCCACTTGGAGCTGAGTAGTCAGACAGACATGGCAAACACAGTTGGTGCTATTCACATTACACGTAAAGATGCCTGAAAAGCTGCCAAAGAAGCCTTACGAGTGCTCTGTCTATGTTGTGGAAAAGACACCACTAGTATGATGCTACTGTTTCAAACAAGGCCAGGATCATGGCCTTGCAGAAAGAACAGGTATGTAGATAATTATTTTTTCAACTGTTTACTGGCCTTGTGCTGTCTAGTGAACACTTGGACTCAAGGTGGTTAGTGTTGCTACCAGACAGTCCCAGAGTCTTGTGTCTAACCTGTGCAGGGAGAGTAGTTTGCATGTTATTTCCATGTTACTGTGGCTTTGCCTTTCTCACCTCAAGGATGTTCAGGTCTACATTTGAGGTGCTGAAGTTTCAATTTAGACAATTCATAGGCAATATATTTTCCTTGGCAGTGGGTGATTGCAAGGTACTGAATTCACTTAATGTTTGAATCTATATTGGCGTATTTTGTCAGACAGTGACATCAATCGAGATAGACCGAGCACCAGCATTCCATAGAATGACTGATTTTTGTGACATAAAAGGTGTATGCACTTGCATATTTCAATAGTCATTAGCAAAAAAGAAACACGTATTATCAATTAAGAGAGTTAATGTTGACATTAGAGAGGTCTGCACATAAGAAGTTGTGGTGTTTTCAGGCCAGAAAAGCAATTGGAAGTGTTTACATTTAGATTTAATAGACTCACAAAATGTATTTTCCATTGCATTTAGTCATAACAGAAAAAGTAGCTTTTCTCAATTTGTTTAAAATAGTCATTTATCATTTTGAAAGTTTTCATTTCTTGGTTCTAATGACTACATAATTCCTAGAGGTAAAACTGTTTAAAAAAAAATGCATCATCATCTGTCAAACAGTTGTGTAATTGGCTATCCTAAAATTAAAGAGAGGCCTCCAAAACAAAAGAACTTAGGAGACTGCAGCCAGAAATGACAAAATGCTAATGCAATTATATGCCTAATTTATGTCTTACATTTCTGGCAAATATCAGACTACAATTTCATTCAGTTTTGACGGAGTGATGATTTAAACACTTTGGCCACCAATTTCAAACAGGCTGTTTTAGGCGATCATAACAGTAAATCACACAGAATCCAGAGCAGGCATTTAGAAGTGAAATTACTGGCACATTTCTTTGCTGATAGGTGCAAGAGACTGTGTTTTGAAGACATAAATGAAGATCACATATCTGCCTGTGTTGGAATCACTGGTGTGTGGCTTCTAATATGATCATTTTATCAATTCGAGTGAAACATATCTGTGACCTTCACAAATCATTTTTGTGATATGTTTCTGTAGTAGCTCAGACAGTACAAAACACTAAAGAAAATTAAATGATTGCTTATTTTCAAGTTATTGGATGAAAATGTAAAATTCTGGTCAGGTGAATGTGACTTTAATACACAGGTCCTTATGGTTTGTTTTATGAGTTTAAATAATGGAGCAGGCATTTGTAAGTAAAATAATTGTTGTGTTTCTTTACAGAAGATTGCAAGGGATTGTAGTTTAAAAGTTTGTGTCTCTGACTGTATCTTAACAACCAAATCAGAACATGTTTAATAATATACAATGTATAAAATATAATATATACAATAATATACAAACCCGGAACAGAAAGATTTTTTTTTGTTTACTGATATGTTCATGGGATTAAGTAAATGATAATTATGTATATATATATATATATATATATATATATATATATATTGTCACACACGTGCAAGTTGGAGGCAGTCAAAGAGCCTAAAGGTGAGTGAATTATCGCGAGACAGAGGGTCATCACGTGGTACTTACCTGAATCTCTCTCATTCTACAGAAAGTCAGAAGAAAAATAAGGATCTCCATTTCCGGGTTCAAAATGGCCGCAATGACGTCACTTCTGGCCAATCCCACTTCCCTATTCCCACTTCCGGTTCCGCAATCCTCCACTTCTGTCGACTCCTGATGATGTTGGTTCCGCTTCCTGTCTCCAATCGTCACTTCCTGCCAACCATTTCCTGTCCCATCATTCCTTGTCATATAAAAATGGCATTTTGTGTGTAGTAAAGTGTTCGTTATTATTTACAAGTTACGAATCAATTTCTTTACTATTGTCTGGACGACAATATACGGGGACGGTCCCCAAATCTTTTTCTGTGTTTTTGAAGTTTTGTTTTCTTCCAGACTGACTTTCACAATTGGCATAGCTAGCAGGATTGTTTTTCGAAAGTTTAAAAGATGTCGGAAGAACAGGACCCTAATACAGTCTTGAGTACCATCATGGGTGATCTCCGCACCTTAAAAATCCAGATGAGCGAAACGTGGACCCAACTAGCGGAAGCCGAGGCTTGTTCCATTGCTGGTGTACGGATGGAGGTCGCTCTGTCACAACCCATTCAGTTAACGACACTGACTGAATCGGATGACATTGAGACATATTTTTTGATTTTTGCATAGCCGAGGTCGGAATGGGCGTACCAACTGGCTCCCTATCTGAAGGAGATGGCGCAGAGGGCTTACTATGACTTAACTGAGGAGCAGGCTGCTGACTACGACGCTCTAAAAATGGAGGTTTTGAAACGCTACGGCGTATCTCTGGAGCAGCAGGCGAGAGAATGGAGGGAGTGGCAATTCGATCCTGAGAGGCCATTAAGAACCCAGGGCTTTGAAGCTTGGGGAAAAGTCTGTCGCTGGCTAAGGCCAAATATAAATACCTCCCATAAAATGGCCGAGCTCCTGGAGTGTGAGACCTTTGTGAATGCCCTCCCTGACCATATCACCCAGCAAGTCCAGAAGCATAATTTCAAGAATATGGATTCCTTGATTCAAATCGCGGAGTGTCATTGGGCGGCCTGTAAATCAGGGCGGCCGGAAGGGTTTTCTCAACGAACCCAACAGGTACGTGGGGCAGCCCCTGAGCCCATCCGACAAACTCCCGAACCTGCAGTCCATAAAAGGGACAGACCAGCCGGTCTTCCTTGCTGTTTCAAGTGTGGAGAGATCGGACATCTGTCTCCCAACTGCCATTACGAGCCTATGGATTGTTCATTAGGAAAGGGAGAAAGGTATTGCGCCACAGTGACTAACCCTTTGTCTCTTCCATATACAGGTGCAGTTATTATAAATGGCAGGAAGGTAAGGGTGATGTTTGATTCCAGGAGTAACATTTCTATTGTTGCTGCCCGTTTTGTTTTACCACAACAATGGACTAAAATTAAAACTAGTCTGAAGTGTATTCATGGGGACATCCAGTATTATAAAACAGCCAGATGTGTGGTGTCTGTGAACCAGAATTTAACTAGTATGGCTATGGCTGTATTACCAGTCATCCTAGGAAGAGATTGGAATAAAATTACCAGCGGTAACAACGTAACTGTACCTAAGGAAAATTTGGGGTTAGTAATGGAGAATAATGCTCCGACTGCCTCCACGCCATGTCCCACAGTAGCATGGACCAATATGGGTACCCAGCGAGAAGAAATCGATGTCCGATCATCCTCTGCGGGAGCTAATACAGTTAACGTGGAGGACGTGGAGGCAGAAGCCCCTCCCATTGAGGTCGAAAGAGACCCTTTTCAAGATTTAACTGCCCAATTATTATTAACACCATCATCTTTTAAAAGAGAACAGTGGAACGTTGATTCCTTAAAATTCACTAGGAATGCCATAGTATCTACTGAAGGTTATACAAACATAGATCCCATGCCACTGATGCCGTTCTTTGTAATCAAAAACAAATTATTATATAGAGTGGTAGAACACGGGGGTGAAGTGTGAGCGTTGTTGTTAATTCCATGCACTTTTCAGCTAAAAGTGTGTGAATTGGCACATGCTCACCTTCTAGGAGCCCATTTAGGCTCCAATAAAACATTGAAGAGAATTAAACTCCGATTTTATTGGCTGGGAGTTAATGAGGAGGTCCGGCGATTTTGAACTTCTTGTCCTGAGTGCCAACTTTGCCAGATTCCAAGAAGGACTAGAGCTCCTCTTGTTCTCCTTCCCCTTATAGATATCCCTTTTGAAAAAGTTGGAATTGATCTCGTAGGACCCCTAGAACCCTCTGTTAAAAGGCTTTAAATATATTCTAGTCCTAGTGGATTATGCCACTCGTTTCCCTGAAGCTGTTCCTTTGCGCTCAGCTAATACAAAAAATATCGCACGGGAATTGGTAGGGATATTCACTCGTGTTGGGATCCGCAAAGAAGTTTTAATGGACCAAGGGACTCCCTTCACTTTGGAAACGTTCAGGGAAGTTGCCAAATTACTCAGAATAAAACATCTGAAAACTTCTGTCTACCATCCCCAAACTGACGGGCTGGTAGAACGTTTTAATCAAATGTTAAAACAGATGTTAGAAACTGGGACCAGTTACTTCCTCTCATTTTATTTGCTTAACGGGAAGTTCCTCAGACCTCTACGGGGTTTTCTCCTTTTGAACTGTTGTATGGAAGACAACCCAGAGGACTTTTGGATATGCTAAAAGAAGGTTGGGAAGAGGAGTTCCTCCCTACTTCAAACATTCTTGAATATATCGCACAATTACGCGATAGATTGGAGAAAATCAGACCTATTCTAAAAGAGTATTTGGAAAAAGCACAAGCAGCGCAGTCACGTTATTACAATAGAAATACCACCATTCAGGAATTTGTCCCGGGTGATCGTTTTATGGTATTAGTCCCAACTTCTCATTCAAAATTGTTAGCACATTGGCAAGGCCCGTATGAAATTAAGGAAAGGAAAGAACTCGTCTACTATTTGGTTAAACAACATAATCGTCGACCGAGTGAGCGTGTTTATGATATCAATTTGCTGAAACCGTGGAAGGATAGAAACCTTGATCTCCCCACCGGACAGCCTAGTTCGCTTTTTATGTCCTGTGCCCATCTTAATTTTGGTCCCAATTTGACGTATGAACAATGACAAGATCTCGAAAGGGCTATCTTGTCTGTACCCAAAGTTGCGGATGAAATACCGGGACGAACTGTGCTGATTGTTCATGATATCATTACTGACCCTGGAGTGATTGTCAGAGAGAGACCCTATAGGCTCCCGGAAGCAAAGAAAGCAGAAGTAGAGTTGGAGATTAAGCGAATGCTAGAATTAGGGGTTATTGAAGAAAGTTATAGCCCTTGGTCTAGTCCAATTGTCTTGGTTTCTAAACCTGATGGGTCATGGAGGTTCTGTAGTGACTTTTGTCGACTTAATCAGGTCTCTAAATCTGATGCGTATCCCATGCCGCGAGTGGATGATTTACGGGGAACGCCCAATTCCTAACTACCCTTGACATGACAAAAGGGTATTGGCAAATTCCCTTAACGGATAAGAAAAAAGATAAGATTTAAAGAAAAAAACGCTTAGTACACCCAGTGGACATTGGCAATACAGGGTTCTTCCTTTTGGTTTGCACGGGGCACCAACTACTTTTCAACGTCTGGTAGACACACTGCTACGGCCCCACAATTCCTATTGTGCTGCCTACCTGGATGACGTAGTCATTTATTCCGGCACATGGAAGGATCATGTATGGCAGGTTCAAACAATACTCACCACACTGGCATCAGCAGGGCTTCGTATTAATCCGAAGAAATGTTTTTTTGGATTAAAGGAAGCCAAATATTTGGGCTACCTGGTGGGTGGGGGTGTTGTTAAACCACAATGTAATAAAATTGATGCTATCCTGAATTGGCCCCGTCTGATAAATAAGTGGCAAGTACAAGCATTTTTTGGATTGGCGGGTTATTATTGACGCTTTGTACCGCATTTTTCTGAAATTGCTACACCCTTATCAAATTTAACAAGGAAACGAGCACCTTTAAAAGTGGTATGGGATGATTTGGTTGATAAGGCAATTCAGTGACTTAAAATTGGCCCTTACGTCAGCACCTTTATTGAAATCTCCTAACTTTTCTATTCCTTTTATTCTCCAGACCGACACATCAGCCACAGGATTGGGTGCCGTGCTGAGCCAATGCGTTGACAGTGCTGAACACCCCGTTATATATGTCAGCCGGAGACTGTTGGACCGGAAGACCAAGTATGCTGCGGTGGAGCAAGAAGCCTTGGCGATTAAGTGGGCTATCACATCATTGAGGTACTACCTATTGGGGCGTGAATTTACTCTGGTGACGGATCATGCCGCTTTACAGTGGACGTCTCTTCATCGGGAGTCTGATCCTCGCATCACTAGGTGGCTTTTAGATGTTCAACCTTATCGTTTTAGTGTCACTTATCATAGAGGTTCCTTACAGGCCAACGCAGATGCTCTCTCCCATGTCCACGACCTCTCGGTGCAGGTTGCCCGACCTGATGGGTTGGGGCTGAGGTGGGGGGGGGTCATGTCACACACGTGTGAGTTGGAGGCAGTTAAAGAGCCTAAAGGTGAGTGAATTATTGCAAGACAGAGGGTCATCACGTGGTACTTACCTGAATCTCTCTCATTCTACAGAAAGTCAGAAGAAAAATAAGAATCTCCATTTCCGGGTTCAAAATGGCCGCGATGATGTCACTTCCGGTCAATCCCAATGACGTCACTTCTAGTTCCACAATCCTCCACTTCTGTCGGCTCCTGATGACGTTGGTTCCACTTCCTGTCTCCAATTGTTACCTCTTGCAAACCATTTCCTGCCAACCATTTCCTGTCCCATCATTCCTTGTCATATAAAAACACCATTTTGTGTGTAGTAAAGTGTTCGTTATTCTTTACAAGTTACGAATCAATTTCTTTACTATTGTCTGGACGACAATATACGGGGACGGTCCCCAAATCTTTTTCTGTGTTTTTGAAGTTTTGTTTTCTTCAAGACTGACTTTCACTATATAAATATATATATATATATATATATATATATATATATATATATATATATATATATATATATATATATATATATATATAATACACATTATATGAAATAATTACCATTACTTCCACTGGGCCAGATTCTATTGAAACAGAAGGTGAACTACCACAGTTATGCAGATAACAGGCAGCTTTACTTACCAATAGCACTTGATGACCCTGATCCTCTGACCTCTCTGATCAAATGTCTTACTGTATTTCTGAATGAACGAGTAGTCATTTTCTCAAGCAAAATAAGGAAAAACAGAAACCTCAGTGGTTGACAAAACTGTAAATAACATAACAACAGAAAAAAACTGGAACCCATAAAATTAAAAGTCAAGGTAAAAATGCAAAGAATTTGGCGGTAGAATCTTAACTGAACTTTAAATTGCATATTAACCAGATTACTAGGACTGCATTTTTTTCACTTAATGAACTTAGACCTTCTATATAATAATAGAAGATGAGAAATGAATTCACACTTTTGTTTTCAGTCACCTAAATTACTTTAATTCACTCCTAATGGGACTACCTTAAAAAGATATAAAGTGGTTGCCATTAGTTCAGAAAGCAGTAATGAGAATCTTACCCAGAAAAGGAGAATCTGAGCTCATCTTACATGTTATAGCATCATTACATTTTTCCTAATGACTATTGAAATATGCAAGTGCATACATTTTATGTCACAAAAATCAGTCAAACTATGAAATGCTGGTGCTCGGTCTGTCTCAAACACTTTTCTCTGCTTTCTTTTACAGCTTTTCTGTGGTAGCGTTTTGAATCACCACCTTCTGACCGAGGCACTGTACAGCCACCTGTGATGCTCGAATGCCCAGCTGTCCATGAGACCGACTACATCAAATCCTCTGGGACAATGTTAATGTTTTTTCTGTCTTCTTGTCCATCTGACGTTATCTTCCATCATACATATCTTCGAGATTCAGAATGCAACATTATACACAGGGAGACTCACTCAAAAGAGGCCTGGAATATTCAGTTGTATCTCATGTAAGGATGAAGCAATCTGAACCAAATAAATATGCTATATACCTTGACATACTGTATGTGTAATCGATTGCATTACTTGTGGTGCTGAAAGTGGTTTCCGTTTTCTGCCAGACACATTTCGATGTGGCGCTCCATGTTCCTGAACGTATCGGCAAGCGTCTTGGGGGGAATAGCAGCAATTTCACATTGGATGTTTTCCTTCAAATATTCCACAGTGCAAGGCTTTGTCCGATAGACTTTTCCTTCCAAAGAAAGAATACAATACAATACAGTTTATTTTTGTATAGCCCAAAATCACACAGGAAGTGCCGCAATGGGCTTTAACAGGCCCTGCCTCTTGACAGTCCCCCAGCCTTGACTCTCTAAGAAGACAAGGAAAAACTCCCAAAAAAAAACCTTGTAGGGAAAAAATGGAAGAAACCTTGGGAAAGGCAGTTCAAAGAGAGACCCCTTTCCAGGTAGGTTGGGCATGGAGTGGGTGTCAAAAGAAGGGGGTCAATACAATACAAATGCAGTACACAGAACAGAACAATTCCTCAATATAGTAAGAAATAAAAAATATAAATTTTAGAAGTACAGAGTAGAATTTAACAGTAGATGATATATCCCATAATAAGATTTGGATTTGTGTAGAGTCCTGGAGACCTCATCCTTCAAGCTGCCTCCCCCATTTGGCCATTCCACGGCTGAAACAGTGCTGGGCCAGCCAATCCGATGAAAGGACCCCTCTTTTCCACGATTCCTGCGATCCTCCATCTGGGATGACTTTTCCTTAGGCAGGCAAAACAACTTGGCAGGTGGGCCATGGCACCAAGTGCCACATCTGAGTACCGAGAAGAAAACCAGAATAAGTGAAGGTTAGTATACAATTATAACTGTCATGTTACTTATGTTTAAGTGCTAATGACTAACAACAGAGATGCAGTCTGTACAGTTAATCAGCAGCTCTAGTCAGGATATGCTAAACTGAAGTAGTGAGTCTTCAGCCGGGATTTAAAAGCTGAGACCGAAGGGGCATCTCTTATAGTAGCAGGCAGACCATTCCACAGTTTAGGGGCCCTGTAACTAAAAGCTCGACCTCCCACTGTTATTTTATTAATCCTTGGAATCATAAGCAGACCGGCATCTTGAGATCTTAATGTGCGCACTGGTTTGTAAGTCATGATAAGTTCAGACAAGTAAGCCGGACCTCGACCATTTAATGCTTTATATGTTAAAAAAAGGATTTTGAAATCTGCCCTAAACTTAACCAGGAGCCAATGTAAGGATTTAAGAAGTGGAGTTATGTGTTTGTATTTTCTTGTTCTTGTAATAATTCTTGCACCCGCATTTTGGATTAACTGGAGGCTGTATAAAGAACAGTTTGAACATCCAGTGAACACAGCATTGCAGTAGTCAATCCTACTAGAGATAAATGCATGAATTAGTTTCTCAGAATCCTGTTTATTTAAAAAGCACCTTAATTTCCTAACATTTTTAAGATGGAAGAAACATGTTTTGGACAACTTTGTAATATGCGCTTTAAATGACATGCTAGTGTCAAAGATAACTCCTAGATTGCGGGCTGATTCAGTAAAATTGACTGGGATTCCAACTGAGTTAAATGATGACAAAATATTGTTGTGATCAGCATCATTCCCTCCAACAATTAACATCTCTGTTTTATCTGTGTTTAAAGACAAGTAGTTCTCATTCATCCACTCCTTTGATTCGCTAACACAACTAATTGAAGACAACATTGGAGAAACTTCATTTGATTTAAATGAAAGGTATAACTGGGTGTCATCTGCATACGAGTGAAAATTAACATTATGTTTCCTAATGAGAGATCCCAGTGGAAGCATGTACAGTGAAAACAGTAAAGGTCCCAGTACTGAGCCCTGTGGGACACCATATTGAACTTCTGTGTATAATGATGGAGTATTGTCAGCACATTTCTGTACATATTGGAATCGATTTGATAAGTAAGAACTAAACCAAGCGAGAACGGTGCCTGGTAGCCCAACATCATTTTCTAGCCTGTGTAGTAAAATAGAATGGTCGATGGTGTCAAACGCTGCACTTAAGTCCAACAACATAATTGCAGTGGAGTTTCCTTCATCAGAGGGTATCAGAATGTCGTTTATAACCTGTGTTCGTGCCGTTTCTGTACTATGACCAGTGCGAAAACCAGACTGGAATTTCTCAAATAAATTGTAATGCATAAAGTGTGTCTGAAGCTGACTGGCGACTACTTTTTCTAGTATTTTAGAGAGAAACGGTAAATTTGAAATAGGCCCATAATTATTTAGTATATGTGGGTCAAGGTCTGACTTTTTAAGTAATGGTTTAATGACTGACACTTTTAGTGTATCAGGTACTGTGCCATGCAACAATGAACTACTGATGATGTTTAGGATAGGCGCTGCAAGAACATCCATTGCACTTTTTACTAGTTTTGTTGGCACTGGATCTAGGGAACAAGTAGTGGACTTCATTTTAGAAATTAAACTTAAGACTTCCTGCTCAGTTACAGGATTAAAATTACTAAAGTGCTGAGTGCAATGTGAGACAGGGTCTGCTAAGCTAGTATTTGGTTTGTACTGTGATGCAGAGATCTGGGATCTTATAGTTTTAATTTTCTCATTGAAGAAGTTCATAAAGTCTGTACTGCTAATGTCTGTTGGTATTTTGCACTGTTGATCTGAATTTCCATATGTTAATTTAGCCACTGTTCTAAACAGTGCCCGAGGATTTTTATTATTGCTATCTATTAATGTAGAATAATATTCTGAGCGAGCTTTAAAGAGGGCTTTTTTATATTTATTAACACTCTCTGTCCATGCAATTTGAAAGACATGCAGCTTTGTTGTTCTCCATCTGCACTCCCTAATTTAAGAGCTCGAGTGTTTTCATTAAACCAGGGAGAGTTTCTATGTGCTTTGATCACTTTTGTTTTAAGGGGAGACACTGTGTCCAAAGCATCTCTCAAGGTCACATTATAATGTGATGTAAGCTGATCTAAATTGTTTTCCGTGTTTACATTTGATGTTAACTGATCTAAATGGTTTTCCACAATTACACTCGACTTACTCAAAGTATCTATAAATTCTGAAGCAGAATTACAATCTAGATCTAGAAGTCTGATGGTGTCAGATCAGGCGACCGTGGTGGCCAAAGCCCCTTTGAAATTACTCTGTTGCCGAAGAAGGACTCAATTTCTGCTATAATCCATGCCGATGTGTGACACATTGCTCCATCTTGCTGAAAGTAATCTTCCATTAACTCACGATCATCCAGTTGATTTTGATATTGCTTAAACGAATTGGTGACCCAATAGGTTCACACCATGAAGACACACTGCTCAATATTGAATACCACCATCTTGAGTGACTGAGTGAAGGGGTACGGGCGGTATGCACCCTGAAGTTGCAAATGGAGGTTAAACGTCACAACGGTTGTCCGGCGCCTACCTCATCGCTCTGACATAGGGGCATCCTGGTTTGTTCAAAGCTCCATATACTGAGGAGCACATTGCACGTTGTTTCGTTCAGATTGCTTTGTCCTAGTGAGAGTTATTACAGAATATTCAGGGCCTCTTTTGAGTGAATCTCCCTGTATCAGGACTCTACTGTTGTACCAATTTTGTATCTATGTTATGTAAGCTTGTATTGATTTGTTTTTTATTGCTTGCATTATTATTCTCACCTATTATTATTTGGTTTTTTTTCTTGTAACTGTCTCTTTGACATCTTGTAAAGGACTGCAGTTACATTATGTATATGAAAATGTGTTATAGAAATAAATGTTGTTGTTGTCCTATATTAATAGTTTGAAGGATTGTGAATTAGGTATTTCAAGTTCAATTCAGTCATCTTATTGTGTTACTAACATGCTAGTGCATTCTATGATTAAAACATATTTCATATTCAATTCTTGGTCAATTCAAAGAATCCATATCCTGGGTTAATTTTATGTTAAAATCCATTAGTAGTATTAAAGGGGTTAAACAATATATTTCAACATTATATTAATATCTAGAGCTTTTGCTGTATCGGAAGACAAAAAGACCTCCGGAGATTCTGGAGTCGTGTATATTATATTAAACAAGTTGTTCTCAAACTCAGTCCTCGGGACCCCATGTAGCTGAACATTTTTGTTCTAACAAAATCACAACCAATTTCACAATCAGTAAGTCATTTTAAGATCTATTCAATTTTATTTAATTAGCTGCTCCTTTTTTTCCCTTTGAGGAAACGGAATACAGAGCAGCACAGCAGTGGATTATTTATAAGCATTTATAAACATTTGTGTTTTGGCTGTAGCTTTAAATGTACTTAACTCTCTTTTGTTGTTTTTCTGCTAATTTGTCCTTTGTAGTTTCCTACCTTAATTTTATCATAATAATGAAAACTGAGCAAAAGACATTGAATGTTGAAAGACAGCAGCTACTTCAGAGTTAAACCCATTATAGTGGATTCAGAAAGGATTCAGACCCCTTCACTTTCTACACACTTTATTGTGTTCTAGATTTAATTATAAATGGACACATTTGCCATTTTTCTCCACCAGTCTAAACTCAGTAACCCATAATAAAAAGTGAAAATGTATTTTCAGAAAGTTTTGCAAGTCAAAAATCTGAAATTCACATAAGTTTTCAGACCCTTTGCTATGGCACTGCAGATTGTGGTCAAGTTCCTTCTGCTTGCTTGATTGTCCTTGAGATGTGTCTAGGACTTGATTGAAGCCCACTTGTGGCAAATCAAATTGATTAGGCAAAGTTTAGAAAGACACACACCTGAGAAAATAATCCATCCATCCATTCATTATTCAACCCACTATATCCTACCTAGAGGGTCATAGGGCTGCGAAAATAAGATCCCCACAATTTACACTGCATGTAAGGACAAAAAATAAAGTCATGAAGTCCAAGGAACTCTCTGCAGACCTCTGCGATCAAATTATGGTGAGGCAAAGATCAGGACAAGGGTATAAAACTATTTCTAAAACTTGGAGTGTTTTCTGGGGCACTGTGGCCTTAATAATTATGAAGTGGATGAAGTCTGGAAACATCAGGACTTTTCCTAGAGTTGGCTGTCCAGCCAAACTGAATAACCAGATAATAAGGTCCTTGGTCAGGGAGGTAAGCAAGAACCCAATGGTCACTCAAACAGAGCTTCAAAAGTTCCTTGCTCAGATGGGAGAGCCTGTCAGAAAGTTAACCAACTCAGCAGCACTCCATCAATTACGTGTTTATGGTAGAGTGGTTAACTCCTGCTTGGAGTTTGCCAAACAGTATTTAAAAAACTCTGACAGCATGATGTTTAGATTGTTGGGCAAAAATAGCAAATTTACCCATTTAAAATTAAAAATACAAAATAGTAAAATAGTAAAGTGTGCAAAAAGTGAAGTGGTCTGGTGTGAATACTTTCTGAATCTATTATAGATTTGTAATTTCTGCTTTGACCCCTAAACATACAACCTGGGAAATAACAGGTTGATGTATTAGGATTGGAGTCCAGTTAAAAACATCAGTGGTCTTGAATACAAACCTGAAACCATGTGGCCTAATTCTGAGAACCACTGCACAGGACCATTGTTGAAGATTAGATACCAAGTATTCAGTCAGTCATTTTCCAACCCGCTATATCCTAACACAGGGTCACGGGGGTCTGCTGGAGCCAATCCCAGCCAACACAGGGTGCAAGGTAGGAACAAACCCCGGGCAGTGCATAAGCCCACCGCAGCCAAGTATTCATATATCAAATAAAAAAAATCAAATCAATATTAAATTCAGATTGATCTTTTGATATTACTGATTGAAGTACTTATTCTATTCTTTTAGGTAAATTTTTTGCGAGGGTCTTAACATCATTAAGGAAATTTTCAGTATGAGACGGACTCTAGCAAGTCTTTTTTCCAACTTAGGGTTTTCTGTAAAATTAAGCCTTTCATCACTTTTTCCTCACTAGAAATGGTCATCCATACATTTGTCTCCTCTTGATTGGATTGTTGTAACTGATTATATTGGGGTCAACCTTCTATTGCTCTTTTGAAATTGGTTCCAAATGAAGTAGTTTGACTACTCAGTGGCACAAAGAGAAGAGAGCATATTTCTCCAGTTCTAGCCTGTCTTCACTAGCTTCCTGTTTTTGTATCATATTAGTTTTACGATAGTATTGTTAGTGTTTATTGCACTACATGGACTGGCCCCTTCATATATTGCTGATCTGATTATACAGATCAGTGCGATTATCTGATCAGCACCTGTTGGTGGTTCAACAGTCATGTTTAAAAACATAGGGTGTTTGTGCTTCTTCTTGCGTATAACCCAAGTTATGGAACACATTACCTCTTTTCATCAAATCAGCCTCATCTACCGTATATACTCTCGTTTAAGTTATCCCATGGATAAGTTGGAGCTTGATTTTTACAATATAATTTCCGGTATTTTATAATGTTGGTTGTATAAGTCGAATGCAGAAAACTCATGCTATTGGTCCAAGAGATTGTGACATGCTAAAGCCCACCTGAGAGAGTAATCCCTGACCACACTGCGTTTTTTTTTCTATGTATTGTGCCTACGTGACCACACAGTAATATCCAAACTATTCTGAAGCGGCGTTTGCACTGTTTTGCATTTTTTTATATCTCACACCCTCATACACCTTTATCGTAAGAGCATCCCTTATGTACGATGGAGTGTTTGATCAGAAGAATATATGAAGCTGGTTTTAAATTAAAAGTCATTGAAGTGGCGAAAGAAATTGGTAACTGCGCTGCTGCAACAAAATTTGATGTGTCTGAGAAACTGGTGCGAGATTGGAGGAAACAAGATATAAAAAAAAAAACAAAAAAAAACTAAGTGTCGTATTTTTGAACGGGTGTACAAGTCGGGGTCTGATTTTATGATCGATTTTTTGGGTTTCAAGACCCGACTTATACGCGAGTATATACGGTATTAAATCGTTTAAATTTGGCCTTTAAATGAATTGTTAATGTGTTATTATGAATGTTTTTATATTATACTTGAGTTGTATTATTTTATTTTTTTGTTTTCCTAATTTTTATACTCCTGTACTCCTTGTCAACGTCGGTTGTTTTAAAAAATGTGCTTTATAATTAAAACGTACTTACTTTTTCTTTGAGATGCAATGTCTTCAACAGAATTTCATTTTCTGTAGTTTCAGCAAAGATTGTAGACAAAAATGAAAACTTGAAAATTCAGCTGGATAGATAACCCCATATCTCTGGGTTTCTTACCCTAGTTACTAGGGTGTTGTACCACGTTAGCCATTATGAATGTAGTGAGAAGTCAAGCAAAATGACACCTTTTATTGGCTAACTAAAATGATTACAAAATGCAAGGTTTCGAGGCAACTCAGGGCCCTTCTTCAGGCAAAATGTAATTAGCCAGTCAAAGGTGTCATTTTGCTTGACTTCTCACTATTACCCTAGTTAGAATGAAAAATGTATTCAACCCAATCACATTTTAAATGAAACTGACCCTAACTTTTTAATTGGGTTTCCTGTAAAAATACTATCTCTGCATTGACTTTTGTTTTAGTCCTTTTGTCACAGGTGACAAAATCTGAATAATGCCAAAGAGTAACACCCAATATCCAAAGTTAATTAATAATAATAATAATATTTATTAAAAGTATAAAGGATTCAATTTAGGTCTTTATTTTATAAGTGGACATGTTTTGAGGAGTGAGGTGCATAGGAAGCTTCACAGTCGCTCAAAAGAAATTTCAAGGATCAAGGTTTCTTTATTTAGTCATGTTTACACTAGAAAACTTGGCAGGAGCAATGTAATATTAGTGTTACATTATTGAAAACAGCAGCACTGGTTTAAGAACCCCTTCCCCCCTTTTAGGAATGAGCCTATTCGTAATTTTACGACAGATTTGGGGGAAGTGCCTCAAACAAGTTTGGCTAATATTTCTCTGCTGAAGTCTCTCTGTCAACCCCCACAGGAAAGCCAGGCTGCCTAACTGCCAAGCTCTACCTTAACACATGGTTTGGAGGGCAGGTGTGAAGATGTTTTCTGTTCCCCCATTGGTCTGAAGTATGGCTGTTTGGAATTGGCTTGTATCAGAAACCTTTAAGTACCACAATGCCCTATTGGCTCTAGGGGTTGGACAGAAAACCTATAAATGTGCTTGCTTTACACAGCTCTCTCTCTCTCTTACCAAACTGATGAAAGAGCATCTCACACCATAAACTGAAAAGGACAACACAATGAAGAGCACAGCTCAGCAGCCATATTGAGACACGCATGCGGCCTGTTCTAAAGAAAGCTGACCACCAATGATGCCTTAACTAGAGACATTTTAAATAACTAACAAGTCTGTGTGCCACCTGAAATTACACATCACCTTTTATCAGGTTGTATGGTTGCCAATATTCAAATGTACTTTGTATGTTGTTATTATTTATGAATATTATCAATAACACATTGTTTAAATTGTAACTTAACTCCTGCTTGTCTTTTACTACACCTAATTGCCTGACGTTATAGATGTAGAAGGGAAGGTGGGGAGAAGTTATATGGTACAGTACCTTATAAACAGTGGTAAGTCTGGGGGATTTGAGGCATTCTGACAAAGGCTACATATTAATAATACAAAAGGGGAAAGTAGAGCAATATATTACTCTACCAAGACAAAACATCCAGAAAATAACAAATTCTTTTCAAAGTTCTGATTTCCCTTTGACGTTATGGTAAAGGTTGTTTTTTCACATCAGATATGGTTGGTTCTTTCCTACTTGTTTACAAAGGCAAGCAAAAAGAAATGTACAACAGGTATGCAAGCTGCGCAGAGAACTATGAAGGAGCATATTCGAAGGCACAACACTAATATTTCAACAGAATATTATCAGCATTCTCTGGCGGAGCACTTATATGGTAAGATTAATGTTCACAGGTAGACACTAATTAGTGATGTTAATTAAAGATGGAAATGGAATGACTAATGACATTTTCTACCCCGACATGAGAAAATAATCGACAGCTTGAATGATGTCTGACAACTACTTTTTAATTTGCTTAATTTTTAAAATAAATTATTAGTTACTTAAATAACTGTGAGTTGGATGTGTCAAAATTGTCTCCAATCACTGACAAGAGCAAGTTTTCTGAATATTCATTAAAAGCTGAAGAGGAGGTTTAAAAAATGTGAACTGAATCATCTGCATGCAGACAGTGTTTCCAAATATGAAGCAAGGAGAGGGTAAGATGGCTATCGTTAAAGAAATGAATGATTTAAAATCAGTATACTGTTTGCTGAGTGAGGTCGGATATAAAAATTATCACACATAAATAATCACATTTTTACTTATTTTGGGCATTTTCAAGTGAATAGCATAGACTGCAAAGGGGATAGTTTTCAATCCCTCTGTTTCCTGAATGCATTTAACCAGTTCAGTGTTTTAAGGAGAGGCAGGAGCCATCCCTGTTAAGGGGTACCAGTCCTTGATCAGGGTAGTGTCACTCAAATACCCATTCTCATGTGTTCATTCAACAATTTATTCACTTTCTTAAAGATGTTGTTTCAGTTTTGTGATTTGTGTTGGTAACTAGAACCCTTGTTGGCAGCATCAGGCACAAGGCATAAACCAGCTCTTAACAGAGCCCTGGCGTATTGCAGGGTGTAATCACACACATTCACTCACTTCACAGCTGCCAACACCATCAATGGGAAGTCTGAAACTTGAAAGTACCCTTTATGAGAAGGACCTAGGAGTCATGGTGGACTCATCACTATCAACATCCAAACAGTACACAGTAGCCAGTAGCCATTAAAAAGGCAAACAGAACGTTGGGTTAGATGGCATGAGGTGTACAATACAAATCAAAGGACATTATGCTAAAGTTTTATAACGCACTGGTGAGGCCTCACCTAGAGTACTGCATAGAGTTTTGTTTTTCAGGCCACAAAAAAAACATGTCTGTGCTAAAAAAAGTATCTTATATATAAACGACTACGTGTGGAAGTGTGTGTGTCTGTTTCTCTGTCCCGGAAGTGAAAGGTGGAGTTGGAGTAAGGGCTCCATCTCCGAGGAAACACAAAATTCACTTAGCCGCTAATAACACAAGTGAGGCGAGTACGTCGACAAAAAACAAATCCTCCTAGGAGAGAGATGCCCAGAGTAGTTCCTTTCTATTACCTGACATCTCTACATTTCAGTTTTTTTCTGATGATTTTAATAGTTTCTAGGACCCCAGGCTTTTTACAGCACAGGTTTACACAGCTTATGACTTATAAAGAAAGATGAACAGAGTTGAGCCATTTCATTTCAACTGAACCAAGATTAAGATAATTATATAACTGAAGCTTTCCAAAATTATGCAAGGACTTAGTATAGTGGATCCAGACTGTTTCTTCACAATTGGTGCAACTAGAAAACATGAACACATTTGGAAACTTGCTAAGGGTAAACTCCGCAAAAACATTACATGGCTTTTCTTCAGACAGAGAATCATAGACACATGGAACAAAAGACCAATTACTGTGGTAGAGACTAGGACTTAAGTCAACTTGACTCAATTAATTTGGAGAAATTGTGGTAGTGGGGATTGGCAAGCTTTGTTGGGCTGAATGTCTTGATCTCATCACAATTGTTCTTACAGTATGTTCTGATGTTCTAAAACACTTAATTTGCATGTCTTTGGATGTGGGAGAAAAACTGTATGGTCTTGTAGAAAAAACTCTCACACACAAGACGTGTATACACACTCCACAGAGAAAGTAAGCTAACTAGACCATAATTGGAATGCACACTAATGGAGATATGAAGTAGCAGGACAAAAGTGCTTTTCTATTACACAGTAATAGACTAATAAAACTTTAGTTGAACTTTCAAGAAGAAAGCAAAGAGACAAGGAAATACATTCTTGTAGTTTACTAGGAAAAACAAGTTGAATCATTTTTTGTTGCAGTGGTTGTAGACCTTAATTATTCGTAACATGCTTAGTCAGTATTGTTCATGAAATTACAAAAGGACCGTGTCTCCTCTCAATGTTTATTGAGTTTGACTCAGATAAGCAGCTGAAAGTGGCTGTATGGAGGGATGATTGATGTTCAGTTCACATGATACTCTTTTTTAACTCCCTTCATATTTTCCAGTCAAAAGAATGCAATCTGTGTGCTTGACTCCAATGTCTCACTATGTATTTTTTCCATTCTGTTTTTGTATTTAGTGGCCTGATCTCCAATTATTTACTGAGTAGTTTCTGACAGCAGCCTGGAAATCCCACCTTCCAAAGGCAATGCTGTCATTCAATCACTCTCAGTCCTAAAATGAAGAAATGTGTGGCAGACAAGGCAGTGGCAAACCACACACATAAGAAAGATACTTGTACAACGTATTAATGGTGCAGTGTAACACCGCTACTACTATTAATAGAGTTGGAGTTATTTGGCGCTGTTTCATTAACAACATGTGAAGCACATGCAAATTAACCAGATTTAATTAACGCATTTTGGTGTAGCATTAATTAATGTCATTTTTAATACATCAATACAATACATACAATTTTTAAAACATTTAATACATTTTTAGGTTAACAGTGATAAATCAGCAGCCCTAATTTTATATTTACATATATTTATATTTTTATTAGAAATTGCAAAAAAAAATCAAAGTGTTGGTGAGTATGGTATCCTACACAATCCAAAGACAATTGGAAACTGGAAGAAACTCTGATAGGAAGAGATCTGGCAGACCCAAAGTCCCAACCCAATCAGAAGACAAGTTCCTGAGGGTCACCAGCTTGCGTGACATGTGCCTCACAACACAACAGCTTCAACCTTATCTTAACAAGTCTCTGTTTCTGCTGCGATGTGGAGACTTTGTGCTACAGGTTTGATGGGGCGAGTGGCAGTAAGAAAGCCATTCCTTAAAGGACAAATTGGGCCTTGAAATACCAGCTGTAGACTACTGCAACTGGAAGGAAGTCATATGGACCGATGAATTAAAATTTGAAATCTTCACTTCATCACACTGGCCTTCTGAATCAAAGTGTGGCTGTTATATCAGAAAACGGTAAATCAAAAATTTTAATAAAATGCTGTACACTTTATCATTCCTTGAGTTATTTTTTTATTTGCCATTCTTTATTTGTTCAATGCCAGTGTAATATTGTCCAAGTAGTACTTCAGAAGGTTTAGTAACACAGTCTATTCCAACACTGCTTTAAGACAAGTCAAGTCAAGTCAAGTTGGGGAGCATGTGCTGGTACAGGACGTTGCCACAGCCACCATGCAAAGAAAGAGCTCAGGATCCCGGTAGGCAACCGCCCAGGCAGACATGTGATCCAGTCCCACCCTCCGGAAATGACCGTCTATCTGCCGCCGCCAGGTGTGCATGTGAGACCCCTTGGCCTGGTATAGCAAATGGGGTCCTCAACAATGAGGATCCTACGAGCAAGATCACCTTCTGGAATCTCACCACATGGCCATAGTGTCATAACTGCAGATAATGTGCCTCATTTGGAACTCCATGAGCAACCGCTCATCTATCTATTATAAAAAGAAATCCTGTCCCCTGTCCTGATAGTCTACGATACGTGATCTTCTTGGAAGATAATTTAAAGACCCGCTAGACAAAAGAGACCTGCCAAGGTGCGTCTCACGGGAACATAAACAAGAGTCTTGCAAAACACACCCTACTTACAAACAATATCAAAAAAAAACAAATCAGTAGTGTAAAGGCAGTCACGCAGCACACACAGCTCCAGGGCTCTCAGTGCATATAAAGTGTATAAGGTCAATACGGTAGAAATGAATAGGGTAGAAATGAAATGAATAGGGTAGAAATGAAATGAATAGGGTAGAAATGAAATGTCGACGATTAAACGAAGAAGAAAGAAAAGCGCGGAGAAAAGAGACTCAAATGCGTTGGACAGAAAAAAGAGCAAAAAAGAATAATCGAGGTGCAAATTCAGAAAATAAGGAAAGTAATTATCAGCCCGGAACAAGTGGAATTGAAAAAAAAACACGTCCAATCCAGCTCAGAATTAAATGACAGTGAGTAAAAGACAAAGTAGAACTTCATAGAGACGTTTACAAATGTTGACGCTAAACACATACAGAGCAGGTTAGAGACTATGAAACCAGGGAAATTAGAAAGGCTCAAAAAAAAAAAAAAACATTGGCGCTATACACATGTGGAGAAAGCTAAAGGATATGAAAGCAGGAAAATTAGAAAATATAAAAAAGTAAAGATCGCAGTAGCACAAACAAACAAACTGCCTCATTTAACAATGCACCAGTCTAACTTTGGTTTTGCATAATAATTACTACACTATTGCACCTTAACACTTAATTCTACTTTATTCATATAATTTTACTTATTTATTATGTTCTACTATACTGTTATCTTTCGATCTATGACTTTTTGTTAATCTAACTGATATTCTTCTAACTTTGCACAGTTTTTGATAAGCGGATCAGGATGCGTTTCACTGCGTGTTGTCCTGTATAACTATGCATGTGAAAAATAAAGAATCTTGAGAATTTCAAAAACAGAGTTTACTGCACATGCATTTATTGGTTACTTTGTTCATGTATATATATTTATCTGTTTGCTTATTTAAAAACCTAAATTTACCCCAGGAGTCAAAAACATTCTCTCTAGCTCTTGTACAAAAACCTAGACAAAAGCTGGGGTATCACCTTGGTAAACCCATGTACTTTTGGAATTGTGAGAGGAAAATAGCACGACTTTACAGACAGGAGTCCAATGCAGAACTCTACTTACTTTTTTACTTTGTAAAAAAAAAATTATTAACTGCTGATGATGTAGATCGTTTTGTCTGTGCTGAAATTCCAAACACTGCGGTGGGTTGGCACCCTGCCTGGGATTGGTTCCTGCCTTGTGCCCTGTGTTGGCTGGGATTAGCTCCGGCAGACCCCCGTGACCCTGTGTTCGGATTCAGCGGGTTGGCAAATGGATGGATGGATGAAATTCCAAACAGAGAAACCTATCCTGACCTCATTAAAAAGATTCAGCATATTGGGACTTGCAAGGTTACAAGTATTATTTTTACAGAAGTTCTGAAATAAAAGTGAAACTAATGAAGCAGCAACAATTCAAAGAAAAAAAAATCTTAAAAGTGTGTATCCAGAAAACCAAACACGGGGGATTGGAGAGTGAAGGGAGCAGGGGGCGAAGCCCCCTAGTTTGATAGAAAGTCAAACCAACAGTACCCAAGGATTCTACGAAGAGATAGAGTACCAAAGGAGTCCAGTCTTTGTCTCAGGTCACTGCATAGTGTCCATGTCTCGCAACCATATAGCAAGACAGAAAGCACCAGGGCTCTAAAGACTTGGACCTTCGTCCTTTTGCATAGATATCGGGAGCGCCACATACCCCTTTTCAGCGACCTCATGACTCTCCTGTGCTCTCCCAATCCGTCTACTGACTTCATAGGAAGAGTCACCACAGACATGAATGTCACTGCCAAGGTAAGAAAACCTCTGGACAAGGTCGACATTCTCTCCGCAAACAGACACACTCCAAGAGGTCATTAAAGGCCTGAATCTTGGTTTTTATCCAGGACACTCGCAAGTTCTGACACTCAGACTCCTCGCTCAGTCTCTCGAGAGCCCCGATCAGAGCCTCCATTGACTCTGTGACTCCGCTTTAAGACAGACAGAGAGTTTTTAAGTAACCAACATAAGTTGGGACACCTTTGCAAATTGTTTGCTTCAACTTGCAAGGTTTAATTTTTACTTTAACTGCTGCAGAACATCTGTGGGTTGTAACCTATTAGTTGTTCTCTGAAAAAGGCCCATTTGTAATATTCTGAAATTTCCTTTTTTTTTTAGGGTTTGCTGACCTAAACTTAAAATGTAAACCTTTAGTAGGTTACTGCTTACCTTTTCAACATTTAAGGTCATTCATTGCATTTCAACTGACTAAATATGAAGAAAAACTGGAAAAATGG
Source organism: Erpetoichthys calabaricus (assembly GCF_900747795.2). Taxonomy (NCBI): domain Eukaryota; kingdom Metazoa; phylum Chordata; class Cladistia; order Polypteriformes; family Polypteridae; genus Erpetoichthys; species Erpetoichthys calabaricus. Next base: position 54,799,516 of record NC_041396.2, on the reverse strand, counting down.
AGGTGTTCTAAAACTTTTGACCGGTATTGTGTGTATATACAGTATACAGAATATAGTGTCATAGTGCAAGGAATCAGAGGAGACATAAAGAATAATTTGGGTACCACCCTGTTTACTGCTAAAGTTGAAAAAACTGAACAAAAATAGCTCTGCTGAGGTATGTTATACAACTCCGGGATGAGAGGGGGCATTGTCACTAACTATATCTTTTCTTTCACCCACAGTTCCAAGAAGACATTCAAGAAGGATGCCAAGCCCTATCCATGGTGCCCACATGGTGCTGTGTGCCTTCTGTTCAGACGCAATTACAAATGGGCAGTTCCTGAAAGGTGGCTTCTCATTTTGTGCCCATGCACACTCTTTCTGTTGATTTTTTTTTGCTTGCCAATTAAACAGGGTAGGCCCCATTACTCAATATATATATATGGTTAAGCACTTATGTTTCAAAATAAAAATATGGGAAAGGATTTTGGTGCAACACTGCAATAACACAATCTGGGGAGATTGGTACACATCTCCAGAATGGAGTTGGGGGCATGCTAAACAGCAAAAGCAGGGGCATAGCACCCCTAGGTGTGTGCCTACTCGACCTATGCCTAGCGCCAGCCCTGAGTACAGGCAAATCTTGTTCCAGTACACCTGTGACTTTGAATTGGAGAGAAGAGAGTCTCTTTTTAACATGATGATAATACTAGGCATAAAGAAAAATAATTAATCCAAGCAAGACTTTTTTAAAAATTAACAACCTTTATTTTATATCGGGCTAATTCTGTAGTGAACAGTATTCCAAGGTGCTTTATAAATATGGAGCTATTGGCTCAATATAGTAAAATGAAAAGACTGTTCTTCCTAATGTTACTCTCATGTTTTTTGATGCTGAATGTGAAGTATACAAACAGCTGAACTGATGGTGCCCCCTACTGTTAAATTAACAACTTTTTAAATAATCACTAAGAAATGCTGTTTTCATTTTTCTTTTATTTGGTAAATTTCATTATTTATGAGAATCTTATATAAAAAAACAAATATCTTTCAAATTATCTGCATTATACAATATGATGCAGAGATCCCCATATGTCTGAACAAGTAATAGAGAATTAACTGTTATCTAATCCACTAGTCGGTGTGCTCTCTACTGTGACTAATGTAACATTCTCAAACCTGCTTGTTTCAGTAGAAGATGCTGAGCTTTTCTATCTTGTCCTTTTGAGTCGTGTGTTCACTGAGCCCTGCTATTGTGAATGCCATGCTGCATTGGTTTCCCTTTTGCTTCATTGTGTTCAAATCTATGCTATTCATGTTGGATGTCATTTTATTAAACTAAACACTTCTTAGAATATCTGTTGGTGCTTGTGGTCACAATATAAGGGTCAAAGGCAAAAAAGGTTTAAATACTGTTAAAATAAAGTTTTCCCATAGATATTTCTCTTCATGTATTTCCTGTACCAGGAAAAAGGCTATTTTGTAAAAAGGACACAATGGTACAATGCCATAAAAGGAAGAGAATGCAAGAAAATCTATATGCTATCGTGATATTGGGATTACAGAATTATTATAGGCAGAATCATTTGATGGAGCAGAAATATTGCTCATGTTAAAGTGTCAGGTGAAAATGTCTTCATTGTATATTTCATTTTACTGTTATTAATTGGCCTACTTTACAGATTGGGGATGTATAAAATTAAATCTGTAAAGATTTCTTTGTATACAATGTTTGAGCAGGATATAATGCATCAGCACAATGGCAAATTGCACCATCAATTCCAAAGCTATATTGGCCAAAGCCTGGTGGAGACACAATCCTCACTCGCATAGATGCAAATGCTAAGAAACTATAGATTGAAGTTATGTTTTCTATTCAAATTTTAGAATATATATGGAGTCTGGTCATTAACATGTGATGAAGACCATGGAGAGGCTGCTGCTTCACCACCTGAGGCCACAGGTTCAACACGCCCTCGACCCTCTGCAGTTTGCATATCAGGAGAAGGTGGGAATGGAGGATGCCATCATCTATATGCTACATCGACCCCTCTCTCACTTGGACAGAGGCAGTGGTGCTGTAAGAATTATGTTTCTAGACTTCTCTAGCGCCTTCAACACAATCCTTCCTCTGCTCCTTAGGGACAAGCTGACAGAGATGGGAGTAGATTCATACCTGGTGGCATGGATCGTGGACTATCTTAAAGATAGACCTCAGTATGTGCGTCTTGGGAACTGCACGTCTGACATTGTGGTCAGCAACACAGGAGCGCCACAAGGGACTGTACTTTCTCCGATCCTGTTGAGCCTATATACATCGGACTTCCAACACAACTCGGAGTCCTGCCACATGCAAAAGTTCGCTGATGACACTGCTATCGTGGTCTGCATCAGGAGTGGGCAGGAGGAGGAGTATAGGGACCTAATCAAGGACTTTGTTAAATGGTGTGACTCAAACCACCTACACCTGAACACCAGCAAAACCAAGGAGCTGGTGGTGGATTTTAGGAGGCCCAGACCCCTCATGGACCCCGTGATCATCAGAGGTGACTGTGTGCCGAGGGTGCAGACCTATAAATACCTGGGAGTGCAGCTGGATGATAAATTAGACTGGACTGCCAATACTGATGCTCTGTGTAAGAAAGGACAGAGCCAGTTATACTTCCTTAGAAGGCTGGCGTCCTTCAACATCTGCAATAAGATGCTGCAGATGTTCTATCAGATGGTTGTGGCGAGCACCCTCTTCTACGTGGTGGTGTGCCGGGGAGGCAGCATTAAGAAGAAAGACGCCTCACACCTGGACAAACTGGTGAGGAAGGCAGGCTCTATTGTTGGCATGGAGCTAGACAGTTTGACATCTGTGGCAGAGCGACGGGCACTCAGCAGGCTCCTATCAATTATGGAAAATCCACTGCATCCACTAAACAGTATCATCTCCAGACAGAAGAGCAGCTTCAGCGACAGACTGCTGTCACTGTCCTGCTCCACTGACGGACTGAGAAGATTGTTCCTCCCCCAAACTATGCGACTCTTCAATTCCTGGATGGTTTAGTATGTTATGCTGGCCACAGACAGTTTTCAAAGACCATTGAGCTTTAAATAGATAGCAGTCATTATGAAAAACAAATGCTTAAGTGTACAAAAGAGGCCTCTAAGAGGAGACTTTCCCATCTCCTCTCTTCTTTCCTATTCATTTGCTACTTTGTGTTGCTAAAGGGTGTACTGGGCATTAAGATATTTGCAGTAAATAATGCAAATTACCCTTTTAGTTTCATTTTCCATGTTTACTGAAGCTTCCTAACCTTTGGATTCTAATAACATTTTTAAAACTAACTTCTTCCTCTCCATCTTTTCTCACTTCTGTATGGGTTCAATGTGCTTGATCAACCTTCTCCAAACAGCTCAGTCTTGCACCTTCTCACTAGTCAAGTCCTTGTTACTTTGATGATTCACCTGCACTTTGGCCTCCATCACTTTCTCTTCCCCTGTACTTCCATTCCCATCACTCTTTTGCCCACATATTCATTGTCTCTCCTCATCACATATCCATACCATTTCAACCTCCTTTTTTGTACTTTCTTAGATGTCTCTCCCACTTTTGTTGTACCTCTGATTGCCTCATGTGTTATTCTGCCCTTTATTGTAACTCCTCACATCCATCTCAACTTTCTCATTTCTGCAGTGCCACATCTAACTTCTTCTCCCAAGCTCACTTTACTGCCCATGTCTCAGCTCCATAGATCACTGTTGGAGTTACCTTACCTTTAACATTCACCTTAACTATTCGATCACACAATGTTCCTGATATCTTCTTCCAATTGCCCCATCCACACTGCACTTTATGTTTTTTTTCTGCATCTTGGCTACCATAGATTCTAGATATTTAAATGTATCCACTCTTTTCAATAGCTCACCCTGCAGGCTAACTTCTGAATCCTGATCATCATTAAACCTTATATATTCTGTCTTCTTCTTCCTAGTTACCTTCTATCCAACTTTCTCTCCACTTCCACTTTTCTGATGCTACACAACACAATATCATCAGCAGAAAGCATGCACCAGGGGATTGGTCTTTTATTTCATGACTCTGCACATCCATAAACAAATCAAAGAGGTAAGGCCTGAAAGTAGATCCCTGGTGCAGACCTCCTCTAACTGGGGTCTTGTCTGTTACCAAACATTACTTTTAACTTTTAACTTTTAACTTTTAAGTCATCAGCCCCTTATACATATCCTGGACAATCCTCACATGCTTCTCTGGTACTCCTTTCTCTTTCCTTTACCTCCAAACCTTTTGACGTGGTACTCTGTCATAAGCCTTTTTAAAACGTGACCTTTAAATGTAATAATGTAAATATGGAATATACAGTCAAAAGGTCTCTCCGTGAATTTTCTCTGAAAACTGTTTCAATAGGCAGGCCTATGCCTGAACAGAGTCTATTCCAGCAGCAACATACCCAAAGCAAGCAAGAAATGGGATAAAGGCAGTCATGCGCCTCACATATACTTCATTCAATTTGAACTAGTTGTGAGTTACAATTCAACCTCAATATATGTCTTTGGAATGTGGAAAAATATGTTGCAATGGTTATATAAGTTAAGTAAAAGCAAGAATTGATCAAAACACTTTGTGACACTTTCTTTACTCCAGTCCAAAGTAACAGGACTGCAACTTATTTTGTGGTTCATTTGAAATGCCCCAGTGGCTTCTTTAGTGCCCCAGAACAGTCCACTTCTTACAGCGTATGCAGTTAGCCCTCAGATTGGTGTTATGTGGAAAAGTGTGTTTCAAACAACATGCTGAAACTGAATTTATTGTGTCCTATGAGAATTCATCAGCCGATATTTTCTGGTGAATATAAAGGTGAATATGGAAACAATACTGTTAGTAAAAGCACTTTTAGTCACTGGGCTTCACAAATTAAGGGTTCTTACAAAGACCAAGTGAATCTCAGTGATGTGACGCATTCTGGCTGACCAACAACCATAGTCACTGAGGTGTTGCTTCAATGTGTTGATGAAATCGTGCAACAGGACTGAAGGAATTTGACCATCAAGCGTGCAACTGAGCGCTTAGTATTACTGAAGCCTTCAAATATTCAACAGCGTGTCCAAGGTGGGCTCCATGAAGCCTTATCTTACTTCCATACAGCTGTGCAGGAAGAACTGTGTTCAGATTTGCTCCCCTGTTTCAAAGCTGAGGGAGAAGGATTTTTGTCAAAGATCATTACTGAAGATGAAATACTCAAGACAGATACTGGATCCACCACCTTGCTAGAACACCTTCTATCATCCAATGGTTTTCCTGCATCTTTGTGACTTTTTGCCCCTACTATCCTGGCACCCACAGGCCTTAAAGAAATGACATCAATCCAATCCTTCCTTCTGACATTTTGTATCACTGCAAACATGGCTGGAGGTCATCCTTCAACTGGCTTCCTGCTAGTCCTCATCTTTGGAAAGGCAACAAGGTTTCAATGCTTGCTTCACTGATGTGTGTGCTGGTTCCAGTTAAGGAGGAGGTCTTCTCATCTTCTGCAAACTGTTCATGAGTTCACAAATTAAGGAACCCGTCAGCCTGCCAGGTGTCCCACCCTTTAGCATTTTGGGTTAATATGCCCCCTCATGCATATTGGTGACCCTACCTATTGATTTACTCAGTACACATATAGGACATTTATCCCTGTGCTTTCCTGGATGTTTTCATGTGAGTCAACCTAGTGGTCACTAAGCCCTTGGCAGTTTCTTTCCCTTAAACAAAACACCTGAAAGATGGAATGCAAGTAGCAGAAAAATAAATCAGAAATCAAATCAAATCATATAAAAAGAAGCAGTACTTACAAAAATAAATAATCTCTAAAATTTAATAGATAAGAATAAAATAATCCAAAATTTGTATTTAATACAGTGTCCAATTTAACACAGAGTCATGCACAAACATCACCCAATATTATGCTACCCTATAATAATAATAATCATTTTTTGCATTTATATAGCACTTTTCTCACAGCGCTCAGCAATTGCAGGTTAAGCAAACTGCTCAAGGGCCCAACAGAGCAGAGTCCCTATTGGCATTTACGGGATTCAAACCGGCAACCTTCCGATTTCCAGTGCAGATCCCTAGCCTCAGAGCCACCACTCCGCCTTATGATACCCTACCCTATGATAGTGAGGACTTTATGAATTTTCTCTATTATTAAAAAAATCTTGCGACGATATGAGACTTTTTACCTGTGATAAGATGTGATCTTTTGAAGAGAGACAGAGAGACACTTTCACGTCCCGTGAGACGGACAGGTCACGTCATACTTACAACCTTTGGAAGCAAGTCCCATGACACACATGCAGAGCAGGTTAGAGATAATGGAAGTAGGAAAATTCGAAAGTCTCAAAAAAATGAGAGAAAAGATTGCATTAGCGCAAACAAACAGAAAATATTACTCGGTGAAATAACGGAACAGTGAAAAGAGATTGCATAGTGTTTGAGGATGTCTGGGGGAGAAGAGAGACAAGGCAGTGAGACAAAAGGACAGCTGCTGTACACGCTTTTAAACGTTTGAAGCACCTCATGAAATGCAGATCACGCGGCACGGCAGCAGCCGTACCACTGGGAGGGGTTTCCGAGGAGCGGCCACGTCCCCTTGGGGTGCGTTCAGCCCCCATCTTCACAATGGTGTGTAGCGCTGGTGGGGGGAAATGGGGTTGGCAAGCGAAGCGAGCAGGGGGCAAAGCCCCCTAGTATTTCAGTAAAAAAAAATTATCCTCAATACATTTTCTAAGAGCACCCTCATTAATCTGGCCTATGATGTTGAAATTAACATCTGAGACATCCAGGAAAGCTCTGACTTCTTCAAGCCAATTACTTATAAGGAGTTTACTGAACTTCTTACATCATTGTATTCATCAAGTTCACAGAGCCTTTGTTGTGGCCCTTGTAGCAGATGGCCGGGGGTCTTGCCCGGTCGGAACCCCCTTTTGAGGAGAGGACCAGTGGAGAGGACATGTCAACAGCAGTACCTTCCCCAGGACATGAGAGAGCAGCCCCCTGGTTTGCATCGGGGCCCATGGCCACCAACAGGGGGCGCCTGGACAGCTCTGCAGCCTTGGTCTGCAGAACTTCTGCCACACCCGGAAGTGCTGCTGGAAGATGATTGGGGAGCATCTGGAGCACTTCTGGGTGCAGTATCAAGGAGGCCACCTCACTCCATTCAAGGAAATGAATTGAGCATTATTGTGGTGATTGGTGCACTGTGCTGTCTGTATAAAGAAAATAAAATTAAGTGTGTGTTTTGGGACTTCTGTGTGTCCTGTGTCTGTCTGGAGTCTGGGCTGATTTGTTCACACACTCCAAATTGTGGTCAGGTGTTCATGGTAGAGTGTCTAGATGGAGTAAAAGTCATGTAACTGTTTAAAGGAATCTGAGAGCATGCTGAACAAGATTTTGTAGTCTGATTAGACAAAACTTGAACTCTTTAGGTAGAACTATGAGCACTACGTCTGGCAAAGACCCAGCACTGCTCATTATCTGCCTAATACCATCCCTATGGTGAAGCATGGTGGTGCCAGCATCATGCTATGGAGGTGCGTCTCAGCAGCAGACACAAGGAGACTGGTCTGTATTGAAGGAAGAATGAATGCAGCCAAACACAGAGATGTCATTGAAGAAAACCTGCCCCAGAGTCCATGTGACCTCAAACTGGTGGCACCTTTCAGCATGACAATGAACTGCAGCATACAGCCAAGACATGCTAGAGCGGCTTCAGGACAAGTCTCTGACTTTCCTTAAGTGGCCCAAACAAAGCTCAGACTTAAACTCCATAGAACATTGGTGGGGAGGCCTGGAGATGGCAGTTTACAGACACTTCCCATCCCATCTAACAGAGCATGAAAAGATCTGCCAGGAAATATGGGATAAACTGCCCAAATCCAGGTGTAAAAAGCTTATAAAGACTTACTTAATAAGACTCAAAACTATAATTGTTGCAAAAGGGGCTTCTACAAAGTATTGAATTAAGTGTCTGAATACTTATATGAAGGAGAAATTTCCATTTTTGATCTTTAATACATTTGCAAACCTTTCTGAAAACATGTTTTCACTTTGTCATTTTCAGTTATTAAGTATAGATTAATGGTCAAAAATGACAAGCTTATCATTTTAAAGTTAAATCTGCAACACAGTAAAGTGTGCAGAAAGTCAATGGGTCTGATACCTTCAGAATAACTGCATTACAGAATAGCAGGAAATTGCACAGCAGGTTGATTATTGAACGTTTCCATGATGAATGCCTTATAGAATAATGAAGCAGGATGCATTATATTTTCCTTTTCCAGCAGATGCCCATTCTTAGAGAATTTACTTGTTTTTTTTCACACCCATTAACTCCCGATGACTCCTCGCCATATTCCTGAGTCTGCCGTGTCCTGTTTAATTTGATTTTTCCTCACCATGCTGTTTTCATTTTTTTTTCATTTCATTTGAACAGCTAAGGAAGAACTGAATTCCCACTGCTAAGCACACACTCCTTATCATTTCACCTATCGATCTATGTTTAATGTCTGAATAGAGTCATGGCACATATGAAGAAGTAGAATCTTATTCCAAAATCTGAAACAGTATAAACTAAGAACAGAATACTAATGAATTCTAAACATTTATATTTTTTGTCTGATTCAGTCTTATTGTATTAACAAAATTACTGCAGCAGACCAGAAAATCCTTTTCCCATGTTACTAAACTTACCCAGTGGACTAATCTCTAATGCAGACAAGTGACAAGTTCCTATTTAGAGTAATTGAAGATTGTATGTGTATTAAGTCAGAAAAGCTCCCCACATTAAACAGTTACTTTCTTCATAATTGATATTCTTGATAAATTGTCATTTTATCTGAAATATTCCTCTGTCTTATAACTACTATACATAATTATATCCTGGGCCTCTTGACAACTCAGTTCATTTTTCATCTAGTACATTAAGTAATTAACCTCCACTCCAATACTCTTCACGCTCCTCTAAACATGCAAAGTGCCCCAGACAGATATGAGAGCCTTTTCATCACTCATGTCCATAACAATATATGTATAATTACACATCATAATGAGTAACATATGAATTAAAGATCCTTAGGTTACTGAATTGGCTGCTTTCACAATTAAAAAAAGAAGAGAGTTTATTGATCTTGTGAAACTTTACAAAACTTTTCGATTAAAACACAGTAGATTGTAAACAAATCTTCTTATATAATACGCTACCATGGCTGTTTGTTTATCTGTCCAGGATTTTAAATCAGCCTGTAGCTCACAAACCATTTGAACTATTGACCTGATATTTGGTACACATATGCTACGTGACGTCTACAATCCGCTTTCGGGGTGATAACTGACCTCCAAGGTTATTCCTCTTTTTATTTTTTTTTATTTTATTGTGGAATCAACTCTCAGCAGTGGGCAGCAGGGTGGCTGTGTGGCGCATGCGTACGGGCGCCGTTCTCATTCCCTACCACCTTCACTGTCACTTCCCCTACCTCTTCATATCTTAAATCATTCTTGAGGCAGATTGAAGACTTATGTGCCAGCTTAAGTGAAAAAATTAAGGAAAACGTACTAAGTAATTGCAACACAAACACTGACTTAATCATGCCCTTGAAACTGTGCTAGGAGGCACAGCAAACCTTCTGGCAGTGGCACGTATTGATGTGCCATCCTGGAGAGGTTGGACTACCTGTGTAACCTCTGTAGGGTCCAGGTATCACCTCGTGCTACCAGTAGTGACACTGACCGTAGATAAATGCAAAACTAGTGAAAAAACAGTCAGAAAAGATGAGGAGGGAAAAATGTCAGTGTCCTCCAGCTGTTAAACCATTCCTGTTTTGGGGGGTCATCTCATTGTTGCCCATTTAGTGCACCTGTTGTTAATTTCATTAACACCAAAACAGCGGAAACTGATTAATAACCCCCTCTGCTATTTAACTGACCAGTTCAATAGCCCAGAAGTTTCATTGACTTGATGCTATACTCTGATTAAAAAGTGTTCCTTCATTTTTTTGAGCAGTATATGTGTGTTACATAAAGTATTATTTGTTATAAGTAATTGGAATTGCTAATTTTATTTTCAGTTTTCAATCTCTGAAAATTTAATAAAAGCTAACAAATCCTTTGCAAGGAATTTCACAAGTGACATCCTCCACAGGTTCTATGAGGATGCGTTCTTGGCAGGTGGTAGGAAGTGGTAACCTGAAACTGCTCAGATCTGAAACACTGGAGTTTTGTTTCTTGGCATTTTATTTGGATTTTAGTATCCGTCACCAGTGCCTGTCTAGTTCTTCATGACAGCTAAAGTATCTTTTATTTGTCAACAGCCTTAAATAACTTCCTGTTGCACACTTTCTAACATGTATATATTTAATTATATCTCATTCTTTTTTCTTTTAATTATTCGTCCTGATATGCAGATCTTTTGTTCAGTAAACTACATTCCACCAATCAGCTTCCTGCCTGTGCACCTTATTTTCTTACAGATCTGCCCCTTGACTTCCCAGGGAACCTTCTGAATTCTCACATGGACACAATGCAGTGGCACGCAAGAATGGTAAGCGACTGAATGAGTCACATATTCAGGGTGTCAATGGAACGAGCCGCCTACCTAATTACTTAAAATGCATATTCTGAATTAGGCCATATTTGAAAGATGTTCTGCTATTTTCATTATTAATTTATTTTCATTTTTTTTACTGTTTTCTTCGTATACATTTTTAGTAAACTTTCCCTTAAGAAATGTATCACTAAATGATGGAATAAGTATAACAGTCTAGTGAAATTTAATAACGGGTGCCACACATTTCAATAGAAATTAATTTTCAATAAGTATTAAGTTAATTACAAACTTTTTTCCATTAATACTGGATAACCTGTTTTGTACTGGAGACTGCATAATAGATGCTATACAAGTAGAAATGCAAACAACTTTGTAGAACACAATTTTGAAAAAAGTTTTGACTGTCCATATTAGTGAATGTTTACTTTGAATATGAAATAAATATTTTTCTAATTTGAGAGAACTGATTTTTCCTCTTCTCTTGAATCATGGTGCAACATTTACTAGATGTGTAGTATTTAGATAGAAATTAATTTGTACCCAGAGGGAAATTTGGCTTTTTACAGAAGCTCTTTAAATAAATAAATACATAAGTAGACAGATAAGTAAATATATATATATATATATATATATATATATATATATATATATATATATATATATATATATATATATATATATACACAAACACTTTGCTTTGAACATACACTGGATGACTATAAAGCAAGAAAATTCAAAAGAAAGAAAACTTCTTCTGACTTGGCTGTCACAGTCACAGAGAGGCATTATGCTCACATACTGCTGTTGGTATTAAATGTGTTTAATATAAAAAATTTAAATCACAGAATTGACCTGAATTAAAATGACTGTTTGATGAAAAGAGTAAAATGTGGCTTTTTTACCTAGAGAGCAATTCACCGAGGTTCTGGAGGACACCATTAAGAGCACTGGATAAAAACTGAGCCAATAAATACATTCACATTAAGGACATTGATTTTAAATTCACAGGAATACTTTGAAAAAACTGTTCTGCTTATTTCAATTGAAATTTATATATTTTTGGGCTTCTAATTCATCATGTAGCAGTTTTTCACAAAGCTAATTTTTTAGCTGATAATGATAAAGTTATTTAAATTTTTTTTTACACTTTAACTAATTAAATATCAATATTTTATTTTTATTGATAATTTGTTTGAATATAATATTTTCTAATATTAAAATCTGACTGCTGGAAAATATCAATCGAACATGCCTATGCACTTAAATATAATGGCTCTAAAAGTTGTGTGGTTCCTTGTAGAACCGTTGCTAACAAAGAACCATTTTCAGTCTGGGAAGATTCTTTGCATATGAAATTTGTGGGCTTTGAAAAGGTTCAGAATGTGTGGAGAAAATAGAAATCTTTAATGTATAAGTTACCTGGAAGGATACAACAGGTTGAGAAAACCTGACCTTAGCCTGTAGCTCTGTATACAGCAAAAGTCCGTTACATATCAGGAAAGCACTGGGATTTCACAAATGTGTTATCATCACTTTATGGTCATTTATGGAGCTTGTTTCAGATCTCAATGAATACTCTTTCTGGAACCTTCATGTAAATGGTTCTTTTGGGAGCCAAAAATGGTTCCCTTATACAATTACTCTGAAGAACAGCTTTGGGACTTTATTCGTGAGAGTATATTGCTTTTCAAGGCTTTGAAGATGTGCTAGGTTATAAATTAAGGGCATATTGGATTATTTTGCTTGCTCACATATTGTCATCATTACATACAATATTTTCATTGTACTGTTTTTCTTTTTCTTTTTCCATTCTTCTTTTTATTGTTCTTGTTTGTATCTAATATCTCTATATATTGTTGTGTAAATGTATCTTAAGGGATTGTAAAATTTAAAATTCTTCTTTTTTCATTTTTATTTTGTTCCCCCTTAAATTGTTAAAATTAGTTATTCAGTTACTGTCATTGTCACTTTTCATGCATCCTATTGCATTTTTACATAGTAGTTATTTTTATTTATTTATTTATTTTGTATTACTGGAATGTTATATTTCTGTTAATGCTATTGCTATGTGTTCACATTGTATTGAATTATTAATATAATTATTATACATTTTCATTTTGTAAGATGTTTCTGATTTTTTCTTCGTGCTTTGCTCTTTATGGTATAATGTCTGTTACTGTCAGTGGTGATTGTCATAGTTCCCCTTATTTAGTTTTTATTTATTTGCTCTGTTACTTCATACCCATGAGGGGTTTTGGTGGGTATTCATGGTTCTTTCAATAATCCTATCATTATTTTGTTTGGATAATTTTTGAGGTTTTTGTTTTGTGTTTTAAACAATACTTTTTCTCTTTAATATAATTTTTTAAGTGAACAATTTAAAGTAATCATAAAACATAATGCCATGAGGCTAAAATGTAGACATTTTTATAGTCTTTAACTATTGCTTTTTCTTGTCACTTCCTTTATTTGCCTTCTCACTTTCCATTTAGTGGCAAATGTGAATGTGTGACTACTTGAACGTGACTAATAGGTCATTTGTTTAGTATGAGCTTGTATGTAATTTGTTAAATTAACCATTCTTTTTATAATATTAAATCTTAGAAAATTAAAAATGTATTAAAATATTTATAAAAACTGACCACTGTAGAGTAATAGCTACTTTATTAATCTAATTAATCAACAGTTTTAATTGGCATCGTTTTTATTATTCTGATTAATAAACACAAACCCTTCCATTGAGTTCAATGAGTTTTTGGCCATTTATATTGATTTTCATCACAAGGAGTGACCTTTGTCATGAGTGTGCGCTCACAGCAGACCGTACGGGGACCGATGTGGATGGGACTCAGTTAAAGGATTTAGAAGTTAAACAGCAACTTCTGTTTTTTTTTATTTTTCCTTCCAACAACAGAAGACCCTAACACAGAAGCTGCATAATGACAGCTGTCCCGCTGCCTCTTCCAGCCCATGACTTGTAAAGGCCTGCATGTATCAATACGGCTTTATTTGTCAATCAGAGTAGCCAAAGGATACATCTGTTTAATCTGAAAGACGTCATTTTCACCAGTGAACAATATGTTTCATCTTGCCTAATAACATTAAATGGGATGTTTGGGCTGAACCCCTAAACTCTTCATGTTTTCTTGTTTTGTCTTTTCACATCTTACTGAAAATGCAAAATCTTGAACGTCACAACATTTATGAAAATAACTTGTCTAACTTGGTCTTAATTATGAATGCATTCAGAGATTTTATTATTGCCAAGAGCTAAAAATATAATAGTGACTCATGTTCACATCCATCCAAACAGAATGCAGGCGTATCAGAGTAAGCTAAAAAAGAAGACTTTATTGTTATCAGTTGTGTTGGCACAAACAATACCTTAAAAATTCAATTAATTTCTCATGCCGAAATCCATGGACACAAAGACTAATGCGGTCTAGCATTTCCTTTTTGCTCTAAATGGAAAATATTTAATTATCTTGTAATAATGTAGTTTGAAAATGTGTTCTTTGTATGTTAATGAAACTCTTAAAATGTGTTTTTATCAGATTTTTTCTTTTAAAAAGATGCAGTTAATTACCAATGTGTAAATAGTTGATTGTTAAGTTACAATTCTTTCATTTTGCAAACCCTTCTTGTCCTGACAGCAGTGGATTCAATCCACTAGTCAGGATGACAGCAAATTACAGGACTCCTATTTTAAATTTTCCAAGTAACCTATGAGAGGTGTGGATTCTAACTCAGGATATATGAAGCAGTAGCTGTTACTGCAGTGTCACCCCAATGCTGTAGTTACTATGCTGAAAGGGGCTGAGAATAATAATATTAAAGGTATAATTATAATTAAGCACATTTAGGCAAAAACTATGGCACTGTAGATGCAGCCTAAAGCCCAGTGGTTCCTGGTTCACTTTCCACCTCTGACTGTCTGCATGACTCTGAGCAACTGAATTAACAAGCATATTTTGTAAATGTAAAGTATGGAAAGTAATATTATAAAATGTATTGTATTTGGGCGGCACGGTGGCGCAGTGGGTACCGCTGCTGCCTCGCAGTTAGGAGACCTGGGTTCGCTTCCCAGGTCCTCCCTGCATGGAGTTTGCATGTTCTCCCCGTGTCTGTGTGGGTTTCCTCCCACAGTCCAAAGACATGCAGGTTAGGTGCATTGGCAATCCTAAATTATCCTTGGTGTGTGTGAGTGTGCCCTGCGGTGGGCTTGCGCCCTGCCCGGGGTTTGTTTCCTGCCTTGCGCCTTGTGTTGGCTGGGATTGGCTCCAGCAAACCCCCGTGACCCTGTAGTTAGGATATAGCGGGTTGGATAATGGATGGATGATTTTTTACTATAAAATACAACTACATTTACTGCAAAATAACTCCGAAAAGCTTTACCGTGATTCTGAAACATGTCAAAAGAACATTAGCTGATACAATATCTCTTAAAAGAGACCCCTCTTACCCACAAAGTGGTCAGCGATTGTCATGCCATTCAAATAACTTGCTCATGGAGGGCTGGACAATGCTTCACCACATCTTTAACACATCTTCACCACATCTTTCTATAATGGATGCTGTGACTGACATTGACCTTCTACCTCAGTCAGCCATTCTTTCAATTTACTTTATAATAAGAATAAAGATCAAGGTTACTTCATCACAAATAGGTCTGACAGCCATGTTAATGCTTAATACAAAAGCTGCAATAGCAGTGAGCGATGATCCTTAACCACACTGAATTCTGAGGCATATTTTTGTTAACCTAAATGTATGGCTACTCTTCTGCTGTCAGAACATTTTTGCTTCTGTTTTAATTTTAAAACTGTAGATAATTGTCTACAAGATGCATTTGTGTAGACCAGGGTTCCCCAACTCTGGTCCTGGAGAGTCCCAATGTCTACAGGTTTTCATTCTAACCCTTTTCTTAATTAGTGACCAGTTTTTGCTACAATTAATTTCTTTTGAATTAATTTTAATTGACTTGTTTTTTCAGGTTTGCTCCCCTGAATTGCTTCATTTCTTTCCTTAAGTGGCACCCAAACATAAATGAAATGTAAAGTGAGTGAGCCAACAGAAGACCATCTAAGTCAGGACCTCAGACTCCAACCAATTTCACTCCAAGCAGTTGCTTAATTAGGCGCTGAGTCTTGTCATTAATTAAACCCGCTCTTTAATTCCATGGCTTGTTGCTGCTCTCACTGTGCAATAGCAGACATTTCCAAAATTGTATATTTTCTCTTTTCTAAGAGCTCTGTTAAAATGTTTTGTGGACCTGCACAGACCAACATTCCTGAGACCCTCACATTTTTTATTTTCAGATATTGTATGATCGATACAGTTTGCTGGTCATTTTTTGGTTCATTGTATATCTCATTATTGTTTAGCAGCTAAATAACAAAAAAGAAACAATGAAGTGGTCCAAGTCTTCAAGAGCAAGTCATTTAAAATTAATTCAAAAGAAGTTAATTAGCAGCAAAAACAGTTCATTAATTAAGAACAGGGTTAGAATGAAAACCTGTAGCCACTGGGGCCCTCCAGGACCGGAGCTGGGAACCCTGGTCTACACAAATACATCCATCCATCCATTTTCCAACCCACTGAATCCGAACACAGGGTCACGGGGGTCTGCTGGAGCCAATCCCAGGACACAAGGCAGGAACCAATCCCGGGCAGGGTGCCAACCCACCGCAGGACACACACAAACACACCCACACACCAAGCACACACTAGGGCCAATTTAGAATCACCTATGCACCTAACCTGCATGTCTTTGGACTGTGGGAGGAAACCGGAGCACCCGGAGGAAACCCACACAGACACGGGGAGAACATGCAAACTCCACACAGGGAGGACCCGGGTCTCCTAACTGCGAGGAGGTGTAACAGGTGTCTGGTCACACTTACAGGTAATCTAACTTTGTCACCATTAAAATATCCGACTACGCCACCCAGTTTTATTAAGAGACTGGGAACTCTTGAAATTTACTGAAAATAGCACACAGGTTTCTTTAAATTGGGCGGTGAGTAAACACACAATGAAAGACACAACAGTAATTTCAGAAAGAAAACCACAGTAAGTTCTATTACACAAGACAATATAAAGTACATTAAAAAGATAAACGAACATAACAAAATCTAAACATATCAGGAACGAATTTCCTTTTTTTAAAAAGGAAAACACACAGTCCACACTCTAAAAGTCCGTTAAAAACAAGAATTGGAGGATACAACCTTTAGTGGAGCAGAGTCCAGTTTGCGCACTGTGCTAACCCAACAGTTGATTGTTCAACTGTCCACGGATGCACTCTGATCACCGGATACTCATTTCCCAACAGAAGTTTTTTCGAATCGTTGAATGCCTGTCAGCGTCTCTTCATCGTTCCTTTTTTTTCCACTCTGGGCTCCTTGTGTTGCTGTGACCTAGGCACACCTCATTTCTCATCTGCCAGCTTTGCTTGGTCCTTTCATGTGGCTTCTCTGTCTTGCTGGACCTACAACCCGCATCTCCTTGTGGAGCTCTGTCTTCCTCCCTGGAAGTAAGTGTTGCCGTCCTTTTGTCTCACATCGTGCCAGCCAGGTACCCTTGTCTGCCTGTGCTCTGTCTGAGTGTATTGGCAGCGTTCTCAGTCGACCGTCCCTTCTCTTGCCTTCTCCTGCCCAGAAGTTTAAATCTCCTTCAGTCCCTGCCATTATCAGTTCTGGACAATCGGATTAAATAATGGCACATCTAAATTTCCTGGGTTTAACAATTAATGAAAACACAAGTTAACAAAAATGTATTGTTACCGACCATTAATGAGTACAGATCTGCTGATTAGAAACCGATATTTCCAAGTCAAGTAAATACAGACATCCTCCAAGGAAGGAGCAGTTCTGTTCATGAAATGAAGGGATTGTGTTAAAAAAATACTTTAGTTGCCTCACATTTTTATGCAATCGTTTTGTTCACCCCACTGAATTAAAGCTGAAAGTTTGCACTTCAACTGCATCTGAGTTGTTTCATTTAAAATTCATTCTGGTAATGTACAGAACCAAAATTAGAAAAAAGTTGTCTCTGTCCAAATATTTATGGACCTAACTGTAAGTGTTTCAGATTATGAAAGGTATTAGTGTAGTGGATCCTAGCTGTTACTTTAAAATCACTTCTGCAACAAGAACACGGGGACATGTTTGGAAAGTTGTTCTGAGCAAACTTCACACAAATGTTTGAAAGCTTTTTTCATGCAAAGACTTATAGACGCATGGAATACATTATATGCTGGAAACTTTAGGGACCTTTAAATATTGACCTGGTGTTATTTTAGACAATCTAGGTCAGGGTCCCCAACTCCGATCCTGGAGGGCCCAAGTGCCTGCAGGCTTTCATTCTAACTCTTTTGTTAAGTAGTGACCTGTTTTTGCTTCTAATTAACTTCTTTTGAATTAATTTTAATTGACTTGATTTTAAAGACTCTAACGCCTTTATTGTTTCTTTTTCCTTAATTAGCAGCCAAACAATAATGAGATACAAAATGAATGAAAACATGACTTGCAACACATGACCAACACTGTCGATCATACAATATCTGAAAATAAAGAAAGGTGAAGGTCTCAGGAATGCTGATCTGATCAGGTCCCTAAATCATTCTACTAGTGCTCTTAGAAAAGAGGAAATCAACAATTTCTGAAATGTCTGCTATTGCACAATGAGAGCAGCAACAAGCCATGGAATTAAAAACAGGTTTAATTAACAATGAGACTAAGCGCCTAATTAAGCAACTGGTTGGAGTGAAATTGGTTGGAGTTTGAGGCCCTGACTTAGTTGGTCTTCTGTTGGCTTACTCACTTCACGTTTCATTTCTGTTTTGGGTGCCACTTAAGGAAAGAAATGAAGCAATTTAGAAGAACAATGAAGAAATTCAGGGGAACAAATCTTAAAAAGCAATCCAATTAAAATGAATTCAAAAGAAGTTAATAAGCAGCAAAAACAGGTCACTAATTAAGAAAAGGGTTAGTATGAAAACCTGCAGCCACTGGGGCCCTCCAGGACCGCAGCTGGGGACCTCTGATCTAGGTGAATAGGATGGAGCAGCTTGCTGGGCTGAATGGCTGTTTTTTCACAATTCTTCTTAGTAAGTCAATGTGTAGACTTTTCACCCTGTTGGTAAAACCATGGAAAGGTAATTGTGAGTTATCAAAACTTTGCCTTACTATCAGTGCAAACAAGGACTTTACCAGAGACATACAGAGCACCGTGGGGTGACAACTGTGGCTCAAACCCTTAAAACCTCTCTTTTATTGGTCCAAGCGTCCTTTCCCCCATTAGGACCTAATTGATCACTTCTGAGCACAAGAGTGTAAAAAATGAGAAAAAAGCAGAAATAAGTATTTTGTGTTCCCACAAGAAGGTGTTTCATCTTGCAGGGAACCCTGGATATCATCAAGAGGAGTCGCAGCGCACGGCTCAATGGCAACTCTGGTCTGTACCGGGAACTGAAAAGGATGGCTGCGAGGGCTCTGAGGGCAGATAAAGAGGTGTTTGTCAGAGGAATCTGTGAGCAAGTGACACACCATCTGTGGTCTAGCAACCCACGTCCTGCTTACAGAGGATTCAAAGCATTGCGCACATCTGAATCTGTTCTTTGGAGAGTCGCAGTCAGGGCAGCTGATGGAACGGTCCTTACGGATGACACTGCAGTTGTGACCCGCTGGGCTGGCTCCTTTGTTCAGTTGTTCAAAGCTGATCCTCCGGCTAGGACGTTGGATATCTCTGGGTTCACGGTTCTTGAGGCTGATCCTCCAATTAGTTGTGAACCACACACACTCACTGAGATTGCACAGGTGGTGAAACAGCTGAGGGGGAGAAAGGCTGCAGGGATCTGTGATATCAGGGTGAACTTCTCCAGGCTGGTGGTAAGGCTGTTCTCCTGGCATTGCAAGCAATCTTTGCTTCCATTTGGGAGACTGGTATCATCCCAACTGACTGGAAAATGGGACTTGTTGATCCTATGTGGAAAGGGAAGGGTGATCGCCTGGATTGCAGCAACTACAGCGAGATAACACTGCTCTCGGTGCCGGGTAAGGTCCTTGCTAGAGTCGTCCTCAATAGGATCCGTGATCACTTGCTCACCTACCAGCGACTGGAACAGTTTGGCTTTACGCCTAAGAAGTCTACCATCGACTGCATCCTGGCACTGAGGGTTCTCATGGAGCGCAAACGCGAATATCGGCAGAGTTTCTTTGCAGCCTTTGTCGATTCTCGTAAAGTATTAGACTCAGTTGATTCAGCTGCCCTGTGGGACATCTTGAGGGTTCGCGGGATCCCCTCGAGGTTGCTGGATATCATGGCTGGGCTGTACACTGGTACTGTGAGTGCTGTGCAGAGTGCAGGCAGAACCTCTGTGTTTTTCCCAGTTGTTTCTGGGGTTCATCAGGGGTGTGTTCTTGCTCCTACTCTGTTCAATGCTTGTATGGACTGGGTGTTGGGCAAGGTCATGGGGTCCAGCAGCTGTGGGGCATCTGTTGGTGAAAAAAAATTCACAGATCTTGACTTTGCTGATGATGCTGTGATCTTCGCGGAGTCAATGGAGGCTCTGATCGGGGTGCTCGAGTGACTGAGCGAGGAGTCTGAGTGTCTGGGCTTGCGAGTGCCCTGGATAAAAACCAAGATCCAGGCCATTAATGACCTCTTGAGCACAGCCATCAGCAATGTGTCTGTTTGTGGAGAGAGTGTCGACCTTGTTGAGGGGTTTACTTACCTTGGCAGTGACATTCATGTTTCTAGTGACTCTTCCTATGGAGTCAGTAGATGGATTGGGAGAGTATGGGGGTCACGATGTCGCATGAAAGGGGTGTGTGGTGCTCCCGATATCTATGCAAAAGGGGCGAAGGTCCAAGTCTTTAGAGTCCTGGTGCTTCCTGTCCTGCTATATGGTTGCGAGACATAGATGCTATCCAGTGATCTGAGAAGAAGACTGGACTCCTTTGGTACTGTGTCTCTCCGAAAAATCCTTGGGTACCATTGATTTGACTTTGTGTCGAATGAGTGGTTGCTCATGGAGTCCCAAATGAGGCACATTACCTGCATTGTAAGAGAGCGCCAGTTACGGCACTATGGCCATGTGGCATGTTTCCCCGAGGGTGATCCAGCTCGTAAGATCCTCATTGCTGGGGACCGGAGTGGCTTGACCAGGCCATGGGGTCGCCCACATAACACCTGGCTGTGGCAGATAGAGGGTCATTTCTGGAGGGTGGGACTGGACCGTGTGTCAGCCTGGGGGTTTACCAACCGGGATCCCGAGTTGTTTCGTCGTGTAGTGGGTGCAGCAATGCACTGTACCAGTGCATGCTCCCCAATTTGACTTGTTAAACATAGGTAGGCTACTGTTTACCATCCTGGATTGAAATAAAGTATGATCTATAATAATGGTTGGAATTATTTCCACAAAAAATGTATAATAAACATTTGTGTGCTTGTCATGTTAATCTGTATCATGCAATGACATAGCCAGTAGCTTTACACAAGAAGCACATATTCACTTTGCTTGCTACTGTATTTAGACACTTTACAGTTTAAAAAGGGTATAAGAGATTTATATAATAAATGTTTTAAAGCAAATAGCATTTCCTGCCTATCAACTCAAGTCCATTACCACCAAGCAAAGCATTCTACAACTGCTGGTTGGCATCTCCAAGGACACGTCTCTCAGTGTGCACTGTGTCTTCTCCCTCCAAGATGAACAGAGGAGGACTGCTTTTGGCAGTACCATCTGAGGTCAGTCAGGTTGTGTCTGCTGACAGAACTGAAAGTTTTTCATTCTGCATAAACCTGATTATGTTGATAGTGAAAGATATTACCATTAACAAAGCGGAAGCCATTGTTGTCAAAACATGGCATTCAAAATGAAGATTTTGCTGTAAAACTCACAGGCTGATAACACCCAGAAAGCAAAAGGTATTAATATTATTTTTTTGTTTTTCTTACTGGGAGATCTTAAAACACATAACTATATAAACATTTTTATATTGTACTTCACGGTGTTGGATCATATTTTAAATATTCTTGCTGAAAGTCTAATGCACAAAAATAGACCAGTGATATACAGTATGTCACCAGATCATCAGTTTTAATGGCTTCCTGAATATCTGAACCACAATGGGTGCTTTAAGGAGGAAAACAAAACACTCTGATTTGATGTGCTCTTGCTTTTAAGAACCACTTGATATTTCATGTAATTGTTATTATTTTTATCTAGTTAAGATGTCTTACCTTAGTAAAAACAAAATTAAATGTGTTGTCAAACTCTTTCTTTTAATCTAACACAATTGGCACTCATCTACAAATTGTTTTTGCAATTTTGTGAATATTATAATACTTCTCAAGTTATTTCTCATTAAATAAATAACAGAGCCACACTGCCCACCACATGTTCTGTGTGCATCACTGGACTTTTCTGCCTATAATGAACTGTTGAAAGGGTAGTACTAGGGGGGTGGGAGGATTTTGGCAGGGGCAATATATGGAGATTACACTATTGTGTCATATAGCTGTCTTATGTTTGCTCTTGTTAATTGTGGAGTTCTTGATTTTTTTTTGTTTCATTGTATTCTGCATTAGAATTGTGTCTTTGATTTGGTTATTTCTGCTTATTTGTGTTTTGAACAACTGCCCTTTTTCTAATCGTTTTTTAACTCACAGAAGATAGTAAGAACATAAGAAATTTAACAAACAAGAAGAGTTCATTCAGTCCCTCGAGTCCATTTGTTTAGCTAAGAGCTCTGCTGTCCCAGTAGCTCATTCAGATGCTTCTTAAAAGTTGTCCAGGTTTCAGCTTCAACTACACGTCTCAGTAGTTAGTTCAAGATTCCCACCACTCTTTGCATAAAGTGCTTGCGAGCTTCAGTCTTAAATGCTCCTTCCTTTCTTTTCCAGTGGTGTCCTCACATATACAATTCTCCATTTAATTGAAAGAATTCAGCACTATCTACTTTATTGAGGTCTTTGAATTTGTATGTATTACACTTTGTTTGTATTTGTTATTTCTTGAATGCATCCATAAGATACTTGCCTCACAACCAGTGCTAGGTTCTGGACTGTCCATGTTCTCCTTAATCACAGAGCTGACTTTTCACCCAGCATTAGGCTTTTGTCCACCACTCGGTGCTGTCACTTTGCAGTTTGGATTACTTTGTCCAGGCCTCTATGGTATCCACATATACCCCCTTTTTCTCTCCCTCTTGTCGATGAGCCAGGCATGGCTGACAACTGCTGGGTTACCTGTCTGAGGTTCTTCTTCCAAGTCAAATTACTCTCTGATTTCTGCCAGCGCCCCTGGATATTTCCCTTTTAAGATAATCTGCATAGTCTGTTGGCTGTTTTCCCACATTTGTACATAAAGGGACATTCCTGCTACCTGTGTAATTTTTTTTTCTCTCAGACTGACTTTGCCAAGCTTGGCCTCTAGTAGACTGAAATGGCTTGTTTTTAATTATAAAGGCGTATTCATTTTTCTGACATTATTTATGTCTTATGACTTCAACTGTCATTGACGGAAAAAAAAGTGTCAGTGCCTTCATTAAATCTAAAGGAAGTCAAGCAAAATAAAGTCTACACAAGACAGGCTGTTTTTCATTTCTCTTTCTAAATTATTCTGCTGAATATTTTCATTGTTATTTCTAAGGAAATGATGTTTGTATTGTCATTTACTTTAGCAATTGTAATCTTTAAAAAAAAAACACTAAAAGCAAGAAAACAATACCCACACAAAATTGTGAACATCCATCATCCAAGTCATTAAGACTGGCATGTTTAGGAATGGCCAGACAAGGAAAAAAGCTGTCTATCACCCAGAGTTAGAAGTTATCAGACTGTCAGTCATTTAACCCAACTGACATGGCAGTCTCTGATAAAGAACCTGCCGCCAGTCCAACAAAATTACAATGAATCCAATCTCGCCTGCTCTTCTCATCTACAGTTAGGTCCATAAATATTTGGATGGACAACTTTTTTCTAATTTTGGTTCTGTACATTACCACAATGAATTTGAAATGAAACAACTCAGATGCAATTGAAGTGCAGACTTTCAGCTTTAATTCAGTGGGGTGAACAAAATGATTGTGTAAAAATGTGAGGCAACTAAAGTATTTTATTAACACAATCCCTTCATTTCAGGGGCTCAAAAGTAATTGGACAAATTAAATTACTGGAAATAAAATGTTCATTTCTAATACTTGGTTGAAAACCCTTTGCTAGCAATGATAGCCTGAAGTCTTGAACTCATGGACATCACCAGATGCTGGGTTTCCTCCTTTTTAATGCTCTGCCAGGCCTTTACTGCAGCGGCTTTCAGTTGCTGTTTGTTTGTGGGCCTTTCTGTCTGAAGTTTAGTCTTTCAACAAGTGAAAGGCATGCTCAATTGGGTTAAGATCAGGTGACTGTCTTGGCCATTCAAGAATTTTCCACTTCTTTGCTTTAATAAACTCCTGGGATTGCTTTGGCTGTATGTTTTGGGTCATTGTCCATCTGTATCATGAAATGCCGCCCAATCAATTTGACTGCATTTAGCTGGATTTGAGCAGACAGTATGTCTCTGAACACCTCAGAATTCATTCGGCTGCTTCTGTCCTGTGTCACATCATCAATAAACACTAGTGTCCCAGTGCCACTGGCAGCCATGCACACCCAAGCCATCACACTGCCTCCCACCGTGTTTTACAGATGATGTGGTATGCTTTGGATAATGAGCTGTTCCACGCCTTCTCCATACTTTTTTTCTTGCCATCATTCTGGTAGAGGTTGATCTTGGTTTCATCTGTCCAAAGAATGATTTTCCACAGCTGTGCTGGCTTTTTTAGATGTTCTTTAGCAAAGTCCAACCTAGCCTTTCTATTCTTGAGGCTTATGAGTGGCTTGCACCTTGCAGTGCACCCTCTGTATTTACTTTCATGCAGTCTTCTCTTTATGGTAGACTTGGATATCAATATGCCTACCCCCTGGAGAGTGTTGTTCACTTGGTTGGCTGTTGTGAAGGGGTTTTCTCTTCACCATGGAAATGATTCTGCGATCATCCACCACTGTTGTCTTCCGTGGACGTCCAGGTCTTTTTGCGTTGCTGATTTCATCAGTGCTTGCTTTCTTTCTCAGGATGTACCAAACTGTAGATTTTGCCACTCGTAATATTGTAGCAATTTCTCGGATGGGTTTTTTTTCTGTTTTCGCAGCTGAAGGATGGCTTCTTTCACCTGCATGGAGAGCTCCTTTGACCACATGTTGTCTGTTCACAGCAAAATCTTCCACATGCAAGCTCCACACCTCAAATCAACTCCAGGCCTTTTATCTGCTTAATTGATAATGACATAACAACGGACTTGCCCACACCTGCCCATGAAATAGCCTTTGAGTCAATTGTCCAATTACTTTTTGAGCCCCCTGAAATGAAGGGATTGTGGTTAAAAAATGCTTTAGTTGCCTCACATTTTTATGAAATCATTTTGTTCACCCCACTGAATTAAAGCTGAAAGTCTGCACTTCAACTGCATCTGAGTTGTTTCATTTAAAATTCATTGTGGTAATGTACAGAACCAAAATTAGAAAAAAGTTGTCCGTCCAAATATTTATGGACCTAACTGTATGTGTCAACTTGCAGTACACCAGTTATGTTTCACATAGCAGCACATGAAAGTATTCATCGTATGGCCAATTACATAAGGCCAACCACCTTTTTATTTCTCTTCAAGTTCACTTAATCAGGTTACAGTGGCAAAAGGAGTCCACCTTAAGATATTTGAATACCTCTTAGTCCCATTAATGTAAGTGAAATAATTGACTATGTTTATGAATGGTTTAAAAAAAAGAAAAAAAAAAAAAACTGCATGTTCTGCAGTAACTTTTAGTAGAAAATCAAACTGCTAATAATCTTTTTGAAAGTTAACATGGTATACTCACATTTATTGCACTACAGATGTGCTGGATTTAAAAATTCTCATAAACAGCCTCTGGTCTAAATGTGTCCAGTCCCAATATATACAGTAATGTTAGCAGCTTCAGGTTTATACATTCTATGATCAGGACAGCCTTAAAAACCTGCAGTGAGTGAGTCCCATGGAGCACACTCACTGCATGCCCATAACTGGCTGTTCTTAATATGGAGGAGTGGCACTTTCACTGCAATGACATCCTATATTATCAAGATGCTTACCTTAAGATTGACTTTGAGCCAAAGATTACTACATTTTGCTTGACTGTACTCACGTCATTAATTCTGAAACTGTAGAGCTTGTGACCATTGATGAGAATTGGGACAGAATCTGAAGAGTAAATCAAAACTTTCGACCAAGCTGCCATTTGACAACTATACTCTTGTATGTCCTTACAAAGCGACCAGCCATATACTGACTTGTTACTCAATCTTACAATCTTATTTTTCCAAACACATAAATAAGACCCTGAGGTGCATTCACTCCTCCACCTGGAGAACAGCTGCTGGCATCCACTCTACTAGTTCTTTTCATAATTTTTAAATGTCACCTCTTAAAGGAAAATTCCACCCCAAAACATTTCTTTTAATGTTCCTTACTCCATATAGTCTGTAGTGATGGCCCACAAACATTTGTAATCTCATTTTTTTCATGCACAGCAGAGAGACAAAAGTTTGACATAATAGAATCCAATGGTGACCAATGTTGTACAATGGAAAACATGCATGGTAAAAAGGAAAAAAAAAATCAAATTACTGTGCATTCGCCTCTGATGCTTGAATAAGAGGGACTTCCCCAGCTGTCTACAAGACCCATAACAGCAAAACCTCTGGGATGAAGCCTGGAAACAATGAGCAACTTAAATACATTTGTTAGGTAGGATGCCAGATGGGGCTGGATGGCCTTTTGGTCTTGAAACCGGTTTTCTATCCTCCATGAATCAGCACATGCTTGCAACCTCTCGTCTCTCTCTCTCTACCTTATCATCAGATTCCTCTTTATAAGATTCAACCTTTCTACTAATTATATACCTACTGTATGTTGTGTAGCCTTGTATTGACTTGTTTATTCATTATTCTTCTTCCTTAGGTTTAATTTTTTGTACAAATTTGATATATAAGCTACTGTACATACTGTGTAAGAAAATGTGCTATAAAAATAAGTATTCAAATCTTACATTTCTACTTACAATGTTCATTAATTATATTAAATTGAATCTGCCAATTACATAAAGCATTACACCAAACTCACTACCCTAGCTATAACGTTTGAAATCCTGTAGCATGGAGCACTAGCCTACTTTCAAATGTTGCACTTCCTTTATTAACACACCAACGGAGAGTAGACACACCACAGTATTACAGCACCACCACTAGTAGCCTAAATTGCTGTCATTTGATAGGACGGACCTATGAACTCATTTACATTTTATTTCTATAACCTGGATATTAGTAGGACAGGATTCAACTTAACGTGTTTTTTCAACTGTACATTTTCCAGAGCTTGTGTCTTTGCCTACTGCAATCACAATGTTAACTTTTGTTTATTGAACTCACATTTTGTCAACTGCTACTCCACCATCCCATTCAGAAGTCCAAAATGTCTGTGTGTGTGGTGGGTCTTATGAAATCCCTGCAAGTTTGCTTTTCCTGATACTAATATACTATCACAGAGATCCAAGACATTGAAGTCTTTCCTATTGCCCTCTGAATAGCACATTAGATAAGTAACTAAGTCAGATTTTCTGTAGGTTTGATAAAGAGCCAGTTTTAACCAGTCAGTTGAATGGAAAGAGCCACCACATATAATAAAATAACCAATTAACATAGAGATTCAAAGATATATACTTTAATAAGTGAAATATTGTTATGTAAACTACATTTTAACTCACTTTTTCCATGGTGTAAGATTTGCAAGTTAAACCGACACCTTATCTTTTAAGTATGGCTGTCTTGTTTAGTTTTATTCCCTTATCTGTTTCGGTAATTCATTTTGGTGCAACCTACACTTTATGTTATTGATCATTAGAACCTGTTTGGTATATTAGCTTAATCAAGGACTTGGCTATATGCCTACAAAGACAACTCTTCCGTAACTGGAAAGTGATCCATTACTATGTTAGTTTCCTTCTTTAAGGGCATTCAAATATCTTACTGCACTGCTTCAATTTTTACAAAAGGAATGTTTAGAACTCCAAAATATGCCTTTTTAATTGATTCACTAATCCAGAAGGGAAACGATCTAAATAGCCTAAGGCTTTTATACAATTATATTATGTATACATATACACACAAAAATTATAGGCATAAAACACACACTCCATATATAAAGAAAAGTGAATTCTGCTTGTGTAACATCCTAAACTGTCCTCTAGAATTGTAAAAAAATGTGGCACATGTAGCCTTAATCAATCTAAATTTTATTAATATATAATTAATATATATAAACCTGTATTATCTATAATACTATTTTCATATATTAAGACACATCATTAAGAGTATGCAACTCTGGCCTCCACATCCAGGGCACTGATTATTTAGGCAGCCTAGAAATCTTCACGGTATCGCTTTCTTCAAAGATCTCGCTTTCCTATTTCCCTTTGTCAACCGACCATATTTTAGTTATTGTCTTCATATGATGACAACTTCAATCATATTTAACCATCAATTTCTGATTTACTGTTTCTTTAAGTTGATGTGTCCATGTATGCAAATTCTGCTATGTTTACAGCTGTTAACATATTTTCTATATATATTTCATATAGGGACAAATAAAGTTCTATCTACGAGGTAAGACACAAAGATAACCAGCTTGGTAAATAAATAAAAAAAAAAATTTTTTTTTGATGAAGTACAGCATTCTAAACATTATCAGCTTCTATATACTCCCCCTCCTGATCTCTACACCATTCCATACGCAACAGTGGTGGAAGTCTTCTTGCTTGAGGCTCTTCCAACAGGCTTGCTGTTTTTATCTTCCCTTCATCCATTGAAGAAAAATGTGTTCCCTTCAGGTAACTTTCGGGAACAAGTAAAAATCACAGGGAGCTAAATCTGACAAATAGGGAGGATAATCGATTTTTTCACCCGACATTATTGTGGCAACTCGTGTAGCGATTGTTGTGCAAATACTGACTGAGTTATTCACAGGATATAGCTAGCCGGTCAGCAGTCTAAGAGGGCGTGTAAGAGGGGATATAGTTCTATGATTCACGTCCAGCCAACCTCCAGATGGTTTTTCAGGAAAGCCCCAAGCCCAGTCCGATTATTTTTGTGTCTCACCTTGTATACTGTATATTTATCTCTTAATACATGATAATTTTAAAATAACTTGAAATTAAATTCTGAACTTTTTCTGCACTTAAGCCTGTGATTCTAGAAACATTTTACCGGATTTCTCTTGGCGAACTGGCAAAAAAGTCAGGCAACATTATAACCTTTCTTTCTGCTACAATTAGAAGTCAAGCAAAATTACAACTTTTATTGGCTAACTAAAAAGGCTACATTTACTTTTTATGTATTTTTTTAAAAAACAAACTGCTTACTAATTTTTAATATAAAAGAGAAGTCTTAAGGAAAATGATTTAAAACATTCTCCGGGGCTGGAATGAACACTTCCACACACTATAGCTTAAAAAAAAAAAAAAAAAAAAGGATTCAGAAACTGCAACCACATACCAAATCAAACAAAAAAAAATTACAGAAATATTCAACATTTACTATTTGTGTCATGTTAAAAAATACAGCAAAAAAGACCAACTTAAAAATGTATTCTTTCTTGAATCTCAATGAGATTAACAAAGTTAAATAATAATAGAATACTAAAATTACAGAAAATGGGGACAGGAGGAATTGGGGAGTGCACAAGATGGCAAAGCATGAATTTATTTAGGTGGATCTGTGTTGATTCCATATTTTTCCTTAAGCAATTTAAGTTGCTCTTCCTTCTTCTTTGTATCCATTTTCTGGAATGCCTGTGGAAAAGAAAAAAAAAAAATCAATATAATTAAAATACAGCCAGTCCCCGGGTTACGTATGAGATAAGAGACTGTAGGTCTGTTCTTAAGTTGAAATTGAATGTAAGTTGAAACAGGTACATTATTTTAATAAATGCTATTGTTGACCGACTGTAACCAAGTGCTCTGCTAATGAATGATGGAGTTTCACCACTCTCTGACCTTTTTATTATTTCTACTTTATTTTCCATGGTGATGGTTTTTCTCTTCTTTACTGTATCACCAGCACTTGCATCAGATTTGTGTTTCAGAGACATTGTTGAAGGGTGAAGTCAGATGGTTAAGATGAGCTCTTCTGCACAGCACTGTACATGCTATCACAGCAGGAAGGCACCCCTCGTCAGCACGTCTGGTATACTGACGAGACACAACTTCCTGCTATGTACGCAACAGTACAAGCAGACTTGCTATTGAGAATGAATGGGGGCAGCTCACCACCCGCCCACCACACAGTCACCTCCACTTGCATGCAGTATGCTGACTGCAGCGTCAGCTCACCGAGAGCTAACAGGATGGGGCCAAAGGCGGGTAGTGAATCAATCGCCACCGCCCCCATTCAACAGGCAGCCACTTGAAGCACACTACAATGCTGCCCTCTGCCGCCCCATTCACCCTCAATGGCCTCTGTTTCATCCACAAGTGGGTCACAGCTTGCAGCATCACCAGCCACCCACCAACAACGAACGGGGCAGCTGTTCAAGGAACACTGCAAGGCTGTGTGGAGGGCAGGCAGTGAAACGCCCTCCTTTGCCCCATCCAGTCAGCAGGAGTAGCTGCGGCGGTGTGGTGGTCAGCGAACGCCCCCCTCCACCCCATGAAGCCTCCATCCTGCCGCACACCCAGCCGCCCACTGAGAATGAATGGGGTGCGGCCCCCACCATCAACTGGAGTCACCCAAGGGACACTACACTGCGTGAGCAGCAAAACTGCCCCCCTCCAGCCATCGCTTGCATCATCCCCAGGCCGGAGATGACGGAGCGGTAGTTACTGAGAAGCCTGTGTTGTGTCCCCCAGACAGCTGAAGCAGCTGCGGCCCCATTTGTAAGTCGTATGTCGAATGTCCGTAACTCGGAGACTACGTGTACTGTAGAAACCATTTTATAAAGATTTTTTTTTTTAGTCACTTAACTTTTAATTTACAGTTTATAACTAATATTCATACATCAACCAAGATTAATAATGTAATTGATTGAACCATTAAGATGAGGATCCACATTTCTACGTTAGGTCCTCTGCATCCTGAACTAATGATAGGTTAAGAAAATGCTGCTTGGATACAAATGCCTTTTGAGGTTTAGAAGTAAAAAAAAAAAAAAAAAAAAAAAAAAAAAAAAAAATCATCAAGTGTATATACATACATATACAAACACATAAAATACAGGTGCTGGTCATAAAATTAGAATATCATGACAAAGTTGATTTATTTCAGTAATTCTATTCAAAAAGTGAAACTTGTATATTAGATTCATTCATTACACACAGACTGATGCATTTCAAATGTTTTATTTCTTTTAATGTTGATGATTATAACTGACAACTAATGAAAGTCCCAAATTCAGTATCTCGGAAAATTAGAATATCAATTAAGACCAATGCAAAAAAAGGATTTTTAGAAATGTTGGCCAACTGAAAGGTATGAACATGAAAAGTATGAGCATGTACAGCACTCAATATTTAGTTGGGCTCCTTTGGCCTGGATTACTGCAGCAATGTGGCGTGGCATGGAGTTGATCCGTCTGTGGCACTGCTCAGGTGTTATGAGAGCCCATGTTGCTCTGATAGTGGCCTTCAGCTCTTCTGAATTGTTGGGTCTGGCGTATTGCATCTTCCTCTTCACAATACCCCCATAGATTTTCTATGGGGTTAAGGTCAGCAGAGTTTGCTGGCCAATCAAGAACAGGGATACCATGGTCCTTAAACCAGGTACTGGTAGCTTTGGCACTGTGCGCAGGTGCCAGGTCCTGTTGGAAAATGAAATCTGCATCTCTATAAAGTTTGTCAGCAGCAGGAAACATGAAGTGCTCTAAAACTTCCTGGTAGACGGCTGCGTTGACCTTGGAGCTCAGAAAACACAATGGACCAATACCAGCAGATGACATGGCACCCTAAACCATCACTGACTGTGGAAACTTTACACTGGACCTCACGCAACGTGGTTCTGTGCCTCTCCTCTCTTCCTCCAGACTCTGGGACCTTGATTTCCAAAGGAAATACAAAATTTACTTTCATCAGAGAACATAACTTTGGACCACTCAGTAGCAGTCCAGTCCTTTTTGTCTTTAGCCCAGGCGAGACGCTTCTGACGCTGTCTCTTGTTCAAGAGTGGCTTGACACAAGGAATGCGACAGCTGAAACCCATGTCTTGCATACGTCTGTGCATGGTGGTTCTTGAAGCACTGACTCCAGCTGCAGTCCACTCTTTGTGAATCTCCCCACATTTTTGAATGGGTTTTGTTTCACAATCCTCTCCAGGGTGCGGTTATCCCTATTGCTTGTACACTTTTTTCTACCACATCTTGTCCTTCCCTTCGCCTCTCTATTAATGTGCTTGGACACAGAGCTCTGTGAACAGCCAGCCTCTTTAGCAATGACCTTTTCTGTCTTGCCCTCCTTGTGCAAGGTGTCAATGGTCGTCTTTTGGACAACTGTCAAGTCAGCAGTCTTCCCCATGATTGTGTAGCCTACAGAACTAGACTGAGAGACCATTTAAAGGCTTTTGCAGGTGTTTTGAGTAATTAGCTGATTAGAGTGTGGCACCAGGTGTCTTCAATATTGAACCTTTTCACAATATTCTAATTTTCCGAGATACTGAATTTGGGACTTTCATTAGTTGTCAGTTATAATCACCAACATTAAAAGAAATAAACATTTGAAATACATCAGTCTGTGTGTAATGAATGAATCTAATACACAAGTTTCACTTTTTGAATGGAATTACTGAAATAAATCAACTTTGTCATGATATTCTAATTTTATGACCAGTACCTGTATGTATCATTATGATAGAAATCAAAAGGAAATTTGCACAGTCCTACTCCTGCCATTAACAGAAGGCTTCCCAAGATGGATACACAGATTAATCAGTTAGTAACCTGGCATAGACCATTTTTTTTTTTTTTTTTTATGGTTCAACATTAGTGGAAATAATAGTGTAGTGTCCATAGATCCAGACCTGAGTGAGACATGCTACTCAGGTGGTCGAGACCTCTCCAAGGAGGATGAGACTACCTGAAGAAGATGACATAAGAGCAGCAGCGTGATTGCTGTTTTGCACACACGACACTAACACAGCACTTTAGCAGCCAGGAGATGTGTCCAGTGTCCATCTGCCTGGGTGTGTGTTCGCCAGCATCTTTCACAGAGCCAGAGAAAAGTGGGTATATCAGTTGCCTCTGACCCCAGGTCAGTGGAGTAAAGCAGAGAGATGACTGCCTGTATGAAGTAGCTAGGAAATGTATCTAAAGTGCTCACTACGTTCTGTGTCTACGAACATTAGTCTCCGAGCTGCCTTTTTTTTTTTGCCGGCATCTCCAGTAGTCCCACCCCATTCAGACAGTTTAGCACATGTATTAGATTTAATGTTTTTGTGGTTGGTAAAATTGTGGTGGGCATTTTGATTTTCTGGGTTACGAAATGTGTGCCATCAAAAAAAAAAGGTTGGAAAACACTGCTCTACACTTTTGTTCCTGGCATGCTAAAAAAAGTTCTCTATAGCATCTATATCGCTTCAAAACTAACACCTTGCATTACTGGAATGGTTATGTTGCATTGTTTGCATAAATAAGCGAACATGCTGCAAACTTGAATCATGGGTAGGGATAATCATACTTCTATTTCATAGAATTTTGTTATCAAGTTACGGCAATCCTCACTGTAAGCTACCTGGTAGACTGGCAAGTTCAGATATTAGAGACTTATTTTGGTTTTAGTGCCACTCAAAAATAACATTTTGCATTTACATGATATGACATTGGTTCAAATCTTATTACAGAAACATGAAATGGGGAGGATGGGGGGTTTGGAGTGTAGTTTTTATCTTTGTGACATTTCTCTAGTATTGCTCCAGGGCTACCATGTTTATAGTTTCGAGGTGTTTTTCTATTTTATTTTACTGAAGGTTTTTTTCTTCTTAGTATCAGACACTGCTTTTCCAGTTCAATCATGAACACTGTGCATTTTCTGTTGCTGACTCAATGCCTCAGGTTTTACTGCCTATCACTGATGTCAGAACAGCTAAAATAATTAATATTTAAGTGGGATACCTCCAATTTTGCAAATTTTTTAAAACTTGTATAAGTATTAAAAAAATCCTAAAGATTAATACCCTACAATGATTTTTTTAGCTGCCTTCAGGTAGTGGAGCATCTTATTTTAGAAGGTTAAAGGTGTTACATTTAATCTCTCTAACTGTCTTGCAGAGAAAAAATATAGTTTTCATGCAATAATAAGATAATTTGTTTGTTTTAAAAAGTTGCTTGTGTTTTAAGATGGCAAACAGCACTGGGATATTTCGGTTAACACTTGTATTAGTTGTTAATTATACTGGGATTTTTGCTTTTGGTAATTTACTAATTTTCAATAGATTATGGACATCTTTATTTTACAGTTCCCTCAAGTTTATTCTTTGTGTGTTGGCTGCTGTGACACTGAAATTTCACTTTGGGGATAAAGCATCCATTCATTCTTTCATATTTTTACTTTAAAATTTACTATTACACTGTTGTACTCTACTTATTATTTTCGTTGAGTGGATGAACAATTGAGGGCTTTGACTTTGCGGAGTTTTAATGCATGTCCATTTAAGACAGGCATGTCAAACTCACTACCACTGGTGGACTGCTTCAACTGCCATACATGCGTCAGCGGGCCGCACTATAACAAATACTATTATACAAAGTTACTGTAGCTTTCTTTCCAATACTGAAAACTTTAAAAAATGTAACACTTAAAAGTTTAAAGAAAAGCAATTTATTTCCATACAATCTCCGTACAACAGAGTACAACTAGAGTCTTAGCCTCTTAGCTAGGTCCTTATATTATTATATTCATTATATTATATTCATTGCTTATATAGGAGTCTTACAGTGTGAGATCTATTTCTTTTGTCCCGACACTTGGCATCTCTTGTTAGTAACCAGTTCGTCAATTTCAGGCTTGAAATCTTGTGCAACTGCAACTTTTATGAGGGATGAAAGGTGCTCGGCGGTAAGTCTTGAGGGATGTGGGGTTTTGGTAGCTTTCGTTAACAAAAACAATTGCTCACAAAGGTAAGTGTTTCTGAACATAGACAGTACTCTCAATGATAACTTACGGATGTGCACATACGAGTGTGGCAGGTAAGCATACAAGCCTTGCACACCAACTTCGTTGCATTTTGCCTTCAGAATATAATCTGGCTCCAGATCAATCAATTCCATTTGGATATTCTCAGGCGCATTCTCAATGTTGTAAGAGTATGGTGACGTAAACAGCGCAAAGTCCTGTTCGTGTGAACCGAAATTATGAAAACTCTCACTGAATTCATTGCTCAGTAATTCAAGTCGGAAAACAAATCCTCCAAAAATCTAATTTTACATTACTAAGTTTACTCCAATGTTTATATTGTAAAATAAGCCGATATGCAAAAAGCCCCCTGACCTACACTAATTTTACAAACTCAAAATCACAAAAATTTGTCAATAAACAACTTGCCAACTTCTCGTGTCCACTTCAGATCTTCAGCTGTAGTCTGCACTAACTGTTCGTTACAATACTAGCACAAGATTACATAAAACTAGGGCAAAAAACGTGAAAATATGCGAGCTATTACTACTCGTGATGGTCAGTTCTGCCCAGTGGCCAGTCTCAGCATCCCAGCCAGTAGTGTAGCATGCCAGGGGCAGCTCTAGGTTCGTGGTGGCCCTGGGCAGAGAAACAATCGGTGGCCCCTTCGCCCGGCAATGTCAATATGTTATCTTATGCACGGTGGATGGCCACGTCCAGGCGGACACTACACAGCCGCCTCGTGCTCATGACACGATTCTATATGCGCATGTCTGTAACTTGAAAACCAAGTGGCGGCCCATGATATTCTCATTATGGCAGACCGTTATAATACTACATATAGCTTACTGCTCCGACTCGAGCGACATTAGTAAATACAGCGTACTAATTAACAAGAAACACAATGTTTTTCGGCCACACTGCCGTCAGCTATGTCGTTATTTTCTCTTTCTGTTTTATATTCAATATATATTGGCGTGGCGGCCCTGTGCAGGTGCACAGTTTGCACATGCCTAAGGCCGCCCCTTGTGACGTCACGGCTCATTAACTTTGGACAAGGCTCGTGGCAAGACTAGCAGATGACGTTTCCGGTACCGTAATGCCATGGGAAAACGCTCTTTAGTCAGAAGGCAGAAGTAAGAAAAGTCAATAAGCGGCAAAGATGCAGAATGATTCAATCACAAACGATAGTAATCATTTTGTACAAGTTTAGTGCTAATTAGGATCTGTCATGAAGGCCGCACAGATTTCTGTTGCGGGTCGCATGTGGCCCAGGGGCCGCGTGTTTGACATGCCTGATTTAAGAGATGCTTATACATTCAATTAAATCACTCTTTAGCAGTGCATTCAAAGTCTACAATTGTTTCGATTGTGTTATTTTACTTTGATATGTCTATGTCTCATATGCTATGCCAATTTGAGAATTAATATATTGGCCTCATTTTCTTATTGCATTCTTTTCATCTTGCCATTTAGGAAGGCATTCAAATTCAGGCTGTACTTGCTCAAGTAGTACTTTGTTAAAAGTTTGTGTTTCTGGTAATTGATTAAGTTTAAACTATGCCATTACTATTATTTGTTTTAATTCTTTTGTGTTGATTCTACATTACTTTTGTGATTCAGTGTGTACTTCATCATTTATGTATTTATGAGTGCACGTTTTAATGTTAGATGTAATTAACTGCAATTAATTTTATACAATTATGCAATTTTTTTTTTCAATTGATTCCCAACCCTTGTAAAAATACTTCAAAGCCAATTAAAAAAAGCACAATAGTGCACACAAATGCTCTGCCACCTAGTATTAACTCAGGACTCAAAAACTCAGAGGGTAGCAGTTATACACTAGGACACCACAGACATATTGCTAAAGCACTGTAGTCAAATATATACATACCCTGTTAGCATTGTAATACAAGACAACAAGATAACGGTTGCAGACATTAAATCCAGATAAATGATCACAGGCATTTTTTGCATCAAAGATGTCTTCATAAACCACATATGCTGTTCCTCTGGTTTCTGGTGTATTTCCACTGTAAACAACATTTAAGTAAAAAAAAAAAAAATAAAATAAACACATTGTAGAGTACATAATGACAATTTCAAGGTAAACTGAAAATGTAAGAAGCCAATGCTGTAGACAAGTACTAATTGTGCTAGTTTTCCTCTCAGAAGAAAATATGAACTGATCATTTCTGGTTCTGTTGGAACACTGTACATGAAATAAATTCTAAATAAAAATGCACTTTTTATAATGGTACTCCAGTTACTGCAGACTCAGAAGACTGAAACTGCCACAACACTTGTTCAGTTTAACATCTGGTGCTTGTAAAAAGGCCAAAACATTCTGGGGGAACATTTATTTCACACACTAGGGGTGTCTCATTATAGAGATACACTTCTTGCAGTACAAGGTAGTGCAAAAACCTCCATATTTCATTCATTAGAAACCGACATCTAATCCGTTCAACAAACATACAATTGACAGAACATGACTTATCTGTAATGATCTGACACAGGATTACAGTTTGAAATGTTTTTTTCACCATTTGGAAACGTGAACTACTTTTACTTTACATAATTTTTACTTTACATAATTTGGCCAACAAATAAGTCTCCTTGCTCATTTTAAATCATTTGTGCTTCTGACTCAGCCTACCCACTGTTAATTAAATAATTTCAGCAGGAAATACACACACAACTTTAGGTAGAAGTGGGTATGATAGCATGACACAAGGCACAAGAGCTACTATTAGAAGTATAGTGCTCTAAATGGGACACAAAGCTTTTAAGACACCATAAGTTCAGCAAGTAGGTGTTTTAGAATTTATGAGTGTTGCAATGCAAGAAGGGCATACCCAAACACATAAGTGTCCATGTTATTTTTTATATAAAAAGAAAGTGATTTTTCCCTCTGGTCCAGTTCTTTCTTTAGCAGACTCAGGCCTATGTTATACCTCAAGCTAAAACAGAGATAATAAATAAATTAATATAAACATTCCTATAAGGCCTTTATTTTAAAACTATTAAAATATGTTGGTCCTCCAGATATCGGTTGCTTTAAAGAGCTATTTAATGTCTCCCTTTCTCTCTCTGAAAGATACATTTTACTGTTGAATGCATATAACAGACCAGGAGCACTGCTTAAATTTACTGCACATAGAAAGCAGCATAATGAGAACAGTTCAACTGCAGCAAAACAAATCTACGAACGATTCTAAATGTCAAGCCCTGCTTTCCTAATAAAGGATAGATGTATTTACTGCACTTGAATATTAAGCTTTTCTTCATGGTTTATCATCACTAAGATAACAGTGCCACTGTATAATTTAGAAGGCTGGAAGTATTTTAACACAGTTCATGTTTGGGTTACTTTAACTTTGAGAGGCAATATAATATTGCTTTTGCAGATGTACAAAAAGGTTTATGGCTATGTTGTTATACAACAGTCTTCTACAGAACCAGTCATGTGGTACATTTTAGTATTATTTTACAGATTTCAAATGTGCATGAAGAACATAACTGAAATCAAGCATAACACAGAAACTCAGTTTTTGGAAGTATCAGCTTATACATATTCAGTTTAGCAATAAGCTTTGAAATGTTTCTTTAAAAAGATAACTTTTTTTTATTTATATATATATATATATATATATATATATATATATATATATATATATATATATATATATATATATATATATATATATATATATATACACACACCTAAATTTGTTTTGCACAGAAAAAAATGCTGGTTTTCTCAGCCTGTATAGTTCCTGCTCAAAGTTGTTAGATCAAGTGACTTCAGTACTTACACTCTGATCTGCCTAATTGGTCCATATTTTCCAAATATATCATACATCTCTTCTGCTGTGATTTTGTATGGAAGGTTTCGAATATATAATATTCTGTTTACTTCTGGAGGTAATCTGATCTGGAAAAAAAAAACAGAACATACAGAAAATATT
This sequence comes from Erpetoichthys calabaricus, assembly GCF_900747795.2. Taxonomy (NCBI): domain Eukaryota; kingdom Metazoa; phylum Chordata; class Cladistia; order Polypteriformes; family Polypteridae; genus Erpetoichthys; species Erpetoichthys calabaricus. The sequence goes on along the minus strand of NC_041396.2, from coordinate 54,760,737 downwards.
CAATCATACAATTTACATTAAAAGCAGAATTTTTAACAGTTTAAGTTACTGCAAATAAATCAACTTCTGAGAGACTACATCTAAATAAACCCATATCAGCTTTTCATTACACAAAATAAATGCAACTGTTTTATTCCAATTTCAACAACCAACTTGAACTACAGTACTGCAAGAAAATCCCAGGTCACACAAAAAAAATTGTATTTATTGCTAATTACCTTAGTAGTAAGTGTATATTTGCTCAAGAAAACACAAATAATCATGGATGCAATTAAAACAAAAATGACTTGTGTTTTTAAAACAGCCTGCACTTAAAATTAAAAACTGAAGCAATTTGCTTTGGTACACTGCTGTTTACTTTTTTTTTTTTTTTTTTTAAACACACATTACACATTTGCAGACTTTTGCTCCAAGCCCTAAGTGTATTTGCAATGTGTAAAGATAAAGTAATTTCCCCAAAGATTCCACATGAGGAATCAATATCTGTTTATATTTCTCAGTAGTTATTACTCTATCAAATAAGACCAGGGGGGTATTTTTCGTACGTGGATTACTCGCTTAGCCGGATGTAATTGTTGACGATTTGGCCTGATCCTGGATCTGTCGGTTTTTTGAAACTCTTGCTGGAAATGTTGTCATAGCAACACATCCAAATCCGCAAACCTGCTTGGAGCAGGTTTGTTCTACGTAAACAAGGATTAGTTTACACACGTGATCAGTGACGGTGCGTGGAAGTCATCCAGTCATGGCTTCACCGTTCATGAATGAGCGACCAATTGATATCGGTGCGCAAATTATACAAAGAGAATTTCATATAGAGAGGGTTTTGCGCGATCGTCAAGATCCTTTATTGCTCCCGGAGGAAATTCTGTACGAAAGATACCGCTTTAGCCGAGGGGGAACATTGTACCTCAAAGATTTATTAGCTCCGTATATTCGAAGTCAAACTCGGCAAAGTCGGGCTCTCACAACCACATAGACAGTATGCATTGCTTTGAGGTTTCTTGCAAGCGGCACTTTTTTTATATACTGTAGGCGATGCGGAACATCTATTGAAAAGTGCAGTTTTCCATGCAACTCGTAAAGTCTGTTTGGCTCTGAAACATTTCCTTCAGGTTTTCATTGTGTTTCCTGGACACCTGCGTGTGCAGACAAAAGAGGCGTTTCATGCCATTGCAGGTATTCCATAAAGAATCTCACAATCAGCCTAACATTCTCATTACCCAGGGTTTCCAAATGTGATTGGGGTACAAGGGACTGATCAGAGTGGAGTTTGATCAAACATTATTTGGAAAATGTACCTCTCCTCCTGATGAATAATCAGACACAGTGTCTTCATCAAATATTTGACCTTCGTCAATATCTCGTTGGTCAGACACAGGTTCTAGGGATATGACATTCCCTGCAACTGACCCAACAAAAAAAGAGGGCTATATGGAACACACCTATGGCACACATGGAGGACAAATATATGCAATGATCATCCTTTACCTCAAATGAAGTGACCACTGCATCCTACCACTGGTTCTGAGGAGGAGCTTCCCCCTGGAATGCCCTCAGAAACAGGGCGATGGGCATTTTGCTGGAGAGACAACTCTTCTGCAGGGGTTAGGTCTGGACCGCGTGGACCTCCACCTGTTTTTTGCTTCTTTGCCTTCTTATTAGCTTTAAAATTAATGTTCTTTACATTATATATGATTCTTTATGTCATCAATTCTTTAAATAGTTATATACCAATATTTACCAGTTTTAAGTATATTCTTGTACTTCACTTTAACCTGTTCCCGTGTTCTCCTTGTGCTCACGTTTGATCTGGAATTATGACATGTTAAATAATAATTACTCTGATACATAGGAAATGAAACGCTGCTTTCAGTAAGTACAATGCACACGCATTTCATTTGTCTGCCACTTTTTGCCAGCTGTCTTTTCTGGTTTGGGCTGCTTTTGCAGTGTTACCCCTTGTGCATATTAAATCTTGAAATTCTTCATGTCCTTCAAATGAAAGGTCCTGCTCCGCTTGTGTGGAAAAAAATGCGCACGTTCATTTTGTTGCAGCCTATCAAAGACTTGCTGATCATGTTTTCTAGACTCAATATATATGGGCTTTTCACTCAGCGCGGGCGCGCGCATTCATCTCGTATGATTAGATCCAGCTAAACTAATCTACTACGCGGCTGCGTTTGAAAAACCGACTTATCTGGATGAGTTTCACTGGCATTAACTCATCCAAGATGAGGCACCTGATCTCGGATGGTTTAAGCGACGTACGGAAAATACCCCCCAGATCTCTTAAACCACTGGTAGGACTGTAGACCATAACAGAGCATGCAACCATGCTTCATGGAAATCCAGACAGGTCTCAAAATACTTTAACATCTCATCTGACATTGCAATAATAATAATAATAAATAATTCTTTGCATTTATATAGCGCTTTTCTCACTACTCAAAGCGCTCAGCAATTGCAGATTAAGGACCTTGCTTAAGGGCTCAACAGAGCGGAGTCCCTTTTTGTTGGCATTTACGGGATTCGAATTGGCAACCTTCCAACTGCCAATGCAGATCCCTAGCCTCAGAGCCACCACTCCACTCATTGTGGTGTCTTGTGTCATGCAAAAATTTTCAAATTTGGATTCATCACTCAAAAAGACGGTCACTGATAGAATACCTGCTTTACAGTCTTTCCATACTGAACTTTCTTCTGGTTGCTGCCTTTAAATAAAAATTTCAAATAGCTGCAATATGTCCTATAAGGACATTTCTTTAAAGGCCTACACTTTGAGTGTGTACTTTGGTTCCTATTTTGTTCTAAGAAGAATAATTGTTATTTTTGATAGTATGAATGTTTGACTGTAGTTTTCCTAAAGCAATTAGCAACCATACAAGTGAACAAAACCATCCTGGCTATATTATGCTGCATTCACATGGCCTCAAAAAGATCCAAGTTGTCGAGTTGGAAATACCATGTGAACACTCAACAATCCTGGAATTATAACAATGACAATTCAGAAAAAACAAAGCTACTTGGAATTGTCCAAGTTGTGATGTGATGCTGACCTTTTACCTTAGTCAAATGTTTAAAATAAATCATATCCTGGTCAATCCAAAACACCATTTTTGGTCAAATTGCATTTGGAGCAAAGTGATACTCATTTAATATGTTTATTTTGTTCTCTATTTCAACAAAAAAATGCAGTTTGCTTTTTTTGCAGATCAAATAAATCAACAGCAACCTCACATTTTTCCTCAAACAGTCCGACTGGAAACTCATATTAATGCACTGAACTGGGAAAGTGAAACATCATAACCTGCGAGCTCCAAATAGTCCTAAAGCATGTGAAAGCAGCATTACATTACAAAATCCACAGTGTGAGCAAAGACAGGCAGCTTATATAAGTCAAATAGATTTTGACCCAACTCTTTTTTTTCTTAATGACAATGTACTCTAGAGATCTGTATATCATCTCTGTTGTCAGCTGACTAATTTCACTATATTTTCATTTTATCATTCATATTTACTAATAATTCCAGGCTTGAAATGTTAAATTATTGAGAGAGTCTTTATTCTTTAAACACAAAGTACACTGAATTCAGTATTTCGTATACGTACTAAATATCTATCTGTTCTCAAAGTGTGGTGAGTAAAGTGACATTTGAATCACTCAGATCTGTTAGCCCACTGTATGTTTACCTTATTTTAACTCTTTTAGGGCGGAAGTCGACTTTTGTCGACAGGAGGGGTTGAAGGCGAATGTCGACAAAAGTCGACATCCAGGGATAAAGGGCGACAATCAGCTGTTAATGGCGACAAATCTCACTGTCACGTCACAGGCATTCCCTCTGTGCTTGGAGGAATGCTAGACTCGTTGACTCGGCAAATAAACATTGCGTGTGCGTGAGTTGCGAAATGTAAACAATGGCAAGATGGCACCGACATGTGAAAAGGCAGCGAAGCAAGTGCAGAAAAGAAAACACTTGGCAGACGTTGTTTTGCGCATTACCGCGGAGTCGGACTCTTGATTTTTCAGAATCGGACTTTATTGGCAGTGATCAGGAGATCGAGCAAGAGAGTTAGAAGCAGGCATCAGCTGATCAGACACCAGCCGATGCCGTGCCAGCGGATCTGCTGCCAGTTGAGTGCCTTCGCGCAGCCGATGCATCTACGGCAAGGTTCGCGTGGGATAAATACACATACATTGATCCGTTGAGAGCCGATATGGCTACCGGAGTTTACAAGACGGCATGGCTTGCTTTTGGACACGACAGATCACCAGCTGCTGTACTTCAGGCTGCTCTCTCCTGATGCTGCTTTTCAGCTACTGTCAGACGAGACAAACAGGTAGGCAGAGATTTTTTTTTTGAATCGCGGGCTGCGTTTGCATCGCATTCTCGTTATTCAAAGTGGAAACCCACAACGAAAGACGAGATGAAGCGCGCTGTGGCATTACAAATAGAGATGGGACAGAACTGGTGATATAACTTCAGGGAGCATTGGTCCAAACGTGTTTTGTCCCCTGATGGCTTAGGTACGTGCTGCTGCAAAGTTTTATTCACTTCTGTAATAAACAGAAGCAAATCCCATGGGGTGAGCCAAGCTATAATGCCATACATAAAGTTCATAAAGTTTCAGAAGATGAAAAGAGGTGACAATACGGTTTTCATGCAGGCAGAAAACTTGGTGGCAGTGGCATGGCACGATGGCAAATGGGTGACTTGTCTCTCTACAGTACACACTAACAATATATGTTAGAAAATGCAGCAACAGACAATTGAAAAATAGGCATCAAAACAACACAGAGAATTCAGGCTCATACAACATGCAAGACAGTAACATTTGTCAAAAGTAAATATTTTTTGTTGATGTGATATGTTAAACAATTGCTTTGTGTTCTTTTTTAAAAAATGTTAGTTTTTGGAAAAATATTCAGCCCTGGGAGAAAAGAAACAAAAAAAAAATTAGCCCTAAAAGAGTTAAAACAAACGTCTACTATTTTTCCATTAAAAAAAAACTTCAGTGTCACTCCAATTATTTCTTGTTTTACTTTTACGCATTATATTCATGTTACATTTTATATTAATCACAATTTTGAAACAATCACAGAAATAAAAAACACAGATAGCACACCAAATCGACAGTCTCAAGACAGTCAACATTTTTCACTCCTTCATGTCTCTCGCCTCCAAGTTCAGTGAAGAACCCCAACCAATTCACACCATTAACTTTTTCATCATCCTAGAAAGCTGCAGCAAATTCCTAGCTCCTGGAAAAAAACTCATTTAAGAGAGCTAACACTGTCTTCCTAGAAAACAATATTAACAGAAGGTCACTTCAGCTGTAAAATACATCCCGGCTTACATGTGCTTAGTCTGCTGCTAAAATATTTTTTACCTTTACATTTATCATTAATCTGCTGCAGCTTTGTCATAGTAAGAAATACTTTTTGGAGTCAATTCCACTCTTCACCAACATTTTACACTGCTGCTGTGGCATCTTGCCTCTGTCCAATCTACAATGGCTTGTGCTTTGATTTGCTACCCTTTCACACTTTCACATTACTTCGGTAAACGTTTACTCAATGAAATACCAATATACCCCTTCAGAAGTTGGGCAACTTAAAAAAGGTGAAATGAGTATCCAGATGAGAAAATTTGACACCCCTAAAACCCAGTTTAGCTATCACTTGAGTATTCCTTGTTAATCATAAATGACTTGCTGCTTAAGTTCAGTACTCCTAAATGAACTGTCCAGTTGCCTGGGCCATTGCAAAACAGTTTGGAGCACTTGTTCCTCCTTCCTTCCTTAAGGATGATAACTTTTACTTATACTTCTGCTTAGGGCTGGGTGATTTGGCCTAAAATCAAAATCTCGATTAATTGAACATTTTAACTCGATTACGATTAATGAACGATTATTTTATTTATTTATTTTGCCCTCATAGTTCACTGACAAGTTTTGTACAGTAAATATGCTCACATATTACAAGTGAGAGATTTTTGAATGAAGGGTGCATTACTTGATTTTAAAATAATTGAAGGAAACACTTCTATCTGTGATTATTTATTGAACATCAATGTTGAACAACTGAAATTAAAGCACACATTGCCTAAAACGAACAGTCACTTTGTTCTTATAAAAAAGTAAAAATAAATAACTTGCACTTTTGGAAACAAAATAAATTATTTCAATGTTTTTCTTATTAAAAGTAGAAAATAAACAGTATCTCTTCTAAATAAAATAACTCTTATATATCCTGTAAATAATATTTTAAACAGTGCATTTCTTGCATCTTCTGTAAACAAATATTTTAATGTTGTATTGAAAATAGAACTCTCTAAACACTGTTGCATGAGGTGATCTTAGCGATCTTGTCATGTCACTATATGAACATGAATTTACTCTAAGTTCTTACTAAGAAACACGAGCATGTTAACCTTTTCTGGTTTCAGGCAGGACCTGAGGCATGTAACAATGTTTCCGCCCGAACTGAAAACCCGCTCTGATGGGGAGCTAGTAGCTGGTATGCAGAGATACTTTTTTGCCACCTTACTTAGAGTGGGAAAGTGTACATGATGCTTCCTCCACCAGTCCAGTGGATTTGCCTCACTATCCAGCATGGGGGACACCAAATAGCTACTCATCTCTGTCACTTCAGCAATCGCTAGAAGCAGAGTGGGTGTAGCTGAACTTGCTGAAGGTGTTGCCTCACTCCCTTTAAAAAAGCTTCCTAATGACCTCTTTTGCTTTTATGCTATTATATTTAATTAAGCTGACGTGTACTTACCAATTGCAAGGTGTAGGCGGTGTCCAAAACACTGCTGCCGTAACCATCCATTAAGCGCAGCAGCTTTGACAACATTAGCACCGTTGTCTGTTGTAATGGCTGAAAGTTTTTCTTCCGCGAGGTCAACATACAGAAAGCATATCTTTCAGACCTTGCGCAATCATATCTGCCGTGTGATCGGCTGGAAAATATGCCGTCTCAAGGCATCTCTGGCGCAGCTTCCAATCATCGTCAATGTAGTGCAAAGTAAGGCTCAAGAATGGGTCCATCGTCCTACTTGACCAGAGATCAGATGTGGCTGCAAAGTGTTGAACATTTTTCAGTTCAGCAGCTACATTTTTACAACATGTCTTGTACATGTCTGGCAGCGCAGTTTTAGAAAAATGTGATCGCGATGGCACAGCACAGTGTATCTTCTGTCGAGAGTTTTAACGAGGTGTTTAAACCCGCTTCGCTCCACTGTAGCCAAAGGAGTCCTATTATCCTTTGCGATGTAATAACAAATAGCGTCAGTTATTTCTTTCCATCTTCTTGAACTCTTCTCATACTGTGTGGCATTTGTGAACGCTTGTGTTATCGACATTTGCTTTGCGGAGGCACTTGTTGCTGGGTGCTTGTCAGTCTCATTTTGGTTTTTTTGAGCCATGCACTGATCATATTCAGTAATGTGATTGTGCTTCAAGTGTTGAAACAAATTGGTGGTGTTACCTTTGGGCGTCGAGACTGTTTTTCTACAGTGTCTACATCTGACTTCATTTTGTTCGATGTCATCCTTACTGAAGCCAAAATGTGTCCAAATGACGGAGACTGCGTTTTTCTTTGGTACAAGCTGCTCTTGTTGCTCAGGTGTGTCAGTGTTTAAGCTCTCCGTGTCGGCGGAATAACATAACATAACGGAGCGGGGTCACGTGACTCCACACGCGGTAGTGTTTTTAAAGGGAAAGTAATCAAAATAATTGACCTGGAAAAATTTGATCGATTATAGGTTCTGAATGTCGATTTCGATTACTTCTCGATTAATTGCCCAGCCCTACTTCTGCTCCACTCTTTTACTTAAAATGATCACTATCCCTCAACAAATTTTCAAACTCTGATTTTCTGTCTCCTCTCTAAACAACACAAGTAGCTCCACTAGATTCAAATACAAATTAATGTCATTTTACAGAATTCACCTTTGGTAAAGGCAACCCATGTATCTACAACAGGCCACGGATGCCCACAACTTTAGTTAAAATAGTGCAATGACACAAACTTATCTTCACTCTGACGGCTTAGTATGGATCACATGCAATTAACCCAAGGACTTTCTATTGTAAACTGATGATGCTCAATGTTAGCATTCACACAAAAATATAGTAAAAAATTTGGTAAAAGAAAAATCGCTGTATGAAGCTCCAGTTGGCCCACTGTATGTTCTGAATTTGACAAAATGGTTCTTAGTCCAAACACTTTAAGAACCACTGTAAACTGTACAATACTAATAAACTTTTATCATTATATTTACTTAAATAATTGAAATGAGTTCCAAATAAAAACAGGAACTTGACATCATAACCCACAGATTATCTCTTTCCCTTGCTTTATAAGTTTCTAAACCATGTAGACTGGGGAGTGTTAAGATCTTATTCAGGAAGGCAACAGTGGTTGCAGATTCTTCCCCTGATGCTCTGCTTTTCATCAGAACTTAATTAGCCTGACAACTGAAAATACCTATTGCTTAAATTAAGTTAATTCACTTCTAAATATTCATAACACTCTTGCATTTTTCACTCAAACTTATTATATGATCCTCATTCTACTTGCAAACTGACCCAGTGCATGTATGTGGTCACAGCCTGATGAAACCAACAGGTCCATATCATCTGCCAAAAACAGACTTGCGTTCCTGAGGTCACTGAACTGGATACCCATCCACTCTGTAGCTGCACCTAGCAATTCTGACTATAAAAATAATGAACAGAATTGGCGATAGAGGGCAACTCTCACCCAGTCTTACACCCATAAGAAACAAATCTAACTTGCTGCTAGCAATGCATACCAAGCTTTTGGTCCAGTTGTACAGAGACTGAATAACCAACAATATCAGGCCCAGTAGCCCATACTTCCACTAAAGTATCCCCCAGAGGTTACCCCAAAGACATAGTTGTATGCTGGCATACTCCTATGAACGTTCAAGAATCCTCACTGAGGGTAAAATTCTGGTCCAGTGTTCTGGATGTGATTGGACTGTCCTGGTGTACATGCCAGTTCAACATTGTGTGAAGGTCAGGGACAGTAAATCTGGACTGGCATACTGGAGTGGCGATCCCCAGCTTTAAAAACGGGGACTACAGTGTGTGTTCCACATTCCATCATTAAGGGGATCACACTTCTAACCCTCCCCGAGGAGGCCTATGCAAGAGTTCTGGAAAGGAGGGTTTGGCTTGGTCAATTTTTTCCCTGTGATTATTATAAAACATTCACTGCCTGTGATGGACTGGCATCCTGTCCAGTGTTAGTTCCTGCTTTCTTTCCTATACTGCAGTAGTAGTATCTGCATCTCCCTCCCCAAGACACAAACATGTATTTAATAAAATCAAGAAATGGATTTCAATAATGTTTCAACAAAAATATTTGGAAACATGAGGAAAAATATGAAGGAGAGGAGCATAATCTGCCTATACAAATTAAAAATATTATGAAATACAGTACACAAACTGGAAGAAATGAAGCACTACCATGTTGTGTTAATAACATGTTTTATTAACAGCAACAGCTGTTGTTCAACTAACAGTATCACAGATCAAAGACTGGAGTCCCAACACCGCTGAATAAAAGTGGTACTGTACAATCACTCAAACCAATTCTTGTCCACAAACAATCTAAGCAGCAAGACAAAAATGTGGGAGAAAACCACATTCAGAACAATAAGGGTGAAGTTAACTACTTATTGGTAACTACGTGTTCAGTCGACTACTTGTCCACGCACATGCCAAGTTATGCGCATATACAATTTAGGCAAGCCAATTACTAATTTCTCATTAACACGAGGATGGAATGATTTAAAAGGTATACATTTATTTGTAACTTTAAAAAACAAAATTATTTTTAAAAAAATCACATTGGGATAGTTCAGTTAACAGAAAAAATGCCCCCTCTCACATATACAGTGCTAGACTGAACAAAGCACGACGCTCAACAACCACTGCAGAGGATCACGTCACACTGGACCGCTTTTTCCCCCCAGATTCTGCACTCCAGGTGAGTTTTTCCCAGGCCGATGTGGGTAAACTAGAACCCCAAAATGTTCCGTGACTCGTTCAGCTTTACCAAATGAGTGAACGCCTTTTATTTTTCAGTTCAATAACTTAGTTAGCAGGCTGACTAATTATACGAAAATGGTTTTAAGAAAGGTAGAATATTTAAGAACGAATCACCTTACATAAAGCTTGTAAACAGCTCTAAAAACGTTATCCTTATGTTTTCTATACCCATGAGGTCCTTTATCCCATCTAATTTCTTTATAAATTATGTATAATTTTTACAAAAAGTATTTAAAAAGCAAACACTAGAGTCGCTGGTATGATACTGTATTTTGTTTAACGTTTAGAATGAGCTCAAAACCTTAATGAGCTTAAACACGTCGTTACGTTTTTCAGGCCTACAGTGTTTATAGTTTTTTTCTGATTAAAAGGTTGCTTAATAAACACTTACAACGAATCAGTAATTTCGAGTGCAGTTTAAAACGCCATACTTACATTTGCTCTTTTCGCTGCCTGCATAGCCATTGTGAAATTCTTTAAGTTTCACCAACACCACTTCCAAAGTGCATAAACAACACGCAAAACGCTAGTAAAAGGAAGAACGAAGCTATTTGGTCACGTGATTTCATGCGCCTCCCACAATTCATTGCGCTCTCTCTGTACGGAAACCCATTGGTGCCAAACTACTCACTTAAACGCTAATACCACTACAAGGTTGGGGTGGTTGGTGTTGGAGTCATAGACATATACAGTATAGATCAGTGTTTCTCAAACTTTTTTGTCTGTTGGCACAGTAAAAAAACTAAAAAAATTCGCGGCACACCAGGAAGAACAACAGTTGTTTTATAATAAAATGAAAAATTATTTTACCTGTTTTTAAGTATTACATTCAATGTGAAGGATGTGCCTGTTTTTGAGAGCAAATGCGATCTAATCGAGGCTCCAAAGTCGACAAACAAACTCGCATTTCAGCGTCTAGATAGACGCCGCATTCACTGTGTTGCCCAGTCGACACCATACGTCAGCGTGTACGCCATATTGTGAGTGGCAAAAGTGCCATTTAAACTAATACAGGTAAACGTGGAAACCGGGTTTTCTGATGAAAAAACAATAACGTTTAAAACAGTATCGTTTACATACACCAGATTTTGGCGAATCGTTTAAATGCAATTATTTATATCCATTTATACACTAATAATGACAATTATTAAATAATAATAATTATTATTAAATAATTCCTCCCATATAAGTAACATTTCTTGGACTGCCTTCTTCCATCTCCGAAACATTTCTAGACTTTGTCCTGTTCTTATGCAACACAGTACTGAGTATTGGTTAATGCCCTAGTCACCTCACGTATAAATGCCCTAGTCACCTCACGTATAGATTACTGTAATGCTATTCTATCTGGCATTCCACAAAAACTTATCCATCGCTTACAACTTATTCAAAAGTCTGCTGCCAGGATAAAAACCTGCTGTTCTAAATCCACTGAACATATTACACCTATTCTCTCTCTACTTCACTGGCTCCCTGTTAACTACAGAATACAATACAAAATACTGCTCTTAACGTTTAAAGCTCTCCACAACCTCACTGAACTCCTACAGACTTACACTCCTCTCGCTCACTCAGATCCTCATCTGCAGCTCTACTTTCTGTACTGCACATCAAACTCAGTTCTGTGGGAGCTCGAGTGTCTCTCATAGTGCTCCTCAACTCTGGAATTCTCTTCCCTCTCATATACGTCAGCTTGATTCAATAACACATTTTAAAACTACCCTCAAAACTTATTTTTTCAAACTGGCATACCAATTGTGAATTTTGCACTGTTACTGCCAGTTATCTTTGTTTGTCTTTCTTTTAACAGTGAAACGATACACTCAATGACAAAAATAAACAATTTTATAGTATACAAATTGGCTTAATAATTTCTGAAAACATTTCACTCATTCCTCTCTCAATCTCTCTCTCTCACACACACAATGTGGTTACTTAAATATATACAGGAAAGGATCTAAAATCCATAAAACAGAACTGTCTTACATAGTTTTTTCCATGTGTTACCACTCTGTAATTTGAGAGTATTCAGTCTGGCAATATGGTGCAGCCTTAGTTTGTGGAAGACAGACACAACTAAAGACATGAGCAGCTTTCTCAAAATCCCGTCTAAGGGCTACCTCCCACTGATTCCTGAGGTGGATTTCTTTGGGAAACTTTCAAAGTTTGAGAAATGTTAACAGCTAACAACAATTTACATAGTTAGTGACTAAATACGTTTAGCCAAAACGTTGTGTGGAGGGTCACTTGAGCACATAAATGCATAGCTTTGCTAGCTTAGCCTGGCGTAGCTAAAGTTAAGATTATAAAACGGGATTTTCTAATGGCCAAATATAACCAAAACAATTGTTCAGCTTTACCTATGAAATGTAATCCCTGTGATCTGGTTTGGAGCGTACAGCGGTTTGTACAATCCCAAGCAGCACATGAGTGAGGCATCTTTATCCATTACTTCACTCCACAGCAGTGCCACTCGCAATATGGCGGCGACGTTGACATACAATGCTGCTGGTCATGAGGCGTCTAGTAATTCTGTGTCTATGGTTGGAGTAAGGACTGCTTTTACTGGAATGACAGCATAATTAAAATTGCTGTTATTCCCTGTTTGACTCGTTATTGTATCCTACTCCAACTTCCCGACCTTTGGTTCATTAATTATTTGAATTTAACGCATGTTTAGTAGGCGTTGGTCTCTTGGACGTAGAAGTAGTATAAGCGGGGCTGGGAATAGGCGGATGCGTGTTTATATGAAGGAATTCAGTATCATTGTCTTACCTTGCTTTAAGATAGAGCTGTTATTGTTTTTAAATGTATTTATTTAACTTGGCCCTTGCTAATAAGCACACGGGTTGATTGACACAACTATTCGTCGTGAGTGTTGACTTTGCGCTTAAGTAATATCTGCGGTTTTATCATTTTGTTCCAAAACATTTATGCGTAAATGTAGGTAATATTTATGAAATGTAGTAGTTTATTTCTGTGTTTCAATAGTGTAATGTTTGTAAAACACCATTGTAAAGAAATAAACGGAATAACCTATAATAAAGTGGGTATAACATCATCTGCCTCTTGACGCTTAACAACGTCATGGGAAGGACAATTTACAGAAGGCCGCTTGCAACCTGTTACCACAATAAATAAATGCCTGTGTATTTGCTGACCCCACTGTTTATATCATCATTGTTCAGGGAGCTTAAGGTGATCATGTTCAGACTGCTTGGTCAAGAACCATCCCCAGAAGGGTCACCAGAATTTTAGAGTGCACATTTTCACACACTGGCTAATTTATTGACCACAGCTGGTCCAATCTGCATGACCTTTGACTGTGCTATAGTAAACCGGAGAAAACCTACATGAAGACACAGACACATCAAATAAAATGCTTGTGCATTGAGGAAAATTTTAATCTTGATTCCACTTTACCAGCTATATAAAACAAAACACTAAAACCCATGGGCTGGACAATTTTATCCTAATATGTAAAAATTCCTGAGGAAAAAAATCAAAACACAAAAATACTGAAATGTTTATTTATTCAGATATTCTTTTATTAAATCTGCAAAAGCTTTTAGTAATTTCTCTGTCTTGCATTCTAGTTCTTTTTTCATTTCAATGAGCATCTGCATAAGCCTTTTATGTTCGTCTGCAAACTCTTGAAACCAAGATGGGTGCTCTTTTGCCTTACACTTGTTTCTTTTACTGTCTCTTCTTTTTGTTACCGGAAGGACACTGCTATGCCTTGTCATTGTGATTGTCTTGAGCTTTCACCAGGTCCTTCAGCATTAAGCATTCCATTACTGCCATTACTTGGAGAAACTGCTCAAGACAAAATGCATTTGATCATTTTCTCTTTGCAGTATATTTAGAAAACTGCTAATTTACTTGATATTTAAGCATCACATCAACTACAGGACTATGTATTTTTTACAAAGGAATGCTATGCTTCATTTAACATCATATTAATATATCCTGTATTGTTTAAAAAGACAACTTAAAATCATATGAAAAATTATACACACCCTGCTTCAATTCTATGGTTTTTACATATCAGGACATAACCACTATCATCTAGGCTTCAGCAAGTCTTTAAAGAAATCTAACCTCAAATGACAAATATACAGCAAATTTTATTTTGTAAACCATGCCAACATTCACCCTGTGATTCAGTAGCTAGTAGATCCACCTTCAGCATCATTAACTTGAAATAATTGTTTTGTATAGGAGTTTAAGTATATGAAATTGTACTGAAGGAATTTTGGTCCACTTCCACATAAAACACTACTTCGGTTTATTGATATTTAAGGGCTTTCATTTATAGACCGCTGAGATCAAGCCACATCATCACATTGGCATCAATGTGTAGACTTTAAAATAGTAATTTCAAAATCTACAACAGAAAGACTAAAAGAAAAGAGTGTAGATTTGCTAGTTTGTGTAATATTACTGTCCTCTTGCCCAATCCAATATTAGATAGGTGTTAATCATTAGATTGCCTCACATCTTCCTCAAACTATTCTGATATAAAGATAAGTTAATAGTGAACTCAGTGGTTCTAAGGAGACAAAGTCAAATGGCTTATCAACATATATGATTGTTTAAAGGCCATACAATATAGTGTAGAAAATAAATTGATGATGCTAATAACCAGGTGTACAAATGAAAAAACTGCAGCATCAACAAACACTTTATAACTGCCTGACCCTGAAAAAAGGAAACTGAATATCTGACAGATGTTAGGTGTTTTAAAAATGTATATGATGAAAAGACATAATGAAAGTCTGGATATACATACTATAATGTTCTTGTCAGGATTTTTATATTTTAAAGCACTGGTTTATATGACACACTTTATTTAAACTGACACATATTAGTGTTTATGTGGCTGTTACCTTATATAAGTGTATGGATAGCATTAAGCCTGGTGTTTGTTTATTGTGTAATACTGTTAGTAACACTAATGTTATGTGCAAGGCAAACATACACAGCAAAAAAAATAAATTGATATTCTCCCTTTAACTGACTGACATTATCAACTTAAAATAAGTGAAAATAATCATTGAACAACATACAAAGATTACACTTTCTTAACCATAAAGTATAAAGCTGTTATAGCTGAAGCAAGGTGTCGCTGCAAAATATTAAAAGAAGGGAAAAATGCACTTAAGAGATTTTTCTAACACAAACCATTATATCATTTAAAATACTAAGTTTATAAGCTTTGGAATAAAATATTACACAGAACAAAGTTTGAGTGTAGGATTTATTATTCAATGAAATTAATAAATTCATCAAGTGACTGTATACATTTGCAAGGCACTCTATGTTGCAGTCGGCCTCATTGCATTTAGTCCAGGAGTTTTAAAATTAGCCAGGCTAACTGGAAAATAAGTTGATATTATTCAAATGAAATGAGCCTGTGTTACTTCACTGCAATGGTACTAGGCCATCTAGAAAAAAAAATACTGGGAGTAGAGGGTTATTTTTATACACAAACAATATATATGCTGGCCAGTTTATTACTATCAATTTTTAAATCATTCTTTTGTGCTTTTGGGACATCTTCCTGTTGGGAAATTAATGATTTCAACCCACATCTAGTGTTACGACACAAAGCCTATAAACAAATTGCTGGTCCACTTTACTAAAGACCTCTACTTTGGTTTTATGGTTCTACTGAACACTTTTTAAAGGCAGACTTGGACAAGGATCAGTCACGCATTCCCACGTTTCTCTTTCAGCAGTGGGGTTCTACTTGGTCTTTGCCAAAAGAGCCCTTTTAGGTTTATTGTGCAGTACATGTTGAACCCATCACTCCTGATTGCTCCAGGTGAGCTTGAAGGTCTTAGTATGTTTTATATAGTGTTTTTCAACAATTTACATTAAACTTCATATACTTTGAATAATTTTCCATTTTGCATCATGCACTGGGAGATTTCAGACAGTTCCATAAACAGCAAACTTCTTAACAATGCAGTAAACTGTGGAAGCAGGAATGCCAAGGTCTTTGGAGATGACCTTGTATCTGTTTGCATTTTATTGCATCGTGATAACAGTTTTCCTGATGGACTCAGACAGCTCACTTTTATCCTTGGCATTATCAATAAGGTGAACTGGAATGAAAGTGACCTTTTCAAAGCATTAAATTTGTCAATTCCATTAATTCAAGTCATGCAAGTACTGGCAATTTATTGTAGGCGAATCAAACTTCATTGCAATGAAAATCTAGTTCTTCCAATCAAACTGATTTGAATCCTTCAAAAGAGTGCCAATAATTCTATCATGGCAACTTTTGAGTTTGTATACCACTCCCACACATTTCCTTTATTAAATGCTTTTTGATTTTGCACTGTTTGACTACATGTACATGATATACCCAAAATCCAAGGGTGCCAATAATATTGCACTGCATGTGTATTATATGTTATATGTTATTTAATTTCTCTGCTTTTAGGGGTCAATGTCGTTCTTACGGCCTAATACGCTTCCATATATTCTAGAGTCTTTTCAAATGTGCCAAACTATTACAATACAAGGGAAGAATAATTGCTGGAAATATCATTCATTTCTCAACTTTCATGCATTTAAACACATACACATACCGGTGGTTTAAGGTCCTCATTTTTTGTCACGTATGTCTGCTGTATATCTGTAGCACTTTGAAACCATTTCCTCAGCTGTCACAGCTAATAACTTGATCTTCTTTAGTACTGAGAACTAAAATCCTTTCAGATGGTTTTAAAATATACTAATATGTAGAACAGTAGATTTATGAGACCAGCAATTATCAGATGTCTGAGGTTTTATCCCTAGAAAAAGAGAAACAATGATTTTAATAACTATATTACCAATACAGTACAATTTTTACAGAAGTAAATATAAACTAGATACAACAACAACATTTATTTATATAGCACATTTTCATACAAATGATGTAGCTCAAAGTGCTTTACAGGATGAAAAATTACAAAATATATAAGAAAATAAAATTAGGCAATACTAATTAACATAGAATAAAAGTAAGGTCCGATGGCCAGAGAGGACAGAATATGCTGACACCGTCATTTGCATTTTCATCCATTATTACTAAAGGTTACGTAAGGAACCATGTTGTTAACTGGTATTGCTGAATTGTTAACATTTTGTTTCTGCATAGATATGCTGCAAAGAACTGGGCTGGCAGCCTTCTTAGGAGTACTTCCTGAGTGGTGTTGCCAACGCAGACTTTACATGCTTTGATAAAATCAACAAGGATATAGGAAGTTAAAAGAAAATAGAACATATATGTGGGAAATAATTTCATTACTATGTCAAGCAGCAAAATGAAGGACTGTCATAGATCTGCTAGACCATGAAGCAGTAGAAGATGATGAGGATGGAGGTTTTTGTGGTGATCTTCAAAACTGTGGCTCTACTCCAATTCCTTTTGTGCAAGAGCTCTGTTTTCTTCAGGAATAGACAATAAAATTGCCCTGTTGTTACTCACCCACTTGGTCAAATGGAATCCTCCTCTGTGGCATAGAGCTTGAGGGTCCTTTGCCAGCTTTATTGCTTGTTCTTCTGTTGCCACCGACTTTAAGTTGTCATCTACACAGAAATTATTGAGTATGGTGTGAATAGCTTCCTTAGGAAATGTATCTCTGGCATTTCAGCTGTTCTACTCAAAGCATACGAAGCACAACTGGGTAAAGAAGTAGCACCAAAAAGATGTACTGTCATTTTAAATTCCTCCAGGTCTTTGCTTAGATTACTTTCAGGCCACCACAAAAAGCTTAAGAGATCAGTGTCTTTATCTGGAACTTTAACCCGGTAGAACATTGACTTAATGTCTGCCATTAATGCTACTGGCTCCTCTCTGAATCTTGATTTTAGGCCTCATCTCAGGACTTGTATTAGGAAGATTTTTCTTCCTCTTGCCAGCAGTCTTTGGGGCATGAAATGGAGTCAATTAAGTATTAATAAAAAAATAAATGTAATAAGCATCCAAATAATTCAATTTTACTTAATATTTTAAATAAAATCTGAACATGGACCTGTGCCTCAGTACCCTCACTGGTCTCATACATATGGAGAGTAAATATAGCCTTTTGATGCCATGTCATTTGCTATCATTTTAAACACCTCATTCTTCTTGAGTTGTGGAGACTGTAAGTCTTCCATATACTTTTGAAAAGTAACAATGAGGAAACATAGCTTCAAGATGCCAGTAAGTGCCCTCAGCAGTCTGACTTTGAATTCCTACAAAAATAAATAAAAAAATAATAAGTTATTAAAGTAGTTACTAATAAATTCAAAACTAAAGTATCAGAAGTTATAATGCACTACATTTACCGCACACTCAGCTTTGCACTACAATTACTAAGAACATATTTGCCTGCACTAAATACATCAATACATATTATTTTTGGGGAGAAAAAGTAATGTAACTCTTTTCTCCTGTCTCACTTTTCTACTCAAAAATAAGCCTTTCACTTTTACAATTAGACACTGGTGCACCAAACCTACAGTCTGCATTTAAAATTAGTAAGTAAAAAAAATCCATACACAAACTCATCTACAGGATATTAAAAATATTTAGATACTACAAGTATTCAAATTTGTTCTGTCTAGAGCAATAAGTACTGTGACCTACAGAATGTAGCCGCTCACAGTTTCTGTGGATTTGCAAGAACAAGGCTGATTTAAGCAGTTCTGAAAATTAACACAATGTCACAAGTGTCCTGTCCCCTCGCCAGAACCCCATCCCCTCTAGTGCAACGAAGGTCTCAATCTTTACAATATTTTTTACGTATGTGGTTTTCTAGTGTTGGACAATTTAACAATGTATAGAAAAAGATGTTAAGTCTCTCATAATTTCTTTTTGGTTGCTTTTGGTTGCTTGGTTGCTCTTCTTGGTTGCTTGGTTGCTTGGAGTATTGCAATCTTTCAACTAGTATCTCTTTAGCCATGAGCAAGCATCTAGATTTAAACTACAATTAGAATAGGAAAACTGATGAGAACAGGCCATTCAGCACAACAGATATGTCCATCCTATTCACCAAGATTGTCCAAAATTATATCAAGTTAAGATCTGAAGGTCCTTAAGGTCCTACTCTGCATTGCACTACTTGGTAATTTATATCTATGGTTCTTTGTGTGAAGGAAAACTTTCTAACATTTGCGCAAAATCTGCCCTTAGCAAGTTTTCAATTGTGTCCCTGTTGCAGAACTTAAAGTAACAACTGGGCTTCACTGTACTGATTCCTTAAATAATTGTAAAAACTTTAATCATGTCCCCTCTTACTTTCCACTAGCTTAAATAGAAAGGACCAACTCCTTGAACCTCTTCTCATGGTTCACAACTCTTAGTTCTGGAATAAGGCTAGTTACTCCCCTCTGGTCTTCCTCTAGTGCTGCTATGTCTTTTATAATATGGAGAACAAAACATATTAATAAGCGAGGCTTCACTATTGCCTTCTATCAGTGTTTTTTTATAGTGGGGCTGCAGCTCCCTGGTTGTCCACTAAAATGCTTCTGGGGGCCACAGCACTCCTGGTCAAAAATCCACTTCAATATTGCAGTTATACAGCAGCCGAGACCAGGTTTTCATAGTAGGCTGCATTTCAGTTCTACTGCTCCATCTTTCAGTGCTCCTACAGAGATTCTTCACTCCTGTCTCACTTACATGACGTCATTCTCCCCTGCCATGCCTATTCATGATCATGGAATCCAAGGACAGATATGTCGTGCTCTTTTCTCTTAAAGCTGATCTACGCCAGGGAAAAATGCCCCAAGACAGGTGGATTTTTGCAAACAGGTGAATGCTCTCTTAATCACCCCAATACAAGCAACTCTTAATCACCTCAATACAAGCAATCTGCAAAACGTCTCTCTCAGTCTCAGGTCCAGTGTGCCAATGTTACAAATGTTTTAATTTAGGTATATGCTGTATCATCATTTTCAGAATAGTTTTAGAAGTTGACAGACTAGTGCAAAATATACCACGAGAAAGTAAATGGTAACAGTTATTAATAGTAAAATGCTAACATTTGATTGTTATTAATACAGTATTAATCGACAGAGTTACTAATGCTCAGTAACCTCTGTCCTTCCTTAAAAAGTAGGAACAGGCTGAACCTAGATGCATAACTAGGTAGCAATCAGTCAGGCTAATCCTTTATAATGACTTTGAGCCATCTGCAAGTTATTTTTCTCTTTTGTTAACAATAAGTAGTATATAAATTGACAGTGACATTTCTCGTTTTGATCTGGATTCAAATTATACTGTATACTTTTTGCAAAGTATTGAAAAGCCTTTTATTCCATATCAAATAGCAGTACTGTTTTTACATTAAAAATAATTAACAAACATTTGGCATGTACATGAAAAATTAAAACCACACAAGCCCACAAAAAAGACTATCAATTATCCACTGTTAAAATTCCAAAATACAATGAGGGTAATGAGATACCACCTTTTTCTGTGCCTAGAAACAGTTCAGTACTTAATTTAAGGTTTAAAATAAAAAGTGGTACTTTAAAATATTTGAATTCTTGGAGGTGGTATGGCCAAGAATAAAGGACAGAGTACCCAGGACCTTCAGATACCCTGTGATATTTGACAACATATTCATCAACAATCTGCTATAATTAAGCATTTACTTTGCATAACAGGTCTGCTATTGTCCAAAATCATGTGGTGGGACCGGTGTTGGCAGTGATCAAGCTCCAGGATCATTGCCCAGCTTTGCAGCATTGACTTTATATTAGTCGGGCACCCTGATCAGGTGGTACAACCTTCTGGGGGCTTAAAAGTTTGGGAACTCATGTCCTATCCCAGTTTATCCAAATTCAAGGTCTTCAGGAGCACAAGCAAATTTTGTTAGCACTAGATGAAAGACATGAGTCACTGGAGGTTAGGAGGGTCTGTCATCCTGAATTTCTTTGAATAGCTAAAGAAACAAAGAACATTTTGAACAGACTTCCATTGGAAAACAGATATTCAGCATAGTTTTATGTCTATTATTGTTTTGGTATCTTAAATAAAAATGTTCACAATGCTAACTGTTGTTTATATTTAAAATAAGTGTGTGAAACAGTAAAACCTACCGAAGCTTCTCAGGACTAAGCTTGCCAATCTCTAGAAAATGGACTATAACATAAAACTAGGTGTAAACTCTATTAACCCACTCCTCAAAGTCAAAAGCAGTAATTAAACACTACAATTGCAATGTATAATCCTCATCTGTGAGCTCCTTTAAAAAAAGTGGATACAACTATAGATAAGCAGTACTTTATTTGTCCCAATGGGACTTTTACTTTTTACAGATGAAATATTCTAATAAACAAAAGTAATCTCCCTCAAACACACTCAAGATTTACAAAAAAAAAGAGAAAAAACAACAACAGCAACACTTCTGACTTGGCTAAAGATAAGGGAGCAGTCGTAGGGAGTCATTATAAAGGCATATTGCTGCAAGCATACAGGAACCCAAATAACATTTCTTAACACATCTCTGTTGAATAATTCATTGACGGAAAGTACTTAAAATATGCAGATTACAAACTGTTAAAATATCTTCACGTCACTTTCAGTCTGCGAATCCTGATTAAGCTTCTTATAGCCCCTCCTGGAGAATTAAAAGAACACTAATTTGACAGTCGAGAGACATAAACTAATGAAACTTTATTTGTCCTCAGGGGGAAATGTGGCTTTTTACAAAAGCCCTTGAAATAAATAAATACATAAAATATATAAATATAATTCCTTTCACCATGGTTTGACAAGGTATTGCAAAGGTCCTCAATCTTAAATGAAGTGTGAGCTCAACACATTTCGGCTGCTTGTATCCATGATTTCTTTCTTTTGGTCACATCACTGGGATCATGACCATTGGGGAGGATGGGGATGTGCACTGACTGGTAAACTGACAGCTTCATCCAAGAACTTTGCCCTCTGCGGAAGAGGCATAAGAATTTAGTATTATTCTTGTTCTAAAATACTAAATGTTTACTATTGAAAAAGGGTCTGTATAGCTTCCGGGCCAACAACACAAAACACGACCACTTTTTCGAGAAAAGAAGTGAAATTTTTGTGTGAAATGACTAGCATTTGATATCCGATATTAATCACAACAAGGTATAAAATTAGATAGAACAAAATATTTCCCCTCGATGCATCTAGATTTTTTAGAGTATTTTTTATCAATAAACGGGGCATGGTGATCTTGAATGCATTCAAAAAATGTGTAGCTAAGTACAGTGAAAAAACATACCTTTTAAAGAAACTTTACTTACCTTAACTCTGTTGGCTGAATTCTTCAAGTTCAGAATAAGCAAATCCATAGACACCATGTTGACAAAACACTTCTACCAATTTGAAATTCACACCGCCAGAAAACTGATTAGAAAGTTTGTAAACATTTCCTTTGTTGTGCTTATGGTGGCTTGCATTACGTAGGAAGATACATTATTGCAACATCACCTTACTGTGCTGGAGTATGCAAGGTAAGAATCAAATTCCAACAGCTCTGTGTTTTTCAATCAGTGTGCCATGGAAATAATAGTGTATCACACTTAGGTCTGAACCTAAGAAGGACAAGTTCCTTGGGTGGTTGAGACCCATCTGAGGAGGACAGGACCACCTGGAGAAGCTGACATAAAAGCAACTCCGTGATGGCAATGTTAGAGCATTTCGGACGTGTTTCACGGCTGCTGGAGTCCAGGTATGTGATTGCCAAAGAATCTCAGAAGGCTGGTGGAAAGTGGGCATATGAGTTTCCTCTGAGGCATAGAGGAGCGATGCCACCAAAGTGCTCACTAAGTGTTGTGTATATGAATACTGATCTCTGAGCTGCTTTTTATCGGCTTCTTGTAGTCCTGTCTCGTGGTGTGCCACCACAAAAAAAAAAACCTGATCTAAGCCTTAACAACTACTGTACTATACTATTTCAACTTCTGTTCTGTTTATTGAACTTGACCTCCCCCCCACCTTTGCACTTAAAACAACTCCCATTATATTCCTAAACAGCCGCTAATTTCACACACAATAATAATAATGGCACTCCATTATCATACGACCGACACTTTCTAATTATTTGCAAAGATCACCAATGCCATGTATCCCATATCTCTTAAATTCAATTCAAAACCTTCCTGCCGAAGCCCTGGTCTTGTTAATAAAACTTCTTTCATCATTGTATCTAAAGAATGCCTCTTCTGCACTATTTATATAGTCCATAACACCACTTACCCACCACAGCTCCATTCCACGACTTCTACCACTTTTTAATCCCAGCCACCCTTAAAATAGATTTTACTCCATTGTGCTGTATCAATCTCTGATTTTTTAATTGCCTCCTATGCAGTACCATCAGGCTGTTGATTACCCAAAACCCCAACTTAGCATGTAACTAACAAAACTGAACAATTAAACCATGTAACACAGATTATGCATCCAGCAGCAAATCATGATAATGGGAGTGAAATGCTCTCTGCACAGACTAAACAACAGATTTAATATTACTCTCTTCCATATGGCCCATCATCTGCATACAAGGCTATACTTATTCAAGACTTATTACACATAATATAAGATGATATGGGACTAATAGTACTAACCAGTAGCGTTTCACCCACATCACATACTCAGGGTTTCCTAGAGGCCATAGTTACTGCAGGTTTTTCTTCCAGCCTAATTGCTTTACTAGAAGTCTATCTGTGCCGATAGAAGACCTTTTTACTTAATTTTATGACTTGTTAAGATTTTAATTCCTCCATGTCAGGTCATTATTAAATTGTAGATTTTTCCTTTCTGAAGATACCATCCAAATGTTTTGTTGCCTGGAGCATATTAGTGATTCTTACTTTTTTCTTTTCAAATATTTAATTAAAACACATGCTGAATACAAAAAGGAGTAAATCAAACACGGATAAATGGTGTACTGTTGGCCCCTTTCTCATTTGAATCACATTGTTGATTGAGGGCTGATTAAAAACAAGAAGTAATCAAAAACAGAGAATGCAGCAGTTTAAGGGTAAAACAACCAAGTAAGTGTTCTGAATCTTAACAAGTTAGTTTACTAAAACAAGGAAGAAAAATGTTGCTAGAACCATAAGTGCTTCAGCAGCAATAATTAACGTCTAATTAACAAATTGGGCTGGAATCAAAACTGTCAACCATTTCAGCCCACCATGACTGAACTTGGGAACTCCTGCATTAAATGACTAACCAAAAAAAAAATCCAATATCCAATTATACAATCTACCACCAGCACCCATTTGATTCAATTTAATTAGAAGACCCTCTCTCCGTAATACATCATATACTTTTTCTGTACCTTGAAAAATTGCCACTACAGTGTTTTTTTTTACTGAAATACATATGTAAGAGAAAGCTTTTTACTGAAAAGGACACCAGATATTGGACTTCTTCTACAAAGAAGAGGTCCATCTTCTGGTGTCTTGGAGTGTGGAAAACAACCTTACTCCGAACGCTAACACAATCAAATAGATTGTCATGGAGTTCAGAAAGCTGAGAGCCAGGGTTACAATCCTATCTACATCAAAGGAACTGAAGTGGAGAGAGTCTACAGCTTCAAATTCTTGGGCATATACTTTATGAATGTCTTGTCTTGATCCCTTAACACCCCCTCCCTTGTGAAGAAAACCCAGCATCACTTGCATTTTCTTTGAAAACTCAAAATTGTTAATATGTCTCAATAACTTCTCCTCAACTTTTATAGATGCTCAATCAAGAGCTTACTGATAAACTGTGTAACAGTCTGGTTCAGTGGTTGCTCCATGTTTGATCAAAAAGCCTTGAAACAGGTTCTACAAACTATCCCACACATCATTGGTGTTCAGCTATCAATCTTACAGTACACCTTTAAAAAATGTTGCTTGCAAAGATCCCTTAATATCAACTAGGACACCACTCATCCCAGTCATGGACTGTTCTGCCTAATGCCATCACAGAGCTGTTTGAAGAGCATATGAGCCCAGAGGTCCAGTCAAAGGAACAGTTTCTTCCCCGTAGGTGTCACCTTGCAGAACTCTGCTTCTCTCCATAAGCAGACTCTCCCAGCGGCCATGTGACATATGTAGATTAAAATGCAATAACCTTCTTAGTTGAACCACTGATAATTACTGTACCCAAATACAATTTCCAGCACGTATTGTGTATCAACTTACTTACACTACTGTTGCACTTCACCAGCTTCAGTACTATGTTTCATGGGGAATGTTGGTGATATTATGGCCGTAAAAATTCGCCTCCAGACCACATGTTGCCACTGTCTCTAACTCCTTCTTCACTTTCACCTTCAAAAAGGAGAATGATCAACTGGGAGAACATTGACTTAATTTCCTTCACGTACCTCCCATCTCTTCTGCTTCGAACTAAACAAAGAACGTGAGCTACCAGATGTCATTATTTTGTTAGAAACATGCAACAGGGAAAAGAGGACTTTTACTCCAGGAGTGATGAATTAAGAATGGACCTACAAAGTCCCACATCATCTTATATACCGTTCTCTGTTCAGTGGATTTCACCAAGCTGGTACCCCAACCTTTTATCTTGTCCAGTCTGTTTATCTTACTATTTATATACAGTATAATACTAGCTAGGCTACCCATCTAAGATGGGTTGAAATTTAAGCAATCGAAAAAGATCTCATGTTTTTTATTTGGTACATTGTTTTCCATTTTGGTCTAGTAGTCCCTTTCCACTTGGGATAGAGCCACCCATTTTCATCAATCCTCTCAGCATCACTCATTGAACTGACCCCTCTCATCCATTGCCCACCACATTAATTAGCATTATGTCATTTGCACTACAGCTATAAGCCTTATTCAGATGGCCTGAGCAAGTGCAAGAAAGTCAGTACCACACTGCTGTTGCCAGTGTATAATATTGGGCAACAGCATAGACCGATAAGACCAACTTTCTTATTTTTTGTTCCTTTTTTTGTATTTTTATGATCATGTTTGAGTTTTTATTTACCTACCTTCTACATGTTTTGTCTATTTTACATTTTTCTTCCTAACCTAGGCCACCGGATGAACACACGGACATAGAGACACACACAGATTTTTGTCCTTTTATTAAAGTAGATAGATTTTTTTCCATCTGGCAGTTACTCCCTGTTGGACATATTTAGTGTTATATTTGCAGTGCAGCATCTATTGGAGTGTATTTTGTAATGCATGTAGTAAAAAACTCAAATAGATAGATAGATAGATAGATAGATAGATAGATAGATAGATAGATAGATAGATAGATAGATAGATAGATAGATAGATAGATAGATACTTTATTAATCCCAAGGGGAAATTCACAAAAATCCATTTCCAAGTAGTAAAGAGTAGTAAAAAAGTGTAAAAGTGTCCAGGGAACTAGTCCACATAAAAGAAAGTGGTAGGAGTTGACAGTGAAATAGAGAAAAATATAGAAAAAAGGTAAAAAGATAAAGTCATACACGGAGCTGCTGGAAAGGCTGCCACTCGCGGCGGTGCCTGAGTCATTTATATATAACGCCCCCTGCTCGCTTCGCTCGCCTACCCCCGGTGTTGGGTAACCCGAAATACATTGATAAATGTATGAGATATATTGGAGTGTAAAGGTGTAGATGACAAACAAAGGAAGTATATTCCATCCATCCATCCATCCATTGTCCAACCCGCTGAATCCAAACACAGGGTCACGGGGGTCTGCTGGAGCCAATCCCAGCCAACACAGGGCAGGAAACAATCCTGGGCAGGGAGCCAACCCACCGCAGGACACACACAAACACACCCACACACCAAGCACACACTAGGGCCAATTTAGAATCGCCAATCCACCTAACCTGCATGTCTTTGGACTGTGGGAGGAAACCAGAGTGCCCGGAGGAAACCCACACAGACACGGGGAGAACATGCAAACTCCACGCAGGGAGGACCCGGGAAGCGAACCCAGGTCCCCAGGTCTCCCAACTGCGAGGCAGCAGCGCTACCCACTGCGCCACCGTGCCACCCAGGAAGTATATTCATTAATCCTAATGAATGTTCACTAATAGTGGACTCATTACAGAATGCGTTGTCAGCTAATTGGCGGAATTGTTTAGCGGCCGTCTGTCGTTCCTTTCTTTGCCGTTTATCTATTGACTCTGCTGTTTGAGAGGCGCGTTGTAGGCGCCTACGTTCATTAATTGTATTCAGGCGGGCTCGCTTCTGTATGTCCGTTAGTTGAGATGTTTCGTTTTGGAGCCGTGACTCCTTTGCTTGCGTTGTTTGAGAAGCGCGTTGTAGGCGCCTGCGTTTATTTGTTTTATCCAGGCAGGCTCGTTTTTGTAGCCCCGTTAGTTGAGCTCTTTCTTTTTGGAGCCATGACTGCTTTGCTTGCGGCATTTCAGACGGGTGCTGTAGGCACCTGCGTTCATTAATTTTATCCAGGCAGGCTCGTTTTTGTATCTCTGTCAGTTGTGGTCTTTTCTTTTGAACCCGTGCCTGCTTTGCTTCCGCAGTTTAAGATGCGCGTTGTAGGCGTCTATGTACATTGTATTTGTCCATGCGGGCTCGTTTTTGTAGCTCCGTTAGTCGAGCTGTTTGGTTTTGGAGCCAAGACAGTTTTGCTTCCGCGGTTTCAGACGCGCATTGTAGGCGCCTACGTCTATTGTTTTTATCCATGCGGGCTCGCTTTTGTAGCTCCATTAGTTGAGCTGGATCGTTTTGGAGCCGTGACCGTGACTCCATTAGTTATCCGTTGTCTACCGTTAGTAATATGGATAATTGCACTTACTGTTAATACGGAGCGTTTTCTGTGGTTGTACTGTTAATAATGCATCACTGTAATGTGATTCACATATGCTATATGGTTTGGACGTGTGAGGATGCTGTACGTTTAATACAGAGAGTTCGTTTATTCTTATTACCTGGACCATGCTGTGTAGTGTAGACGTTTAGTTCAGAAGCGCGTTGTATGTGCCTGCGCCTTTCATACTTTCTTGCGCCTTCCGTACTATCTTTGTGGACCTTTGCGGACCCCGTAGTGTCTTCCGTTTGACTCTGGGGTGCAGTGCAGAATCCTCTTTTCTGTGTGGCGTTAGTTGAGCTATTTCGTTTTTGAGCCGTGACTCCTTCGTTAGTTGAGCTCTTTCGTTTTTGAGCTGTGACTCCTTCGTTTGCGGTGGATCAGACTTCGCTTGCGGTTTATGAGACGCGCACTGTAGGCGCCTGCGCACTATGTCTCCTGCGTCCATCGCCGTGTACCTGGGTCCATGCCTTCCGGTTTACCATTCTCGGTTAGTAATATGGATACAGTATCATTCCAACAGATATTGTATCATAAACATTAACACTGCTTTACCAAATGGTATATAACAGAGATGTAGCAACTGGACAGACACACATATACACAGACACACAGACAGATACTTGTCCTTTTATTAAGGTGGATATGTCACTGCAACATTTATTTTATGATATTTGGAGTTTCTCTGTGGTTACTCTTAACATTTTGCAGCATTACTGTACTTTGTGAGTGCTTACAGTACTCATTTTGTTGTATGTGTTCTTGTGTTTTTACAAGGAAAGTGCATTCAATTGAACCTAACATAGGTATAATTTCCTAAACAAACTCATGCATAAAATGTTGATTTATCATATTTTTTTCCAAAACATGTCAGACTTGCCTCTGTCATGTTTTCCATCAATTAACATAGAGAAAAGCCTAAAGGTGTCATTTTGCTTGGCTTTTCTCTACATTCATAATGGCTAACACGGTACAACACCCTAAAGTATCTATCTATCTATCTATCTATCTATCTATCTATCTATCTATCTATCTATCTATCTATCTATCTATCTATCTATCTATCTATCTATCTATCTATCTATCTAGTACTACATCAATTAACATAAAATAGATGTAAGAGCATTAAGTATGTGTACAACTATTAGTCTGAGAAGGCTTTGTCCATGGTTTCACAATAAGAACTACTGTATTATGATCTATTATCTTTATTTTTCCAAACTATGTCAATCTTGTCACTGTCATCTTTTACATCAATTTAGATAAAGCAGATGTAAGAACATTATGTGAGTGTATAACTATCAGCCTGACCTATGACCATTTTCTAGTCTTCAGAAAATAACCCTTTCTTTCATATCTCATTATACATTACTAATAAAGCAAATAATATTATGCCTGGTAATAGTTTAATCATTTGAAAAAAAATCATATTTTGTCCTGGTGCTATATTTTAAGAATGGATCATTTCTAAGTTGAGCTGAAATAGAGTGAACTCATCATATACAGTATCACAATCTCAATTAAATATCTTTAGAATGTCATTTACCTCACTAGGGGTTATAACACTCTGGATAACTGTTAACACACCAGTTGCACATGTTTTCCATGTGTCCTTCCTTCATCTCAGTAATCACACCACCTCTCAATACTCCTCCTTTCAGCTTATATGCAGAAATTGAAATAGGAGGAGCTAGTAAGAAAAATGATTCAGCGATAGACCAAAGAGGCATAGGAAAAACTGCAGTATTGTTTACATTAAGTAATTTAGGAAATGTTTCCAGATTCCTCTTTAGAACTGAATGAGTACTGTATGAAACTGTTATAACTGGCTTTTTTAAAAAAAAATTAGTGGATGGGTGTATGCCTATGAAAACAACCTTCATATCTCCTAGCAAACATCCATGGATCACCAGTAACATTCAAGGTTTTTCTGAAGGCTTGCAGCAAAGCATTTCAGGTTGGAGATATGAAAACATACAAGAAATACAAGTGTAAGTTCAGAAAGCAAAAACTTTTGCTAAACATCTGTATGTTAGAAGCTGAAGACTGAGTTAAGAAGTAGTAATTTTGTCTATTTTAAGATGCTTCCAGAATACAAACTAAAGCCTGATTCTGCCTCATCCACATATTCTCTACCATATTAAATTAATACTTATTATGTCAGCTTTGATCAAAATAATACAGTAAACGGCCTTTAGTGTGATTGTCTACACAACCCATGATTCATCTCTATGGTGTCTTTATGGATTACTTAAGGTGGATTTTGAAATGGCAACTTCAATGTTGTTTTAGGGCACATTTTAAAACGTATCAGCTGGTTACCTGGGGCCTCATGTATAAACGGTGCGTACGCACAGAAATGTTGCGTACGAACCTATCCACGCTCAAATCGCTATGTATAAAACCTAAACTTGGCGTAAAGCCACGCACATTTCCACGGTAACTCATTCCTTGGCGTACGCAATTTATCCGCCCGGTTTTGCAGACTGGCGGCACCCAGCGTCAAAGCAGTGCTACTGTTCCTGTGTGGTTACCCTTTCTTAGATCCACATCCACGGCGGCGGCTTTATCAAATACACTGAAATTAACCGCATATCGTTCATAAATTTAATGCATCTGATTGTAATTAACCTGTAACAATATAATGGTCCACAGAATGGTCAAACTACTGTTCCTGTGTGCTCATCCTTTCTTTCTTAGCTCCACATTCCTGACGCGGCTTCATAAATACACTGAAATTAACTGCATATTGTTTATTAGTGTAATGCATCTGATTGTAATTAACCTGCTGCAAAATAATGGGCCAGGGAATAGCCATAGTATTCCAAATACCAGAACTGCTTTAGCGTTGTTACGCTCACTGCATCTTGTTCTTCTTTTTGCTGTTCCCGTTAAGGGTTGCCACTGCGGATCATCTTTTTCCATATTACTCTCACTGCACCACTTGGAGTATTTATATCACTGTATCTGAGTGTGAATCACAGCAGCAGATGATCGGAAAGAGAATTATCGGTATACAGTTTCAAGTACACACTACCTCAACCACGGCAAAAAGCGTCAAACCCTTTCCTGTACGGACCTCGCGTTTCAGAAACAGTTTCATCCCAAGAACTATAAACGCACTCAATCACCTCACTGTAAACTTGCACTAGTTATAATATTGCACAACCTGCGCTACTTTATAAAGCGCGTATGATGACAATATCATTTTTAAGATGAAATGCAGCAAAATATGTTGCTTATAGTATACAGATAAAACTTTAACTTCATTTAAATAATCTGCATTGTTAATAATTAAACATGTGAGGACACGGTGCCGCAGCGCTAGCTAGTTCACGGATAGCTCCTGCCTTGCGCTGTATTCTTGCTGGTGCTGACGCGACACTGGAAGGATAGACGAATAGAATAATTAAACATGCACTACGAAGATATTTCAATGTTCCTTAAAAGTTTTGAAGAATCGGCGTTCTAAGCTTACAAATGGCTTAACGTCTATTACAGAGCTGATTGTGTGGCAATTGGAGAAAGAAAAGTATGGACAGGAATTAGAGGTTAGTACGTTTGAAAGAGACAGTACTTCTGTAATAAATTATTTCATCGAAGGTCACACATGGTGCAGCAAGCCTCTTGTGTGAGATATGAACAATCACTGCGCCACCGTGTTCCCATGTTTAATAACATGCTTTCATTCCTATCATCATGAAAATGATATCACGTATACATCTCAGTATTTTAATTATTCAGAGAGCTGTAATATCTCGAATGTAATGCATTCTGTGTCCTGTCGGAGAAAGAGAAAGAACGGAAGCACGTAGTGATTCACAAACATAGAGCACATAGAAGATCAAACACAGAAAAAAGCATTTAACATGCTACTTGAGAAACTAGTAAAATAAACGATTTTAAGATGAAGTTTATGATGTTCTACTTTAATGGCAAAATAAACTACGTGATTAAAGTGGAAATTTCGAGATTAAAGTTGACATTTCGTGCTTTTTTCCCACTGTGTGCCTATGTTTTTTGTCTGTACCCTAATACGCTTTCATATGACACTCAGACGGTGGGCTACGACTCACCTTTTCACGGCGACTTTGATATGTGATTTCTTTTTTATTTCAGGCACTGTGCGACTTTGTGAATTTGATCTTTCGAGTTTTTCCGACACTCTGTCACTCGATCAACTTTCTTTTGTTGATTATATCACTGTTTAAACCAACAAATAGTATGTTTTTCCTTTGCCTCCACTTGGTATTCGCTGAAATTCTTATATTTTCTCCCGTGCTTTTCCCATTGTCTTTTCACAGAAGGCTATTTATATTGATTTGCATATTCAAAGAGGCGCAATTCTGGGAGGAGTTGGGGCGGGACAGAAGGCGCGTGCACGTGCGTTACTTTTCACGCAAATCGGGATTTATGTAGTGGAAGAACGTGAAAGTATGCGTGCGCACAGATTCCTACATCTGGATTTTTCTGTGCGTACGCACAATCCCGCTTTTGTGCTTACGCCATGTTATAGTGTGAGTTCTATGCACGGCGTTATACATGAGGCCCCTGGTGTTTTCAATGGTATCTCACTGGTGTAGACTCTTGGTGCAAAAAGCGAATTACAAAACAAATGTGAACTGCGTAAATAACTACAATTGGCTGACACTCTTTCCAATTAAATTTAAACCAGTAACGGCGCTAATACACTTGATTTGAGCATTCATAGTTTTCATACTCTTTTCTCTGTACGTTTAGCATTCTTTGGCTCAGAGGTTGATGCGCTTGCTGCTTCCTGAGGCGCTGTTCTTTTCTCCACCCTAGCAGTCCGCTTCTTCTCTTCTTTCATTGGACATCTTTTCATGTTTAAACTGATTAAGTCAGTGTTTGTGTTGCAATTACTTAGTACGTTTTCATTAATTTTTCACTTAAGCTCATCAATCTTCCTCAAGAATTTGGATATGAAGAGGTAGGGGAAGTGACGGCGAAGGTGGTAGGGGTGAGAACGGCGCCACAGCCTATGGCCGCAAGGCTTCCCTGCTTGCAGCTGCCAAGAGTTGATTCTACAACAAAATAAAATTAAAATAAAAAATGAATAACCTAGGAGTTCAGTCATCACCCCGAAAGCGGATTCTAGACGTCACGTAGCATATGTGTACCAAATATTAGGTCAATAGGTCAAACGGTTTGCGAGCTACAGGTGATTTAAAATCCTGGACAGACAAACGGACAGCCACAGTAGCATATTACAGTATATAAAGATGATTTGTTAAACCGATGTTGAGATATATCAAACAGAATTTCATACGTTTGGAACCATTTCCAGTTTGCAGATCATCACATCTGGTTCACAAAAGATGCAATACCCCTTTGAACTTCATAAAACACTTTTACTACAGGATAGGAAAAGTACGTTTAAAATTATACCATAAATATTTCAGCATATTCAGTGCAGTTTATGTGGAATTGTAGCGAATTATGTTAATATTGTACGTTATAGAATGGGTTACATTATGGTTTAGACTTTGATATTCAAATGCAGCCGTAGTGAGTATTTAGAATGAGCAGATATATCTTACTATTTTAAAACGATTCCACCATGCAATAATCAGTAAACTAAAATTCAAAGAACTACTGATACAATAATTATATAAGGTTTGAACCAAGCTCCTTAGTAAGATTGGGGATGTAGCTCAGTGGTAGAGCGCATGCTTTGCATGTATGAGGCCCCGGGTTCAATCCCCGGCATCTCCAAACTGTTCTTTTCATAAAAAAAAATACACAAATGTTTGTTTTTATTAATCAGCCTCGTACTTGTCGAAGTAAACATTTCGTTTATGATGTTTTTCGGACTATTATCTGTACAAGTGCAGAAATACGCAAAACAACGCCAAGCTTCAGAAAGCTACGCACCGTCTAGAGGGCGGTGTCGAGCGTCAAATCTGTGAACGTCGGAAGATTGTCAGAAATCTGGGCGTTGCTGTTACCAAGGAGACGCTGAAACATTGTTTCATTAGCAACGGACTACTTCCGTTAGGTTTAGTGCTCCATTATAATAAAAGTCCCAATAGCTTTTTGGTTTTATAGAACTTCAGTTTTGTATTTTGCTAGAGGAAAAATGTATAAATATTTGATTATTTCATTAGCGTATCATTGTTAAGATAGTATTCACATTATTTAAACTAGTTATTTTGTCTTTTATATCTGTTCAGATACTGAATCATCAGAACCAGCCATCTGACGCGTTACATTGCACTTTTATTTTGATACAGTGAATGCCTATCGGACAGGAAGTAGACATTTGTGTTGATGGCTGTTGCCAGAGCTGCACTGTACATCAGCCGGTGGGATTTTGAATATAAAACATGACTCCTTCGTTCTCATTAGTCCTTGGGAAACCTCATTGAAACACTTTGTGTAAAAAAAGTTTGGAAATGCAGCTGAAATATCTCAAAACCCTTCTCACCCCTCAAGTAAGTTTGCACATTTGATTTTAACTCCAGGGCGAGTGACCTAACACCGTGCGTACTTAATTGGCAGCGTATCACTACAGATGCCCATTTTTCTTAAACATATTTTACGGATATTTTGAAATGCTCTTAGTAGTAAGCTGGTTTGATAATATAATGACTTGATTTACAGTATTATTACAGCAGCTGATGATCATTAAAATAGACTTAATTTTGTCCTTAAATAACCTGAGGTATAGACTATTGCTTGCTGAAGTGAAACTTGTTCTTTTTAGACAGGACGCAAAAGGACAGCAGAGGGTTTGTTTCTCCAGCAGTTGTGATGTGCCTCTCACATTTTTTGCCCCCTATTCTAATGATCTAAACTTATAATGAATGCATAAGAGGAGTATATTTTGTGTAAAATGTTAAGCACTTTATAAAAAGGTTATGCCAAGTTTAAATTACCCTCATTTATTTTTTTTAATTGATATCTTTATATGCACCATTTGTTTTTGTACATCAGTACTAGAGTACCTGTAAAGAACTTTCAGCCACATTGTTTGTGTAAAAATTTGCAATATGAATAAATGTTGTTGTTTTAGTGTTCTAGGATAATTTCTTTTTCAGTGCCAATGCTATGGTGACTGTACATCTTACCTACAGTATGTCTGTGGTGCTGCTGTCAGACACTCTTACTTTGTTTCCAGCGATGGGCAATCCTAGTCCTAGTGAACCACAGTGGCTACAAGCTTAATTTAATGTCTGTCTTGTAGTAAACTGATCTCTTTGTCAAATCAGACTGCTCACCCTAGCCCACTAGCTCATTTTCTGTTCAGAAATCAATAGAAATCTGACTTATATTTCGTGTCTCAGTGGCTCAGTGTCATAAGCAGCATGTTAATCCTTGTCTTTTGCTCAGAGGTGCTGGTTCACATCCTGGCAAGAGCAGCTAACTCAGCACCTTCCATCCGCAATGAAAATTGCATTTTCAGCCAAACTCCACTTGCCACTTTGCTCATTCTTTCTTCAGTAGCTTTACCACTTGCCCTTCAGAACAGTTCATCCACCTGAAGCTAAGCATGTTTGGGCTTGACCAGTACTTGGATGGAAGACCATCTAGGAAAAGCTTGGGTTGCTTCTGGAAAAGGTGTTGTTGAGGCCAGCAGTGGATGCTTACCCTGTGGTCTGAAGGTGGATCCCAATGCCCTGGTGCAGTGATGGGTACACTGTGCTGTAAAAATGGTGTTGTCCTTCAGATGAGAAGTAAAACCAAGGTCCTGACTCTCTGTGGTCATAAAAGATCCATGGGCATCCTTCGTAAAGAGTAGGGTGTTTCCCTGTGTCCTAGCTAAATTGCCCACAAGAGCATTGTTATTTTGGCTATTAATCATCCCCACTCACTGTTTCTCACCACTTCACCACCTAACAGCTAACGTGTGGTGAGAGTACTGGCACAAAAATGGCTGCCGTCACATCATCCAGGTGAATGCTACACATCAGAGGTAGTTGAATTGGCTTATAACTCACTTAAGCACTTTGAGTAGTGAGAAGAAGCTCTAGATAAATGTAAAGAATTATTTTTATTATTATGTTACGTTTCAGGAATACATGACTTGTACAAAGGGTCTTCATTTTTTGCTTCATTTTACTTTTTGTGGGGGTGGGGGGCACTTAATTATGAGCTTTTAATGTCAATCAGCTAAATGTGGTGCACTTTTCATCTGCATGTGATCAAAAGTAGATAGAAGGAGTAAAATATCTTATTTAATAACATGTCTCAAAAGAACAAAGTTGTAGCTGTTGAATCAGAAACCTGGACAACCTTTAAGAAGAATCTTTAAGAGATATTCGGACAGCATAGTTATTAGCTAGACAAACAGGCTTGATGGAGTGAATGGTCTCCTTTCATTTGACAAAATTTTTATGTTCTAAGTATTAGTACCTAATCAGGAAACTGTTGCAACAAAACTCTGAAGCCAACATTGGCCCTTAAGAACAATAACTGCCCACCCCAATCCTGAATTAATAAATAACCAAAAAAAGCAACAAAAGAAGGGGGGCTCCACAGAGTTTCCCCTAGCTATCATGTCTTTAACTATTTCACTGACAAACTCGCCTTTAGTAAATTTTTTTGAAATTGTTCATATCTGCCATTTTCGTCTTTAATCTGCATAGTTTAAAAAGTGTTTTCTTTGGCACGGTATTGGTAACTAAAATTTACAGGTTTGGATTGATTGTGTTGTCAGATATCACATTTGTTTCTATCTCATGATGTAAGAGGTTTCCTTCATAATCTCCGCTGGCTGGGTCTGGCTAGCATTTAACTCATCAGCTGATTTGTAGAATGGTCTCTTAAGCTCTTTATTTTATTATTTTTTTCTTGATTTTTCACATAAACAAGGTCAAGTTTTCTTAATTCTTAGGCAATGGAAGGGCCGAGGGGGCATGATTGTTGGCTGTACATCAGGTGGCCTTAAATCTGGCTCAGCCCCTACCTCTACTATTGACATTTTCTGAGTTAAAATTGACAATGGAGACAGTACATTTTCAGCTGGCATCCAACTCTGGAAGAAAACAGTGGTTTCAGGTTTTCTTTCTAACCCTTTTCTTAATTAGTGACCAGTTTTTGCTGCTGATTAAGTTCTTTTACTTTAAGTTTAATTAACTTGCTATTTAAGACTCAGACACCTAATTGTTTATCTCTTCCTTAGAAAATGTGTCCATCATACAATACATCCATCCATCCATTTCCCAACCCGCTGAATCCGAACACAGGGTCACGGGGGTCTGCTGGAGCCAATCCCAGCCAACACAGGGCACAAGGCTGGACACAGTCCTGGGCAGGGTGCCAACCCACCGCAGGACACACACAAACACACCCACACACCAAGCACACACTAGGGACAATTTAGAATCGCCAATCCACCTAACCTGCATGTCTTTGGACTGTGGGAGGAAACCGGAGCGCCCGGAGGAAACCCACGCAGACACGGGGAGAACATGCAAACTCCATGCAGGGAGGACCCGGGAAGCGAACCCAGGTCCCCAGATCACACAACTGCGAGGCAGCAGCGCTACCCACTGCGCCACCGTGCAATATCAGAAAATAAAGAAAGGTGAATGGCTGTATAATGTTGATCTGATCAGGTCCACAAAACATTTTGATTGTGTTCTTAGAAAAAATGAAAACCAACAGTTTTGGAAATGTTTGCTGTGGCAGAATGAGAGCACTAACAAGTAATGGAATTAAATGATGGCTTTAATTAACAAGAAGAATGGGCTTTTAATTAACAAACTGGTTGGAGTGAAATTGTTTGTATTTTGAGGCCCCCGATTGGCGTACTTTACATCTAATTTCAGTTTGGATGCCACTTAAGGAAAAAAATGAAGCAATTAAGACAACTCAATCTTAAAAAAAGCAAGTCTATTATATTGAAGGGAAAGAAGGTAATTAGCAGCCAGAACTGGACACGAACTAAGAAAAGTGTGAGAATGAAAACCTGCAGCCACAACACACTTCAGGACTGGAGTTTTAGATCCCTGATATAAAGGATGAAAAGCAGTGGAAGAGGATCAATCAACTAGTCTTGCTGTATAGTTCTGTTAATGACATGCACAGTCATAGTTCTTCTTTTGTTGTAATAGTGGAATGCTGTCCAGCACTTGACATTCCATGCATTTATCTATAAAATACTAATCCAATTCACAATCCATTCATTTTGCAAATAAGTGACATCCTAGATATTATAGTTATGCCCTTAATATACGTATTGCATGGACAAGTGTAGCCATGTTCATAACAAGCCCAGGATAAATGTGAAGCCTCCATTTCTTTATCAATGCTGAGTGTGTTGCTATTTTAAAAAATAAATAATCTTACCACTCACACAGCTGACAATTGAATGGCCATACCATCATGCTCTTAAAGCTTGCATACATTTTTATATATCCGCTAATTCTATCATTTCATGAAAATGGCAATAGTGAAAACCATTACTTGTCTTGAAAATGCAGCAGATTTTCCTGTCTCATTAAATCAAACCATGCTAGACTTTTAAAAAGAAGGCACATTCAAGCCCTCTTAGTCATTTCTGTACACAGTCCTGTTTTGATAATGATGAGGCGTCTAGGAGTGTGAAGTTTACCTTATAAGTCATACTTTCAAGCCAAACCTTGTATCCCATCAATTTAAAATTATATTTGTATTGGGTAGTGTGCTGTCTTTCCATGGACATGTGCCCTAAGGTTAGTCAAAGTAATTTTAGGCAGAGCTAACCTAAAGCAGACCTAGCTGTCAAGCAAAAAATTCAAATGGCTGATGTTAGCCCTTGTAAATTGGGTGTACGTTTTTTTAGCTACCCATCATTTTATGATTGGTACAGTATAGCTTTTAGAACTTATAGGCCATGCCCTTCTTTGTGCTAGTCCAGCTTTCATTAATATTGTGACACTGAAAGGCAGCTAGAAAAGACTAACACTTGCAGATGTTGTCTTCTGTATGCTGAAAGTCGGCATGTCACAGATACCCTGAATTTAATCTTGCTGTTTTGTTAGGCAATGAAAGATCGATATTTTATTTAAGACAGTAGTCTCAGTATAAGCAGCAGTAGCTGCTTAAACACTGAGTAAATCTAGGTTTTCCTGAAAAAGTTTAATGTTGGGTTTAAGTTGATTTTCAGTTAAATTTAATATTTAATTTGCTGAATCCAAAATAAACTAATGCAGTGGGACAGTCCATGCTAATGAAAGTTATAAGAGGTACTTGCAGCGTTGAAACTCTTTGTGTGTGTGTGCGTGTGTGTATGTTTATATATGCAGTATATTGAAACATACAAAAACATAACATGAGACTCATGTTATGTTTTACTTAAATTGGCCATTAAAATCATAATAAAACTCATCCTTAAAGAATCTAGATACAGATCACCATGGTGTATTTCCTCTATGTGAAAGGTTAAAGGAGAAATGTTTGCTTTCAAATAGAGAATAATCATTTCCACAAAGTAATGCATAATGTTATTAAATGTTTTCTTTCTTAAGGTATTTGTTTTTTTTTCTAGTTTACTTATTACTATACTCGTGTTCTAATTAATGAAGTATCTGTTTTTGACTTTCAGGCTGGTGCGGCCAGGATTCCCTGTATGGTATGGGCACCCAACAACACAAAGTTTGCCATTTGCACTTTGGACAGAGTAGTGCTACTATATGATGAGCATGGAGAAAGAAGGGATAAATTCTCAACCAAGCCAATTGATGCAAAGGTGCTACATTGGTATTCTGGCTATTCCTCTTTTCAGCTAGATCATTAATGTGATTCAGGATAGACTATATTTAGTTTAGTAGTACTAAAACATTCAAAATAAGAGTACCAAAGTGATCATTATACTGTGCACTTTGTGTTTTTCCATTTTGTATTTTTAAGTAGTTGTCCTATACTCCATCTTTTAATGAAATGAAAAGAAAGTTGTAGTTTTACATAGATTTTTTCCAGTTAAACTTAAAAGTAAACTAATGTTAGAAAATGTACATATATGTAACAACAATTTGAAGATGGGACTAGCTTTTAGTGGTTGAACAGGTGAAACAATTTTTCTGATGTAATCTATTCATCATTAAATTAGATAATTTTTACTAGAATAAGTAAATACAGTATTAAAACAGTTGCCTGCTAGTTATAATATTTTGACTTTGACACTGAATGACAGAAAAAAATACAGTCCCCTTAGTAAATACTGGGATATTAATCCATGCTGGTTTAATCATCCTTATGTAGTAATAGGCCTAAAGAAAAAATAAGTTTGTCTTGGATTCCTGAAATGTGCGTTAAGTTGCTATCTTGAATGGGACACACATCCAGAGAATGCTCAATCTCACACTCTCTCACCTAGTCACAAAGACTAATTTATCAGTTCATCTGAAATGCAGATTTCTTAATAGTAAACTCGTAAAAAGGTGACCATTTTCAAACTGAAGTCTCTTTGCCTGTGAGGTAGCAGAGTTAAGCATTCACTATTGGGACAGCTAAATATAACTTAGGTATATTATAACTACATGCACTTTGCATTCAAGGTGCTTTATTTTTTTTTACATTTTAGAATAAAAGCAGTTTCAGAATCGATGCGTTCCTGTTTTTGGCAAAAGTACATACTGGCTGCTAGATGTTTCTTGGTGCATTCAGATTTTTTGCTTAAAATAATATATTAAAAAAGATTTTAAGTGACATGAATTTTTCAAAAATGCAATAAAAGTAACATTTTTTGTGCTAAGATTTTGTTGGTTATATGTGACTAAAAATAAAATTGTGGAGTACCCATAAAAGAATCAATTTAATTCAATTAAAATTAATAGATTAGTTAAAGTGAAATTTCTAACCAGCTTAACTATGGAAAGAAAATAACACATCATATAAAAGTTGATGAAAGTAGGTAGAATATTGGTTATAATTGGAGATATTTTCAAATTGTAAGAGTTATTTTTTTAATCATTTAAGGAATCTATGCATTTTAATTAAACCTTCAATCTTTCTTAGAAAATCTCAACACTTTATCCACTAAGCCAATATCGGTAAATCACTGAAAAGAGTATTTTACCAAATTTTGTATATACTGTATTTGTATATGTGGCCAGCTGCCAGCAATGTCACGTGCAGGGTCGTCGCTACCATTAAGATGAATTTACATAAAAAAAAAGAATGTAAAGCTAAACCTGTATACTGTACTGATATGTCTCCTGTAGTGCTAGAATGTAAAATACCAATGTTACCACTATATGTACTGTAATTCATGCAAGCACGTTTTCATTGCCAGAAGCCTTAGAATGTGCAGGGCGTTTCGGCGGCATCTTGGGGCTTTAACCCTTAAACTGCCACATACTAGGGGGTTAATGCATTCCTGGACACCAAATACATTTTTCCTGCACTTTAAGTAAAATTTTAATGGAACACATTTTTTTTCATGCAAAGAGCATCACAATTACAGCAACACAAATCATTTTACACACTGCTAATGAACTGGAAAAACTATTTTAAAAAACTACTGGAACAATATGTACAA
Source organism: Erpetoichthys calabaricus (assembly GCF_900747795.2). Lineage (NCBI taxonomy): Eukaryota > Metazoa > Chordata > Cladistia > Polypteriformes > Polypteridae > Erpetoichthys > Erpetoichthys calabaricus. The sequence goes on along the minus strand of NC_041396.2, from coordinate 54,719,398 downwards.
AGTGCAACTGACGCAATGGATGAAATTCAGTAAATCACTGAGCCAACTGCGCTTGAACTGGCTGCACACAAGCACACAAGGGTAAGTGCTGATGCTTGCAGGATAGTCTAGTGCAGCGGCTCAATCCCAGGGACAGTGAGGCTGCAGGGTGTCACGCTTGGGTCACAGAATTGCACAGAAACACAGGAGATTGTAGAAACAGGAACTTTATTCAAACACTTCAAACAAACGTGTCTCTTTCAGAAGTAAAACGAGCCCAGTATGCAGTTAGTTCTCGATTAAAGAATAGACAAACATCATAGGGGAGCACAACGGGAGTGGGACCCCCAACAGGAGCAGAAGATGTCTGGGAGAGGAGAGAGAAACAAAGCAATCAGCCAAAAAGGACAGGTGCTGTTCAGGCTTTTAAGTATGCGCGCAAGAAGCCTATCACGGGACAGAGCAGCCGCAAGTAAGCCCAGCAAGTAAGGGAGCAATGTGAAGGCAGTCTATCAGCGTTTATTAAGATGGGTTTTTTGAGTAGTGTCTGTGTCTTCTAGGGGTGCGTTCAGCCCCCTTGCTTGCAAGGGGCTGGCAGTGGTCATGAGCTGGCTGCTGAACAAATGTACGGCACTGACTGATTAGCTCCTGTGTGCTCGCAAATGGCACTGGGAAACGACTATAGCCGGTTGTGGCAGTTTAAGGGTTAAGAGGAGCAAAATGGAAAACACAAGAGCACTCAGCTGGAGATGCATCACAGTCAATCAGCAGCAAGGAGAAATGAATAACGCTGTAGCAGTCTGGTGCCGCTAAGATTCACACCGTCGAGAAGACAGTCTTGGCCTGACCCGCACACACTCACAAACAGAGACAAAAACAAAACAAACCGGTAATCAAACAGCAAATGAAGAATGTAATGAAAACAAATGAAATAAATGTAAACAACGATACCACCCCTGTTCCCCTTACAGGGATTACACATTTAATACATCAAAGCACAAACAAAACACACACAGTAAATTATGAAAAACGGCAACAGATGAAATGTTTTTTTGCTTTTGGTCACCAGTCCCCTTTTTAAAAGCTGCGCTGACATCCTTTGACCCTAATAGCCCCGGCACCCTCAGCAGAAGACCAATCAGTGCCACTGCAGGGACTGCTGGGAGTTGTGGTTTCAAATTCTATTGGCTACTTTCACCATCCCGTACTGCGTTTTCCTCTACAGTTGCTTCCTGTTCTCTCTACAGTACAGTATTGTCACGAAAAAAGCCATAAAAATTGCGGAGGATATTTATAATAACAATTATTAGATAGGTTCTAAGGTAAAATCCCCGAATGACTGAGGCTGTGAACTCTGAACCGCGACTTCGTGGGGGTCTACTGTATATACTATGTGCTATAGCATATTTGTCAATATAAATTTAGAATTTAGACTGCTGTTTTTTTGTTTTTTATTTTAATATCTTGCATAGTTGTGGTTTTTGTTTTTCAGTGTCTGTGCTCTTTTTGTCTTCCCTTTAGCATGGAAAGAAGAGCTATGTTGTGAATGCTATGGCATTTTCTCCTGATTCAACAAAAATTGCCATTGGACAAAGTGATAATGTAATTTTTGTCTATAAAATTGGAGAAGATTGGTAAGTTCTACTTTAAGTACACTTTCATAACTAAACCAAGAGAAGAGAGAAATCATTAAAATAAGTAAGGGATAAGTTTTTAAATTTAATTTTTCATAAAGTTATTCAGTATAGATCTGGAGAAAATATAATATAGCGGTTTCCCCAAATTCTTACCTCAGTTAAATTGTGACGTCTTAGTGTGACTGAAACCCAAAATCATCTGCAGTTTGAATAATGACAGGTATAACCATTCAAAGTTTAAAAAAGACTGATAGGAAGACCAGAAATGCTACATGCAGATGAAGATGAAATGTATGTATTTTACAAGTAAAGTGGTAGTAGCATAGGGTATTGTAGTGATGTGTATAAATAGAATTACTTAATAACAAAAGTGTTAATTTCAAGTACATTAGCAGTACAACTGTTTATTGAAAATGTGTGCTTTGGAAGACTGTCTTTTAGAGAGTTTAGTTATTTTTTTATTAAGTAGAGAAATTTCACCTCTGCTAATTTTTTTGACCCCTTGAATTAAGTGCTTTAACTCCTCAAGTGCTCTCCCTGCCATTTGCATGTAATGCTAAATGGTAACATTTGAATGGCATTTGCATTAGTGGGATCTTTTCTCTTTAAGATTAGAGTTTATATTATCTCTGGTTTTGCTTGCTGAAATAATCTTCAAGTACCTTATCTTGCAGGGGTGATAAGAAGGTTATCTGTAATAAATTTGTACAAACGGTAAGTGGTTTTATTATTCTTTTATAATTTACTAAAAAAAGTTAAAACTGTTTTTAAACAGTTACAGTTATTTTTTTATGGTTATCTGTGCTAATTTTAAAACATATTGTATTTTTATTCAAACTTATTCATACTTAAGCTAGCTTAAAGCAATTAGTTAGAATTAGAATCCGCAAAAAAATTTACAGTATAATATATATATATATATATATATATATATATATATATATATATATATATATATATATATATATATGTTGTATACAAAGAGAAAAAGGTTTCAGTTTGCAACACTTTCTTATCTTGCAGAGTGCAGTAATCTGTTTGATTTGGCCAGCTGAATATGATATTGTTTTTGGATTGGCAGATGGAAAGGTAAGAATCTATTTCTACCTTTTCATATGACTGCTCTATGTTTAATTGTTTTTAGTATACTTGAATATATCTAAATATTTTCAATGTGTAAAACTGTCTAAATATTTCATATGTTAGACAGTGTTTCATAATCTAAGATAGAGGAGTTATGTTCTCTATCATAAGTGAAGCACAAAAAAAGGTGAGCAAAAACTCCACAAAAGGCCAGACCTTCCTTTTACAGTGGGTCTGGGTCTACTGGATAGGCCTAACCTCCAGGCTGCCTAGCCCCAAACTCAAAAGACAAGCTTTCCAGCCTGCACAAATTCAAAATGGGAGGAATGCTCCTGCAGGTAAATATAAAAAAATGTTCACAAAAGGAGAAGAGGAAAACCAATTCCTTTAATAATTAATATATTTATTATACTAAAGAGCAAAACACATTTTGCCTAAAACAAATCATGTTCAGTTAAGTTTTGCATATGAATAAAATACAGTCCCTCATGATTAATCTGAAATGTTAATAAAACAGAAGAGAACCTTCAGAGTCTTTGAGATTAACATAAAACATATGACATACACGCCCTCACAGAAGGAATTACCCATGGCTAGATGTTGACATACTAGGTTACTGGAAGCAAAGCCAAAAAAAAGAAGAAAAAATATCCTCAAAGCAGAAATTAAATGACTTGCTGGTGGGACATAGACATTTTGAAATATTGTTCTGTTTCCCAGTTTCACAAAAAGGCACTGCAAAACAGCATGCAGCAATGAATAACTACTTTGCTAACATGGCTTAATATTTAAGATAACAGTTCCAGTTCATCAGTTTTTGATTTTGTTTTTTTCCTCTCTGCTTTGTAATTTTTTATAATTTTTGTTATTATTCTGGCGCAGTGGGTAGCGCTGCTGCCTCGCAGTTGAGACACCTGGGGACCTGGGTTCGATTCCCGGGTCCTCCCTGCGTGGAGTTTGCATGTTCTCCCCGTGTCTGCGTGGGTTTCCTCCGGGCGCTCCGGTTTCCTCCCACATTCCAAAGACATGCAGGTTAGGTGGATTGGCGATTCTAAATTGGCCGTAGTGTGTGCTTGGTGTGTGGGTGTGTTTGTGTGTGTCATGCGGTGGGTTGGCACCCTGCCCTTGATTGGTTCCTGCCTTGTGCCCTGTGTTGGCTGGGATTGGCTCCAGCAGACCCCCGTGACCCTGTGTTCGGATTCAGCGGGTTGGAAAATGGATGGATGGATGGTTATTATTCTTCACCTAACAAATGTAATATTCTGTATGATGTTTTTTCTGCTGTTGAAGAAATAAATGTAGGACGACTGAAAGCATATCACAGAACAGTTGTATTTAAATCCCTTTTGATTTGTGTCTGCTAGTTGCATAATGCAAAACTCTATAATAGTTGCCAGATTGGGTGGTTTCATACACAATCGGGCTATTTTTAAATTTGCTTGGACATGACTCCTTATTTTGAACTGCTTTTCCTGAAATTGTGCACAATTTTGTAAAGACTAAAAATGTCAATTTGCATTTCAGTGCACTAATGACAGTGAAATATCTTCATTTAAAGTGTAAAAGTCTCAATTTCACAGATAGTTACAGGTCATTCAACCAAAGACATGTCAGTCACAATTACTCCTAACCAAGTGTTGATATAATTGGACAATGAAGTGGGAATCAGCCAATTATGGCTGATTAAACAGTCTGTCTAAAAAAGAAAAGCACAAAAGGGTGTCAAACAGGAATGCAAAAGTGTGGAATCTGCTGAGCGGAAAGTATTTTTGCTAAAGTTCAACTAATGTTGGAGCATGTTTTGTAAACATGTGGGGAAAATATATAACCTTTTTAAAAGTAGAAAAAGCAAACATTTTAAAAGTTATGGAAAGATATTCCCAATTTAAAATAACTGATCATTTCTATTCTTAGAGACAATATGAAGGTTTACGTCCAAAGCATAGATAGTAAATAATACTTTCTTATTTGACTGCAAAATTTTTAATAAACCATTAAATTTTTAAAAACATTTATGCATTTCATAGCATGTTTTAAAACATTTTTATTATGTCTCTTACCTTTTTCTTGTTCAGCTTGGATATAACCTATTAACTTTTTTTTTTCATTTGCAGATGCAAACAGACCCAGCCTTTCACAGTCTGTACTGTTGTTTTACCTGAAACGAAAAAAAATACAAAGCATATAGCCAAATGAGATCTATTTATATATATTTTTCTAAAGTTCAACATGTATATAGTTTAAAGAAATCCATTTAAAGATTTTGCTCTGCAAGTTGTACTCTTGTACCCTAGCCATTTAGAAAAATAATCTCAAAATGTAACTTTCTGTACCCACTCGTTCATGCAAATTAAGACCAATTCGCCAATAAGAGGAATGGCATTCAGATGTTTTTAGCTTTGGGGTAGGAAGGTGTATTTTTTTGGTGATTTGCTTGCTTGAAATAATCAATATTGGGTTAGATTTGGTAAGATTGGGTGGTATTTTGAAGGTGATTGGGCTGTAAAGTGCTGGTCAAATATGGCAACGCTGAACTCCATTTTGGAATACACTATATCCAATCTGTTTACATTTGTAACCTCTTATTTATGTGCCCTATTGACACCTTTGTATACAGCCAAGCCCTTTGGCATGTTCACCCTGTTATGTCTGCATCAACTAAATAAAAATGTGCCATACCACATCACTGATCTATGTCAGGGGAGATCAGCTTCGGTCCTAGAGGGCTGCGGTGGCCGCAGGTTTTTGTTCCAACCCAGTTGCTTAATTATAAACCGATCCTTGCCAAAAACAGATCTTATTTAATTTAATACCGTGTTTTTATACTGCGGTGGAAGATCATTCTTACATTGTAGATGTTTTCCTTTCCAGGGATATAGTCCACATGATTTGAAGCCTAAAATGGATGAATAATTCTCAGTCCTGCACTTTTTTCTCTTCAGTCTCAATCTAAATATTTTATTATACCATACAGTGAACGATGAACATACACAGGTGTAAACCTGATGAAGTAATTCTGGTTTCTTTGTCATTTGCATTTTATTGCTAATAATGAACTATATAAAAACTGTGAATCCAGCAGTTGAGGACTGAAATAATCAATTAAAGGTGGGCAACCTTAACAAGCAAAATAACTAACATGAAGCATCAAAATGTTGCTTAAACAATAAGTTCTTCATCATTAATAATTGAATCCTCATTAAGAATCCAGGACCCAGGACCAATGTTGATAGCCCCGCTCTATGTTGTCTGGTAGTCAGTCAGTCATTGTCTAATCCGCTTTGTCCTGAACAAGGTTGTAGGGAGTGCTGCAGCCTATTTCAGCCAGTATAGGGCACAAGGCAGGTACAAACCCTGGACAGGGTGTCAGTCCATCGCAGTGCAAACACATACACACCCAGCCACACATTAGGGACAATTTAGTATTGCCAGTCCATTTCACCTGTATGTCTTTGGACTGGGGGAGGAAACGGGAGCAGCCAGAGGAGACATGGGGAGAACATGCAAACATAGGACACAGACCCTGGTCTCCTTACTGCAAGGCAGCAGTGCTACCATTGTGCCCCCACTTGTCTGATAGTACAAAACTAATAGTCATTGAAATCACTTGTCTGTTACTATTGCTTGTACTGTATAATCTGCAGTAGGGCAATTACTCAGTTATATACTGTGTATGCCCCATTTGGAATAGCAAAAAAAGACAACAACCTCAAACTGTTTCATATATTTTTCACAAGCACGTAGGTAAGAAGCAATAGATGGGTTCCATTTTATTTTTTCTGAAGCAAAAATACCTTCTAGCAGTTCTTAGCAGACATACAGTGTTACCAGCATGCAGTGCTGCCCTTTTTATATATATATATATATATATATATATATATATATATATATATATATATATATATATATATATATATATATATATATATATATATACTGTATATGATTGCAAAGTTTACAAAGCTGTCGTAATCTATTGGTTTTACTGTAGCACAGTGTCGTTTTTTTACTTCCTTTAAATAGCTTCCCAAGTTGTCACAAGTTACTAATACGTTTTAAAAGTTTTTTCCTTGTTAAGTCTTTGTCCATCTACATGAGTAAAATAGTGTAATAGTTGTTTTTTCATTTTTTTTTTACCCCAGTTATCCTCTGCTGCTTTAAATTAGGTGTTTTTCATTTTCAGATTCGACTTGCTGATACAAAATCAAACAAGTCAAAAACAATTTATGGAACAGACTCTTATGTTGTTTCTTTAGTATCAAAGTAAGCAAGTTTCCTTTTTTGTTTCTTAACACAATTATATATGACTCAAAGGTGTTGTTTTTTATTAATCAAGATTTTTTATTATAGTGTGTCTGGAAAAGGCATCTTGTCAGGTCATGCTGATGGTACAGTTGTTCGTTATTTCTTTGATGATGAAGGCTCTGGAGACTCTCAGGTTGTTGATTATTTTAGTATGAAAACCTTAGAAACATATTTTTAAATTGTGCATTTTATGAATGACATCAGAATAATAATTGTTTTCGTATTTTAGGGTAAACTGTTCTCTCATTCTTGTCCTCCATATGCTTTGGCATGGTCTGCTTATGGTATACTTGCTGCTGGTTGTGATCAAAAAATTGTGGCATATGGCAGAGAAGGGCATATCCTCCAGACCTTTGACTATAGCCGTGACATTTCTGAGAAAGAGTTTACAGTAGCTTCTGCCAGCCCAAGCGGCCAGTCTGTTGTTATTGGCAGTTATGACAGGTCAGAGTTGGTTTTTTTTTATTTTATTTTTAATGATTTTATTATTTTATTAGTGTCTAGTCAAAATTGTGAAAAAGTCAAAATTTATAGTATTAATTAGAAGGTAGAGTTTTTTTTTTGTTTATCATCTCTCTCTTCCTCCAGGCTAAGAGTTTTTAACTGGAGCCCTCGTAGAAATGCTTGGGAAGAGTCAAAACCAATGGAAATCGAAAATATTTATACAATAACTGCATTGGCATGGAAGAAAGATGGATCAAGACTGTGTGTGGTGAGTTAGGATGTGGTAAATGTGGGGTAATGGGAAGGACAAGTCTTATACAGTCATATGAAAAAGTTTTGGAACCCCTCTCGCCTGCATAATAATTTACTCTACTTTCAACAAAAAAGATAACAGTGGTATGTCTTTCATTTCCTAGGAACATCTGAGTACGGGGGCTGTTTTCCGAACAAAGATTTTTATTGAAGCAGTATTTAGTTGTATGAAATTAAATCAAATGTGAAAAACTGGCTGTGCAAAAATTTGGGTACCCTTTTAATTTTACTGATTTGAATGCATGTAAGTGCTAAATACTGATTACTTGCAACATCAAATTGGTTGGATTAGCTCTTTAAGCCTTGAACTTCATAGACAGGTTTGTCCAATCATGAGAAAAGGTATTTAAGGTGGTCAATTGCAAGTTGTGCTTCCCTTTGACTCTCCTCTGAAGAGTGACAGCATGGGATCCTCAAAGCAACTCTCAAAAGATCATAAAACAAAGATTGTTCAGTATCATGGTTTAGGGGAAGGCTACAAAAAGCTATTGCAGAGTTTTAAACTGTCAGTTTCAATAGTAAGGAATGGAATCAGGAAATGGAAGGCCACAGGCAAAGTTGCTTTTAAAACCAGGTCTGGCAGGCCAAGAAAAATACAGGAGTGGCATATGCGCAGGATTGTGAGAATGGTTACAGACAACCCACAGATCACCTCCAAAGACCTGCAAGAACATCTTGCTGCAGATGATGTATCTACATCGTTCTACAATTCAGCGCAATTTGCACAAAGAACATCTGTATGGCAGGGTGATGAGAAATAAGCCCTTTCTGCACTCACACCTCAAACAGAGTCGCTTGTTTTATGCAAATGCTGTGGAGCTGTGTGGCTAGTTCAGGGACTAGGGTCCTTGTTAAAGTCGAGGGTCTGATGAATTCAACCCAATATCAACAAATTCTTCAGGATAATGTTCAAGCATCAGTCACAAAGTTAAAGTTACGCAGGGGTTGGATATTCCAACAAGACAATGACCCAAAACATAGTTTGAAATCTACAAAGACATTCATGCAGAGGGAGAAGTACAATGTTCTGGAATGGCCGTCACAGTTCCCTGACTTGAATATCATCGAAAATCTATTAAATTTGATGGCTCGGCAGCCATCAAATTTAACTGAACTGGAGAGATTTTGTATTGAAGAATGGTCAAAAATACCTCCATCCAGAATTCAGACACTCATCGAAGGCTATAGGAGGCATCTTGAGGCTGTTATATTTGCAAAAGGAGGCTCAACTAAGTATTAATGTAATATCTCTGTTGGGGTGCCCAAATTTATGCACCTGTCTAATTTTGTTATGATGCATATTGCATATTTTCTGTTAATCCAATAAACTTAATGTCACTGCTGAAATACTACTGTTTCCATAAGGCATGTCATATATTAAAAGGAACTTGCTACTTTGAAAGCTCTGCCAATGATAAACAAAAATCCAAATAATTAAGAGGGGTTCCCAAACTTTTTCGTATGACTATATTGATGGTTTCAGTTTATGCACCTAGATATTCTCTGTGCAATAAACCCCCTTGTGTCCCAAAATATAAATTAAAGTGCTAGTCAGTATAATGAAGCAAAATGTAATTCTAAGTAGACCCTAGATATTGTTGAGGTATAGCTAATACAGTAATCAGGGACTTAGTTTCTGTATAACCCATTGATGACACACCACTCCTCCATAAGCCATGCTCAGGCACACACCCACACTCACTTTTATTGGACCACTATATTATCAGGAGTGAAAGGAATTAGCACGTTTTTAGAGTAGGGTGGGAAAAGTTAATTGAATTATGCTTCTTTATCATAACAATGTTAAGAGTTTCAAAGATCGCAAACATAGCAATTGGAACTTGTGTATCAATGTAAATTTTGTGCATTTAATGTATTCAAATAAAATCCTTAAGCCATTACATTTTAAACCTCTTAAAAGTTGCTTTTTAATGTGTGAATTTTTTATTTGCTGGCATGTATGCAACAAGAAAACATTTCTTTATGGAAGATGCTTTGAAACATACCAGGATGTATTACTTATGAGGTCCTTCTACCAATATACTTGAAACATAATGCGTAAATATAAGGATACTGAGAAATCAAAATAGAAACAAAAATGATATGTGTGTTAGGCTATGAATTTTATAAGTGGTAATACAATTTTTTTTTTTTTTTTTTTTTTACTGTTTATTTTTCCTGATCCAAAATATCATAAACCACCCTATTGGGATTGTTTTTAATGGTGTTTGTTTTCTTATGTGGTGATTTTTTTCAGGGGACATTATGTGGTGGAGTGGAACAGTTTGACTGCTGTATTCGCAGAAGTATTTACAAAAAGAAATTTGAAATGACTTATGTAGGGCTCAGCCAGGTAAGGTTAATTTTTTGAGATAGCAATTTTGCTCATTTTTGTATCACTGCGCCAGAAGTGAATAAACACAGTATTTTCAACATTTATAACTTGGGTAGATCAAATATAGAACTATTTCTCGTTGTAATTCTTATTATAATGAGAAGTAATGTATTTTAGGAGCAAAAACAGCTGGTTTGCTTCAGATCTATGAAAGAGTACCACTGAGGCCCTATCCTAAAAAATTGTAATATCCAGGTCAGCTGCCTTGGCCTGTTAATCAAGAGCATTCATTATATTTGAAAATCTGTGTCTTATACAAATGAATACGATTCTAAGTGGACAAGTTAACCTTTTTCACAACCTAGGCTGTTGAAGACTTAAAGAGTTTGTTGTCAATTTTGCTATTTTTAGTACACTAGTTAGAAGTTCCACAATGTGGTTTTGGTTTATTCAAAAAAGTTACCTTGAAGATGTTTTTTATGTGTAAAGCATAACACATATTAAGTTCCACATTGATTTAGTGTACCCAGCAAGCTGATTAAGAAAGTGTATGAACACATGTTTTTCATAGATGTTTTACATGTAGTTTAGAAAATGCTGTAGAAAGTTTGTAACAATAACAGAAATTACCAGCACAGACGGAGATAAAATTACTGACCCACACATTTATAGAGTACTATAAGTCCTTGTATTCTGTGCAGTTTAAATATGATAAGACACAATCTAATGAGTTTTTTTGACACATTACATATACCACAGCTATATACTGTTAGTGCAGAGGAACTGAACTAACCCCTGACACTTTCAGAAATACTGGATGCTATAAACTTACTCCAGTGTGGGAGGGCAGCAGGATCTAATAGGTGCCCAGTGGAATTTTACCAAAAAATTTCAAATATGTTAGCTCCACTACTATTAACAACGTTTATAGAAGCTAGAAACAACAAAATTCTACCTCAAAGTTTTCTCCAAGAATTAATTACCATCTTTCTAAAGAAAAATAAGGACTTATTACAATGTGCATCATACAGACCAATTTCACTTCTGAATAATAATGTTATGATACTCTGCAAAGTCCTATCTATAAGGACTGACCAAGTGATTCCCTCTGTAATATAACAAGACTAAACCTAATATATTAAATGCATACACTTAGCTTCTAATCTTCAATATTTGTTTAATCTAATAAACTCACCCATAAAATGTAACACACCAGAGATCTTAATATCTTTGGATGCAAAAATATGCATTTGACATGTTTGAATGGGACTATCTATTCACCACTATGCATAAATTTGGGTTTGGCCCAAATATATGTGCATGGATCAGACTACTCTATATTAGTCCAGAAGACTCTATTTATATTAACACTAGTCATTTAGCCCGTTACAATAACGGGCGCTAGAACAGTAGTGCATAAACATTAGTAGGAAATGGCAAGGGACTTTGACCTCATTCTTTTTGTTGGTCGTATTTTTCTTTCTTTCAGCCTTTTGTTTGTTGATGTTTACTTGCTGTGCTGACCGTTCTTCGTGGGCTGCCACAGTGTATTGTGTGTCTTTAATTTTCTGTGACAGTAATACTGTCTTGTACGTCCGATGGCTTGAACGTCCGTAATATACCTTTAATTTTCTCTGGTGGTAATACAGGCGTGCGCGTCAGTAATATGCCTTTAATCTCCTCAGACAGTAATACTGGCTTGTATGTAGCTGTAATATGAGTCACTGTATTGTGTTCCTTTAATTTCCTCTCGCAGTAATATTGGTTTGTATTTCCGGAAAACGCCTCTAACTTTCTCTGACAGTAATATCGCGCATCGCACCGTGCCCCGCGCATGCGCACTTCACCAGAAGACACACACACACGGACACCTGGACGCACAAAGGGATTTTATTAAAGAGGATTATTTCAGACTATTTTAAACTAGATCGTGGTACTCAACAAGAATCCCCCTATCACCACTGCTCTTTGCAAATGTACAAACATGCATATATCTCAGATCTGTTCTTCAAAAATGTAACTGTTTTGTTGAAAATTTTTCAAAGGATTTATTAAAACCAAGTTTTAAACACCCTGTTCTTAAAAAAAAAAAACTTGTTAATATTTGCTTATCCCCAATGTATATATGTATATATTTACTTTTTATTTGAATTTATTACAAGTATGTTTAAAAAAAAATTGTTTTTGTTTTTTTTTCTTCTTCTTCTTCTTGAAAGGTTATTGTGAAGAACCTGTCTTCTGGTACAAGGGTGGTATTGAAATCCCACTATGGTTATGAGATAGATGAAGTTAAGATCATGGGAAAGGATCGCTATCTGGTAGCTCATACATCAGACACATTGCTACTTGGAGACCTCATTTCCAACAAACTAAGTGAGGTAATGGTTTGGATTTTCTATAAACGTTTTTGTAAAATGACATGCCAGAGTAAAGTAGTACACAAACATGACATACTGTTTAACCTAAAATAATGAGCTGCCAGTGCTTTTTGGAAAATGTCAAGTCTCTACTTTAAAATGAATGCAACACTGTATATTAAATTAAGTCGATGTGCTATGTAACATGAGAAACGTATAGTTAAAATGTCAGAATGATTACTTTCAGCCCAGTATTCTATTCAATAACAATACTGAGGCAAATGTGTGTAGTGCAGGACAGTCCTACTGGTATTGTTTTTCCTTCCTTCCTTCCTTCCTTAAAAACTCCTATGTTTCTTGAAGTTGCAAGTTAATAAGAGCAATTGGTAGATTATTAAGTCTCAAAAATAATGTTGGCTGGCTTGGTGTGAGTAACAAATACTACCAATTTAACCTATAGCCTAGACTTTAAAAAGCAAAGTGCATATCATACTCCCTTTTTTGTGAGTGGGTATACTCAGTGGGGGTCAGCAGCCTTAAATTTCTTGGTGTTACTTGATGACCTTAAATAGGAACAACAGATCTTGGCTATTGTCAAGAAGGCCTACCAACAACTTTACTGACTAAGATATCTAAAAAAAAATCCATCTGTACTTACCAAATTCATTAGATCTCTGGTTATGAAACTTTTTTTGTTTGTGGTGCAATGTAAAGCATGATTTTTTTCCCTTCCCCTTTGGAGTTTCTCATTGTGTAAGAGTGGACAGGAGGTTATTACTTCATAGTGTTTGTGATTCACCTAAACACCTCTTACAGCACAGTGTGCGGTATTGTATCTGCTCCTTCTGTTAATGACATATTCAGTACACTTTTACTATATTTATTATGCTGTCTTTGAAAGACAGTTTTATTGAAGAAACCTGTCACTTCTCTATTTCATTCATTCTGGCAAACGACACTGACACCACAAGGTTCAATGAATAATTTTACTGTTAGTTCATGAGGCTACTCAATTACTGCTTGTGATGACAACTGCTGAAACAGATCAGAAGTGCATTTGTTTTGTATATTGTCTGATGTTGTATCTAATGTACACTGTTCTATTCATTGTCTATTTTAGCATTACACTAGCACCTCTAGTCTATGTGAGATATGCAAATAAGAATCTCATTAAACTCTACACACATATGAAAAACTTGCAATTAAAACATGCAGCGGTTCTTTGGCACCATTTTTCTTGTTCATTGTCTACATTTTAATAACTCATAAATCCTACATTTGTTTTTAATTAATCTAAATTAGTTTCATGTGGTACTAAATGTGCTTCATGTGCTTCCTTGCATTATAAAACAGCAATTTTGCTTGGCTTCATGGAATTACCCATTCATCAGTCAATTCTCCTTTCATAACCGTAATTTCAGGAATTAGTTTCTTTAGGCTCTTAGAGAATATTTTCTAGTACTCTGAAAAATGAAAATATGTCTAAAAAATAAAGAACACCCATCAGATAGCAACAAAATTATTTTGCTCAATCAAAACTGGAATATATTTTGCTGACATCTAAAGGTTATGTCAGATTTGCTTGCATAAGCAGAGCAATAGAAAATATTTTAGTATTTTATTTCACTCTTAATTTACCAGTGTACTCCCATGGAAACCCCTGTATGCCACCTCATGTTAGATTCATCATTACTGGTTCAAATGCCATTTTCCAGGTTTATCCAGGTTAGTGCCCCAAATCTGTTTCCTTCACTTTCCAAGGTCTTGGACATTCTTTGGTTTAAAAGTAATTTTTCTCATGTCATTCATCAACAATGTCTGGGCCTCATGCCTTCCAATCAATAATCCTCTGACTTTCACTCCACTTGTGTAAACCACCTTACTCCATTTCTCCTCAGCACAACACCTATTGCTTCAACACCAAGTTTTTCTCGTCATTCAATATTCATCTTCCTCTCACTCTATAATAATCCATACATCCATCCAATCATTCTCATCTAATTTGTTTCTGCTTTTTGCTTCATGTTCCACCTTCATTGGTCACATGTCACTTGTATAGTACATACCACTCCTCGTACAGCTTTCATAACCTTGTCCCTTTAATGCCATCTGTACAGCTTTACTAAATACAGAAAATAAAGGGATTTATTTAGTTGTTTTTATGCCAAGTTTATATAAGCAGTATGGGCACATGTCCTGATTCTAATGGCTGATAATCACTATATGCTATAAACATTTTAACGGGTTAGATTTGAAATGCTCTTGCACATTCTCTCCTGTTGCTTTGAAAGGTATTCTTATATATTTTGTAATTGTGTGCACCATTAGATGTGGTATGTACAAGTTTGAATGATTGTGTGCTAGATGGAAAGAAATTATTCCTGCTTGTGGGTATTTGCTGCGAAGGCTACAGTTTTCCAGCAACTCTGGAAGCTTCTGGTATAAGTGGGTGTTGAATGATATGCAAGTTCCCTTTGATGGACAGCATCTCAATCAAAGCTAATTACCATCTTCTACCACTGACTTCCAGTCTCCTAACTAGGTCTTACTGGTGCTATAAGCTCTCAGGTGATATTGATGGCATTGACTTGGGATCTAAACTGTTTTTAATATTTTTCTGTACTTTTATACCTTAACTATTTTTAAGACTCCTTATTTAAACGCAGTAAATTTGTATGCACTACCCAGCAGATGAGTTGCTGTTTTACTCATGTTAAGCATTTTGTGAGATTTGGAATATAACTGGTTGTATGACAGTTTTCACTATTAATTATTTTTTCACAATTTTTCATTTTTTTTTAAATTTGATGTGTGAACACAGGTAAAATATTTTTTTTAATATTACTTGGTGTCAGGTTCTACTTCAAGCAATTAACATTTTGTAGACTACAGCCACCATAAACACAGAAGAACTACAGTAATTTACAAATGCTAATATGAAATAGCACATAAGCTTAGGTGTCAGGTTCTACTTCAAGCAATTAACATTTTGTAGACTACAGCCACCATAAACACAGAAGAACTACAGTAATTTACAAATGCTAATATGAAATAGCACATAAGCTTAAAGCGGGTAGTGCATTAAATGTTTTTTGATCAGTTAAAACTGTACATAAATGAAAGCATTAGTTTTTATTTGTTCTTATCGCTGTTTCGTGCTTTTACATAATGCTGTGTATATTTTTCTTGTAGGTGGCTTGGCAGGGTTCTGGAGGAAATGAAAAATTTTTCTTTGAGAATGAAAATGTAAGGCTTTTGTGATAAAAAAAGTATTTCCAATGTAAAGTAGACTTTTATAGATGATGACCATAGACATATAGTGCTAATTAAATTTAGAAAGGCTAAATGTTCACTAATTTTTTGATATGCTAATAAATGTTTTTTTATAAAATATATATATATATTTTTTTCCTTATCGCTTCAGACTAAATTTGAAGTTGGCTGTTTTTTGGTTTTATTTGTACAACTGGATTTTGATTTTTGTAATAAGTACAGCTCTTAAGGTATAGTTCCTGTACAAAGTATTTGCCCCCTTTGTAAGTCTTCATATTTTATTGTTATTATATATTTAGTCATAATGGATTTAATTTAGCTTTTTTGACACTGAATAACTGTAAGACTTTTTAATGTCAAAGTTAAAAAATATTTCTGGAAAGTCATTTAAACTGATTGCAAATTTAAAACTCAAAATAATTGATCTCATATGTATTAGCCCCCTTTAATATGACACACTAAACTCAGGCGGTTTTAGAAGTTCCAAATTTAGTTTACTGGAGATGACCTATCAGTAGTCAAGGGGTTTCTATTGATTGTAATATAATTGCATCTTATCTGGAAGGTCCAATTTGTGGTCAGTATTGTGGACTAACCTATAGAATTGATTGTAAAGCACAAGTCAGGGTATAGATGTAAGAAAATATCCAAGTCACTGAATATCTCTTGAAGTTCAGTTAAATCATTCATTAAGAAATGTAAAGACTATAGCACAGCTGTAAATCTACTTAGAGCAGGCCATCAACAAAAAGGCCACTAAGAGACCAATGAAAACTCTTAAGAGGTTATAAGCTACTGTAAATCAGATTGGAGAAAATGCATGCAACTGTTGCCTGGGTGCTTCACTAATCGCAGCTTTATAAGACGGTGATAAAAAGAAAGCCACCCTTTTTTTTTTTTTTTTTTTTTTATAAAAAAGAAGTATGTGACATCTTGGATAGAGTTTGCCACAAGGTGCATGGGAGACTCTGGTGTCAGCTAATAGAAAGTAAGGGGTGAAAAGAAAAAGATTGTGAGGGTAAAAGGTAAAATGAATGCAGCTAAATACTGAGAAATTCTGGAGGAAAACCTGATGCCGTCTGCAATAAACATGTATGTGCCTTAGGAGAAGATTTGTTTTCAAAGCCAGAGCAATTTTACAAAGAAGAGTGAGAAAAATGTGCACTGTCCAGATTTGTAAGGCTGAGAGAGAGAGATCTGACCATGCAGACTCAAGCTTTAATTGCTGCCAAAGGTGCATCTACTAAATACTGACTTGAAGGGGGTGAAAACATATGTGATCAATTATTCTGTGTTTTATATTTGTAATTAATTTAGACCACTTTATCTAGAATTCTGCTCACATTGACTTTAAACAATATTTTATCTGTTGATCAGTATCAAATATGCACAATTCAATCCACTGTCCTTCAATGTTATATAACGACAAAATGTAAAAATGTCCAATGGGGTGAATAATTTTCATAGGTACTGTAAATGGAAACACTGCAGGTGGAGAAACAAGATGTAATAGATTCATAGCACACAAGAGATCAATATTTTATGTAAATTATTATCCTTGAATGCTGTGATGGTGAAAGGAATACTTGAATAACATGCATTGTATGATACAGATTTTTATGTGCAACCCATTAAATGTTTAATACTGAAATTAAGTTTTGCTGTTAATGAGGTTAAAATACATTTTTTAAATTATACCATTTAGATCTGTATTTATTTACTTCTGTTGACTTAGTTAAAACAGTAGAAATGCAGTAAATATTGTTTTATGCTTTAACTAAAAGTGCTTATGATGATGATTTCACTTGCGGTATAAATCTGTAGTTTATGGTAATGTACCTGGATATGCATATTTCATATGTAGGGCAGAAAGTGCTATTTGTTGAGTGTAATGTGTTTCTTTTTTTCTGTCATTTTTTGGTAAAACTGTTCTTTCTAAAAGTTCATATTACCCACAAAAGCAACTTTGAGAAAACATTGGAGCATTAGGATGCAGTATAACCACTAGAATCACAAATGAAAGCAAACTGGGGAGAGGGGTGGGTGATGGAGTAAGGGTTAGACATGATCTCCGATCACCTCCCTTCTTTGGTTTAAGCAGGAACCACAAATCCATTCTAATAATATAATAAGGATATGTAGTATTACCACACAGTAAATAACATTGTTTTTGTCTTTATTTCCTACTGGCTAATACTGCTGTTTTTATCAATTTTTTAAACATACTCATTTATGTTTAGGTGTGCATGATTTTCAATGCTGGAGAATTGACTCTTGTAGAGTTTGGAAATAATGAAATACTGGGATCTGTTCGAACAGAATTCATGAACCCACATCTGATCAGGTTTTTTTCTATTTTTTTTACCTTAATTAAAATTTATTACATAGACCAAAATGACTCATGTTATATAACCAGTGACAGGTTGCACTATGTTAAATTCTTCTTGTAGGAAAATGCAGTTTGAATTGCAACAAGTAAAAAGAAATCACACATCTATTAATTATTCCACATTTATTTCACAAAGACTCTAGTAAATATGGCACTAGAGAATGTTTAGTGCTGATCACCAAATTTTAATAAGAATTTTACTGTACTCTGTACACATGAAAATAATGACCCTGTATAATTATATTAGTAAATTATTAATATCAGTTAATTTTTTTAACTACTGGAGAATATTTTACTTTTGCATACCATACTGTGTTATGAAGTGTTTATTCAGCATTCAAAGTATGTTACAGAAGTAAAGGGGTAAACCCTACTATGAAAGTGACATTGTTCATTCTCAGAATTTCTTCGCAGGTCAGATTTAACAAAGGTTTACATGGGTGCTTCTCTTATTAATGCAAAATATAGTGACAATGACAAAAAGAAAAGAACTAAAGCATGTGTTGTGGTGTTTATTAAGTGATTGTATTTTTTGGGCAATTACTTATGTTTTTTTTTTTAATTTATTTTTAGACTGTATTTCAGTTCCCTTTCATAACTGGTGGCAGATAGACAGTAAATATAAGCAGAGTCCCAAGTCATTTCTGTTGCATTGTTGTTTGCCTCTATTTTGAAATATCTAGCTGTGCCAAAGATATATTAAGGAAAAAAAATAACGCAAAGCTAGAAAGTTGCAGGAAATCTTGACTTGGTGCCATGCTTTTTTTATAAACTTAAATAATTTACCAATTCAATATAAATGAGGTATAAAAACATTCATATGTAAATAAGTTATACCAAGTACTGAATGGTACAGACTACCATTAAGATGCAATTTGTCACAGAGCTCGTTGTGGTGTTAGGATGTTATAAATACTTTGAAAATATAAAAATAATTGAAGATATTGTTTTTTTTTTCCTGCCACGAGTGCTACAGTATTGCTAAACAAATACTTATGAGGAGTTAAATATATATACAGTAATCCCTCCTCCATCGCGGGGGTTGCGTTCCAGAGCCACCCGCGAAATAAGAAAATCCGCGAAGTAGAAACCATATGTTTATATGGTTATTTTTATATTGTCATGCTTGGGTCACAGATTTGCGCAGAAACACAGGAGGTTGTAGAGAGACAGGAACGTTATTCAAACACTGCAAACAAACATTTGTCTCTTTTTCAAAAGTTTAAACTGTGCTCCATGACAAGACAGAGATGACAGTTCCATCTCACAATTAAAAGAATGCAAACATATCTTCCTCTTCAAAGGAGTGCGCGTCAGGAGCACAGAATGTCACATAGATAGAGAAAAGCGAACAAATCAATAGGGCTGTTTGGCTTTTAAGTATGCGAAGCACCGCGGCACAAAGCTGTTGAAGGCGGCAGCTCACACCCCCTCCGTCAGGAGCAGGGAGAGAGGGAGAGAGAGAGAGAGAGAGAGACAGAGTTTGTTTTTCAATCAAAAATCAATATGTGCCCTTCGAGCTTTTAAGTATGCGAAGCACCGTGCAGCATGTCGTTTCAGGAAGTAGCTGCACAAAAGATAGCAACGTGAAGATAATCTTTCAGCATTTTTAGACGAGCGTCCGTATCGTCTAGGTGTGCGAACAGCCCCCCTGCTCAATCCCCCTACGTCATGATCAGAGAAAGTCAGCGCGAGAGAGAGAGAAAAGTAAGCTGGGCATTAAAGACAGTGTTTTATTGACTCAGCTGAAATATCAAAGGATAGGCGTCCAAAGCAGGAAACTTCATCACCCAAACTAATGTGTAGCCTAGTCCATTGCATCAGTTCTTTGATGTTTTCAAAAATAGTCTAAAAGTGCCGCCAACATTGTATTTTTTTCTGATAAATTTTCAATTTCTCTGAAATACATGATAGCTTTGGCAGAATCCATTTCATCGGCGGTAGTAAGCATTTTTCTAATTAATTCTCGTGCTATCTCATTTAATACTTTAATTTTAAAAGATATTTAATTAGGCATGAGAAATCTACAGAAGACGATTCACCAATCAAAACGCAGTACAGTATGTGCTAGAGCCCACCCTCTCAACTTTGACAAGTGAAAGTGACAGTTTTATTTCAAGCTGTATTTCATGACGTGTTTGGAGGAATATTATGGACAAAATAAAATAAATAAGCAACAAAAAACATATTTCGTGACAGATTTATTTATTCTCACGTCTCACAGTATGTTTATTTATTTCCGCATTTATTTACTAGCCGTGCCCCACAGCTCCGCCTGCGTAGAAGTGAAACAGGACAGCGAGGAGGGCCCTACCTGGCTCCCTACTCCTGACGTCATGCTTCCCCCACCCCTCGGCCTGCATGCTCTGTCTCAGATTAGCGAGAATATATCGCCCCTGCAAGCAAACTATGATTCTTAGCACGATGAGAAAAGTCACAAAAACAAGCAGAATGTTCTAGCAAATTCTAGAAAAAAAACCAATCTAAATCCATTAAGTAGTTCTCTTGTTCGCTAGCTAAGTGGATGTAAGATACGCCCCGAGGGTGGCGCATGAATGAGAAGGGCCCTGCCCTACTTTACTTGACCAGCTGCGTTTCTCTCAGGTTTTTGCACAAATAAATCAGTACCGCAAGTGAACTATGATACTGTTAATAAACGATGAGAGAGGTCGGAAAATCAACTGGAATATTCAAGCAAATTATAGAAAAAAAACGGTCTAAATCCGTTAAGTAGTTTTCTTGAAAAGCAGACAGACATACAGACAGACATTAGATTATATATATATATATATATATAATAGAGAGAGAGAGAGAGAGAGATTTGATTTTGTCAGAAATATTCCTCCATAGGCCTTGTAAGATTGTTAACATATTTAAATATAATTTAAAATAAATTGTTGTTTAAATAAAATGTCTGCTTTTTATAGCAATTAAGAAATGTGGAAAAAGATTTGATGTTTGCTTAAAAGGATCTTTATTAAGCCATGTAAAGTTGATGTATTTTACAATGTATATAAGATAAAGTTTAGTTTTAATCTTGTGTCACTCAATTTAAAATCATTTATTTCTGTGCAAAATGTTAGAGTTAAAAACAGTGATATGTGCTATTTTTTGCTTTTTTAAACAGTGTTCGTTTAAATGAAAGAAAACAAAGAGGTGTTGAAGACAATAAGAAACTTGCATATCTTGTTGACATGAAGACAATAGCAATTTGTGAGTACCTGTAATATCTTTGTCAGTGATCTTTCACTGAAAATAATTTTGCATTTGATTATATTTAATTATACTTTTGTTGAGAACAGATTTTGTGTTCATCTGACAGCCATATCACCATTATGAAAAATTAAATTTTCCACAATAAAAAATTTGTATTACTGCAGTTTTCAGCTAGTATAGACCTAAATAGTAATAAATGAACCTAGTGGAGTTTGCTTCGCTATGAGAAATGCACAGAAAGTTTTTGAACTTTACCGAACTGAAATGAATTAAAGTCAATGGGGAAGGAGGAACTATACTCATTTTGAATGGATTATAATGGTGCAGTGGTCTTTTAAGTGTTCTTGATAGCTAGGATAATGCCTGCTAACTATGCTAGGAAATGCTAGGCTGATTATTGTGGTCAAAAATGTAATCTGAGGAAGCAGTTCTAACTCAAGAATTTTAAGCTGCAGCCTCTGGCACAGCTGGGACATCATTTTTGTTCTCCATGTATCTTTTATTTATTTTTTCTCTTAATGCTTGAAATCTGGCTAGAGTATTGATTGAGTAATGACATCACACATGCTTGAAGTAAAACGGCAACATTCTTACAATAGGTACGTGTGATAGTTCTGCCAATGGCTGCTACAGATCTCTGATGTCATACTGGCCTCACAAAGCACCATGGGGCATTGGGGAAGAAAATGTTCACCCTAGCCAAAAAGTGAATTTCCAGGAAAATATATGCTGAACAAGGTTGTTGGCCTAGCCAGCTACAAAGCAAATTTCCAGAAAAATATTTGGTGAACAAGGTCATCATTGAACATAATATATTTGCTGAGAAGCATGCTTTGGTGAATTTTGCCCATCAACACTAGACCTGAAATACACTTACTTTGACAGAGAAACAGCATTAATCAAAGTGTATACTATTGCATTTCCCCAAGTGAAAATTATTTTATTTTGGAAATTGCCTAGCACTTGTTTCCTTCAGAATACTTTATCCTATATTGTATATTGTTTCTTGCAATTGCCAATTTTATTGTAATTTATTGTTTCACTAGCAAAATACCCGCGCTTCGCAGCGGAGAAGTAGTGTGTTAAAGAGGTTATGAAAAAAAAATGAAACATTTTAAAAATAACGTAACATGATTGTCAATGTAATTGTGTTGTCATTGTTATAACTGTTGCTGTCTTTTATATATATATATATATATATATATATATATATATATATATATATATATATATATATATATATATATATATATATATATATATATATATATAATATACACACACACATAAACATTTATATACATATACATATATATACATATCTACATATACACATCTACATATATATACACACATACATAAACACACACATAAGACTTACTGAGTGAAACGGGCTTTCATTGACAATCATGTTACGTTATTTTTAAAATGTTTCCTTTTTTTTTCATAACCTCTTTAACACACTACTTCTCCGCTGCGAAGCGCGGGTATTTTGCTAGTATATATATATATATATATATATATATATATATATATATATATATACATATACACACATACATGCAGTTTTAATAACACAGAAATCAATATAAACATTAACATCATTATCATATGAGAATATGAAGTAATATATAAGAAGCACATTTCATATAAATATAAATTATTAAACAGTAAAATCTTCTTCTGTAATTTGCTACCGTGGCAATTTGTGTGTCTGTCCAGGATTTTAAATCACCTGTAGCTCGCAAACCGTTTCACCTATACACTTGAAATGTGGTACACATATAGTACGTCACGTCTACTATCCGCTTTATGGGTGATGATTGTTTTAGTCTTTTTATCTTTATTTTATTTTATTGTAGAATCAACTCCTATCTGCGCACAGCAGGGCAGCCGTGGGTGGATGCGTATGGTGTATTCACTCCATGTTATCGTGCATTGCGCTGTCAGTGGTATTTTGATAAAAGAATTTGAACAACATATAAGAAGCGTATAAATTATTAAACAGTAAAACATTAACATTTAAGAAGTAAAGTTACATTAAGTACTACTGCAGTGCCTTCGGGTATACCTCATTTTTTGTTTGCCCATTACATGCTTAAATGTATACATTTTTTGGTGCACCTACCCGAGAACACGCGACATATAACCGAGCGTGGGAGAAGCATGGATTTTAAACACGCGTTGAGTTGATCTGCTGGTCTCCTTCGTGGAATAACTGGTAATGTTTGACTAAAATCTACAGCGAGTAAAACGACATTACCTCCTATTTTTTTTTTACGATCTCTGAGATCTTGCTTTTTTCGGTTCAAGGCTTCATAAGCTCTTTTATGTTGTATGGTGTACTTATCCCAAACCATCATCTTTGAATGTTGCAAGACTTTCGCCTTGTATGTAGATCGGGGTAATTACATTCATTGCATTCCTAGTCTGAATCACAATGTGATTGTATGGGTGGTTACCTGGCACTGTAGGGTTGCCACCCGTCCTTTAAAATACGGAATCGTGCCGCGTTTGAGAATGAAATTGCGCGTCCCGTTTTGAATCAATACTGGACAGGATTTATCCCGTATTTTTTTTATCATTTTTTTTTTAAAGCAGCGTCTCATGCAAATCATCCCACACGCATTTTATGAAGATGCCTCCTTTCCTACTTTTGATTGGGTAATACTTGATGTCATCGTTAGTTTGATTGGTGTTTTTAACTGTCCAGTGAGGAGGGCGTGTCTTTTAAGTACAGTGTGCAAAGTGTTGGCACTGAGATGTGGCGTCAGCGCCATACTTGAAGCCCCTAACGTTGCGGTCAGCAAGTCGGCTAACATCCGCCATGTGCCGTCTTTCAGTTGCGAGAAGCAGATCATAGAATGGTTGAAACTGTTGCCCCTAACGTTGCGCCACGGCGTGTGGTTCGTTTATACCTCGTGTGTTCTCATTAAACTTTTATCTCGCGAATATGTTATTGGAATCCGCAGCGGGAGCGTTTCTATAAACTTAATTTAAACTTACGTTTTACACCGTGCTTTCTTTCCCTTATGAACATTCTTGTATGCTTAACTCGCTCCGTTCTCAATTGTTTAATTAATTTTTTGCTCTTTGCTGTTTGTGGGTCTTCCTCCATTTCCCCCTACTTCGTTCTTTTATCTCGCGAATATGTTATTGCAATCCTTAACGGGAGCGTTTCAATAAACTGATTGAAAATAGTTTTGCATTTACCTTTTTAGTAAAAGGCGAGCTTTTAAGCCTGAGAAATGAGCCCGTAAATGCACACGTTTAATTGCACATGTCTTAATATGTATGGTTACACAGTATTAAAAGACAGTGAACAACGTCAGTTACCTTTGTTCCCGCGTTTGATAAAAGGTGAGCTTTTAAGCCTGAGAAATCACCCCGTAAATGCACACGTTTAATTGCACATGTGTTAATATGTATGCTTACACAGTATTAAAAGACAGTCAAAAATTAACGTCATTTACCTTCGTTCCCGCGTGTGACTCGTGCTGTAAATCTCTTCCTTGTTTTTAGTTCACGTGATTACGTAGGAGGCGTGATGACGCGATACGTGACTCCGCCTCCTCCATTACAGTGTATGGACAAAAAATATGTTCCAGTTATGACCATTACGCTTTGAATTTCGAAATGAAACCTGCCTAACTTTTGTAAGTAAGCTGTAAGGAATGAGCCTGCCAAATTTCAGCCTTCCACCTACACGGGAAGTTGGAGAATTAGTGATGAGTGAGTCAGTCAGTCAGTCAGTGAGTGAGTCAGTGAGGGCTTTGCCTTTTATTAGTATAGATTCAATTGTGGATGTTCACCCGAAAAGCTAAAATATGGAGTCAATTAAGCTTTTATCAAAGCTTAAAATAGCAAATTGTGTAATATGTCCGTGATGAATTAGCCTTTTCGAAACATGTAAGTTATTTCAGATATTCAGATATGTTAGTTTAAGGCATTCCTTTAGTTTAACATTTTGTAGTCTATATTTGCTGCCTGTTAACTGTTACTTTGATTTTCCATTGTAGTGGATCTTGTTGGGGGATATAACCTTGGTACAATCAGTCATGACAGCAAAATTGATTGGCTGGAACTAAATGAAACTGGATGCAAGTTACTTTTTAGAGATAAGAAACTTCGGGTAGGTGAATATAGCATTTTATAGGAGAATAAGTTATTTTTTGATAATTATTTAAAATATTTTTATTATCAAATTCTGTATTTTTAAATTCTCATTTTTGATTTCTTTTTTCAGTTACATTTATTTGATGTTGAGAATGGAAGCAAAACTACTGTATTGAATTATTGCTCATATGTTCAGTGGGTTCCTGGCAGTGATGTTGTAGTTGCCCAAAACAGAGGCAATCTCTGTGTCTGGTATAACATTGATAGCCCAGAAAGAGTCACCATGTTTCCACTGAAGGTAATAAAAAAAGGGCGATTCTTATTTTTATTTTGATTTGCCACAAAGTCAATAAGATAACGTCAAAAATGTTAGATTTAACATTCAGTGCTTAAAAGTAAGCATATTGCATTTGCTTGTTTTTCATATTCTCCAATATATTTTACGCAAACATGAAAATTAAAATTTAAAATTTACATTTTAATTGAACAAGGCAGGTGTACATCAGTTTTCTATTTACCATAGATAGATAGGATAAATAATTTATTTGGATATCCTTATATATTTTAGCTGTTCATTTTGAGTGCTATATTTCCATGGATTATTCTTCTCACAATTTTGTAATAGAACAAATGGGAGTAGTATTGTCACTCTGATCAAGAACACTGTCATTTGAAATGCATTAGGTATTTCAGAATCACTCATATTTTCTGCTAAAGGTCAGCACATGGAACAGGAAGAAGAAATAAAGTATTATTATTATGATGCATTTTTTCCTGTTATATTTATTGTTTGCAGTTTGCTGACCATCTTATCCATTTATATGTCTAGCCATAATAAAAAAGTAAAAAGGATTTTAATTTATGCTTGATTCTGAATGTTTCCAAATGACACAACATGCTAATTAAAAGGACAGGCTCAGTTATGGGACGCACTCTGAACCTCCCTGGAATTAATAGTAAAGGAAAGAATAAAAGCAATACTGAGTGCCATTATCAACAATTTTGCATTGTCTGACACACTAACACTGAGTACTTTCAGCCAATGAATTATTCAGCAGACATGTGTCAAAAGACACTACTGGGGCTCCTTTATACCAATGGTAATACACATGCATAATGTCGCACTGCAAGAGTAACTGCTAAATCAAAAGTTTTCTTTCTTTTTAATTTAAGTTCTATCTATCTATCTATCTATCTATCTATCTATCTATCTATCTATCTATCTATCTATCTATCTATCTATCTATCTATCTATCTATCTATCTATCTATCTATCTATCTATCTGTAATTGGATTTTCTTTATATATTCCTAATTCTTTAGGGAGATATAGTTGATCTAGAGCGCGGTAATGGTAAAACAGAAGTGATTGTGACTGAAGGAGTAAACACCATTTCATATACTCTGGATGAAGGGCTTGTGGAATTTGGTACTGCAATTGATGATGGAGACTATGACAGGTGAGCATGGCTGAAAATAGTTTTACACTTTCTGCTAACTAATTAACTTGTCATATTTTATAGAATTCTTTAAAGTATTGTTGGAGTTATTTGTAAAGGTATAAGAATGACAAATGAAACATGAGTAAGATGTAAATCCTAAAGAAAAGAACAATGAACTATCCATTGATCCTGAACAATATTGCATGAATCTGTCCCAAGAACAGTGTACAGTGTAATACATTAGGCATTTCAGAATGGCTTGCATGCTTTGCCAAAAGTCAGCATATGCAACATGAAAGAACTGGTACCATGTACCTATTTGTGGGAGACTATAGCCAATTACAATTAGGATTTTTTCTAGTGGAAGGTGGTCCCAGACAGGTCTGCCATGAACAATCATACTATAGATGACTGAATCTGCCTGGTATATCATCATTCAGTCAAATCTACCCTAACAAGCTGTATAGGTGAATTGCTATGGTAATTTGTGTCACTCCACGCTATCCATCGGTAAATCGTTGCCATCATTCCTGAGGAACTTGGCAGTATTTTAGAATTCTTCTTCTGAATTGACCTGATGCCAGTCCAAAGCACTTCAGTTTGCTCAATAACAGGACAACTCCAGGCATAATTGGGGTAGCCAGTGAAGGAAGTGATTGTCAAAACTGTGAATGGAGTACCACCTTTTTTAGTGGTTGATGTACTTTCTAAGGCATTCTCTATTAATTAATGGAGAGCAGAAAATCTCTACAGATTGTGTGAATTATTAGAATAGGCTATTGTACCTTTGGGAATATTCCTCTCAGGCATGAGAGCCTTCCTGAAAACATTGTTAGCAGTACTGTCATGTGATACTGTTATATGAATTAGGAGAAAAAGTGCTGTGATGTGTTGGACAAGCAATACATTTACGCTTAAATGTATATTTTTGGTCTCTTTCACACCCACATCATTGTTCACATATTGCATAAAATGCATTGTTCAAATATTAATACAGTAATTTTTTTTAGAGGCAATACAAGTTTCTTGAAATCATTCAAAGCTATCCATCTGCACCCTGATTATGGGAAGCAAAATGCATTGCACCCTAGGCATGTTCATAAACATTAACAAATGTGTTAACCTAAAAATGTTTATATTTTGCCATGTTAAACTTTCAACCAGAGCAAACTCAGCTCTGGTTTTTGGTCTTTCTTTGTCACTGTAAATATATTCAATATACATATCCTGTGATTTTCCCCTGCACAAATGGAGAATCTGTGTAAAGGTTGGCAGAAATAGATTGAACAATGTTGATTTGCATACTGGACAAACACACTTTCAACTTTATGTATTAGAGTAAATGTTATTCCACAGTTATATAGTATGTGCTTCACAAGGCTATCAATAATTAAAGCAAAGAATTAATGTATTTTTGTCTGAGGAGTTGTTAAAGTAAGTTGTAAAGCACCTTTAGATTCTGCTTGTCTGTGATGCATGATCCTGCTGTGATAAACCACTAAATGTACATACACAAATTTTTTATCTAAAGTTTGATTTGGTCATTCTGCAATGTACATTGTTTTCACAACTAAATCTTAAATTAATTCCACATTTTTGTATATTTGAATTTTTTTTTTGTTCTTTATTTCGCCTTATACAATTTCTTGTATTAGGAATTTGTTAGTTTTCACATACCCCTTGTGGTCAGAGCGCAGGGTCAGCCATTGTACAGCGCCCCTGGAGCAATTACAGGTTAAGGGTCTTGCTCAAGGGCCCAGCAGAGTAGGATCTCTTTTGGCAGCGACAGGGATTTGAACCGGCAACCT
This sequence comes from Erpetoichthys calabaricus, assembly GCF_900747795.2. Lineage (NCBI taxonomy): Eukaryota > Metazoa > Chordata > Cladistia > Polypteriformes > Polypteridae > Erpetoichthys > Erpetoichthys calabaricus. The sequence continues at coordinate 54,690,703 of NC_041396.2, read as the reverse complement.
TTGGGATACCAGCGCAGATCCTTAGCCTCAGAGCCACCACTCCGCTTTAAATTTAATATTAATTAATTATTAATATTAATTATTAATATTAATTAATTATTAATATTCTATTAATATCTACAAATTATCCTTTTTTTATAAAAGGGCTACTGCATTTCTTGAGACACTTGAGATGTCTGCTGAAACTGAAGCCATGTGGAAAACTCTGAGCAAACTATCACTGGAGGCAAAACAGTTGCACATTGCTGAAAGGTCAGTGAAAGGCACTACTTGCACATTTTAAATAAGTAAAAATAAAAAAAAAATTAAGATAAATTTTAGTATGTAAATATTATATAGCAAATGGAGTTCCAAGCTGCATAGCACACTGTTAAAAAGGCATTATATATGAGACTGAACAAGCACCTTTGTCATCACCTGTAACTGGTTCATTACCTTTTTGGTTAGATTATTTGGTCATTCAACTGCTAGGTTCCTGGCTTTATATTGGGAGATCATTTTGTGGAGAACACATTCTTTCTATTCACAAAATCTCCAACATCATTCAGAATTTCACTCTCAGATTCTTTGGATCTTAAATTTATTGTTCAAAGTATTCTGAGTAAATAGCAATGTTTTGTTCAGTTCTTTCTATGGGTAATAAGATATTAGCTGACCATGTACTGTATGTCATGAAATGACAACTTATTATTATGGATATAAATACTGAATATTATTTCCACTTTAGATAGTTGAATCATTTACATGCTTCAAAAATTATCTGAGCTCTGTATTAATTTAAAGGTGGGTGTAATTTTTGCTGAAAGTCAGAGTTGTATTATAAAAATATATGTATATGCTATTTATTTTTTATTTTAAAAGTAAATAATAAATGCATCCTGAATGTAAATCATAATTTAAAATGTGTTAAAATATACCACCATGTTTTTCTTAAAAATACCAATTAATAATGCCAATTAAGCACTTAAAATGTGAAAATATATCACATTTTGAAATTGTTATGTGTCTAAAGGTGCTTTGCTGCTTTGGGAGATGTGTCTAAAGTGAAATTTCTGAATGAAACCAACAAAATTGCGGACAGAGCAGCAAAGGAGTTTGTATGTATCATTTATTTTCTTATGTTATAACTGGTAGCAATTTTGATCTTTTACGTGCATTTTATATACATATATGGCACAGTTCCCTGTTTTCAATCCATCTGGCCCCTCCATACTAGGAGTGCAGCAGCACAAACATTTCATAATCTCAGAATAAGGTTAAAAATTTTATTTGCTGATATGCATGCCATACTCGCCAGGAATGGACATTAATTTTCAAAAAAGTCTAAGTCTCAAAGTCTAGTCAGATACACATATATAATTTAAGTAATCATTGCTGAGCTGTTAGTGCTTTATATAGCCTTCTATTTACCAGTTCATGATTATTTAATTTGAAGTATGTGTGGCAGTTTTTGATAAATATGATTATTTCATTACTATTTATTTATACTATTACTATTATAAATACAACCACTTAAAAATATATTCATGTGTATGTGTGCAGAGGCATACATTTGTTTAGTTATAGTTATAGTACTCTTGCATTGCATAATATTGTTTGTTATATATTTTTAACCATATTATATCTATAAATGTGTGCACTTTAGAATGTTCAATGGGAAGTGTGTTCAACCTTAGTTAATTGAAGCATTATTTTGTTGTGTTATAGTCAGTTAAGACTTTAAGTTATCCTTTAATGCTGTAGTAACTTTTCTGTTTTTCTGTTAGGGCGTTGATGGCTCAGAATTCTATCAGGTGAAAGCTCGTCTTGCAATGTTAGAGAAGAATTTTAAGATGGCAGAAATGTATTACTTAGAGCAGGTAAATATGTTTTAATTTACTAGGGGGCTGTGCATCCTGCTCGCTTCGCTCACCAACTCCTGGGTGGGCGCTACACACTAGCCACTTTGCGGATCTGCCGCTCGTGTATGGGGAAATGGATGTATAATTTCAACAAGTTATTTTCATGGGAATTGTTACTTATGCATAATAGAACTATTTTATATTACAGCAAGTAATTAACCATAGTAAAAAATAGTAAAATGTAATAAATTGATAGAAAATGATGTTTCATGTTGCGTTAGAGGTATTCGTTGCGTTATACATTTTTGTTCTGTTTGGCTTTGAAATTAACATGCAAATACTTTTTAAACTTTCACTTTTACTGTAAAACTTCAGTAAAAACAATTTTTTTTAAATTAACTTTTCACCAATATCACATTAAATTTTGATTCAGTGTTTGGACTTACATCATGACAATGCAATGTATAACTGTCCGTGAGTGAATATCATTTCTTTCTCTCTAATAAATAAACCAACTTTTTCAATGTTTGTCCCCGTGATTTGTTAATTGTCATAGCAAAAACTATTCTAACGGGAAACTGTAAATGTTTTAATACGAATGGCATATCAAGATCTCCTTTGGTGTCTAATGTTATCCACAGAAGATGTACATTACCTTTCTTGTCACCTGTTAAAATTTTACATGTCAGAATTGTTCAACTAACTTTGAATACAACTAATCTTGTCCTATTACATAGCCCATCACTCAGACATAAATTATGCAATAACATTACAATACATCCTTCTTTCAACAGTAATTCGGCTGGTGGAAGACCGGATGGTGTTAACGGTTGTAGATATTCTACGGGATATTAAAAGTTGTTGTTTTCATCTTCTGTACCATCACCACCAACTGTTTCAGCATAGTATATTGATACGCATTTAACCAATTTGCCAGCATAGTATATTGATACGCATTTAACCAATTTGCCACATAACCGATCGACAATTTTCGCATTAATGAGTTTGACTTTATCGTTTCTCGGTGCTAGGATTGCCCGTGTACTCATTTCTTCTGTTGATAAGAAGTAAGATTTGGACATAAGTCTTCTTTTATTGGAAACTTAGTGAGGAAAACATTAAAATTTATAAGAGCGGAGAGCGCAGGAACTGTGTCTGACAAAAGCATTCACACGAATGAGAGGTGAGAGGACCATGAGTGTGGTTGAAAATGGTTGAGAGGAGGGCGGGATTTAAAAAAATCTTTTGGCAATAGTCTCATCTCACGGGATTTGAAAAAATCTCTTGGCAATTTTATAACAGAGAGATATTTTTTAATAAAATACAATTATAGGTTTTATCTGGTGAAGTGTTGAAGCCTCTGAAAAGTGGTACATTTTTTTTGAAGTATTAAAGAATTTGAACTTTTGGTTCTAACATACATGATTTAAAAGTGATTTTCTTTAATTACTAATTTATTCAAATAAAATTAGGACTTACCTATTCAATCCACATTGAATTCTAAAACACACATTTAAACTTGCTTATTCTAACATCCGGCGCCGCCGAGAGTGGCAGCCTTTTCAGCAGCTCCGTGTAGGACTATATGTGTATGTGTATTTTTCTACTTTTATTTTTCTATTTTTATTTATTGATCACTCCTACCACTTTTATTTTATGTGGATTTGTTCCCTGGACACACTTACTTTTACAACGTGGGCATGGATTTTTACACGCCGAGACTCGCCTATTCAAGTACTCAACTTCGAGCGCTGAGAACAAATGCCAGTGCCGGTGTGGTTCCCTATTTACCTGACGAGGTAAGAAGGCGGTATCGTGGCAGCAGAGCCGGCAGTAAGCTAAAAATGAAGCGGCTTGCGAGAAAGTGGCGTTTTAAGCCTTCGGTGCCTTCTGTTATTCTGGGGAATGTGAACTCAATCTCAAATAAGATCGATGAACTGGCTGCGCTGGTGAAAAATGTCAGAACCTACAGAGAATGCAGTTTGTTGTGTTTCTGCGAAACGTGACTAACTAACACCATCCCAGATGCTAATGTGGAGCTACCCGGGTTTAGCACAGTTAGAGCGGACAGAGACGCAAGTACCTGTGGGAAGCACAAAGGAGGAGGACTCGCTCTCTATGTTAATACACGGTGGTGTAACTCTGGACATGTTAAAGTCAAAATCTCCACTTGCTGCAGGGACATCGAACTGTTGGCCATAAGTCTGCGTCCCTATTACTTGCCCAGAGAGTTTGGACACGTCATTGTTGTCATCGTGTATATTCCTCCTCGGGCGGACGTGGAGATAGCGAGTGACATCATCCATTCTGCTGTTGCTAAGTTACAAACGCAGCACTCCGAGGCACTTGTGCTAATCGCTGGAGACTTTAACCATGTGACGCTGGACAAAACATTACCTGCATTCTCCCAGTATGTGGACTGCAACACCCGGGGAAATAAGACTATTGATTTACTGTATGCAAACGTTAAAGACGCATACAGTGCCACCCCGCTGCCTGCGCTTGGGAAAGGAGATCATAACCTGGTTCTGCTTCAGCCTCACTACAAACCAAAAGTGAGAGTCCTACCTGTAACCACACGATCATTCAGGAAGTGGACCCCGGAGGCTGAGAATGCTCTGAGACAATGTTTTGGAACTACAGACTGGGATATCCTGCAGGGATCACATAGTGAGAACATTGAGGAGGTTGTTGACTGCACTACTGACTACATCAACTTCTGTATGGACACTGTAGTTCCAGTAAGAACTGTACGCTGCTATGCTAACAACAAGCCATGGATTACAAGTGACATCAAGGGCCTTTTGAACCAGAAGAAAAGGGCCTTTAAAAACGGTGATCAGCATGAGCTCAAGCGCGTGCAGAAGGAACTCCGAGTCCAGCTCAGGGCGGCGAAGGAGCAGTACAGGAGAAAGCTGGAGCAGAAGTTGCAGAACAACAGCATGAAGGAAGTGTGGGATGGGATGAAGATCATCACTGGCTGCAGCTCGAAGCGGGGTACCACCATCGAGAGAGAAGTGAAGAGAGCAAACCAAATGAACATCTTCTTTAACAGGTTTGACCACCCTAACCCACTCTCACCTCGGAGTACTGCACTCTCTACACATCCTTCTGCTGATACCAACATAGGAGAGACATCCCCACCCACAATTACAGCAGTGCAAGTGAGCAGAGAGCTGAGGAAACTTCGTGCCAGCAAAGCAGCATGTCCAGATGGAGTATCGCCATGACTGCTGAAGGTCTGTGCATCAGAGCTGGGGGGTCCTCTACAGCGCATCTTCAACCTGAGCCTGGAACAGGGGAAAGTCCCGAGGCTTTGGAAAACATCTTGCATCACCCCAGTCCCAAAGGTATCACGTCCTGGTGAGCTGAATGACTTCCGGCCTGTCGCTCTAACATCACATGTGATGAAGACCATGGAGCGGGTGCTGCTTCACCACCTGAGGCCACAGGTCCAACACGCCCTCGACCCTCTGCAGTTCGCATACCAGGAGAAGGTGGGAGCGGAAGATGCCATCATCTATATGCTACATCGATCCCTCTCCCACTTGGACAGAGGCAGTGGCGCTGTAAGAATTATGTTTCTAGACTTCTCTAGCGCCTTCAACACCATCCAACCTCTGCTCCTTAGGGATAAGCTGACAGAGATGGGAGTAGATTCATACCTGGTGGCATGGATCGTGGACTATCTTACAAACAGACCTCAGTATGTGCGTCTCAGGAATTGCAGATCTGACATTGTGGTCATCAACACAGCAGCGCCGCAGGGGACTGTACTTTCTCCGGTCCTGTTCAGCCTATATACATCGGACTTCCAATATAACTCGGAGTCCTGCCACGTGCAAAAGTTTGCTGACGACACTGCTATCGTGGGCTGCATCAGGAATGGGCTGGAGGAGGAGTATAGAAACCTCATCAAGGACTTTGTTAAATGGTGCGACTTAAACCACCTACAACTGAACACCAGCAAAACCAAGGAACTGGTGGTGGATTTTAGGAGACCCAGGCCCCTCATGGACCCCGTGATCATCAGAGGTGACTGTGTGCAGAGGGTGCAGACCTATAAATACCTGGGAGTGCAGCTGGACGATAAATTGGACTGGACTGCCAATACTGATTCTCTGTGCAAGAAAGGACAGAGCCGCCTGTACTTCCTTAGAAGACTGGCATCCTTCAACATCTGCAGTAAGATGCTGCAGATGTTCTATCAGATGGTTGTGGCGAGTGCCCTCTTCTACACTGTGGTGTGCTGGGGAGGCAGCATTAAGAAGAAGGATGCCTCACGCCTGGACAAACTGGTGAGGAAGGCAGGCTCTATTGTTGGCATAGAGCTGGTCGGTTTTACATCCGTAGCAGAGCAACGGGCACTCAGCAGGCTCCTATCAATTATGGAGAATCCACTACATCCATTAAACAGTGTCATCTCCAGACAGAGGAGCAGTTTCAGCGACAGACTGCTGTCACTGTCCTGCTCCACTGACAGACTGAGAAGATCATTCCTCCCCCAAACTATGAGACTCTTCAGTTCCAGCAGAGGGGGTAAACGTTGAACATTATTCAAGTTATTGTCTGTTTTTTACCTGCATTTTTTATTACTCTTTAATTTAATATTTTTTGCTGCTGGAGTATGTGAATTTCCCCCTGGGATTAATAAAGTATCTATCTATCTATCTATCTATCTATCTATCTATCTATCTATCTATCTATCTATCTATCTATCTATCTATCTATCTATCTATCTATCTATCTATCTATCTATCTATCTATCTATCTATCTATCTATCTATCATTGCTTTCAAGAAGTTAAATCTTTATGTTTTAAATCTTGTGATTCTTAAATCAACAACAACCAAATAAGCATTATTTATTTTGGATAATGTCTGTCAATACTGAAAAGAATGTTCAGCAGTTCACAGCTATAGTGCATTTTTGAAAGATTGATGAAGTTACTTGCTTAGATTCACACAGTGAGTCAGTAGCAATAATTGAAGCAGCAACCTTGCATCTTAAAATTAAATGCATTAGTCTCGTAAGTCATGGTGCCTGCATATTTTTAGTCCAAGATGTATAGACTTTATATCTAAGCTGAAAACGTACTTCTCTAATCTTTCATAGGATAATTAAATATGTTGGTTAGGATGTTCATTTTACACATGCATGACCAAACAGGTTTTTAACTATGATAATGGAGATAACAAAAAAGTAGTAAACTGTTGTGAAATGTTTAAAGGACTGTTATAGTCGAGAAGGCATAGTATAAGCAAGGAAATAATAATTTGGCCTAAGCATTTCCAGTGGATGAATAATATTTAATTAATCATTTAATTCATTTTACTGCAGTACCAATCATTACTGATATATCAACCTCTGTTTTAACATTAGCAATCCTATCAGAAAGATAAATGTTGATGTGTGGTATTCTTTGTTAAATAGGTTAGTTTGGATATGCTGTAGTCTGTATTAAGTTTTTTTTTTTTTTTTTTGGTAAAAGTTCCAGGTCGTGTACATATTGATGGACAGTTCACATATTCAATCTTGAATTATTTGGGGATTATTTGGGAGTAACAAAGCAGCCTTTGACAGAGCACTGGTACATCTTGTGCCCCACTAAGGCGCTCATCTACATTTGCATTGGTTCAATTTTAAATCAACAATCATCCTGATTCCTGTCTTTGGGGTTTTGGCTAGAGGGATGGGAACCAAAGTAACCGAAGGAAAATTCAGACAGACACAAGGGAAATGTGCAGACTCACCATAGAAAATGACTAGGCGTGGAATTTGAACCCAGAATGCTGAGTCCTTCAGAAATCAGTCCTGAAAACTGCTCCATTGTGCTGCCTGACTTATTGAGATAAAAAAAACTTAATTTATGAAAGTTTTTTCCAGAAACAATGTTGCCCTTTTTCTCATAATAATTTTATGCAATTTTCCTATTTTGTAGACATTAAACTTTATGTCATGTTCTAAAAATAAATAATTAAAAAAATCTTGGCTTAATGTTTTTATTCTTATCTCAATTTATTTTAAATTAGAATGCCATTGATGAAGTTATAGAGATGTATCAAGAACTTCACATGTGGGATGACTGTATTGCTGTTGCGGAAGCAAAGGTAGGATTTTTTTTCTTTTTGTTTATTCTTTTTTTGGCATACTGATATCCTAAAGATATTTAGCAGAAATGCAAGTCTGCAATGTATTTGGAGTGACTTAGTCAATAGCATTAACACTAACCAAAAATATTTCCTTACAACTATTATAATTTTTGAATGTTTCTTTTTTTCTGTTTGTGATTTTTCATAAAGATGATTGTGGATGAGCATAAGGATATATTATCAAACTTCATTTAGAATATATACATGTACCTCAACATATAAATATTTCATTAGATGCACTTAATTATAGGCAGCCAGGACACGTATCTGCGCAATGAATATACAAACATGCCATGAGAGTAACCTGTATGGCCATGTCATGTTGTCATTAAGAAAACGAGAATCAGACTTTCTTATGCATAATAAATGTTGCACTGCACTGGACTGATTGTTTATTTAAAATTATGCCACTGCCAAAGTTGATTTCTGCCTATAGCAGCAGAATATCCACACACACAATATACTCAATGCTTTTTGGCATTTGGCTCTAATGAATGAAATGATATGTATCTGACCCAGAAATGAATATTTTTTTAATAGTGTAAACTGTCGGATGTCAATGTATTGACATAAGAAGTAATGTATATTTTCACCTGCAAAAAACAGACCATCTGGGTATTAAGTAAATTGTTATATAGGGATTGCTAGGGTTTTAGAACTTTACAAGCCATCATTTTACAATCGTTTGTCAGTTTACTTCAGTTTTTTCATGTCTTTAAATCCTGGTAAAAAAAGAGAGAAAATAAACACTTTTTTTAAAAAAATAAACAACCTGATACAGGAAAAATTATTTTTATGACTAAGAAGCTTATTTAATTTACCTTTGAATTTTTATACTTTCTGGGAGGGGAACTGTATCCCATTCATTTTTTTTTGTTTAGTTTCAGTTTTAAAACGATTTACTTTTTTTAAATATTTAATTTTATTTTGAAAAATGTGACATATTCTACTATTTTAATCCTGCTTAGGGTCATCCTGAACTAGATAACCTTAAGAGGAGTTATTATCAGTGGCTAATGGAAACAAACCAAGATGAGAAAGCTGGTGAATTAAAGGAAAATGAACATGACTACAGTGGTGCTATTGATTTATATCTAAAGGCAGGCTTGCCAGCCAAGGCAGCCCGTTTAGCTCTAAGCAGGGATGAATTAATAGCCAACAACAATATTGTAAACAGAATTACATCTTCATTAATCAAAGGTGATTTTCATGAAAGGGTAAGTATTATTGGGTAATTTTGATGTATACTTTCATACCTAGCCAAAATGTAAAACAACTAAGCTAGCTAACTATTTACACTAAGTTTTAAGTTTGCATTCTCCCCTATAGAAATAAATGTTGTTGTGCACTTTTTTGCATTTTTTTTTTAAATTGACTGATTATCTATTTTATGTAGATGGGTTGTTTTCTGTTATCTTTGTAACGAATATGCAAACAAAATGTAGTATGAGAAAAGCACAATATAAATGTAATGAATTATTATTATTATTATGTTACTGAAACAATATATAAAGTTTAATATAATTATATTATCAGATGATTTCAAATAACTGACAATTTGCCCAAAGGCCTGGTAAAATACTTTCATTCATTCATTTAATTTGTTATTAATTGAGTCATTAAGTATTGTTTTAGCATAAATAGAAAAATGGTAGTTTATGTTATCTTGATATGAAAGTAATAGAGATAGTGAATATATTGTTTTTGGCCTGAATAGCTTGAAATGTTATGTTAATTTTTAAGAGGTCTGTTGTGCAGTGGTTGAACTGTGGCCTGATCTGTGTGAAATTTGGATGTTCTCTTTATGGCTCAGCATTCTCCAGTTTTCCTCCATATCATTAACATGCATGGAGAATTAAGCCATGCACAAGTGATCACCATCCAGAACAGGATTATCACCCTAAATTACGTAAGGCTGGATGGATGTCATCTTCTGTAATTTATTCACTCTTCAATATTTAAATTGGTTGAGCCTGTTCACACTTGGTTTTTGACATAGTTGTTTAATGGGACGATAAATTAAACAACAATTTGGCAGAGGTTTTCAAAATCATAAACCACCTTAATGAGTAAGATATAGAATTCTAAAATATTTTTTTAAAAATATGTTTTTAATGTCTTATACATGATGTGCAGTCATGTGAAAACATAAGAACACCCCATGGGAAATTGTTGACTTTGTTGAACAGGCAAACATTGGATCTTCATACAAGTATTGCTTACAGATAACAGTGATATAATTGAACAAATGACACAAACGTGACACAGTGTATTCATTCTTATAATATAAATTAACATAAAATGCAGATTGTTCAAGTGGAAAACGTCAGTACACCCATACATTTATTGCCTTTTCAAATTCATAAGATTAGAATCAGGTGTACCAGATTAGGTACCAGTGATTAGAGCCTTCTTTGAAAGTATGCATGTGGAAGCTGTCTTATTTAAAATGCAGATATTTAGGGTCTGGTGTTCTATTTGTCATTGTTGTGTGTGTTGTCATCATGACAAGATCAAAAGTGCTCTCTAAGGAACTTAGAAAGAAGGATGTGGATGTCTACGACTCTGGCAAGAGATTTAAAAAGATGGCCAAATTATTTGAAATCCATCATTTCACTGTAAGTAGTATAGATTTCAAACAACTGCTAATTTGTCTAGGACCGACAGGCCCAGCAAATTCAGGCCAAGAGCTAATTTTATACTAGAAAAGTCTCTAAGAACCTTAAATTTTGACTGTAGGATCTGCAGGTAAGTCTTGCAAAAGTTGATGTCAGAGCACATTTGACCTGTATGAGAGATGTGCTAGAGAAAATTCTTTGCTGTCCAGAAACAAGAACAAGACTATAGTTTTCTATATTGTCTAAGACCAAGCCTTTAACAGTGTGCTTTGGTCAGATGAATGAAAGATACAGTTGTTTGGGCACAGTAACAGTAGACATGTTTGGTGCAAACCAAGCAGAGGATTTCAGGAGAAGAACTTCATGCCAACTGTGCAGCATATTGGTGGAAATTTTATTGTTTAGGGTTCCTTTGCTTTCAGTGCCTAGGCTGCTTGCAGTCATCATGTAATCTATGAATTCTGCATCATATCAAAGTATGCTAAAAGTTGTACTAGAAATGGAAATTTCAACAAAATAATGATCTAAAGCACACTAGCAAATCCATCAATGAATGGTTCAAAATGAAGAAATGGAGGGTTATGGACTGAACTTGACAAAGCCCCGATTTGAATTGCATTGAAATGTCGTAGGGTGATATGAAACAGGCAGTACATGGAAGAAAGCCCAGACTGTACTTACCATATGCTATCAAATTTGCATAAACAGAATGGTCTTTGTAGCTCTGATTAAATAACAAACTGATAAAGTCATGTTTTTGGTGGTTTCTGAGTGACCTCATAATGTAGCAAAGGAGTCATCAATCTATAGAGATACAGTATTTGGTACACTGTACCATTAATTATTGAGGGGAAATTGTGTTTTTCTTTATGCACTATTTATCAAGTCTTTTTAATAATAAAGACAACAATGAATTTACAACACAGAGCTACTTCTTTCTGCCAATCCGGTTACACCTCCCGCTCCTCATTACTGGTTGTTTCTCTTTCTTGTTGAAATAAACTATAACATGTTATTGATGGTGCAGTATGAACTCCAACCTACAAACAATAGAAATACCTTACAGTTGTCACTGTCAGTTTAACCAAAGCAATAATGCATGCTTTTTTAGGGAAGAAAACCAAATCAAATTTTTTTAAAAGCAAAATCTTATAAGGGTGGTGTGGTGGCACAGTGGTAGAACTGCTGCCTCGTAGTTAGTAGACTTTGGTTTGTGTCCCAGTCTTTCCTGCATGGAGTTTGCATGTTGACCCTGTGTTTGTGTCGGTTTCATCCAGGTGTACCAGCTTCCTTCCATAGTCCAAAGACATACAGGTTAGGTGCATTAGCAATACTAAATTTCCCATGGTATGTTAGTGTTTGTGTGTGTGTCTTCACAATGCGATGGACTGGCACCCATTCCAGGGGATTGTTCAAGCCTTGCATCCTTTGCTACCTGGGATAGGCTCCTGACACCCTCCATTGATACTGTTCAGGAATAAGAGGGTTAGAAAATGACTGATGATGACAAAATCTTCCAATTATAAACCATATAACTGACCTTTAATTTATATTATTAAAGGCAGGAGACCTGTTTGAAAAAACTGGAAATCATCAAAGGGCCCTGGAATGTTATCGTAAGGGATTTGCCTTTAGAAAAGGTAAGTAATAGTCTTTAGGTTACTTAAGAAATTGATAGCTTCCTTTCAGGTAATGTGAAATATTGACAGTGACATATTTTCATGTTTACTTTCGTTCACTGCTCTACCTGTCATCTTTTACATATAAAATGAATACCAAATTTTTAGATTTTTCTTTTATCAACAACAAAGTTCTTCCAAGAAAAACTTGCTTCAAATAAAAAGCACACATTTATCGTACAGTTAACGATGCCGTCTTCAAATGTTTGTTTTATATCATATCCTGTAATCCATAGAGTATTAGAGCTGAGAACTTTAGCTAAACTTAATAGTATAATATGCATGCTTTGAAGTTGACTTACCATATTATCCAAAAGACTCCAGAAATAAGTTTAGAACTCTTTGAATCTGTGTTGCAAAAAACAATCAGATATTTGTCAGTGCATTTTAGGTGTCCCATGAATGTCCAAAATGTTCTTAATTTTAGGAATTTATTTTTAAATTTATACTATTTTATTTTCATTTCAAATATAATAACAAAAGTAACATGCTATTGTATTGTCATTTTTTGCCAAGCGGTGGAGCTTGCACGTTTTGCTTTCCCTGCGGATGTTGTCAAGTTAGAAGAGGCCTGGGGAGATTACTTGGTGCAGCAGAAGCAGATGGATGCTGCAATCAATCATTACATTGAAGCTGGGTGAGTCTTGTAAAGCTGCAAAAATCTCTCCCCAAAATAGTTTCTAAAATACTACAAATGTGTAGAGTTTTTTTTTTTATTTTTAAAACAATAATGTATTTGTAGTAAATAGGCTGTGAATGTTTCAGTACATGGAAGTATTAAACGTATACTAGTTTTATATGTATATACTCCCAGCACACTAGATCAGTAACCACTGCTGAGTAGCAGTAGTAACCAGTGTTTCATCATTAGTACCCTAGGTTAATTGAATTCATTTCAGTTTGTTTTTGTAAAGTGCACAACACACTGAACATTAGGAAGAATAAGCATTTACACGGTTGAGCCTTTTTATACATTAGAAATGTTGTCTTTTGGGTGTATGTATGACTTCTCTACATTTATTTTACTGAATATAAAAATCATACCTAAAATACTAGTTTATGTTGTAAAAGGTCCGTGTATTAAACTCTGCATTCATTTCATTCTCTTGAATACATTCTTGCCATCTTTACCATAATTCTCTGCTTAATTAATCTACAATAAATACTTTTTGCTTCTTAAAGTTATTATCTTCTCGTTCAGGATGTTTTGGATCTTTTGTCTGAATTATTGAGCACTATTTTGGCATAAGTGTATTACTAGAAACGTTTTGGTTTGAAGGTTTTAAACATTTATTTAACAGCTGCTCTTCAAAAGCTATTGAGGCTGCTATTGGAGCACGGCAATGGAAGAAAGCTGTCCATATTTTGGAACTCCAGGATGACAAAACAGCAGTAAAATATTACTACATAATAGCTCAGCACTATGCCTCAGTACAAGAATTTGAGGTAAGGAAACAAGTCTAAACTGCTATAAGTAGTTAGCATTATATGATACAGCATGTTCCCACATTTGAATACTAAGGTAAGTGCAGGTGCAGCACAACAAATTGACTAATACACTTTGTACCAGGTTGCCTGGCTGGCAAGGGGCACAGGGCTAGTACACAATGAGATATATCTGTTGGAGTACACACTCTAATGAAGAACCCTTGCTGCTAGCTGGAGAACCCTTTCAAATACCAGCATCACTAAATAGCCACCATTTGAGGGTTTGCCACATTGTTTAAATGGTGCCTTGGAAGTTACTACTGTATAGGTACTGAAGTATATAGTAAAAGCTACAAGAAGATCACAAAAAAGCTCCCCCATCAGTATTTGTTAGCAACAGGTTCCTACGTGTATGTTTTGGATCCCAGTTAAGTATTGTTGAGATCAGGCAGCATAGCACATATGAAGAATGTCTGACCCTTTATTTAGGAATTGGTCCTCATGGTGCAGAAGTTGCCTGGAATCACTAGAGAAATTTCTGCAAGAAGTAATTCATAACCCAGGAAGTGTTTATTTGGATTGCCACTGAAGTAATATTACCTTGGTAATATTTAAAGGCTGTTCCTTGCCAGTCGTTGTTGAACTTTGCAGTGAAAAGATGGGTCATATTTGGTTTGTCTTCTGTTTTATTTTATCATTTTATTTAGATTTTCTTATTTATGATCAAGCTAACACTCACCACAGATTTTGTAGATTTAGAGTTAATGGCATGATGAAAAAAATCTGCAAAATTTAGTTTCTTTCACAGGGCAAAATATCCATTAATTCTTCTAATTTTACTTACTTATTCTTCATTTAATTGTAAAGCAGATGTTTTATTAACTTGTAGAAATACAGGTAGATTGTATAGTTTGTATAGTTGTATAGTTTTTATTCACAAAATGAAACTGTAGTATAAACAACCGTGTTTCTTGAGTTGTGCAAAATAACTTTTTACTGTTGTTTATTTTGATCTCTTGTTTGCATTTTACACTCTAAATTTTTCATTTAAAATTTTTGTTTTTACTCACATCAAACAAATTATACTCATATTTTATTTTGTCTTAGTTAATGTTGGCATTTACTACTATGTTTTATGAGATTTGAAATAAGTATTGATCATATGCAGAGTTTCTTTGCTGCCTTTGCCAATTTTCCTAAAACGTTCAACTCAGTTAATTGAGCTGACCTGTGGGACATCCTGAGACTTTGTATGATCCCCCAAAGTTGCTGGATATCATGGCCAACCTGTACACTGGTATTGTGAGTGCTGTGCAGAGTGGAGGCAGAACCCTTGCATTTTTCCCAGTTGATTCTGGGGTTCGTCAAGGGTTTGTTCTTGCTCCTACTTTGTTCAGTGTTTGCATGGACTTGGTGTTGGGCAAGGTTGTGGGGTCCAGAAGCTGTGGGACATCTGTTGGTGAAGAGAGATTCACTTATCTCAATGCTGTGATCTTCGCGGAGTCAATAGAGGCTCTGATTGGGGCTCTCGAGAGACTGAGTGAGGGGTCTGAGTGTCGGGGCTTGTGAGTGTCCTGGATAAAAACCAAGATCCAGGCCTTTAATGACCTCTTGGGCACAGCCATCAGCAATGTGTCTGTCTGCGGAGAGAATGTTGACCTCTTTGAAAGGTTTACTTACCTCAGCAGTGACATTCATGTCTCTGGTGTCTCTTCCTATGAAGTTAGTAGACGAATCGAAAGAGCATGGGGGTTCATGAGGTCACTGAAAAGGGGTGTGTTGCGCTCCCGTTATCTTTGCAAAAAGATAAACGTTCAAGTCTTTTAGTTGGTTGACATGGATGCTCTCCAGTGACCTGAGACGAAGACTGGACTCCTTCAGTATTGTGTCTTTTTGGGGAATCCTTGGGTACCGCTGGTTTGACTTTGTGTCGAATGAGCAGTTGCTCATCCCCAATGAGGCACATTACCCACACTGTGAGGGAGTGTCAGAGTTTTGTATCTGTTTAAGTTAATGCAGAATTAAAGAAAAACAGAAACATGCATTGAGAACTTGGGTGTCTAGTAAACATTAAATACACAGAATCAAAATCTGATTTTGCCAGATTTATACATATTGTCTTTCTCTCTGTTTCATTTTTCTTATTTTTATTTTATTTTTTCAGGTGGCTGAAAAATTCTATGTCAAAGCAGATCGTATATCTGAAGCTATAGAGATGTATACTCAAGCAGGACAGTGGGAACATGCTCATAAGGTATGTCAGATTTGAAACAACATCCATTGAAATGCTAAATTTTATTTCATAATGAACAGGATGTATAATGTTATGTTCTGCTTCAGATACTTCCAGATGCTAAATGGTAAGAAATATGTACTATTTTGTATGCTACAAAAAAATAAGCAATGAAGTTTTTATTATTGCAGAGTTTTCTCTAATTTATTATTGCGTCTAAGTTTTGGAATATACATTTCATGTATTACATGTAAGACATTATTAAGCCTGGCCCACATCTCCTTGGTTGTCAATCAAAAAAAAAGCTTAACCTAATGTATCTCATTTGGACACTGATATAAAATTTTGCCCTGCTAAATTTAAATTTTAACTGTTTTAGTTTTTAAAAATGCACCCTGCCAAAATGTGAAATGTATTATTATATTATAGTTAACAGATATGAATGGTTTAATCATACCTATCTCCTGAATCCTATCCTGATTGTTATGGAACACTAAATCTAGAGAGGCTTCCTGTCTTGTTAGTCATTTATTGATTACCTCCAGAAACTCCTGTTCTTGCGAGTAGGAGTAATTAAATCAAAACATAACATTTGTGTCTGAGCAGCACTGTTTGGCTCTATGAGTCATTTGTTAAGAAACAGAAAGAATATATTCCCTTCTTTTCGTTTTTCCCTGTTTTAATCTGCCTAGTTTTTTTTGCTCTTCATGCATCCCCACAAAATGACTGGAGCTTGTTTTAAACATCCTAGCAATTATGGCCTACAGCCGTTTAAACCATTCCATAGCAAACACTTAGTAACATTAAAAAATTATAGTGTGGATGCCAAAAAACCTTTTCCTGCTGTGCTTCACTTCCTTGTTTATGTTTACCCCTTGCACTCACATACTCAATAAAGATTCACTATTGTAAAAAGATTTTTTAAAAATTAATTTTATTTAATTCAGCACAGTTTCCCTTCACAATCTCAGAACAGTATATTTTTTAATTCAAGATACATTGCAAAAGTAAGATATTAATGGTTAACAAAATGGTTTATGGTTAGCATAATAACAGTAGCCCAATGTTTAAAACTGGATTGTAACACCACGTGATTCATCTTTCTTTTTTCTGTACATGACATAAGGATTTTTTTAATTGAGTAAAAGTTCATAAAACTTCCAGATGTAATTTCAGGGAATTGTTTTAAAAGCCTATAGCAGCCAATTGGCTGATCTCTTCAATGACACCTTTAATCATCTGCTGAAAAAAATCTGTGGTCTCTACCTGCTTCACAAAGACATCTGAATGACTACAGACAGGTGGCTCTCACTGCTGTAGTAAGGAAATGCTTTAAGAGACTGCTGTTGAGACACATTAAGCAAAGTATTACAGATAACAAGGACCATCTCCAGTTTGCATAACCTTACAGTTGGCCCACAGAGGATGCCATATGTCTTTTGCAATCCATATCAATCCTGGCACATCTGTATAATAGAACTCTCCCACGGCAGTTTTTGTTTATAGATTACAGATCAGCATCTAACACTGTGTTGTCAAAGCTCATTATCAAACCCCTTAGTTTAGACTTTGTGCCTCCCACTGCAAATGAAATTATTAGGTACTGGCCCAGAGGCCTCAACATGTGCAGCGTCACATCATCCACACCACATAAAAATTGGTAATAATACCACCACCGTAGACCTGATATTTATTTATTTATTTACTTACTATTTGGTTGACACCTTTATCCAAGGTGTCACATGTTACAACATTTAAGATACAATTGGTTCTGTTTCTTTTGTTTTTCCAATTGGAGCACATGCAGGTGAAGTGACTTACTCGTGGTCACGGAGTGTCAGTAGTGGGATCTGAACCCACAACCTGAGGGCCACTTTATTTACTTGTTTATTTATATCCATTTCAGCTGGCAAGAAAGTGTATGAATCAAGAAGATGTTACAAAACTCTACAGGAAAAGGGCAGAAGAGCTTGAAAAGCAAGGGAAGTTCAAGGAAGCAGAGAGGTAATGTGTAACTGCTGTTTGAAGTGCTCATAAGCAGAGCCCCTTTTACATAGGTGATGCATTCATCAAGATGTTTAGGTACATTTAGATGTGTGTAGGCACTACATGCCGTTTTTTTCTTTGAATATAATGATGACCACAGGCAGTGAGAAAATATGATTTAAAGACTTCCTGTAAAACGCTTTCCCTTTTATAATGGATACTTCATTGTCTGTTTTATTATAGGAAGATAACTGGAATACATTTAATATATTTGAAATATATATTTTTAGATATCTCCAATAGATTTTTATATGTCTTAGAACAGTGTTTCCCCACTGTGGCTGCAGGTTTTTGTTCCAACCAACTTCTGTTTTTAATTGAACTCCTGGGCTAATTAACTGTTATTTCCCAAGTTCTTTGTTTAGGGAACAATATAGAAATTATAAAACTAAGTTTGCTAAAAAAAATATTAAAATGTACCAAGCAGTTATATGAGAATAATATAGTTTTTTTCTTTTTAACAGTATTTTCATCTTGATTTTCATTCTACTTTTCTAGGTGTTCTAATTGTTTAATTATTCCATTATTTACTAATTAGTGGGTCTGATGCTAAAGTAGTTGCAGCCTTTCATGATTCAGTGTTATTTGCCTGCGTGTCTGCTCTGCCTGTTTTTAATTGTCATTAATAAGATACAATGAAGGGGGGAAACTGCACAGAGAAAGGGCAAAATATACATCTTGCCTGAAGAAGGGGCCTGAGTTGCCTCGAAAGCTTGCATATTGTAATCTTTCTAGTTAGCCAATAAAAGGTGTCATTTTGCTTGGCTTTTCTCTACATGAAATCAACAATAAAGAGTTAAGCATTTAAATCTATAGAAAAAGCAGAATTATTTCTAAATGTCTTATAAATGTAAAAATCATGCTGCTATGCTTTTATAAATGTCAAATAAAAGAAAAAACATGGGAAACACTGTCTTAGAATTTGTTCTCCCTTTGTGATAATTTAAAATTTATTTCAAGGTATGGAAAATGTTTTAACATTTCTTGAAATAATTTCAAGCCAATTTTTAAGTTTTTTGAGATTAATTTTGAGAGATCTCAAAAAAATTCCTTCATGTGTCAAGTGCGCTCTAAAATGTTTCTGAATTGGTTCCTGCTGATTTTAAGAATCATATATGCATTGACCTTAGAATATTATTTTCACTTTAGAATATTACATGTAACTTATTTTAGTATAGATGGGAAGTACTCTTTGTAAGGCAGAACATTTTATGATAATTTATTTTTAGATCTTAAAATTTAGCACAAGATAACATTTTCAGATTTTCTCAATGAATTTCTTGATTGTGGTGTGGCCAGATCTTTGGGCACAAAGTAGGAACACGTCTTGGCAATGACACCAGTCCTTTGCAGGGCCAATTAAAAAGATATCTTGAAATGAGATATCCTGGGGTCTGTTCCAGAAAGTGAGATTAGGTAATCCTGCATCTCAGAACAAATCCTGGTTTGCTATATCGCAATTAGCTGGTTCCAGTACACTGGATTTTATTTGGATTAATGCATCTCCACAACCAAATTTACAAGCCCTTATCAGTCAAGTATTGAACAGCTGATGAACCACACATTACAAATCTGAGAAGCAGTGGGAACAAAATTCATGCCAGTAGAGCAAGAGGTGTTCATGATAGTGCATGAGTATTCTTAGCATATCCTCCAAACAAGGAGCAATTCAGCAGCAGGAGCATCTAAGAAAACAGAGGTGATGTGGAGGAATATCTGTGGAAGAGTGAGTGGGTAAAAGAGTTAATCAATAAAATTTGTGTAAACATTGTGTGGTAAATTGTTGCATTGTGCAAAATGTCCCCTTGATGATATTACTGTACTTGAAATCTTATATGCCCATAAGTAAGCATTGTATTCCATTTTTGTAATTTTAATATCATCAAAAAGATGTAAGACATAAGGCATACTTTAATGAGATTTCACCCTAATCCTACTTTCTGGAACAGACTAGTTATTAGATAAGCAAAATGCATGTTTTTATTTATGGTATGAAATGGAAAAATGAGGGTGGTTTTAACTTCTCTAATTGGATATAGATTTCTAATTATAAAAAGTGCCAATATATTTATATTTTTAAATTTGTACTTTCCATGGTTAACATGTATGATTCCTGTTATTCAGAATTCATTTCTTCAACATGTTATGCAGCATGAAAAATTCACAATATTTTTATTTAATATTGGGGAAAATAGAAATTAATATTTTTTGGATATTTTTATATTTAGATTTACAATTATTATGCACTATTAAATGCTTTACATATTGAATTACATAGAATAAAACTGAAAACATTAACTAACAGTGTTATATCTGTAAAGTGACAAGGACATGTTTTGTTCCTCTCTTTTTTTATGCAGGCTTTACACAACTATAGATGAACCGGATTTAGCAATAACTATGTACAAAAAACATAAGATGTACAATGATATGATTCGCTTAGTTGCAAAGCACCATAAGGATTTGCTAACTGAGACGCACCTATATCTGGCAAAGGTGGGAAAACTTCCAAGAGTATAATCTTAAAATGCTTTGGACGCAATTATTATTTTTCTTAATTTGTATTTTTATTCCAGTTTCAAAAGAAATTAACTGCCACAATAAAATGTAGAAAGGCAGCCCTTGCTAATTTATTTAATGTACTGGAGTAAGGTTAAAAGAGTGCAAATTTTAAATGTAATTATTATTTAAAGCATAGTAAAAAGGGGCTCACAGGATAGAAAACAAAATTTGCAACACACATAAACAAATCTTGACTGACCTTAACGACCTGCATTACGTAGTTAATGCTTTGTCAGCTCTACATATCAAGGTAATTGTGACTCCCTGTCTTCCATAACCCTTGCCTCTGTTCCTCCCATCATCTCCTGTTGATCCAGTTCCTCTCTCAACACTACTACCTAGAGATGGCTTTAATTCAGCCCCCACCCACTTTGGCTACAAGAACACCAGACTAAAGCCCCAACAAGTGATTTCCAGTATTTATGCTACCCTGAAGTCTATGTAGACCTGTAAAGACCATGTTTTTCAGACATCTCATCGCATATTTTCTAAAAGATATAATACAGTCTCCCTTAGTCAGGTGTAATGTGCTGAAGTTTGTTATCTGAGAAGGTAGGTACTGGGGCCTCATGCGTAACGGCGTGTGTAGAATTTACACTAAAACATGGCGTGACAAAAGCGGAAATGTGCGTATGCACAAAAAAATCCAGATGCATAAATCTATGCATTCGCCAACTTCTTCCGCTCTATATATCCCGGTCAGCGTGAAAAGTAACACACGTGTACGCGCCTGCTGCCACTCCCCAAACTCCTTCCAGAATTACGCCTCTTTGAATATGCAAATCAATATAAATAGCCCTTAAGCTCAATGTTCTGTGAAAAGGCAATGGCAAAAGCACAAGGGGGAATAAAAGGATTTCAGCGAATACCAAGTGGAGGCAAAGGAAAAACATACTATTTGTTGGTTTAAACAGTAGTATAAACAACAAAAGGAAGTTGATCGAGTGACATAGAGTGTCGGAGAAACTCGAAAGCTAAAGTTCACAAAGTCGCACAGTGCCTGAAATAAAAAAAAGAAGTTGTCAGATATCAAAGTCGCCATGAAAAGGCGAGTTGTAGCCCACCGTCTGAGTGTCATATGAAAGCTTGTTAGGGTAGAGAGAAAAAAAAAATAGGCACACAGTGGGAAAAAAAGCACAAAATGTCAACTTCAATCTCGAAATTTCCACTTTAATCACGTAGTTTATTTTGTCATTAAAGTAGAACATCATAAACTTCATCTTAAAATCGCTTAATTTACTAGTTCCTCAAATCCCAACGTAACTAAAGTAGCACATTAAATGCTTAGTTTTGTATTTGACCTTCTATGTGCTCTATGTGTGTGAATCACTATGTGCTTCTTAAACGGGCTTTCTCTTCCTCTGACAGGACACAGAATCCATTACATTCGTGATATTACAGCTCTCTGAATAATTAAAATACTGAGATGTATACTTGATATCATTTTCATGATGATAAGAGTTAAAGCATGTTATTAAACATGGGAACACTGTGGCACAGTGATTGCTCATGCCTCACGCAAGATGCTTGCTGTGCCGTGCACGACCTTCGATGAAATAATTTTTTGCAGGAGTACTGTCTCTTTCAAACGTACTAACCCCCAGTTCCTGTCCTTACTTTTTTTTCTCCAAATACCCAATCGCCACACAATCAGCTCTGTAATAGACGTTAAGCTATCTGTAAGCTTAGAACGCCGATTCTTCAAAACTTTTAAGGAACACTGAAATATCTTCGTAGTACATGTCTAATTATTCTATCCATCTATCCTTCCAGTGTCGCGCTAGCCCCAGCAAGAATACAGCACGAGGCAGGAACAATCCGTCAACAAAGCACCAGCTCCTTGCTAGCGCTATGGCACCGTGTCCTCACATGTTTAATTATTAACAATATGGATTGTTTAAATGAAGTTAAAATTTTATCTGTATAATAAACATATTTTGCTGCATTTCATCTTAAAAATGATATCGTCATCATATGTAAATACACGCTTTATAAAGTGGCTCAGGTTGTGCAATATTATAACTGTATCGCAAGTTTACAGTGAGGTAATTGTACTTATAAGTACAAAGCGTTCTGCAAGGAACACTTGATGGACTGATTGAGTGCGTTTATTGTTCTTCGGATGAAACTGTTTCTGAACTGCAAGGAAAGGCTCTGAAGCATTTGTCATATGAGAGCAGTTCAATAGACAGCATGGCTGAGGCAGCGTGTGCTTGATGCTGTATACCGATAATTCTCTTTCCAATCAGCTGCTTTAGAGCTGTGATTCCCCACTCAGATATAGTGATATAAATACTCCGAGTGGTGCAGTGAGAGTAATATGGAAAAAGATGATCCGCTGTGGCAACCCCTAATGGGAGCAGCTGAAAGAAGAAGAAGATGCATTGAGAGTAACAATGCTAAAGCAGCTATGGTATTTAGAATAGTTTGACCATTCTGTGGGCCAATATATTGTTACAGGTTAATTACAATCAGATGCATTAAAGTAATAAACAATATGCGGTTAATTTCAGTTTATTTATAAAGCCGCATCAGGGATGTGGATCTAAAAAAGAAAGGGAAACCACACTGGAACAGTAGCCTGCTTTGATGCTAGGTGCCGCCAGTTTGCAAAACTGAGCGGAGAACTTGTGTATGCCAAGCATTTAGCTACCGTGAAAATGTGTGTGGCTTTATGCCAAGTTTAGGTTTTATACGTCGCGATTTTAGTGTGGAAACGGGCCTGCGCAACATTTTTGTGTGTATGCACCGTTTATACATGAGGCCCCTGGTCTTTTTCCAGTCTTTCAGCACTAGTAACTGCACCATGTTGCTGTAAATGAGCTTGAATTAAATCGCTCAGCAATTTGTGGTAAAGGTGTTAATATTTTAATATTTGCACCTAATGATTTTGTTCCAGTTGCTCTAATGACTACAAATAAAATCTTCTTATATAATACGCTACAGTGGCAGTCCGTTTGTCTGTCCAGGATTTTAAATCACCTGTAGCTCGCAAACCATTTGAACTATTGACCTGAAATTTGGTATACACGTATACTATGTGATGTCTACTATCCGCTTTTGGGGTGATGATTGGCCTCCAAGGTTATTCCTGTTTTTATTTTTATTTTATTTTATTGTAGAATCAGCTCTCGGCAGCAGCCAGCAGGGTGGCCGTGCAGCACATGCGTATGGGTGCCATTCTCATCCCTACCACCTTCACCGTTACTTCCCCTACCGCTTCATATCTTAAATCATTCTTGAGGCAAATTGAAGACTGAAGTGCCAGCTTAATTAAAAAATTAAGGAAAACGTACTAAGTAATTTCAACACAAACACTGACTTAATCATCTTTAACACAAAAAGATGCCGACAAAAGAAGAGAAGAAGCGGGTGGAGAAAAGAAGAGTTCTCAGGAAGCAGCAAGCGCATCAACCTCTGAGCAAAAGAATGCTAAACGTACAGAGAAAGAGTATGAAAACTATGAATGCTCTGTGCAATGTGTATTCACTGCACGTTATCATGCAGTGTGCCATTACTGGTGCTAAAATAAATGTATTTGTTTTTTAAGTAACATTTTTTTTGTAACTGCCAAATTAAAAGGCAGTTTTATTTGTTGGTAGAAGATACATAGAAGGTTTACTTTTATATTTTCACTATGAGCTTGCGTTTTACATTTCTAAACTAGAACATAAAAATATATGAATTACAATTGCTTTTATCTATTGTTTTTCACTTTATAGGAGCTGGAAACAGAGTCTAGATTTCAGGAAGCAGAATATCACTATTTAGAGGCAAAGGAGTGGAAAGCAGTGGTAAATATGTTCAGATTGAATGAGATGTGGGAAGAAGCCTACAGGGTAAGGATGTAAAAGTGCCAACCCTTTATCATATTTCTTAATGTCTATACTATTAAATAATTTTCCATAATAATGTAATCATTTCTTGCAAATTTCATTACGGTACCTAAATGCTGTTAAAATAACATCTTTTATTAAATATTTTGCTTCAGTTATTGCTAAATTTCACATCATGATTTTCATTTACTCTGGTTATTCCTTCATTGTTTGTGAGAAACAGTCTTTCCTGCCTAAGTATGAATTTGTTGACCTAAAATATGCATAGTTATTTACATCAATGTGTCTGGACAGTTGTGGGCATCTCAGGTAGTTGTTTGATTATTTGTTTCATTTTTGCATAGATATCTCACAGATCATGCTACTTTTTAATCCAGTGTCATTTTCTACCCATGTCTGCATGATTTTTACCTCAGAGTACTCTGTTTTCCTCCTAAATTCCCAGAAGCATTCAGATTATGTTAATTTGGAATTCTAAACTGACCTCTGTGTGAATGTGTGTCTAAGTATGGGTATGGGTATGGGTGTGTGTGTATATGTGTGTGGGCCTTGCAATGGACTGGCACTGACATGAGCTCTAGCCCCTTCCAATTCTGAAATAGATGAATGAAGACAAGTGAAGTTCTAAATTTCTCATTTTACTAATACTGTAGTAGTAGTATTGTCATGTGTATCGAGTAATTTTAGATAAGAAAATCCTTATTTACAATCAGAATTATAATGTATAGTCAATGTGCTGCTAAGCTTTCAGTTGCAAAGCATAATACTTAGAAATATTACGTGGTAGTCAGTATGTTGCTAAATATTATTAAATATTATTTATGGGCGGAATGGTGGCTCTGAGGCTAAGGATCTGTGCTGGTATCCAGAAGGTTGCCGGTTCGAATCCCCGTCACTACCAAAAGAGATCCTACTCTGCTGGGCCCTTGATCAAGACTCTTAACCTGTAATTGCTCCAGGGGCGCTGTACAATGGCTGACCCTGCGCTCTGACCCCAAGGGGTATGCAAAAACTAACAAATTCCTAATACAAGAAATTGTATAAGGCGAAATAAAGAGCAGAAAAAAAAATATAGATGATTGTATAAAAGATTACACTTCTGTAATCTACCCAAAAGTGCACACAGACATACCTCTTTTACACTGTAATTTTGCTATCATTTTTTAGAGTAAATTGATGCCCAATAATAGCTACTAGTTAATAGTTTGCCTCTGTGTACCACTTACAATATAAGATTACAAGTGCAGTTATTTTCAGTTATTTTGTGTTTTCAATATTATGATCCCTATTCGTAAAAACCTTAGAAATGATTCTGAATGGAGGGATGCAGTGATGGTGTTTAGAAGCATAATATACTTTGTATTTAATCATGGAATATGCCAGTTGTAATATCATAGGATCACTTATTAACAAATAGAGGATGCCATTTTGCACTAAAAACAGCCCTCAAATGGAACTGAGGCTGTAGTTCACCTGGACTACCTTGAGCATGTCTCGTGTTGTGATCCCCTGACAGGTACACATACCAAGAATCAGACAAACAATCTCCTTCAGTGATGAACTATTAAAAAGTTTAATAACTAACAGGAGCACCAAGTTGTGTTGAGGGGGTATGCAAGTTTTGCTTTTGTGCCAATATTCTTAATTAATTATAAAAAGCAAAACTCCTTGGTAGTCAAAAAATTTATGTATGGATATTTTTGGCACCCCCTAGTGGTTGGGTGCCCTTGTGCAATGCCTGCTCTGCATAGCCCCTATTTGTGCCCCATGTCAAATTAAGAGTTGAGATATTGCTCAAAAAACTTGGAAAGCGAAGCAAGCAAATGCATTTATCCTGAATTATGAATTATTATAGGTTGCAAAAGCCCATGGAGGAGCAAACGCCCATAAGCAGGTGGCATATTTATGGGCTAAAAGTCTGGGAGGAGAAGCAGCAGTGAAGTTATTAAACAAGTTTGGGTTGCTAGAGATGGCTATTGACTACGCTGTAGACAAACGGTGAGCATTTAAAAAAAAAATAATACAAAGTTAGATGTGAATTCATTACATCCTAATCGCTAGATTTTATGCAGTTTATTAAGTTACTATAATAGTTTAGAAATAAATATGACCTATTATTAATTGTTTGGCATCTCACAGAACATTAGTTCATGACAAGGTACTTTGCTCTTGGTCTGAACAGATAATCTATTTTTGCTGTTTGATACATATAAAACACTGTTAATTGTATGGTTAGAGTTGTAAAACATGAAATAAGCAATTTGACAGATTAGGAAATGCATGTCAGTTCCACACTTTCTCTATTTTCTGATGTGGTGCAAAAAACAAACTTTCACAACAATCAATTCACACTCTGGATTATTCATCCATAAAAAATGAAACTTGACTATATATACTCATGGTTTTCTGTGTTTACTGTATGACAATGTATATTAATAGTAATGTGCATTGTATTAAATTATATTTTTTCCAGCTCATTTGATTTTGCCTTTGAATTGGCACAACTTTCAATGAAACACAAAATACCTGAAGTTCATCTACAGCATGCCATATTTCTTGAAGATGAGGTACAAACTAATTTGTTGCACATTTTAAAATTAACTTGGAAAGATTCCATTTGTAAAAGGTAGACATATTTGAAATGCTAAATATTTATGTTTTTTTCTGATACTAACAAGAAGTAATGTATTTTATGTTATTACAAATTCTAGATAAAAAGTCTGTTAGTCACTTTTCTGAATACTTATTTTTCAGGTTAGGTTTGCATAGAGATATAGGACATTTTCTGACAACTACAGGTGTAGTGCAGGAATTAAATGGATTCCATTGAATTGCAGAAGAAGAAATATGAGAAGGGAGTGTTTGTGTTGCAGTATTGAAAATGTTTGTGTATGGGGGCACCAAAGGCAGACAGACATAAAGACAGAGAGTAAATAACCATGGATGTATGATAGGAAGGCCACAAGGCCTGTAGGTTCAAGGGGAGCTGCATGGAGTACTTATTTAAGAAAGTTGAGACCTAGTTCATGTGTTTCAATATTCATTTTTGTGGTAACATTGCACTTGTTTTTCAAACTGTAGTTTGAATTAATGTATAGCATAATTTAATTATAATTGTGGAAAATATATTTAGTTATTAAAATTAAAACATGATTTCCAATTCAATACTTCACCTAACATTCACACAATCCAAGATGAAAGCGTTATTTTATTTTTTACCATGCTTCTTTTTTTTTACCCATATATGTTCAATAACAAAGCTTTCCACTAAACAATATTTTTCCTTCTTGGAGTTTTTAAATTCCAAATGTTAAAGGATAAGTTTGGTATCAAGCCAAAAATGATCTCTTCACAATCATTGTATATAGTAATTTGCCAGATGAAGTTTCTTTCTAAAGTGGAGCATATTTTGTAAATTTTAAAAACGACTAGCCCACTCTTGGATTTTAGAATCCTTATGAGGGTAAAGAGCTGGCTGAGGTTCCACGCTTGGGCAAAAAAAAATAATCTCTCTCTCTCTCTCTCTCTCTCTCTCTCTCTCTCTCTCTCTCTCTCTATCTATATATATATGTGTATATATATATATATATATATATATATATATATATATATATATATATATATAGTGGAGATTTCGGATCCAGACACAGAATGTCCCAAAATACACACGTTTTATTCTTCTCTGCACCTGCTCAACACAACAACAGTGCACCAACCACCAGTAATACAGTCTATTTGGACTTCCTTCTTCTCTCTGCCGCCTTCAACTCCTCAGTTGCAATCTCCATCCTCTTCCACCCGACTCCGGCTTCCCGAGTGGAGTGAGGCGGCCTCTTTTATACGTCACCTGGATGTGCTCCAGGTGCTTCCTGATCTTCTTCCGGCAGCACTTCCTGGTGTAGAGGAAGTGCTGCTCTTGCACCCGGAAGAACTCCGGGTGTACCTGGACTCTTCTTCCGGCAGCACTTCCTGGTGTGGCAGAAGTGCTGCCTTCCAGGGCTCCATAATTGTCCGGGCACCCCCTGGCAGTGACCATGGGCCCCAACAGGGATGAGCTTTCAAGCTATGCTCCCGTGGTCCCCAGGGAGACCAGGGTGACGGCCCTCTCATGGCCCGGGGAAGGTATTGCTCCTCTCTTGGTCCCTCCAGGCGTCCTGGCTGGGCAGGACCCCCAGCTGTCCGCCACAATATATACCTGTATATTTTTGCAAAACAAAGACTCTGATGAAGACGTGAAAAAGGAATTTATGGTGGCCCAGCATTATGACTTTTTTCGTAGGCTTCAGAAATTCTAGTGTTAACCAGGGGCAGGGCAGTGGAGCAGCTGGACTCCATTCCTAGCAGTCATCGGGTGCAAGGCAGAAACAACTCCTGGACAGGACCCTGCCTTCAATAAATCTGTTTTCTTTTTCTTTGTTTTTAAGGGGAAATTTTCTGATGCAGAAGTTGAGTTTATCAAGGCTGGAAAACCAAAGGAAGCAGTGTTAATGTATGTTGATTTCAAATGGAGAATACACTATTTCTGCTTGAATTTTTTTTTTTTGGAAAAATAAATGTTCTAATGCATATAATAATGAGAAAATGTTTTCCAGATCACTGTTTTATGTTATAAAGTAATTGGTTTCTCTTAAATTTGCATAACTTTTAACATTTACTGCAAAGTCTCACAGTAACATGAATGGGAACATATGAGTATGGAACAGATGAAACAATGCATTATCTCTGTATATTCAAGTTCCTATATAGTCTAAATTCTATATATTGTAGCTTCACAACTTTTAAAGCATATTAAGTGACGGCCCACAACTGAATTCTTGAATTTAATGAACCCAAAAAGGTCTTAACTTCAACATGGTTTTAACGAATTGTATTATGTCTTTTAATGTAAGTAGGAGCAGCTTTGGTGTCTGTAGGTTATTCAAGAAGTTGGGACATGGGCCTGCTGTGAGACTTTAGTATATGAGCAGTATGTAACTGCCTATCTTAGTACATTATACCAAGCGATTTGTGTATTATTTTTGATGGTGTAAAATAGTCACTTGGTAATTTTATAATCAGTACAAAATTATAACGATTTCATTTATAGTATGGTTAAAGGCTTTTTTTTTGTGTGTGTGTGTGTGTGTGTGTGTGTGAAATTAGTTTGTGGGTCATAACATTCATAACATCAGGAGCTTTTATGCAGTTGTTATGACTAGGACTTAGTGTGTCGGTGTCCTTTGATAACTGGTTTATTGCTTTGAAATTAAGTCTTATGGATCTTTTCAAGGCATTTTCAGTTTCTGATCATATACTCCTTCTTGTCTTTAAAGATAATTATAGATAGATAGATAGATAGATAGATAGATAGATAGATAGATAGATAGATAGATAGATAGATAGATAGATAGATAGATAGATAGATAGATAGATAGAAAGTATCTATCTTAATCTCAAGGGGAAATTCACATACTCCAGCAGCAGCATACTGATAAAGAAACAATATTAAATTAAAGAGTGATAAAAAATGCAGGTAAAACAGACAATAACTTTGTATAATGTTAACGTTTACCCCCCTGGGTGGAATTGAAGAGTCGCATAGTGTGGGGGAGGAACGATCTCCTCAGTCTGTCAGTGGAGCAGGACATTGACAGCAGTCTGTTGCTGAAGCTGCTCCTCTGTCTGGAGATGACACTGTTTAGTGTGTTGCTGAAGCTGCTCCTCTTTCTGGAGATGACACTGTTTAGTGGATGCAGTTGATTCTCCATGATTGACAGGAGCTTGCTCATTGCCCATCGCTCCACCACAGATGTCAAACTGTCTAGCTCCATGCCTACAATAGAGCCTGCTTTTCTCACCAGTTTGTCCAGGCGTGAGGCGTCCTTCTTCTTTATGCTGCCTCCCCAGCCCACCACCGCGTAGAAGAGGGCACTCGCCACAACCGTCTGATAGAACATCTGCAGCATCTTATTGAAGATGTTGAAGGACGCCAGCCTTCTAAGGAAGTATAGTCGGCTCTGTCTTCTGTTGCACAGAGCATCAGTATTGGATGTCCAATTTATCATCCAGCTGCACTCCCAGGTATTTATAGGTCTGCACGCTCAGCACACAGTCGCCTCTGATGATCACGGGGTCCAGGAGGGGCCTGAGTCTCCTAAAATCCACCACCAGCTCCATGGTTTTGCTGGTGTTCAGGTGTAGGTGGTTTGAGTCGCACCATTTAACAAAGTCCTTGATTAGGTTCCTATACTCCTCCTCCTGCCCACTCCTGATGCAGCCCACAATAGCAGTGTCGTCAGCAAACTTTTGCACATGGCAGGACTCCGAGTTATATTGGAAGTCCAATGTTTATAATAAAAATTTGGGGAATTGTTTAATGGTGAAGCAATGTGATGAACTAAAAGGCTTTTAGAAGATTTTTACTGTTTCTGTAGACATACGTATTTATCATAATATGGCATATAATTAATTGCAAAGGTTAATTTGGATATACCATTCCAATATGCTCTATATCTAATATATAAATATGATTTATGTTGTATATGCTGCATCAAGGGAGGCACTCCCTTCACAGTTTTTTAAAGTGGTATTCATCATTCATTAGCAGTGCTAGTTGTTGATGCATTGTGGTAGGTTGTTTCTTGATAATTTTTTGCTCAGAAGTATGAGTGTTTATTAGCAACACATTATTATAACATTCATTTTCAAAAGAGCATCAGGCTAGACCTTTATCTTCTCCACTTCCTGAACCTATTTAATAACGTAAAAATCCTTGATAAACTCCTTACTATATAGAATACAAGTCATATTAATATTTGAGTTGACAAGTTCATTATATATAGAAGGGAACAAAAAGATTTAAAAAAAACTGTTAATCAAATGGGGCGGCACGGTGGCGCAGTGGGTAGCGCTGCTGCCTCGCAGTTGGGACACCTGGGGACCTGGGTTCGCTTCCCGGGTCCTCCCTGCGTGGAGTTTGCATGTTCTCCCCGTGTCTGCGTGGGTTTCCTCCGGGCGCTCCGGTTTCCTCCCACAGTCCAAAGACATGCAGGTTAGGTGGATTGGCGATTCTAAATTGGCCCTAGTGTGTGCTTGGTGTGTGGGTGTGTTTGTGTGTGTCCTGCGGTGGGTTGGCACCCTGCCCAGGTTTGTTTCCTGCCTTGTGCCCTGTGTTGGCTGGGATTGGCTCCAGCAGACTCCCGTGACCCTGTGTTTGGATTCAGCGGGTTAGAAAATGGATGGATGGATGGATGTTAATCAAATGAAAGACAGAATTGTCTTTTAAATAGGATTGTCAGTACACTTTGTTTTAGATTCACTGTACTACACCCTTAGTAATGAATAAGTTAACTGAATTTAGAAGAATTATCACCTCATGTCTTAGATAGGAGAAGAGGAAATATATGAGCACGTGATGATAGAGTATCTATATTATGCAGCTTGGGACCCTTTGTCAATGGATTAATGATGAATTAAGAAAAGAACAGTTTTATTTTTTTGTCTCTTTATGCAACTAGACTGGCATGACATTTGAAGTATCTAGAAATTAGCGCCTGCATGCCAAATGAAATTCCTGTCAGAAGTAAACATAATCCTCATCAAGTAATTATTCTAATGAGTAGAACTTTTAATAAATAGTTTCAAACAGATTCAGTTTTGGAAACTTTAGGATGCAAGTCACATCATATTGTTTAGACATTTACTAAAAGTGGTTAATTATATATTTTTTAGTAAAGATGTGTTAGAAATTTATCACAAACTACCTGTCCTAGGACATATGTAACAAAACCATTATCAGAGGAAATTTGGCCCAGCAATGGGTATGGGTTTGCAGATAATGATACATTCTTATAATGTTTAATCTGTACACACCCAATATCTCACTCATTTATACTATGCCAATTTAGAGTAAGTAAATAAGCTAATATTCTGTTCTTCACAGTGAACCAGAAATCTAGAATATCTAGGTAAAATCCATAGTAACAGAAAAAAGGATTCTGCAGGACAGTGAAAGGGTTGGAATCAAATTCAAATTGTTGGAGTGTAGAGGCTGCAGTCTTAACCATTTTGTGTCTGTGCCAAAGTTTTATTAATGTGTAATTAAAGGGATCTGGATTTTGATTTAATAAGGGGTTATAAAATCCATTGGAATAGGTCATTTTAGTTTTCCTAATTTTTGGTAGCATGTATGTCAGGCGCTAGCAATGATATTTCAAGCTATTAAAACAATAGTGAGTGATATTTCCTCAGGAAAAAACGAAAAAAAGGAAATTAAGGTATTACTAAGTAGCCACAGAATATGTTATGCAAACAACTACCAAGCTACTCTGATTGACCAAAATAACTAGTACTTTCCCTATTCTCTCAATGCACAACTCTATATAGATGTATTTATTTAGATTCACATTAATTTTAAAAGTAGTGCCAAGATGCAAACAGATGCTACATAGATGAGTCTTTTCTCTGTCACCACTTTTTCCAATTGCAGAGTTTTATAAATTTGTCACTATAGAATATTTTCACTAATATTTGCACTCAAACATTTTTAGATATGTGAAAAAATGTACAACTTTGTCACTGTTACATTACATTATATTCAAATAATCACGTCAAGCAGAAATATTAGAAGTTTCTGGTAGACTTAAATTTTACTATTTCTGTTTAACTTTTCACTGATTTAAAAATGTTTATTATGATCACCGCTATAAGACTTCTGCTGTTAAAATTAATTTACCAATTCTTTCCTTCCTTCCTCTGGACAGTATTATGCCCCTGATTTGGCTTTAGACTGGGATTTGTACTTTGTGCAGGTTTTCCCAATGTTTCTGTTTTTTCTTGATTCCTTTCTTTCACATTCCAAGGAAATACAGTCAGGCTGACTGAGCATTTCCATATTGTGTTTGTGCTTTCTCAGTGGTTCAGTAATATACAAACAGACAGTATTTATACTTGAATCGAATGACCTAATAAGATAATTGAATTGATAAATGCTAATGCTGCTTAGTTTGATTTTTGAACTAAAATGTATGCTGAACTAAAATTTCTGAGGGGTAAACCAAAAATATGTAGGTGCTTTATTTTAAGATTATTTAAGCAATAATGATTTTTTTTTTATTTTGATTTAAAGGTATGTTCACAATCAGGACTGGAACAGTGCACAGCGGGTGGCAGAGGCCTATGATCCTGAGAGTGTTGCAGAGGTCTTAGTTGGACAGGCTAAGTTTGTCTTTGACCAGAAAGAATATCAAAAGGCAGAGGCATTCCTACTCCGAGCACAAAGACCAGAACTAGCAATTAAATATTACAGAGTGAGTTATTAAACAAGTGTGGCATTAAATTGACACAGTTTTAAAACTATGATTTTTTTCCACTCACAGCTATATTAATGTCAGATTGCTTTTGTGTTTTAGATCATGTCTCTTACTGCATTTTTAGGGAGTTTTGGCTGTAGGTTTCTTGTTTGTGAGCGCTATACAGTATGTTATATTACCTTACAAATTAGGAAAATGAAAGAAGAACATAATTTTGAGTATTTTCTTTAATCTCTGATTCACATTCACTGTGAAAAATATGCAGTAATGCAAAACATCGGACTAAGTGTCACAGTGTAGGGCACATTAATATATCTATTGGTTGACTAGGGCTATTGCTTTAGAATGGAAGCTACTGAGTTGAGATTTATTTACCAATTAAAAATACATAAAAATAGTAGTTAGCCACATAAGTAACACGTTAAATTGATATTTGTTGAATGATTGTTACTTGAAGATACAGATACAGTGGTGTGAAAAACTATTTGCCCCCTTCCTGATTTCTTATTCTTTTGCATGTTTGTCACACAAAATGTTTCTGATCATCAAACACATTTAACCATTAGTCAAATATAACACAAGTAAACACAAAATGCAGTTTGTAAATGGTGGTTTTTATTATTTAGGGAGAAAAAAAAATCCAAACCTACATGGCCCTGTGTGAAAAAGTAATTGCCCCCTGAACCTAATAACTGGTTGGGCCACCCTTAGCAGCAATAACTGCAATCAAGCGTTTGCGATAACTTGCAATGAGTCTTTTACAGCGCTCTGGAGGAATTTTGGCCCACTCATCTTTGCAAAATTGTTGTAATTCAGCTTTATTTGGGGGTTTTCTAGCATGAACCGCCTTTTTAAGGTCATGCCATAGCATCTCAATTGGATTCAGGTCAGGACTTTGACTAGGCCACTCCAAAGTCTTCATTTTGTTTTTCTTCAGCCATTCAGAGGTGGATTTGCTGGTGTGTTTTGGGTCATTGTCCTGTTGCAGCACCCAAGATCGCTTCAGCTTGAGTTGACGAACAGATGGCCGGACATTCTCCTTCAGGATTTTTTGGTAGACAGTAGAATTCATGGTTCCATCTATCACAGCAAGCCTTCCAGGTCCTGAAGCAGCAAAACAACCCCAGACCATCACACTACCACCACCATATTTTACTGTTGGTATGATGTTCTTTTTCTAAAATGCTGTGTTCCTTTTACGCCAGATGTAACGGGACATTTGCCTTCCAAAAAGTTCAACTTTTGACTCATCAGTCCACAAGGTATTTTCCCAAAAGTCTTGGCAATCATTGAGATGTTTCTTAGCAAAATTGAGATGAGCCCTAATGTTCTTTTTGCTTAACAGTGGTTTGCGTCTTGGAAATCTGCCATGCAGGCCGTTTTTGCCCAGTCTCTTTCTTATGGTGGAGTCGTGAACACTGACCTTAATTGAGGCAAGTGAGGCCTGCAGTTCTTTAGACGTTGTCCTGGGGTCTTTTGTGACCTCTCGGATGAGTCGTCTCTGCGCTCTTGGGGTAATTTTGGTCGGCCGGCCACTCCTGGGAAGGTTCACCACTGTTCCATGTTTTTGCCATTTGTGGATAATGGCTCTCACTGTGGTTCGCTGGAGTCCCAAAGCTTTAGAAATGGCTTTATAACCTTTACCAGACTGATAGATCTCAATTACTTCTGTTCTAATTTGTTCCTGAATTTCTTTGGATCTTGGCATGATGTCTAGCTTTTGAGGTGCTTTTGGTCTACTTCTCTGTGTCAGGCAGCTCCTATTTAAGTGATTTCTTGATTGAAACAGGTGTGGCAGTAATCAGGCCTGGGGGTGGCTACGGAAATTGAACTCATGTGTGATACACCACAGTTAGGTTATTTTTTAACAAGGGGGCAATTACTTTTTCACACAGGGCCATGTAGGTTTGGATTTTTTTTCTCCCTAAATAATAAACACCATCATTTAAAAACTGCATTTTGTGTTTACTTGTGTTATATTTGACTAATGGTTAAATGTGTTTGATGATCAGAAACATTTTGTGTGACAAACATGCAAAAGAATAAGAAATCAGGAAGGGGGCAAATAGTTTTTCACACCACTGTATGTCTTGAATGGAATGCTGTTTCAGGCCTTAATCTTATGTCTTCTCTGAACAATTTATTTTGAACAGATCTCCTATAAAGCTAGTGGGTATCAATCAAGTGAGAACTTCGTAATTTAATGTAGTAAAACTGTGTTCTTAAGCTATGCTTGTAAGTGAAACAATGTTTTGTTCCAGTACAGTCAATGAAAAAGGTGATGTTTGGAAATGGAAATGATTCCAATTTACTGAAAGCATCATTATTTAAAACCAGGAGTTCAGCTGAGGGGGGATTTATCCTGAAATTCACCCGATCATAACTGACTTTCTCTCACAGATGTCCAACTAGTTTTTAGCAAGTAGCAACTTTAAACTTAAATTGCCTGCAAATTGTTATAAACAAAGAAGTTGCCAGCAAGTCCACCTCCCTTTGAAGCAGCATTGTATTCTACTTTGAAGTCTATCCAACCAGAGTGGCATCACTGGCAGAGTTCAACTGTTTTACACATAGTCACTGTTGGTATAGGGAAGATGCTCTACAGTCACACACCTTTATAACCTTTTTGGATAAAGAAACCATAAAACTGATTTTGGTTTAGTGCAACTCAGATTAATATTACAGAATTTCTGATAAATTAAAGAAAAACAATACTAATCATTTTAAATGTTTTAAGCAGCTTATTTTTTTTTTCTAGGAAGCTGGAATGTGGAGTGATGCTATTCGTATTTGCAAAGAGTATATTCCAAACAAATTAGAACTCTTGCAAGAAGAGTATGAAAAAGAGGCAATGAAAAAGGGAACCAGGTATGTACACTTACATATACTTGAAATGCTTTTATAGCTATGTTTGCTCAA
Source organism: Erpetoichthys calabaricus (assembly GCF_900747795.2). Taxonomy (NCBI): domain Eukaryota; kingdom Metazoa; phylum Chordata; class Cladistia; order Polypteriformes; family Polypteridae; genus Erpetoichthys; species Erpetoichthys calabaricus. The sequence goes on along the minus strand of NC_041396.2, from coordinate 54,654,099 downwards.
GCTCCTTGGAAAATCCTCCATGGCTCTAATATTTGAACCTTTTCTCCAGAAAAACTGGTAGCATTCTTTCTATAAAGTTTGGTCTAAGTTTCAGTTTGCTGACAACTAACAGGACATCTGTGACTAGAAGCCAGTTACAACCAATGAAATCCACAGTATTCGTCATCAGGTGATGATGAGGCTTAGCTATTTGCCATCAACACTAGAAGGGCAATCTGACTGATAGCCAAAGTGACTGATGAAATGCACAGAAGAAACCTGTTGATGTTGGCATTAGTTCTTCGTGTTATATGAATCTTGATGCAGTTTAAAAATAAATGTGAAAAATTAAAGTAACAAAGATAACAGAAACATAACTGAGTAAAAGTACATTTTTGTTTACAGGTGTCCTCAAGTAAAAGTAATAAAAGTAATATCGCCAAAAACTATCCTGAAAAGTACAATTTTTCTAGACATTTACTTAAGTATACTGTAAGTAACAGAGAAAGTATAAGACATTACTACTCAGCTAAGCCTATTACACATTCACACCAAGCCAATTTAGAGTCATCAGTGAGCCCAATAAGCATATTTTTGACATTTGAAATGAAAACTGGAGTACCTTGAGTAAAACTCTGACAGACAAAGACAAATTGTAAACCTCAGACAAACAGTCACTAGGCTGCAATACAAACTTATTTTTCTTGAGGCTGCAAGGAAGGAGTTTTAAAATCTGCTTCACTGTGCCACCCAATTAATTCTTAAATCTTAACAATGTTAAGAAAAATTTATCAGTTGCTATAAAAAAATACATTTCAGTAAATGACATTAATAAACCTCCCAAAACTGTACATTTCATAAGTAAAACAAATTTGAGTAATGAATTTCTATATATCCTCATTAAAAGTAAAAGCAGAAAAAAAACTGTGTGTTTGATATAAATGTGGAATATGTTCCAAAATGCCTATGAAAAGTAAGTACATCCTGTAAAATGTTTATACAGTGGTGTGAAAAACTATTTGCCCCCTTCCTGATTTCTTATTCTTTTGCATGTTTGTCACACAAAATGTTTCTGATCATCAAACACATTTAACCATTAGTCAAATATAACACAAGTAAACACAAAATGCAGTTTTTAAATGATGGTTTTTATTATTTAGGGAGAAAAAAAATCCAAACCTACATGGCCCTGTGTGAAAAAGTAATTGCCCCCTTGTTAAAAAATAACCTAACTGTGGTGTATCACACCTGAGTTCAATTTCCGTAGCCACCCCCAGGCCTGATTACTGCCACACCTGTTTCAATCAAGAAATCACTTAAATAGGAGCTGCCTGACACAGAGAAGTAGACCAAAAGCACCTCAAAAGCTAGACATCATGCCAAGATCCAAAAAAATTCAGGAACAAATGAGAACAGAAGTAATTGAGATCTATCAGTCTGGTAAAGGTTATAAAGCCATTTCTAAAGCTTTGGGACTCCAGAGAACCACAGTGAGAGCCATTATCCACAAATGGCAAAAACATGGAACAGTGGTGAACCTTCCCAGGAGTGGCCGGCCGACCAAAATTACCCCAAGAGCGCAGAGACGACTCATCCGAGAGGTCACAAAAGACCCCAGGACAACGTCTAAAGAACTGCAGGCCTCACTTGCCTCAATTAAGGTCAGTGTTCACGACTCCACCATAAGAAAGAGACTGGGCAAAAACGGCCTGCATGGCAGATTTCCAAGACGCAAACCATTGTTAAGCAAAAAGAACATTAGGGCTCGTCTCAATTTTGCTAAGAAACATCTCAATGATTGCCAAGACTTTTGGGAAAATACCTTGTGGACTGATGAGTCAAAAGTTGAACTTTTTGGAAGACAAATGTCCCGTTACATCTGGCGTAAAAGGAACACAGCATTTCAGAAAAAGAACATCATACCAACAGTAAAATATGGTGGTGGTAGTGTGATGGTCTGGGGTTGTTTTGCTGCTTCAGGACCTGGAAGGCTTGCTGTGATAGATGGAACCATGAATTCTACTGTCTACCAAAAAATCCTGAAGGAGAATGTCCGGCCATCTGTTCGTCAACTCAAGCTGAAGCGATCTTGGGTGCTGCAACAGGACAATGACCCAAAACACACCAGCAAATCCACCTCTGAATGGCTGAAGAAAAACAAAATGAAGACTTTGGAGTGGCCTAGTCAAAGTCCTGACCTGAATCCAATTGAGATGCTATGGCATGACCTTAAAAAGGCGGTTCATGCTAGAAAACCCTCAAATAAAGCTGAATTACAACAATTTTGCAAAGATGAGTGGGCCAAAATTCCTCCAGAGCGCTGTAAAAGACTCATTGCAAGTTATCGCAAACGCTTGATTGCAGTTATTGCTGCTAAGGGTGGCCCAACCAGTTATTAGGTTCAGGGGGCAATTACTTTTTCACACGGGGCCATGTAGGTTTGGATTTTTTTTTCTCCCTAAATAATAAAAACCACCATTTACAAACTGCATTTTGTGTTTACTTGTGTTATATTTGACTAATGGTTAAATGTGTTTGATGATCAGAAACATTTTGTGTGACAAACATGCAAAAGAATAAGAAATCAGGAAGGGGGCAAATAGTTTTTCACACCACTGTATGTAGACATGTCAAGATTTGATCTTCATTTCAACAGTATCTATAAATAAAAAAGTGATGTAATATAAGAAACATTATGCCACATTTACTTTTTGTTGTCCATTGTATAATAAAAAAATGCAAATTTTGCATGTGGAAAAAGTAAGTACACCTCTACATTTATCACTGCTTACAATATCTATAATTTTCAGGTGCACCAAATCAGGTGCAAATGATTAGAACATCATTAGATAGATGGATTGATGCATTTTATATGTCCCAGAGGGGAATTTAGAACTTTACAGAAGCTTGAGAAAGATATAAATAATATACAAATAATAATAAAATTAATAAAATAAAAATACGAATAAAAATTAGTGAGGAAATTAGAGGAACCTGTCTTATTTAAACCTCACACAATCAGTTTAGTTTGGTTTGTTTTTGAAGTATGTATTATTATCATGCCTAGATCAAAAGAGCTCTCTAAGGGCTCGTTTGTACTTCATGCTCAGAACACATACGCGCCCGCATCATGGCTGCTACGTGTTCCCAGCGTTCATTTGACGCGTCCTCTGAGCAGGTCCTCAGAAATTAATGCAACACGTGCACGAGTTGCAGTACCAGCAAAAAGTCAGGGGGCACAGTGTGCTAAAAGTTTGAATGTGACGTCAGAGTCTCTGGTTACTATCTACATGTGACAGAAAGCCGCTTTGCAGATCCTACGAGATCGATGTGCGCGCTTCGATGTTTGATGAATGGTTCGATGTGGTGAAGCAAAATGCCGATATACAAATGAATTTGTGGTGCTTTTATATTCAAGCATCGCATATTCCCGATCGTATTGACACGATATATTTTAAAAGTCTCACATACCGTCTTCTGTGCCGTCTTTTTTTCTATGGCTTCCTCTGGACCTGACAACAGCGACAAACAGCAATAGATCGCCACACAGAACACATTAAATGTATGATATTCCAACTCTTTGCACATTTAGAATCCTAAGATTTATACTTTATATCACTTTCATGATGAAATGCATTAAAGTTTGTATGTTACATTTTACAGATAAATCGTTAATTTTGTTTAAATAATGAATACTGTTAATAATTACACACATGGGGTGACACGGTGGCAGAGCGGTAGCACTGCTGTCTCACAGGGAGTCACGTCGCTGGTATTCTCTGCCTGGAGTTTACATGTTTTCCTTCTGGGTTTCCACAGTGTGCTCCCATTTCCTTCCAAAGATATGCAGATTTGGTGACACTAAAATGACGCTAGTGTGTATGTGAGTGCTTGTATTCACCTTGCGAAGAGCTGATGCCCATCCAAGGATTGTTTCAGCCTTATGCCCAATGCTTGATGGAATAGACAAATCCCTGGATTGCTGGATTTAATTATTAAACATCCTTTTCAGAGATATTGCAGCAAGGTGTCCTCGGAATTTAATGGGTGATCCAGGCAATTCACAATGTCAATGTCAATTTATTTATATAGCACATTTAAAACAAACATAGTAATGCTGTTGCCAAAGTGCTTTACAAAAATAGAACAAATTAACATAAAACATAAATAGAAATAAAATATATGAACATAAATTAAAATACATAATAAGTAGAAGTAATGTTATATCCATAAAAAACAGAAGTAATGTAATATAATCACAAAGAGGAAGCCATCAGTATTACTGAAGGTCACTGAGTGCAAGTGAATAGAAATGAGTCTTTAATCTTGTTTTAAACAGTTCAATTGTAGACGACTCCTTTATATGATGAGGTAAAGAGTTCCACAGGCGAGGTGCAACAGCTGCAAAAGACCTGTCCCCCTTGGTTTTACACTTGGTACGAGGGACAACCAGAGACAGCTGACCAGAAGATCTAAACACAGCGAAGCCAAACCTGTTCTCACTGTGATAATATCTTGCACTGCCACCTGGCGGATTCCTCCAGATTTCTGTAAAGTATGCGCGCAAGTATAAACAGTAAAACTGTTGCGTAGCAGGAGCGTGCGCTGTAGCATGCGTTGCGTGGCATGAAGTATAAAACCGGCCTAAGGCTTTCAGAAAGAAGGTTACGGATGCCTGTAGGTCTGAGAAGGCGGTTTAAAAAGATCTACAAACAATTGAAAATCAAAAATTCCACTCTCTGAAAGATCATGAACAAGTGGATTTCAAACAACTGCCAAGTTGTATAGATCAGGCCACCTCAGCAAGTTCAGCTCAAGTGCAGAACACAAGATGGTGAGAGAAGTTTCACAGAATACTGGAATTTCTTGATGGGGCCAACAGGGAGGTGTGCCAAGAGGAAACCTTTGCTGTCCAGAGTGAATATCAGGGTAAGACTAAAGTTTTCAAATGAACATTCAGGCAAAAACCCAGACTTCAGTAACAATGTGCTCTGGACTGAGGAGACATACTTATTTGGCTATAGTACCAGAAGATGTGTTTGGCAAAAAACAAAAACAGCATTTGATCAGAAGAACCTGATACCAGCTGTAAAGCATTGTGATGGAAATATTATGGCTTGGGGCTACTTTGCTGCACAACGTTACCATAATAGAATCCACTATCAATTCTTCATTATACCAGAGGTTGATTGAGGATAATGTGAGATCAATGTGAGACTGAAGCTTAGCCATAAGGTGATGTTACATTACAATTATCCTAAACATACCAGTTAATCCACCAAGGGATGGCTGAAAAGAAAGAAATGGAGGTTTCTGGGATGCCCAAGTCAAAACTTGATGGTTGGGGGAGAGATATGAAATGGGCTATACATGTATGACACCACTCAAACATCGGACAGCTGAAAGAATTCTGCATGGAGGAGTGAGAAAAACTTGATATCAGAGACAAGGAGACAGTTAATACTGCCAAAGGGGGCAATACCAGCTATTGCAGCCACGGTTGTGTACTTATTTTTTCCATAAAGAGAAATGGCATAACTGATCATTTTTCATTGAATAAATGATTGCAAAGTGAAATACATTGGGGAAAAAAAGAAGGGTAGTTACTCTTTTTAAGAATTTAGCATCTTTCCTTCAACCAAGAAAAATATGAAACACTAAATAAACAAAGTATTGGCCTGCTTACATTCACTGTTAGGCAAACAGTATTAATGTAGTGGGCTTTTAAAATAATAGCAACTCCACCAAGAAGCAGACATCTTTATAAGGTTTCATTAAGGCCAGAAGTAGAATAATAAAAAACATAATGCTAAAATAATATCCAAAAAATCAGCAAGCCTACATCACTACCTTTGGATTAATGGTGCATAGAACAACAATAAGACTAACTCAGAACAGAAATGTCATCGGTGGATTGGTTGCAAGGAATAAGTTTCTTTTGTGAAAAATTAAGAAAGCTCTCTATATAGGTTTCCCAGAGTCCACTTGCGCAAGCTTAAGGAGTTCTTGTAGTCTCTTCTGTGTACAGACCAGTTTAAAACTTAACTATTTAGGCACAACAAGAGGACTCATGCTTGGCAAAAAGCCAACTAGGCCTACCATTAACAAAATCTTATCCATATTGTCAAACACGGTGGTGTGGGTGTCCTTGTATGATAAATAGGTATTGTAATCCAAAAAGTGGTCCTCTGTAACATCAGCATCCTTTCCTTAACAGATGTCTCTACAGTGGCCCCTGCACAGCAGGTTTAAGCAGTCAAGTGGAACAGTGATCCCTCGGAATGATGGGAATTGGAATTATTTAGGTAGCAATGCTACATTCCCTTCATCCAGACTGCTGTGTGCAGAGTTGAATTTGTAAGAAGCTTTGGAGAGAGGATGCATCATAATCCAGACTTTCTGACCAACCAAGAATTTAGCAGGCTTATGTTTCTGGTTGTACATACAAGGCCATCTGGACAAGGCAGCCATTATCCTCTCCTTCATGTATTGAGTTATCAATTGTATAGTGTCTAACTGTTGGTGTACTTGTGTAACTGGTTTAGGCAGAACGTAACCAGTAATACATTCTAATGGACCAGGTAAACCAATGTTTACCTGGAAGTAATTGTTTACAAGGAAGTAAACAAGTAAATGTTTACCTGGAAGTAAATGTTTATAAGGAAGTAAATGTTTACCTAAAACTGACAATGCATGTGTTTTGCCTGTAATCAAATGCACCACAGTATTTATTGCAAACTGGAACTTGGGCATTTACTTACTCCATTCCTGATGGTGGTCACCACCACAGAAGGATGTGAATATTGTCTTCAGGGTCTGGTTCATGTCTTCTAGTGAACCACCCCCAACTTCTTCCAAAAGTCTTCAACAATTGTACCAGTCAGCTTAAGATCTCTTTTGTTGATGATGTTCTTCAGCAATCAAAATGACTATTTTGTCCTTAACACTAGAATTACCAGAGCCTACGAAAAAACTTGTATATCCGGCCCACCTTAAATCGCTTCTTAAATCCGTTCACACCTCTCCGCCAGCATCCTTTGTCCTCTAAATGTGCTGATAAAAGACAAGGTGCCAGCAGCCGGCTATTCCATCCCCCCACCGACTTAGAACGTGAGCGAAGTTTTCCCAGCTCACGCCTTGATTGATTATGTGGGAGTGAAGTGGAGTTTTACAGTGGAAATAAGAGATCATTATTCTAAAGTAATCTGTGTAAACACATTGTTAAAACAAACTTTTTCATATTTTAGTAATAAATGTTACAAAATGTAGTAGGCATAAACTATAGAATATATAAAGCCAGAGTTCCAAAGATTAAATAAACACTTTCACAAAAGCTTCAAGAATGATTCAACAGCTTCTGTGGCGTAGCGCGCTAAGATTTGCCTCTTAGCGCAGAGCAGCTTTTCCTTGCCTCACAGATCTGAGTTTGATTCCCCGCTGGGGATGAAGTGTTGCTTTTTTTTTTCTTTTCTTTTAAACCTCAAACGGACATAAAATTTATACATTGGTATGCACTGTCAGTTACTGAGATCATTATATTTTCATGTGGGATGCTCCTTTTCAAATATTTTTTTAACAATTGAGACTGCAATTAACAGGAACAACTGTCCTTATAACTTATTTTTAAGATCCATAACACACAGACAGACAGAGCACTGCGTAATAGAGAGACAGACAGGCAGAGAAGTCACTAGATATATAAATAAAACAGGGAAGCCACGTGTACTGAAAGAAAAAAAGAACAACATGTGCGTTGTCCCTGCTGCACTGAATAAGAGAGTCTAAGTAAGATCGGGGGAGGGGTGATGTTAGAGCGCAGGCGCTCTAACAATGTGTTTACACAGATTACTTTAGAATAATGATCTCTTATTTCCACTGTAAAACTCCACTTCACTCCCACATAATCAATCAAGGCGTGAGCTGGGAAAACTTCACTCACGTTCTAAGTCGGTGGGGGGGATGGAATAGCCGGCTGCTGGCAGCTTGTCTTTTATCAGCACATTTAGAGGACAAAGGATGCTGGCGGAGAGGTGTGAACGGATTTAAGAAGCGATTTAAGGTGGGCCGGATATACGAGTTTTTTCGTAGGCTCTGGTAATTCTAGTGTTAAGGGTTAAGCAGATCTTCTTGTTGGTAGCATTGCAGCCCTTGTTCCTAACTGACAGAAGTAATAATTGTTTAAGGTCTTCTGCTGCTGTAGCCCCTTAAGCTTCATGATCTAGCTTGTTGTTATTTATTAAAAGATGCACTTCTACACGCCACAGTTATGAAAGTAATTATTTGAATTATTTCACTGCATGTGACATATCTCCACAAATAGTTTTTAGTAATATTAGTGTAAATATTTCCTGTCAATTTTTTTTTTGATTGCTACACAGCACTTTTTTTAAATGGTTTGTTGCTTTGCATATCTGAGACGTTTGACTCTTTTTTGATGACAATGTAATGCAGATAATTTTTGTTTAAGCAGCTCTACACTGTGGATGTGTGGATAATTACTCTAGTTTCAGTTAAAACTTTCTGAAAGTGCTTTGTTTTGATATGCACATTTTGTTTCTTGTACCTTATATCTTCCTCTTCTTTTAATATCTTGCCTTGGTTTTAAAAGGGGTTAATAACCATGTGTCCATGCCAAAACACCGCAGAGTGTATACATATCCAGTTGTCATATTTAAAAGTTTAAATTAAGTTTTATTGCTTTTATCAACTGGTAAAACCAATCCTGTGAAGTGCACAAATGATTTATATAACAAACAAAGCACAAACTATTATTTGTTTGATCAAATAAAATATTTTACACAGTGCCATTTGGTACTCACTGAGCAAGAGAGGTCAAAAGATATTCAGTATTTAACAGTTCGATTAAGCACTAGACAATACTCCCTTTCTTATGTATTCTGTATCAATTCTTTAACACAGTATTGGTTCCTTGAAAGTATAATTAATTAAAACATATACTGTATAAAGTTTACATGAGTAATATATGAAAATTCCTTAACCTTTTAAAAAAATTTGATTTGTAAGCATTTAGTGTCTGCATCACAAAATGTCAGCCTAAGGTAAGAATATACAAATATATTTCTAAAATTATTTAAATATTCCAAATTAATAAATCCTTGTTTAGTAAAAAAAACCCCATAGTAATACATTTTAAAGATTGGTTGTAACTTTCATTGCTTAATGATTTTAATGGAAATTTTAAGGTAAAACTGTACACACATATTTTAATAGTCTTTCCCTGCTTTGTAAGTAGTCCTCATTCACCTGATGAAATGATTCCATGGTTTCTAAGAATAAGAACAATATGCTGAGAGGTTAGAGCATTTAGAGAGCCACTGCAGTTTTCTGGAACCGGGTATTTCACCCCTGCTGTAGAGTATTGGAAAAGGAGCCCTATAGAAAACAGACTGTGCTTCCTCTTAAAACAATTTAATGTTATAAGCCTGCATGCAAGGTAGAAAGTATTTTATGTTTCCACTGCACACAGATAGGACAAATGACATTTTCAAATGATTTAAAAAATCCACAAAATACTGTATTACTGAAATCTGTTGTTAATGATAGTATCTACCAATAATAATAAAGTGGCTTTATAATTTTTACTGTTGCAGACACAAACAGTCCAAAGGACAATACTACTTTCCCAATAAACACTGCAGCAGGATGCAATTACTACAGTACCTGAAGGGCTTGTGATCTTGCATAATACAACAGAACACAACAGAAAATAATGTATTAACACCATCTCTCCACACATGTAATGATTCCAGAATGTAATTTATAATGCACTAATACTACAAATCTTTCGGTAGTATGTAAACAAATGTAAGCAAGAAATATATAAATGAACATACAAAATATATGTAATTCTGGCATTTCAGATATCAGTCTTGTTTCATTTTTATGAACATATAATTTAATGGCATTTGATGAATACGATTCTTTGCTTGGCTCTTAACTGTGGAAGAAAAAAGGCTTCTCTTTTTGATTATCACAATAGAGACAACACTTATCAACAATTATAGCTGGACCATAAATATAAAAGAAAGTGTTATTAAAGAGAAAGTATCATGTAACCACACCACCTTCCAGTGATTACTAATCTTATTTTCTTCCAAGGCTTACTGTTTTGCCCAGAAATTCATAATCAAAACTTCCCACATGTGGCCATATTACAGTATGATGCAGTCTATGTCATAGCTCTATGGACATGTATGTAGGCAGTTTCAGCCTATAATATAGTTTATTTTTGTGGAAGCGTAATGTTTGTATTGGGACACAGAATTAGCAATGAATAAATCACATTTTTAAAAATTTTAATTTTACTCTTTTTTATATATTTACAGAGGTATTGAAAGCTTAGTTGAGCAGGCACAAGAATGGGAGCAGTCAGGTGAATATGCCAGAGCAGTGGAATGCTACCTAAAAGTGAAAGATACTGACAATGTTTCACTTATGGAAAAGTGCTGGTTGAAGGTAAGATAAATTTGGTCAAATTCATTCAGTTGCTCATATTTACTTTATTACTGTACATTTCAGACCTTGCTGGTGTGCAATATTTAAACTGAAGCATATTGATTTGTTGTTGTTCATTTTTTGTTCCTACTTAGAAACTCTGAAATATATCCTGGGCACTGAATGACAAATCTTAGAGTTAGACAAAAAAAAAAAACAACATCAAGCCTGTGTGTTTCTAGAAGTTGCTGCATGCACTGCTATCCTATGGTTAACTGTTTGCAGTTTTCCAGCTTTGCTGCACCAACATTTTGACCTTAAATTATTTTGCTTGCAGTTTCACTCTTCACTCCCATTTGATCTAGCATGATAATCTACTTGCCATACTGTATATCTCCAGCACTTGTTGAAGTTCACTAGCACACACACACGCTTTTTAAATTTTAAGACCTGGAAAAAGTAAAGTAAAATAGCTAAATTAGAAGATCAATTATGAAAACATATTTGGTGTTCCACAGTCAAGACAATATTCTCAAAGGATATTATGAATTAATGTAAGCAGTTCAGCTATTTCACACAGTTCCTACATTGGCTTTATTTGTTGCTTTGACTTTAAATGTTCACATTTAAATGAGCCAGAGTTGTCAATTGGTTAATCAAGTCTGTATTCATAAATACAGCCTATATGTATGTTCTGTGAACAAAAATCTTGTTTTGAAGAAACACAAAGAAAGCTTCTTTGCATCTATGTCATCCCTGGCCAAGAATTCAGTTTGTCTCTAAGTATTATAAGAAGATAAATCCAGATACTGTACAGAGCTAAACATTCAGTCAATGAAAATGGAAAGACAGGCAATCAAAATGCTGAAAATATTATTGCTTGGTTGCCTGTCATTAATAAACTATTCCCCTCATCCCCCTACTCAAAGCTGTATGGTACACTGGAAATGTAAAACTATAACCTTACTGTGATAGGACTGGAAGATATTCTGCAACAATATCAATACAGTACTGTAATGTGCTGTATGTATAAAATAAGTGCTCTGTGAAAGCACTGTTCCTTGAGAAACTTTTCCTTTTTGATGTGTGATTTCAAGATGTTCTCCTTGCTTCATTGCAGTGTTGTTATTGCATTATATTTCACACATGAGCCCTGCAATGAACCAGGGTTGGTTTATACCTTGCCCTACTTGCTGCCAGCATAAAATGCAGTTCCCCATACTCATGTACCGGGGAAAGCAGGTTCAGAACATGTTTTTATTTTTAAATGCTGATTACTGCATCCATAAGCAAATAATAGATCCAACATTAGTCTATCTGAAGTTTAAAAGGGCTTACTTTTTTGTTATTTTTCTACTTGGTAGAAAGTAAGTTATGGTCTCAACCATACTTACAGTACAGTATAATAAAGGTTTTTCTGCTATTTTATTGTTATGAATGACTGAAAATGTGCTATTGCCTAGTAAATCTATGGTAGCTCAGGCTGTTTTGGAGGAAAATTACCCAATGCAAAGTATTAATACTTCTACCTATCTTTAGGCTGCTGATCTGGCCAGTAAATTCTTTAGTCGGGAGAAAGCAGTAAATGTGATTCAGATTGTTGGACCTCGGCTCATTGGAATTCAGAAGTACAGTGCGGTAAGAAAATGTTTGTTTTTTGACAAAGTGTAGGGTTACATTTTGTTAATGTACATGGCCTCATCTACCATACCTTTCCATGCCTGGGGATAAATGCTGATGCTTTATTTTATCACCCTGGCCATCGGACCTTACTCCTTTTTATGTTAACTAAGGTTGTCTTATTTTAATTTCTTATTTGTCTTTTATTCTTCTTTTCTTCATTATGTAAAGCACTTTGAGCTACTTTTTGTATGAAAATGTGCTACATAAATAAATGTTGTTGTTGTTGTTGTTTATAGTACAGTGTGTCTCATGCCAGTTTTCTAACATTGAGGTAATGATTCGGATGCAAAGTTAATTCAAGCTGGAATTTACATTTCTATAGATGAGGATATTTGCCTTTCCCCGTTCTTCTTCTACAAAGCACATACTTGATTCAAGTCATATTATCCAGTAACTCTGTGTAGAAACCCAAAGTATTTATTAACCATCTGTTTGGTATTTGGAAATACAGTAGACCACCTGTTAACAATTGTGTATAGCATTTGACAGATTAATTTAAACTTATTTATCTATAAATAATGCATTATAATAATTCACTATTCTGATGCAGAATTGTTTTCATTAATCATCAACAACAACATTTATTCCTATAGTACATTTTCATACACAGGATATGGCTCAAAGTGCTTCTTAAGATGTTAAAGAAAAAGTTAAAAGAAAAAATACATTAAAATGAGATAATAATAATAGTAATAGTGAATATATAAAATACATAAAATAAGTCTGTACATACTTATATAAAATAGATATATAATTAGTAAAAAGTGAATATACAAAATTAATAAACAGTAGATGGAATCAAGTACTCCTAGGAAGCTTAGAAAGATTTTTTTATCATTAATATAGAAATTCATTCTGTATTCTTTGTCAAGAAAGAGCTTCTGCTTATCCCTGGCAGCAGAAGGAATAAAGCTGGAATCCATGGAAGATGCTTAATTTTTAAAAGGGTACACAGGTACAATATCAAATATCCAGGGAATTTTATTGACACCATACAGAAGAGAAGACATCTTTGGAATAAAATGGAAAGCGACAACATTTAGAGAAAACACCGATCACTTTTTGATCAGTAGATACAATGCTTAATTCTGCCCACAGTTTTAATTTTACAATATCCTTTTATTACCCCTACAGTAAACTGTAAACTTTAATCTTAATACATAATTTGCCTGCCTCCTCACTCACTCACTCACGTCCGTCCGAAGCCTTCTGCGCAGTCGCCTTCTGTGCACGTCCGAAGTCGAATGCGCAGTCGCCTTCTGCGTAGCTGCCCGAAAAACCTTACGAGACTGACATCCAACCCCAACATCGCGGCAGGCGGCAGATTTACGGCCGCAAAAATTCAAAGAGAAAGGCGACTTCGATTAAAGCTCTAGAGGCCTGAAAGGCGATTTCGACTACAGCTCGAGGCCTAATTACGCATTCTGATTCAATTACGTATTCATTCAATACACCTATATCAGGTTTGTGGTGCTTATACTTATTACTGTTCCATATTGTACTGGAACATTCATCATTCAATATTATACTATAGGCCTGGAAAATTCATCAACTAACAGTACAAGCGGACTACAATCAGTACAAAACAACTTCTTCGTTACTTATCATTTGTTCTTCATACACTGCTGACACAAACTCGTGCCCGTTTCATCTTATGTTGTTGAAACGGGCTCTTTGTCTAGCAGCTATATATTCTATACTTTTATTTTCTTCAGGAAGTCAAGGATTAATTATTGACTATTTCACAAAAGTAAATGAGGGCCACACATTTAAACATTAAAATAAATATCTTCTGATAGCAATCTTGTTAGAAGCCACAGTGTATGGAAGTTAAAGACTTTTTTTATTATCATTTATGAGTGTCATACAAAATATATAAAAACACTAGTTTGTGTTGCCTGGCTTCTCCCAGGAAATTTTGTAAGACAATAGGCCGTGGTAATAGTGCTGTTAATCAGGTGTATAAGAAGTATTATGTAACTAACTGAGTATTTTTCTGTAAACAACATTTGTTGTTATTTTCACAAGGGGTTAATATTATTAGTTCACTGGAGCTCCTTGCTCTTGAATATGCTATATACAATTGCCCATGAGATAAACGTTCGTGCCAAAGATCAATCATGGCTTTTCCTAGTGATTGACATTGACTTTTGTTGATGGTCATTGAAAAACTCAATTTTACATGAAACTGTTTTTTAATTCCAATAGGTAATTAGCAGGAATAATGGGAATTTGTGGTATAAATTTAATTTCACCCCATAGCACATCCTGTAAAACACTGTTGGCTGCAATCAGAATTGAACGTAATGCTTTAATCTGCAATCTTGTATCGTTACAAAGTTTTGGAAGGTTTAGATGAAAAGCAAAATACACTGAATTGTGGTTTACTTTAACTTACTACATGCAGCATTAATTTTTACCAGGTTGCATTTAAATGGACCATGCAATGAATTGAACGTTTTAAGCATTGCACATCAAAGAACAGGTGCAAAGAAATAATATTGTGAACTATGTACAATGTTCTAGTGCTTGAAGTGCAGCCAAATTACTGGTGGTACCCTGTACTGTTGGTGTCTTGCTTCTCTTTGCCTTTTGTTGTTACTTTTACACGACATATTAGTCAAGTAGTTTCAGGTGGTTTTTTTTTAGTGGGGGGGGGATGGAGGATATGGAGATTCTATATAGAATAAAAAACTTTACCAGTACACATTGAAAGAGTTGCCTGTTGTGTCCCCCTTAGATGCACTGCAGTGTCCATTTTCTGTATGTTCTAGCCAAGGGGGACTCATTTACTGAGCTGAGCAAGCATTTAAATTTAGTTACATTATACTGTCACTCTTAGTTTGTGTTGTACCCAGGTCTTCAAGTGGGAGTACAAAGAAGCCAACAGAACAGAGAATACTGCATGTGCCCAAGGATGCAAATTGCTAAGCACTTCTTCTCTAAGCTTCGTGAAACTTTCAGCCTTTGCGTTTGCTTCTGGTAGTTGCCTTTATTTGCATAAAGCTGCAGCTCCACTTCTCTATATGACTCCTTGCCTTTATTTTTACCGCTCAGCAAAAAAAAAGATGTAATCCATATGATTAGCCCACTTGCTATGGTATTATTACTGACAATAAAAAAAAAAAAAAAACTAATTTTCTTTTATTCTATAATGTTTTAAATTTCAGTCAAGTCAGAGCATTATTGAAATGTTGGGGTATTTCATTTTTCTATTGTTAGGAGGCTTTTACCCCTAAATATTAATATACGAGGGAGAGTCAAGCTAAAGTTAGAAAATGTGATTTATCAGAAAATGGAACGAACCTTAACAAAACTGATCATGTAATTTCTCAATGTAGTCTCCACCCTTCTTAATACATTTGTGCCACCTGCCTGGAAGTGCCTGGATTCCAGCAAAATATAAAAGTGTTGTCTTGCCCTCGTAAGCACTCGTGCATCTGAGTTATTGTCGAACACTGCATGCCGAGGGGTACCACAGTCACTAGTGCAAGTTACTGTGACTTGCTGGAGACCAATGTGAAGCCTGCTATTCGATCCAAGTGACGGGGACTGCTGTCTCAAGGAGGCCTTTTGCTGCAAGACAATGCTTGTCCACACTCTGCTAAGAACACCAAGGCGTGTCTAAAGAAACTGAAGTTTGAGGTATTGCCACATCCTCCTTATTCATCAGATTTGGCACCATATGATTTAAACCTTTTTGGAGCGCTACAAAATCATCTGGGTGATCGTCAATTCAAGAGAGATGATGACGTGAAGAGAGCGGTGTACATACTCCTCTATACAGTATATCAACTCTTTAAATATAATCGCTTTCTCTAATGGAAGGGCGCCCCAACGCCCCTTGAGCACTTGAGCAGATGTTGACAGCAGATGTAAATATTTTGTTATTGGATAAGTTGAATAAAGAGTCTTTAATATTTTTTTTGTTTTGTTTTTAGGCTGCTGAGCAGTTTCTTAGCCTAGATCTCATTAAAGAAGCAATAGATGCATTTATTGAGGGAGAAGAATGGAACAAAGCCAAGAGAGTGGCCAAAGACTTTGATTCAAGGTGAGTAATTAGTTGTGCAGTCTACTGAGCAGTCACACATATTCAGCTAATTATGTCCTTGCTTTTTACAACAGAAAACAAGTATAATCTGTACTAGCATATTCCATGAAAGTACAGGGTTTTTATAACAATGAATAAAGTGCTTGCCCAAAAGACAGAAGAAGAGTACAAGCCTTGATGATTGCTTGCTGAGAGTTGAGTAAAGAGGTATTGATCTTAATAAATCCGATCTTAACAGGATTTTTTATAACCATGCAGACAAGTATTATAGAGTGCTGTAATATACTTTAACCACTTATGCACAAGTGGGACGCCACCATATTTTAAATTTGTTTGTGTACATTGCAATAAACTCAGAAGTCAATCAAATGCAATAATGGTATGTTTACATACCCAAGGATAACTTCTTTCAAATAAAGCGTAAGTTTCCATGTTGTCTGCTCTCTTTTAATAATAACATATTCAGTTTGCACATGGATATGCTGAAGTAAGCAGCATGCCACATGTGAGAAAATCCACTTTTACCAAAGGTTGCACCTGTGTTGTGCCATATACAGAGAAAGGCTCATTACCATTGGATAACTGAGGTTCACAGCATTCCAGTGATTGGTTATTTATAGTATGTGTCACAGCTGTTCATAAAAGGTAGTAAATATATTGTGTGTGCAATCTTTACTCAAGACTCAGCGCTACGTTTCATTTGTAAGTGTTGTTTATATTATAACTTTGAAGTGATGCGGAATGCAGTTTTGCAGTTCAAGTGTCACAGGTTCAGTTACCATACCTGGGCATTTTCTGTTGTACATTCTCCCCATGTTAATTTTCTGATCAGTACGTTTTCAGTTTCAAGTTAGAGTACCAGCAGTGTTTCTTAGCATACTAGTGAGTAATGTTACACTGTACTTGAGCCTTTCGGAGTTTTACACCCCCTTTATCAACTGTAGCTGTACCTCTCCTCATGTGTTACTGGGTCGCAAGTACATGAGTAACTTGTTGATAGTATGACTCCCCCGAAATTGCCACCCCCCCTTTCCACCAAAGGGATCAACTAGCACCATGCAGCAAACCCACCCATACATACCACGCGTCAACAAGTGTGATTACAAAGAGGAATTAAAATCAAGTGCTGCCTTTGTTGGGGTTTAATAGCATGTTTAAAACTTCTCACCCAGCTCTGTCAATTCCTTTGGTGGCACTGGATGGGTGAGAAACAGTGTTTTTTACCGGGAACAAGTCTTGTGTGATCAAGACCCTGCCATACCCACCAGTGACCCAAAAGTATCTGTGAAACACTTAGTTTAGGCATATGTGTGATGTGTGTGACTAGTTCTGGGGGGACCCTGTTCATGGCTGTTTCCTGCACTGTGCCCAGGGCTGTCAGGAAAGACATTGTTCCCACCCCTGTAACCCAGCACTGGAAGAAGCTTGTATGAAATTGTATGCATATACTTAGTTTATTTCAGGTATGAAATGTAAGAAAAAAGCAACAACAAAAAATAAGTAAATAAATAAAAACACACTGAACCTTTGTAGTGCAATGAAGGAGAAGATGTGTGAATTGCAGCACAAAATCCCCTGTCTATTGTACAAAATGTAATGTTTCTCAGTGTCTAGTGGTAAACAGAAATTATTTCAAGTACTAGAATGAAAAATTATTTTGAATGTACAGGTTTAGATGAATCAATAATTATATAGTTACATAAACAGTGGCAAACTAAACATATAATATAGAAAGAAAATTGATTCCAGGGTTGTGCATAATGAAATGTCATGTTATGTACTGTAAAATACTGCAACAGGCCAAGTTTTGTTGGCATTTTATTTAGTTGATAAGGGTAGAAACAAAGGTTTTTAATCATATAAACACTTTTTTTAAAAAAAATTGGAGTGTTATACTACTCTTCAGCCATTTGCAGCTCCTTTATTATTATATAAGTAGAATATTAGCCATTTATTTTTGGGTATGTAATTTACCTGCAATAATGACAAAAACCACTTAGGGCAGAAGGGGTTAAAGATTATTCAGTGTCATGCTAGTTAAGACAAGTGAAAGGAGGGATAATAAGGTTAGAGCATTTGTCTTGAGTCAATAATGCAGCAGCAGAATCGAGTGATTTATTTAGTGTTGCACAGTAAATTATATGCAGGAATTGATGATGATGATAATAATTCTTTACATTTATATAACACTTTTCTCACTCCTCAGAGCACTTTATATAGTGAGTGGGGAGCCATTTCAACCACCACTAATGTGTAGCATCAACCTGGATGATGTGATGGAAGCCATTTTTGTGCCAGTACACTCACCACACATTAGCTACTAGGTGGTGAAGTGGTAAGAGAGATAGCCTGTTAGAGACAGGGGATGATTAGGGAGCCAGAATGACTAGGCTGTGGAGGGCAGTTTATCCTGGGAGATCAGGATACACCATACTATTTACGAAGGATGCCCAGGGATCTTTTATGACCACCGATTGTCAGGACCTCAGTTTGATGTTTCATCTGAAGGATGTCACTATACTGGGATTGGCTCCAGCAGACCCCCGTGACCCTTGTGTTCGGATTCAGCAAGTTGGAAAATGGATGGATGGATGTCACTATTTGTATAGCGCAGTATCCCCATCACAGCACTGGGGCATTGGGATCCACATTCAGACCACAGGGCAAGCTCCCCCTGCTGGCCTCACCAACACCTCTTCCAACAGCAATCCAAGCTTTTTCTAGATAGTCTCCCATCCAAGATCTAGCCGGGCCTGAACATGCTTAGCTTTAGTTGGATGATCTATTCTCAATTGTATGTGGTATAGTAAACCCTGTTGCTTAAATTCTGCATGCTGTCTGCCTTTCAACTTTAAGTGTACCCCACTTCAGTATTATCCATTACCAGATACTGAAAATTGACATCTGGATGAAGGTTAATTATGATTTGTTCCAACCTGTGAGTTTCAATATGCCATGTGGTCTGCTGTTTAAGGAGTGGAATTGAGTGGTCAGTAAACTGCGTGTATAGCTACTACTGCTTACTCTTCATTTAAGTATAAGTAAACCATTTTGTCTATTTGGGTTCTAGACTTTAATAGACTGAATGATGTCACCAACATAGCAAATAAATATGTGCATTGAATTTAACAATGTGACTCTTTTCGTAGATATGAAGACTATGTGGACCAGTGCTATAAAGAACACTTAAAAAACCAAGGAAAAGTAGACTCTGTAAGTTGGTAATTGTTTTGTAGTTATTCTATATGTGTAAAGTACTTCAGGACTTTATCTGCTATATAAGTGGCATAAAAATGTTTAGTATTTGGTTAGGTTTTATACAAGTAAAAGTTGACATTTTCCTAATTTTCTGGTATCTGCCAAACCATTCATGTAGTTCATTGTAATTGTTGCATCATCAGTTATTATATTTCTTTTTTAAGAAAAGTACCAATACATATATGTCTTTTGTCAAAAACCATTTATTGTAAAACAGAACATGAAACAGGAGATGAGATTAAAGTATGCTTAAATGACTTCTCATGAATATAAAAACAAAATCAAAGTTTTGTCTAATGTCTAATGGACAGTGTTTACATTTAATACAAATATAATGACATGAAACTGTGAAATGAATGTAGCTAAACTTTGCTAAAAATGATATCTTATAATCCCAGAAATTACACAAAGGCCTTGTTGTTGGAAAGCCTGTGTTCATGTCTGATAGGCCATATCCTCTTAAGATTTGCAATATCAATTTTTATGAATAGACTAGTGTAAATTATTAAGATCACTGTACTCTTGAAGGTGGTAAGTTATATTTTTTTCAAATGTTTGTGTGAGGTGTTTTACATTTTTTATCTGTTCTTTAGCTTGTGGGAGTTGATGTCATGGCAGCACTTGACATGTATGCTGAGAGAGGTCAATGGGAAAAATGCATTGAAACCGCATCAAAGCAGGTAAACCCAATGTACTTAGTTTCCTTCCATACAGCCATATGTCCATCTGTCTTGGGTACCTAATTTTTAAATGTTATAACTGTGGGAACTTAGAGCCTGTGTTGACTGCAATAGAGGCACAAGCAAGTTTGGAGCCTTAAGTGAATTTAATAACAGGACTTTGGACTGAAGGAGAACAGCTGAACAGATCCTGCAAACTCCATATATCTATAGAAGAATTCCTATCTTTGAATCAAGACAACGGTCAAGCTTTAAGTGGCTGTGTTACTCATTACACTGGTGTCATCTCTTTTTATGCCCAATGCTGCACATGTTGTTTTTTACATGCTAAACAAATTATGTATATTTAATCATATTAAAAATGAATAATATGGCATTCCTGTAATATTGATTAAATTCCGTGGTTAGTTGCCTTCCTTTTCTGTCCATCATCTTTCTTTAAGTATTTGCCAATTCCTGGTTACCTTTTAAAGAGAGCAGTCACTCTCTTCTTCTATTGTTTTTAAATCAAATAAATGGGGCAACTCTTTGATTTTAATGAATCTATTCATCAATGTATCTTTATTTTACATGGTGCCAGTAACAGTATGCCCCTTTACAGAGTAATCAAGATGATATTATATTAAATATTTGTCACATGATTTGGAATTGAAATGCTGAAATACCCATATATTGCTGAAGCAGGATAAGCTCAATCAAATCTGAAACCCTGATCCTCAGATGTGTATAATGAGATTTAAGGGCCTACAACTTGCTTCCTTTGAAGTGTGTAAGGTTCTTAATTTAGAGTACAATTCTCTCTGTTATGACCCTCTCAGAATAAACTTGAAACTAGAAATTTGTTGCATGAAATGAGTCCAAATTCAATTGCAATAATTGACTAATTTCACTGTTTAAATTACTTTTGATCTTGTCCCATCTCTAACAAACATGAGCTGTCATTTTACATTTTAGTTTTCCAGTAAGCCTGTAGCATTCCCAGCTAAATAGTTTAGAGCTGGTAGAAAAGGAGCAACATTCTGCCATTTTGTATGACATTTTATTGCATCACCATATAGGTGTGCTGGTTCAGTGATCCACCGATGTTTCTGGACCATAAGACTGCTGAGTTTGTGTTAACTTATGTTGAATCAGATGGAATTTGTCATGTTAATCAATCTTCCATTAGTGCACTTGTTTCTACTTCTAGTTTTTATTTGTATTGTATTGTGTTGTTTATGTCTACATGAATATTCCTCCAGGTACTTTGGTTGCCCTCCCAATTCATGAAAAATGTGCAAATTACATGAATTGTGATTCACAATTGGCTTGATTACTGGGGTGGTTAGTACCATATGCCCATATGTTGATAGTATGGGTCTGGGTCCTTGCAAAACTGAAATGGAAAAGCTGGATTTTGCAAATGTTGCTTTATATTATTCTTGTTTTCCTCTTACAGTTTATAACAGAATCTTTATATTTATTATAGAACATGATGTCATTATGGGTTTAGTCTAACTCAACCGTGGCTATTTTTTAACACTTGAACACTTTCTTTTGCTTCCACAGAACTACAAGGTTCTTCACAAATATGTAGCTTGGTATGCCTCTAACTTGATCAATGAGGGGCACTCAGAAAAGGTTTTAAGTCTCTATAATCAGCATGGTTCGCCTGCCTACCCACAGGTACTTTGTAGTTTTGTTATTAATGGTATTTGTAGAAACCATTTATCTGTACTGCACCTTTTCTAAAACTGATTAAATACTTACTTTAGCCTTGTTTGTTAGAATTTTAATATTTACAGGCACTTGTTTCGTGACATGCTGAGCCTGAGTGGCACAAACAATGCTGAAGCATATCGTACATGGGCAGAACTGAGAGATGTACTGTTAAATTTGGTAAGTTATAGATATAAATAATATTTAATATCTATAGTTAAGGTAATAATTAAAAAGTTCAACTGAAACTGTTACCAACTTACCTGGACGAGGGCCCAAGTTTATTCTGCCCCCATGCACACTGAGCAGGATGAGAAATGAAATGGAAAAAAAGTCTTCAAGGATCACTGCTTGAGAATACACAAAAAAGCAGCATCTTGGTATCGCCAAGTCTCCAAAACTACCATTAGTCATTACCTCCATGTCAACAGATTATTTGAAAGGCATGCCAAAAAGAAAAAATTAACCACAAACATTAGCCCATGTAGTTTGGTAAACGCTACTAGAACTTTGATTGGAGTATGTTCTATGATTAGACAAAACAAAAATTGAGCATTTTGATAATAAACATTCAAGGCAGGTTTATTTGTGAAAAGAAGGATGGCTCTACCGAAGGACTGAAGAACCTGATCCCCACTGTTAAGTATGGTGGATGTTCTGTGATGTTGTGGGGCTGTGCATCCTCTGAAGGCCCTGGAAACCTTGTTAGGATATATGGCATTATGGACTCCATAAAATACCAGGAGATTTTAAATTTAAATCTGGCTGCTAGGAAATTAAAACTGGGGCATCGTTGGATCTTCCTTCAGGACAATGATCCCAAAACATATGTCCAGGTCAATACAAAAATGGTTAAAGGAACACAAAGTCATGATTCTGCCATGATCATCTCAGTCCCTGGACCTAAACCCCATTGAAAACCTGTGAGGTGAGCTGAAGAGGAGAGTGCACGTGAGAGGACCTAGGACCCTGGATGATCTGGAGAGATTCTGAAAAGAGGAATAGTCTTGGATTGCCTGCTTTATATTCTCCAACCTTATAAGATATTATAGAAGAAGACTCAGTGCTGCTGAGGGAGGTTATACAAAGTATTAAATGCAAGGGTGCCAAGAATCATGGCTTATGTGGTTTTGTTCAAAATTAATTATTTCTTGAGATTTTTTTTTTTCTAAATGTACTTTGGTTAAAGATTGAAATCCTCTCATTTTTTCTCAGTGTGAGATTAAGGTAATTCATGAAAAGGTAATGCTTTTATAACTTAATCTTCTTTACCAGTGGTGGCAAAAATTGCAGAGGTGTACTTATTTTAATAATAATAATAATAATAATAATACATTTTATTTATTTGTTGGCACCTTTCTAAACACTCAAGGACACCGAACAATAGATAAAGCACACGTTATAAACAAAACTAAAATACAAAAATTAAAATCAGACAGAGCAATTGTAATCAAAGAGAAAAAGCAGTCTTAAACAAATGAGTTTTAAGTGTAGATTTGAAAAGTGAAAATGATTCAATATTTCTAAGCTCAGATGGTTAGTGAGTTCCAGAGCTGGGGAGCAGAGCAACTGAATGCTCTGCTCCCCATAGTGGTAAGATGGACGAAGGGGACAGTCAAGTGCATGGAGGAAGAGGATCTAAGGGTACGGGAGGGAATGGCAACAGGGAGGAGGTCAGACAGATATGGACGGGCAAGGTTGTGGAGAGCCTTAAAAGTTAACAGAAGAATTTTGAATTGAATGTGGAACTTAACTGGAAGCCAGTGAAGCTGCTGCAAAATGGGAGTGATATGGTGAATAGAGGAGGTTCTAGTAATGATGTGGTCAGCTGAATTCTGGACCAGTTTAAGCTTATAAAGAGATTTGCAAGAAAGACCAAAGAAAAGGGAATTACAATAATCCAGACGAGAAGTGACAAGGCTATGAACAAGGATAGCAGTGGTGTGGGGAGTGAGAGAGGGGCGAATACAATTAATGTTACCCAGGTGGAAATATGCAGACCGGAAGATGTTATTGATGTGGAACTGAAAGGATAAAGTACTATCAAGGATGACACCCAGACTCTTAACCTGTGGGGAAGGGGAGGCATTGGAATTATCAATAACAAAGGCAACATTATCAGTTTTGGAACCTCAGTATTTTATTTAATTTAATTTTAAAAGATTTGAAGAAAACCAGGATTTGATTTCTGCTATGCAATCAATAAGTGAGAAGGGTGGAAAGGAAACAGTAGGTTTGCTAGTGAGATAGAGCTGGGTGTCATCAGTATAATAGTGGAGCTAATGTTATATTTACGAAAGATATTTCCAAGGGGAAGGAGGTTAATAATGAAAAGGAGGGGCCCCAGGACAGAGCCTTGAGTCACACCTGAAGTAACAGCGGTGGGTTGGGATGTGAAAGTTTTAAGCTGAACAAACTGAGTGTGGCTTGAGAGGTAGGATCTGAACCAATCTAGTGGAGTATGGGTAATGCCAATCGAAGATAACCTATTGAGAAGAGTAGTGTGACAAATAGTGTCAAAGGCTGCACTCAGATCAAGGAGGATGAGCATAGTAATTAAACCAGAATCAGCTGCCATAAGGAGGTCGTTAGTAATTTTGATAAGTGCCGCTTCTGTACTATGGAGGGGACGAAAACCAGACAGGAACTGTTCATACAGATTATTTTGAGATAAATGAGAATGAAGTTGAATATACACTATTTTTTCAAAAATTTTGGAAATGAAGGTTAGATTAGAAATAGGATGAAAATTACTGAAATTAGTTGGATCGGCACCAGGTTTTTCAGTATTGGGGTTATTGCAGCAATTTTAAAAGATGAAGGAACAGTACCAGTAGTGAGAGAAGAGTGGATACTAGTAGAAATAAGAGGGACCAGAGAGGGGACGTCAGGCTTTGACCAGAAGTGTAGGGAGGGGGTCCAGTTGACAAGTGGATGGCTTAGACTTACAGACAAGATCTGAGATTTCTGAGAAAGTAGGAAGCTGAAAAGAGGAAAATGAGTGAGTTAGTGGGTGAAATTCAAATGAAGTACTGGAGGAATCCGTAACAAGAGACTGATGTATCTTCTGGATTTACAACAAATAGCCAGCAAAAAACTTTAAAGTGTAACAAACAGATGGATGCACTGAGTTTTTAACATTCTTCTAAAATTACTTCATTTTTTTCAACAAATTATCCAATTGTTTCATGAAAGTTATAGCTGAATTAGCCACACAATAGGTTTATTTGTAGTATAGTTTATTTGAATATTTGTTCATTATTGTTATTCTCCTATATTTTGTGTTCTGCGTTGGTTTTGCAATAAGTGAATTTCCCTTCTGCCTGTCTCTGTGTATGATTGTATTTCACTCTGTAAAAGATATGCATCTGTTTTTACTAATGCAATTCTACTTGGGGCACTGGGAGTCAATGCTGCCCTGACCACAGAGCTGTGCAGCAAAAACACTGGTGCAATATAGAGATGGACTGGAGGATACATTGCATTTGCATACCTCTCCATCATTATGGAGGACCCTTGCAACAGCAAATGTGACAAAGGTCCTTGGATGCCTGGAAACTTTTGTGCTCAGTGGTCTCCCTGTTTGCTATACAATCAAAGATGATAAGAGAATACAAAAATGGCACATACAGTAGCTATATAAATTGTTCTTGGGTTTTCTGCATTCTGTTGCATAACTTGTAGTGTTGAAGAAACCCAAAACAGTTGAGCATACATCAATGCAAGTTTTAGTTTTTCATTATGTCCTTAAGCTACATGTTTTACAAATAATCTCACAACTATGATTAATAAACTCTTTGCCCAGTTAATGATGGAATGTAATACAGTTCCACTGAATAGATGTACTCAATCATAAAAGAGAAGCTGTATGGTAGTAAAGTTTATTTTCTGCTGTTCAATCTCTTTAGTGTGATGGCTTTTAAATATGTAATACCTGATTTGAATATTAATACTTGGCTATATTTTCTCACGTCAGACCTGTGATGGAAGTATCCTTTTTATTTTTAAGTGTTTTATATTCACAAGTAATTTATGTGAATAAATGCTACTCTTAATTGACCTTGCAAGATAAATTACTGATTTTCTTTTTTATTTTTAAAATTAACTAGTGTGAAAATATGGTGAAGACTTCTGAAGCCAATTCTCCAGCGCATGAAGAATTTGAACAGATGCTCCTAATTGCACACTACTATGCTGCACGATCAGCAGCACAAGGAGTTAAACAGCTGGTATGATGGGCTTATATTCACAACTTTTGTCTAAGGTGGCAAAGCCCAACAACTTTTTCTTTTTCACTTTTTGTTTTACTACAATATGTAATGTTACTGTGTTTAATTTTGAATATTTGGCACTGAGCATTAGCAAATACCCTGTGAGAGAAGTGAAAACAAAATTCTACAAATACTATAAAATAGTAAGACTAATAAGAAAACTAAATAATAAATAGGAAAAACAGAAAGAAACTCATATAACTATTCTCCCCCAAAATCCTTCAGCAATAGAGTCACAACCTATTGACACTAAAAACTGTAGAATGTCATATTTTTGCAGTACTTACTGTACACTGAATTGGGAGATGTTATATTATTCTTCTGATCATCATCATAAGTCTTCAAGTCTGTGACACAGAGAAGCTTCCCAAAAGCACAAGTTGCACAAATTAAAGGAACACTTTTTAATCAGAGTATAGCATCAAGTCAGTGAAACTTCTGGGATATTGATCTAGTCAGTTAAATAGCAGAGGGGTTGTTAATCAGTTTTAGCTGCTTTGGTGTTAATGAAATTGGCAACAGGTGCACTAGAGGGGCAACAATTAGACAACCTCCAAAACAGGAATGGTTTAACAGCTGGAGGCCTCTGACATTTTTCCCTCCTCATCTTGTCTGACTGTTATTTCACTAGCTTTGCATTTGGCTACAGTCAGTGTCACTACTGGTAGCATGAGGCGATACCTGGACCCTACAGAGGTTGCACAGGTAGTGCAACTTCTCCAGGATGGCGCATCAATACATGCCATTGCCAGAAGGTTTGCTGTGTCTCCCAGCACAGTCTCAAGGGCATGGAGGAGATTCCAGGAGACAGGCAGTTACTCTAGGAGAGCTGGACTAGGCCTTAAAATGTCCTTAACCCATCAGCAGGACTGGTATCTCCTTTGGGCAAAGAGGAACAGGATGAGCACTGTCAGAGCCCTACAAAATGACCTCCAGCAGGCCACTGGTGTAAATGTCTCTGGCCAAACAATTGGAAACAGACTTTATGAGTCTGTTTCTCATAAAGTGATATGACGTCTGCCCGACGTCCTCTAGTGGGCCCTGTGCTCACTGCCCGGCACTGTGGCTCTCGATTGCCATTTTCCATAGAATAACAGAATTGGCAGATCCACCACTGGCACCCTGTGCTTTTCAGAGATGAGAGCAGGTTCACCCTGAGTACATGTGACAGACGTGAAAGGGTCTAGAGAAGCCATGGAGAATGTTACACTACCTGTAACATCGTTCAGCATGACTGGTTTGTTGGTGGGTCAGTGATGGTCTGGTGAGGCATATCCAGGACGCACAGACCTCTACAGGCTACACAACAGTACCTTGTCTGCCATTAGGCATCGGGATGAAATCCTTGGACCCATTGTCAGACCCTATGCTGGTGCAGTGGGTCCTGGGTTCCTCCTGGTGCATGACAGTGCCCGGCCACATGTGGCGAGAGTATACAGGCAGTTCCTGGAGGATGAAGGAATTGATACCATTGACTGGCTCCTATATTCACCTGACCTAAACCCAATAGAACACCTCTGGGACATTATGTTTCGGTCCATTCGATGCCACTAGGTTGCACCTCAGACTGTACAGGAGCTCAGTAATGCCCTGGTCCAGATCTGGGAGGAGATCCCCCTAGAACACTATCCGTCATCTCAATAGGAGCATGCCCCAACATTAAGATTTTGAACTGCTGTAATGACATTTCAGCAAAATGGACTAGCCTGCCGTATCATTTTTTCACTTTGATTTTCAGGGTGTCTTTAAATTCAGCCCTCTATAGGTTGATAAATATCATTTCCATCAAAAGATGTGGCATCCTTTCGTTCCTAACACATTACCCAGTCCATATCAGTAGAGATATCCAGCATGATTTTTTCCCCATTGAGATCTGATGTGTTTTCAAAGTGTTCCTTTAATTTTTTTGAACAGTTATATACTATAAGTGAGAATTTCTTGTATTGGTCAATGTGGAAATAAATCACAATTAAACTAGCTTATTTAAACAGTAAGATAACATGTTATTAAGTGTAAACATGCATCACAAACGCAGAAGGTGCACATCAGTACTTTACAACTGTCTTGGCTTTAAAAAGTGGAATATTTGGTATGTTTTTAAGCTTCTCCTACGTGCCCCATAGACAACAATGTAAAGTGCCACTGCAGACAAGATATTTTTTTAATTTATAGAGAGCAATTAAGTTTAGAACATAATTTCATATGGCAAATGCATATATAGCATGTTTGTGAAGTAGTAACTTCGACTTGATAAAGCAAACTTTTCCTTTAATCCTGTAATTTCAAAAAGTTTAGGAATGTTCAATCATTTTCTCAGATATATGTCAGTATATTATATGCTTCAAAAGAAATAAATCATGTCTAAAATATTTGAGTAAAACTGCATTACATAGTCAATTTAGATACATATATTAATGAGACAGAGCAAAAAATTTTTAATTGTATATAAATGTTCTAAATTTGTAATAAACCATTTTATACCGCCTTTTCTGCAGTCATTTATATAATGCAGAAATTTTCTGAATTTTATTTATTTATTTATTTTGCAGGAGACTATTGCAGCAAAAATTTCAATAGCATTGCTAAGGTATACAGATATAATACCAGCAGATAAAGCATTCTATGAGGCAGGTTTTGCTGCTAAGGTATGTACTATGTATTACATGTTAACTGAATAATTTACTAATACATGTATTGGAATAATATAGCAACTTTTGTTTTACAGTACATGAAATAATAAATAAATGTTTTTAAGTTGTAAAATCCAGGAGAAGTGGACAAGAGTTATAATTATTTTAAGAATATTTAATCTAGAATTAAAATTTTAACTATTGTCTTCCCACCTATAGAAATGTATCTGGGTGAGAACAATATGTACTTTTCATTCTGTTTTTTTTCCTCAACCTCTGATTCTGTGAAATGAACGCATGAAAGAAGAAATATATTACAAAGATATGTTATTTTTTTGCAGTGTTTCCACAAACCTCACTACACTTGAATCATGATTTAATTTGGGATCCATGCACAGTGGAATTGATCATATCACATTTACAAGTTCACTTTGTCACACTTTGTGTAATTGCTGGAAGTTTATATTAAAGGTTGGGTGTAGCCATAGGCACTGTGAAGTCCGTAAATTCTGGTGGATATATGCCAGAAAGTTGTCGATCAACAGATCATTTATCAGATTATTGAATACTCTGCAGGAGCAAGACAGGAACAAACTCTAGACAGGGTGCCAGTCCATCGCAGGGCGAATACACACACCCACACAAAGGACAATTTAGCATTGCCAGTCCACCTAACTTACATGTCTTTGGACTGAGGGATAACACCTGAGCTCCTGGAGTAAACCCATGCTGACATGGGAAGAAAATGCAAATTCCGTACAGGGAGGAGCCAGAACACAAACCCTGGTCTCCTTACTGCGAGGCAGCAGCACTACCACTGCGCCACCATGCTGCCCTGGCAATCTCTGTGTCAATTTCTAAAATAGTAAAAAAAAAAAAAAAAAACAGGGAAATCAAGTTTTACAAAAATATGTTTGAAACAAATCAACCCCCACCCTGAGAAGGAGAGCTAGGCCAGCAGAGTAAAACTTTAAACTACTAAAAATAAGTAAATAGATAAATTAATAAATGAATAAAGATAAATGGAGTAAATGAGGGGAGAGAACCTGCTTCCTCAATTTAAATGCTTATTCTAAAATATTACTGATTAGATTCTGCCAGGTTTTGAAAAAGTTCTGCACAGATCCTCTAAGTGCAAATTTGATTTTTTTCCAGTTTCAAATAGTATATAACATCAGTTATCCACTGACTTAGAATAGGAGAGTTAGTATTCTTCCATCTGAGCAAGATAAGTCTACATGCTAATAGTGAAGTAAAGACAATTACAGTTTGTTTGTCCTTCTCCACTTTAAGCCCATCTGGAAGTACACCAAACACAGCTGTTAGTGGGTTAGGAGGAATTGTAACACCAAGGCTGTCTGAAAGGCATTTAAAGATTTTGTTCCAGAATGATGTTAATTTGGTGCTGGTCCAGAACATATGGCCCAGTGAGGCTGAAACTTGATTGCAGCGTTCACAGTTTGGATCTTGCCCTGGAAACATTTTGGACAATTTTAAACGAGACAGATGTGCTTGATATATATATAATTTTGAGTTGAATAATTCTATTCTTTGTGCATATGGAACGCAAGTGAATTATTTTCTGAGATGTTGAGTGAGAGATCCTTTTCCTACTGTACTCTTGGATCTTTGAAAGGGAGGGACTGTAAAATGGTTTCTGATGCTATCTGACTCCTCAAGACTGAGGGGAAATCAAGTTTTTAATTAAACATTTTGGTTTGAACAAACTGTGTAAAAAAGGTTAATAACTAGGCTTCATTACTTTGTTTTTTATTTCCAGTCTCATTGAATGAATGATTACTTGTGTCCTTTTGCTTGTGTACAGTGGTATCATAGCAAATCATTATTTATGATATTGACATGATCATATTTGTTTACAACCTGCAGATGCTTTCCTTATCAGTGCATCTAGATTTAGATGAGAAAGCTTTGCTTAGCAAAAATCATGTATCTTATCATAACCAAATGGGTTAGTCATTGAAAAAATGCTTCCTATCACATGAAAAATATTCTTAGGAGTGATGATATCAGAAGACTCAAGTTGAAAAAGGCACAACCAGATGTTAGAAATAAATAAGTAAATGAGGAAAACTTAACAAAATTCACCAACTACATTATCATTTTGAGTTCTGCATAACTTTAAAGATGATAATAATCACTGTCCAAATCTGCAACCCATAGGACTGGAAAATGTCCTCAGTCTCAGAGATTGACAAAGAGATGGTTCCATTTTCATGGCATAGAAAAAAATTGTCTTTGTTCCTCTTGAACCTAAAAATGGGCTAACTGGTAGAGTCTTCATTCCAGCATCCTGGTATAAATTTTCCAAGGGAGGCAGAGAAGCTCCATTCTCTACATACACCTGTGCTGAGACACTATCCCCAACATCTATGCAACATTTTAAGAGATATGTTAATCATGAATCTCTCACAATATTTAGTGCTTTCAGCATTTCCAGAAAGATCCTGGTTACTTCCAGTAGCATTACCTTGCTTACAGAAATGGACCATGTTTCTACCAAATTTTCATTATATTCTGTATTAGCATGTCCATGCCAGGTCTAGTACCTGTATTTGACCCACTCCTGTTAGAACACAAGCTGTGATCTCTGACAACAATCAGGAAAATGTTACATTCAAAATGGATGGATATAAATAGCTTCATTTTATTAGATGTTATTTCTGATAGATATTTCTAATTTTGAGAAAAAAAAGCTTTCTCTGTGGAAAATTGAATCTTGTGGAATATACAGTATTAGTCATTGGTCCCAACCTACTATCACCCCTGTCTCAAAAACACTAGAGAATGATGCATATAATAAATATGATGGCAAGCATCCATTTAAACTTTTGTTGTATCTCCAAGAGTAGCGCCAGATGAATAAGAAACTGAAGAATGAATGAATGAATAAAGTGCAGTGCTTTTGAAAGCTTATTAGCGTTTTTTGACACCTTTTTTTCCTTTATGAGAAACTAATATACCATTGTTACCTTCAGTCTAGTTCATTACAACATTAACATTTTTAATTTCTTAACAGAGTATTGGCTGGACAAGCATGGGCTTCATATTTCTAAATCATTTTTTGGATCTAAGTGATGTAAGTAGTTAAATTTGAGACTCATTTATATACTAAACCAGAGAAATGTAGTGTTTATTTTCCTTTTTGTTTTATTTCAATAAAAATATTCTTCAACATTGAAATTATCTTCATATTTTGAGAATAATGAATGTCATATTTACAAGTAGTTTATTCTCTTTGGCATCAAAGAGTTGGATATCTGGGATTAACTGAGACCTGTTTAATCATATTACTACAGCAAAAATGTTTTTAGATAAGAAAACTATGAACGACTAAAAGTATCTAATATTAATCATACTTTCCATTATGATTATTTTCTTTTCCAGCTCTGTTCATATTTTTAGTTACTTTCTTTTCCAGCTCTGTTCATATTTTTAGTTACTTTCTATAAACCTAATCAGCAATTATGTCTGATAACTAATAAATAAAATAATTTATATTTCAAATACATCTGGTTTAGAGCTTGCATGTGTTTAATGATTTAAGTGGATTTATTTAACATCATATGTTCTTGTCCTGCATAAAGTGATATTCTTTATTTAAATGAACATATGAAACTTGAAAGCACCTCTCTGGTATGGTATATTTTATCTGACTTGACAAAGCAATGAGTCATTTATACCAATTTACAATGCTGTGCAAATTGGTTTACGCTGTAAAGTCTGGAACCCTCAAAGATTTCAGTTGAAATTTTTGAACATTACAAAATATTGGATCTACTGGAAAGAGGCAAGCTTTAAACAAATATTTTAAAAACCTGTGCACTCAAAAAGACATTTTTAGCAAAATGAGTTGTGATCTCAGCAGCCATATGACATTTTGCTTAGTTTTTGATAAGATTTTGATTAACAATGTGACGTTTAGAACTTGTTGGGGACTGGCTATGCGCAGAAGAAATACATGCTACCACATAATTAACTTTCTTATACATTTACAAATTACAAAATTTTCTAACTGCAAAAGAGTACAGGTAGCTACTATAGAACATGAGACAAGAAGCTGTAACAGGATTGGTGATTGAATCCCCATTTATTCTAGGCTGGCAAAGATAATCTTTTTTTAAACCAAAATGGGATTGTGTGTGAGTCGCACGGATGTGCTTTTAACACTCATGGGTCTCTTCTGACAACTTTACTTTGTAACTGGAGGGGTGCATTCTGTATCAGGTTGAAGACAGACTCAGAGTTGCTCTTCTTGGCCATAGTCCTCTTGGTAGTTGAAGGAGATGACAAGCAAGTCATGGTACAACCTTAAAAATCTTGCCATGTGTCTTTCCTAAATCAGCCCCCCTAAAAATTGTGACATGCTTTTACATACTCATAACAAACTATGTAAAGTGGTGTGCTAAATTACAATTTTAAAAAAAGTTATAAAGACTTTAACAGTTAAAAAATACTGTTATCAATAAATCATAACCTTTTTATGCTGTCAACTAACATTTGCCCTTTTTATGATGAGCAAATGAAGGTGAGTGCTGATCTCAGTATTCTTAAACATTCATTTTCTTTCTCCAGCTGTAAATCATTAGGTATGATTTCCATGTGTTGCCTAGCTACACAATTTATTTATTTTTTTATTTTGTAGGGGATAGAAGAAGGTACTCTGGTTGCTCTTGATCATTCAGATTATCAGGATACTGATATTCCATTTGAGGTTCCAGTTCCTTCAAAGCAGCATATCTCAGTAAGAAACTTTATTTTCAGTATATTTAATAATTTCCTTATATTTGCTTTTTAGGTACTATTACTGACAGTATGTTTTCAGTAACCCTTTCAATATGTTTTTGTCAAACAATTACCATGGCATTGTGGTATCTGTGTTAATCTGTGATTATTTTTATTAAAGCAGCTGCCAGGGCTCAAAATGACCACCAGGTGGCAGCTGAGACTTAGAGTAATTTTCCTATTAGACATTAAGTAATATAAATGAAGATACTGTTTTTTTTACTATTTGTCAGAAAGTCAAGTGGTAAATATATTAGGATATCCTGAATTGTATACATACTGGTTTTCTGGATTTTTTATTTCCTGAAAATGGTTTATTTTATGCATTAAAGAAATTTAGCTTTATTTGTTTACAGAAGCTTGCATGGGGACAAATTGAAGTTATGTAAATATATATTTGTGTTATTTAGTACACCATTTATTTAATTTATTTTTTGTTTAATTTACAAGTTGATTTCAATTAACTACTTAATGATGCTTAATATTCTTTATTTTCAGAAGCTTTTAAATTGCATGACTTATCTTATTTAGCTATTTTCCTCCCTGTAACCTTGTGAAAACAAAAGTGAGGACTCAAATTAAATGTGGTCAGAGGATTTAATATCTGGATTTCAGCAACCATGATAATGTTAGTTACACAAATTACATTTTTAACAGGTTATTTCTATTCTTAAAATAAGCAAAAAGAATTAAGTGCATTATTTTCAAGAATGTAGAAGCAATGCATTTTGCTATGCAAGTAAAAAAAAATTTAAAACACAAAAAAGACATGCCTGTGTACTGACGATATATCAAATTGACAAATATTGTATGTAGTATTCTATATCTGTTTTAACTCCTGATAAAATGATATATACAGTTTTATATATGACACAATCATGCAGTTGTTACTATGAGTAACTGTTGAGAAAGTTGATGACTTGAAAATGAAAAAATGTTTCTAAATGTAGTGGTGCCAATACTAATGATCATGTGCTTTCGGCTCAGATGGATGTTGAGGAAAAGTAACTGTGCAGGATAGGTGAAGTCTTTAATAATACTGTTTGCCGTTTTAAGGTAGTGTGTGTTATATATGGCTTGGAGAGGAGGGAACTGTGCATCAGTAATATTGTGCGCCACCTTCACCTCTTTATGCAGTGCTTTGCAGCCCTGGCCCGAGCTGGTGCCAAACCAGGATGTTATGGAACCAGTGAGAATGGACTCCTCTGTACACTTATAGTATTTAGGTAGCTTAGATGGAGACAGCCAGGTAGTCAGCAGATGTCTAAGGTATCAGTAAGCCTTCTTGACTATAGCCAAGATTTGTTGTGCCCATTTCAAGTTATCAATGACTCTCTCTCCACAGCATCTGCTCCTATATAGAAGAAATGAATTGTGCCCACTTCAGTTCATCATTGATAGCCATTCCCAGAAATGTAAACTTCTCCCAAAATTTCCTCTTATGGCTACCTCCATAGGTTTAACTGATCAACTTCAACTGTTACAGAAAGCAAATCTCTTCTCTGTAAGCGGACCCATCATTGTTGGTAATCACATCTACAATGGTAGTGTTGTTAGCAAATTTAATGGTGAAATTAGGTGGTATTAAGTCCTAGGTCTAGGAGTTTTCTGATCAGCCTTGGTGATACAATAGTGCTGAGCAATAGTCTAATAATAGTACTCTAATATAACAGTTATTGTCCAAGTGTGACGGGATGGTATTAATGTAAGGGGTATGGCATCTTCAGTGGATCATGTATATGCAGTTGGGAATGTGATCGTGGTCTTGTACTGTGCACTGGGTACTACAGGTTAGTCACTCTATCTTTGTTGTCCTCTTTTTTTTCCAATTTGTCTTAACACTGCAGTCAACAAAATAATGAAGATGTGAATCCTTTTGTGTTTCAACTTCTTCCATCAATTTTATAAACCCTTATTTAAGTATTCTGGTCAACATATATGGTAATCCTTATCTTTTAAAACCTCTGGCTGCCCCCAAAATTAAACGTTAAAGATGTATTCCATACCAAGGTATTAACAATCAGTTTCTCTTTTATTCATTCATTCTTACTTTATTTGACTCATTTCTGTTTGACATGAGCACAGGAGGCCTGAACATATCTCAAAAGTTAAACGTGGAAGGCAAGAAACATGTGAATAGTAAGGCAGTCCATTACTGGGCACCCTCACCCTCATGTTGAGGGCAATTAAACTTTACCAATCAAGCTTAATTATTTATGTTTAAACCATGTAAGGAAATTGTAGTTCAAGGAATAAATATGGTATGAACACAAGGAGAGCACTTCCAACAGAGAAGGCACATGCAGTGCTGGGGTTGCTCTCCATGACAGAGGGAAGAGTTCAACAGTCTGGGTGAACTTTGGAGTAAAGCTGCTGCTGCTCCTCTACATTAAGAAGAGCCATTTAACATGGTTTGTATGTAAAGCGAGAGTACCTCAGAACATGGACAGTGTAGTACTGTTCACAAAAAGTATAATTAAGTGTAGACACATTATTTGTTAGACAGTCTAAATTTCTCAGTTGGGCAAGTAGTACCTGTGAATTTCCCCCATAAACAATATCTCAGAGGTTAGAGAATCCTACTTCCAACAACTTGACCTTCACCGGGAAATATGGATCGAAAATAAGGTAACACATCCCAGGCTCATTCTTACATGTCCACTGTTATACTTGGAGAGGACAAATTTGGAACCACCAGTCAACCTAACTAGTATTTCCTCTGGGATGTGCAGAGGAAACAAGTATTCAGAGGCAAACGCACACTTGCATGGAAAAAATGTAAAGACTATATGCACAAAGACTAGAAGCAGGATTTGAACTTAGGACACTGAATCCAGCCAATAAATATATTTTATCATTTTTCATTTTTTTTTTAATTAATATTTGGGTTTCATGAAAATGACATGGTCAAATGTGCCAGTAGCTGCTCTGCAATGAGATTTGCAACTGCCAGAGATGGTTCCCTTGCATTTATGCAGCATGTTTTCCACAGCTGTGTACTAATTATAGAGTGATAACACCAGTTCCATTTAACATAAATTGAAATCACCTATAATGAGCTTGAATGCACAAGATCATTTGGTTTCCAGTTTTTGAAAACTGTCTCATGCACTGTTTACCTTGCATATTTCTTTTCAATGTAGAGTAGAATGTAAAAGTTTATTTCAACTGAAGAACAGGGAATCTGACAAAAAATGGCCCAAAGGTTTAAAGAACAGTGGGTGCCAAGTTATAATTTGTTTTATACAATTACCAAAATCTGAATCTACTGATTGGTTTTTAATGTCTTTTAGAAAAGTAATCTGCATGTAACCTAAAAAAAATTGATGGCAGTATATCTGTACTTGTGTACATTTATAGAAATTCTTTGCTATTTGGACCACTGATCAGGTCATAAAATTCAACATAATCTGATATTACTTCCCCAAAATATCCAACTTCATTTGATGTGAAATCGTAATAGGAGAGTTGGTGGTATGTTCCATGTTAATTAGCACATGCTAGTAAGAACTTCACTGAATTATGTACATACAGTATAATTGTATCAATACCATAATTAGTAAAATATCTTTAAATAGACTTCAGATTATAATTACTTAAAAAAACACCCACTGATATCTCTATCTCAGTGCTAGTTCTTGTGTAAGTATATTTCTAATGTGATGATTTTTCATATCCAGCACCAGTTTCTTTTAAAGCTTCTTCTGCCTTTCTATTTGAACAAGTTAATGGTACAATAAGCAATAAACATCCAGTGAGTGATAATTCTGTGGGTGAAAACACCATGTTAATAAGAAATGTTGGAAAATATTGGCAATACTTAATTCAAGTAAACAGGAAGGCCACGAATCATTAAGTAGCTGTTCTTTATAAGAGTGTCTGCAGAAAAAACATCTATGAACACACATAACATTGGACCTTTGTTAAGAAATGGATGATGAAGTTACAGTGGATACATGATTAGCAAAGTTGGATGATTGAAGAAATAAAAAATGTAGTCTAGTCCGAGTTACAATTTGAGATGGTTAAATCCATCCTGCATTGTCTACAGGTTGGCTGTTGAAAATGGGGGGCGGGGGGTTGTGTGCTTTGTGGCTTGTAATGCCTAATGTCACCAGAGCATTTTTTGAATGCCAAGCATACTTTAGCATTGTTGCTAATCACGTGTACCCGCTCTAACAACGTAGTGCATTCTACTTCAATGCTTGCATCATCACAAGCTGGTTCATCAACAATGTGGTTTGCACAATTCCTAGATCCCTGTTCAATTGAACATGTTTGAGATGATCTGGAATGGGTGATATATGGCATTAATATGTGGCAAAAAATGACTGTAGGAATTGCATAGCTCTGTTGAGTCAGCATGGACCATACTCCCTAAGGAATGCTTCCAGGAACAGGTTGAGTCTATGCCTCAAATAATGAAATAATATAACATTCTCCAACTCTTAACCTAATTCAGGGTTGCAGGGAAGCTGGAGTCTGTTCCTCTAGTGTTGGACCCAAGGCATGAAGCAATCCTGGATGGGATTCAAGGCTATTATAGGGTGTATTTACATATGTGTTTATATGTTATTGTATTGGTCAGTTCCAGATCTGAAAGACGTTCAGGAAATGAAACAGCATGCATTTTAATACTACAGTTATTGCTGGATCAAATGGTATCAGAAACTGAATTTGTAGCAAAAATTATGCATTGAATGTTACCATTAGATCTCTAGCACCAAGGTCATTTGCAATGAAATCATAATGCTGTTTTTGAATATTATATATGCAAATGCAGAATAACAGCTAGACCAAGGGTCTCCAACTCCAGTCCTGGAGAGCTACTGTGGCTACAAGTTTTCATTCTAACTCTTTTCTTAATTAGTGACCAGTTTTTGCTTCTAATTAACTATTTCCCTTTGCTTTAATTGACTCTTCTTGAGACTTTGACCGTTGACTTGATTTTTTTTTCCTTAAATGGCACCTAAACATAAATTTGATGTGAAGTGAATCAACAGATGACCAACTAAGTTGAGGCCTCAAACTCAACCAACTTCACTTCATTCAGTTTCTTAATGTGAAGCCAATTCTCGTTGCTAATTAAACCCTTTATTTAATTCCATGGTGCTCATTCTGCCATGGCAGACATTTCCAAAACTGTTGATTTTCTTTTTTAAGAGTGCTGTCAAAATGTTTTGTGGGCCTGAGCAGATCAACATTACTGAGGTCTTCACCTTTCTTTATTTTCAGTTATTGTGTGATGGACGCAGGTTGTTGTTTATGTATTGGTACATTTTGTGTCTTAATATTGTTTGGTTGCTAATTAAGGAAAAAATAAATAATTAAGGGGCCTGATGTGCATCAATTAAAATTAAGGCAAAGAGTTAATTAGCAGCAAAATCTGGTCACTAATTAAGAAAAGGGTTAGAATGAAAACCTGCAGCCACAGTAGCTCTCCAGTACTGGAGTTGGAGACCCCTGAGCTAGATGATACCCTAAAAGTTTCTTTTAACTGGTTCATTGAAACATACAGGTTAGGATTTCTCAGATAAACTTAGCCAAACATTTTTTTAAGATGTTTTGCTTTTCTAATTATTTATCCATCAGTTGTAAAACCTGCTTAATCCAGTTGAGGGTCGTATTAAATGCATTTTGGAAGAGGTGCTAAAATTTTCTCATAACCTGATTTTGTTGTTTCAGGAAGAGAAGCGTGAAGAAATAAGAGACTGGGTGTTGACGGTGTGTATAGATCCAAAAGTGGAACAAGTTCTACCCAAAGATGAAAGAGACACTTATGAAGCATCTTTGGTGGCTGTAAATACTGGTATACGTTCCCTGCCCTGTGTTATTACAGGTAAAAAAGCTGTTTTATTTCAAAGAGATTTTAAGACGGTAAACATTTATATATGAAAATTTTATTTAATTCATCTTACCCTAATCTGACATATCTCCTTGTAGTTTTTGTGATGTCTCCTATTTTACCAACTGTTAATCAGCCTTTGAAATAACATAATACTGGCATACTGGACATCACAACCTTAGGACATAATATACATTGACATAATGTTTAAATTTCTATAATTTACGGAAAAGAATTGAGTAATGGAAGAGTTTACACATGTTATGTCTTTGTATACCATATACATATCTATGTTGAGTATATAATTCTGAAGTTCATGTCAACCAAGATTAAAAATGTGATTCTTTATTGTGAAAAAAAAATTAGTGAAATGATTTACAGTAATCCGTCCTCCATCGCGGGGGTTGCGTTCCAGAGCCAAACGCGAAATAAGAAAATCCGCGAAGTAGAAACCATATGTTTATATGATTATTTTTATATTGTCATGCTTGGGTCACAGATTTGCGCAGAAACACAGGAGGTTGTAGAGAGACAGGAACGTTATTCAAACACTGCAAACAAACATTTGTCTCTTTTTCAAAAGTTTAAACTGTGCTCCATGACAAGACAGAGATGACAGTTCTGTCTCACAATTAAAAGAATGCAAACATATCTTCCTCTTCAAAGGAGTGCGTGTCAGGAGCACAGAATGTCACATAGATAGAGAAAACAATCTCTAGCAAACAAATCAATAGGGCTGCTTGGCTTTTAAGTATGCGAAGCACCGCGGCACAAAGTTGTTGAAGGCGGCAGCTCACACCCCCTCCGTCAGGAGCAGGGGGAGAGAGAGAGAGAGAGAGACAGAGTTTGTTTTTCAGTCAAAAATCAATACGTGCCCTTCGAGCTTTTAAGTATGCGAAGCACCGTGCAGCATGTCGTTTCAGGAAGCAGCTGCACAAAAGATAGCAACGTGAAGATAATCTGTCAGCATTTTTAGACGAGCGTCCGTATCGTCTAGGTGTGCGAACAGCCCCCCTGCTCAATCCCCATACGTCA
Organism: Erpetoichthys calabaricus; assembly: GCF_900747795.2. NCBI lineage: Eukaryota > Metazoa > Chordata > Cladistia > Polypteriformes > Polypteridae > Erpetoichthys > Erpetoichthys calabaricus. The sequence goes on along the minus strand of NC_041396.2, from coordinate 54,613,711 downwards.
GGATCACAGATAGTCAGCGCAAGAGAGAGAGAAAAGTAAGCAATCTAGCTTCTCAGCCATCTGCCAATAGCGTCCCTTGTATGAAATCAACTGGGCAAACCAACTGAGGAAGCATGTACCAGAAATTAAAAGACCCATTGTCCGCAGAAATCCGCGAACCAGCAAAAAATCCGCGATATATATTTAAATATGCTTACATATAAAATCCGCGATGGAGTGAAGCCGCGAAAGGCGAAGCGCGATATAGCGAGGGATCACTGTATACTAATTTCAATGATATTTACTAAATACTTCATACTGTATATGGTATATATAATATTTGTGTATTATAATCATCAACATTAAAAGAAATAAACATTTGAAATACATCAGTCTGTGTGTAATGAATGAATCTAATATACAAGTTTCACTTTTTGAATGGAATTACTGAAATAAATCAACTTTGTCATGATATTCTAATTTTATGACCAGCACCTATATATACATTAAATATTAGATATCCATCCCATCCATTTTCCAACCCGCTGAATCCAAACACAGGGTCACGGGGGTCTGCTGGAGCCAATCCCAGCCAACACAGGGCACAAGGCAGGAAACAATCCTGGGCAGGGTGCCAACCCACCGCAAAATATTAGATATCCATCCATCCATTTTCCAACCCGCTGAATCCGAACACAGGGTCACGGGGGTCTGCTGGAGCCAATCCCAGCCAACACAGGGCACAAGGCAGGGAACCAATCCCGGGTAGGGTGCCAACCCACCGCAGGACACACACAAACACACCCACACACCAAGCACACACTAGGGCCAATTTAGAATCGCCAATCCACCTAACCTGCATGTCTTTGGACTGTGGGAGGAAACCGGAGCGCCCGGAGGAAACCCACGCAGACACAGGAAGAACATGCAAACTCTACACAGGGAGGACCCGGGAAGTGAACCCGGGTCCCCAGATCTCCCAACTGCGAGGCAGCAGTGCTACCCACTGCGCCACCGTGCCGCCCATATTAGATATTATATAGTTTATTTTAATTTTATTCAGGATACATTTACAGCATTTTTGTATTCTTTAAATTTACTGCTGTTATTATAACCCTAGGATACCCTGTGCTTAGGAACAAAATTGAATTCAAAAGACCAGGGAAAGCAGCAAATAAAGATGAATGGAATGCATTCCTGATGGCTGTTAAGGTAAGTCTAACTTTGCAACTACTAATCACAACTTGCTTCACTCTGAACTTTAGTTATATAATATTTAAGTCAGCAAATATCGAAAGGATGCGTTTCTTTTTTGACCGCTCTGTGGTTTGCAACATGCAGACCACATATGTTTGTTTTCCCTTATTTTTCTTAATAAACCACTTATGTGTATAAAGCCATGCAGTATTTTTTTATTGCAAGAGTTATATCTCTGAAAAAAGAAAGTCATCTGAAGACAGCAATTACACACAACACAACACCCTCTTGTAATGGATGTTATCATTTCTTATCTAGAAATATTTTATTTTGTACAATCAGTGCATTCAGAGTAAGAATGCCTTGCTTGCTTTGTCCATTTCAGAATTATTTTTCATACTCTTTCATATTTTTTTCTACTTTGTTACTGTTTACTTTTTTGCATTTTGTTCTACTTGATATTTTTAAAAATATATTTAAAAAATATTCATTAACAGTTTTGTCAAGAAATTATTCAGCAGAAAAAGGTGTAATATGCCTTTATTATGCCTCACTGTTACTGTGGCTGCCCTTTCTATCTTTAGCCAAGTCAGAGTTTTTAATTCTAGTGTGTATATAAGTACTACAGTATAAATAAGTACTATATCGTTTACTTTTCATTTTAATGTTTGCTGCATACTCAGGATTGCTTTAAGCTGACATGTTAAATAAATGTATTTGTAATATACTTTGTAGCCTGTTCCATTAGGCCACTTTTTAGTATTAGCCACATACATAATCATAGATATATGCAGGTGGTAAATGTAACCTTTGTTTGTAGAAATTATATGAGAGGGATACAGAAGGTATGTAGTCAGTATAAATACTTTTGGACAAAGTAGGAAATTTCTGCTATTTAAGCTGCATGATGAGGTGTGGGAAGAGGAGTGATAGCAAAGGTGAAAGGTACATGGAAGAAATTTCTTGATTTATGAGTTAAAGGATAAATTAAAGAAAGTTGATCATGGAGCAAATGTGGAAAGAACCGGGGCAGAGTGACCAGATGGATGTGTGGAATATCATGGAGTAAAAGGAGGATGAATGCAGACATTGGAGAAAGATTTGGTATGGTGGTGTTGTGCAGAGGAAAAATAGGCTAAAGTGGTATGAGTATATGGAGTGACAAAGACTGGGGAAGAAATGAAGATGGAGGGGATAAGGGCAAGATGGAGGCCAAAAAAAGGTATGGTTGGAGGTAGTGTCAGAAGATAAGAAAAAAATGGGGCAACTCCAAAAGATGCCCAGGACTGTGGATAGTGGAGGAAAAAGGTTTGGGGCAAATCCAGAAAATGGTCATTAAGCTAGATTTTTTAATGTTTTTTAGCAGTAATAATAATTCCATATCTTGACATTTTAGGACTCCTTATTTTATTAGAAAAAGTAAATATTGTATACAGTATCATTGACAATATTGCAAAGATAATTTGTTGGCTTGCCATGCTTTGCAGTGTGTCAGAGGACAGGATGGTTTATGGAGAGAGAGACATCAGTAGTTGTAAAATTAAGCATTTGAAACTTTATCAAAAGTTTAAGAGAAGCAAGATGCTCTTTGGAATTTTGGTGAAATGTCAGAATTTTTGAAAGATGGAAAATTTCTTCTTCTGTCAAGAAAAATTTACTCTACTATCATTTAGTAATTTAAACCATAAAAGTTCCTAACCATGAATTCAAGATAAAAATGTGTTATTACACCATATTCAGCTGAAGTCAGATATTTAATTTAATTATTAAGGTTCTACCTAGATGGAAAACAGATTTATCATTAGGACTAGAGACTAGTAGAGTAGTGGTTTTAATAAATAAATCATTTCATTTTGAAGAGTTCCATATTATAGTGTGTCAGAAGAATGAGTCAGAGACATCACAAAGGTTTGGGGCAGCCACCCGTATAATATGCTCGGCTGCAAAATTGCTTGTTTTTGTACAAGATGTGAATGGTTCAGAGTCCAGAACAGAACTGCCTGTACTGAGGCAAGGTGGCAGTTTTAAAGGCCTGGAAAGGAAATGACATCATCGTAGCAGGAACTGAGAGTGGCGTCCATGTGGTCGGAAGTGACGTCATCCTTGGGGCCGGCAAGAGGCGGGATTTCCCGGGAAAGGTCTGCAAGGGACTGAGAGAGATAGTCAGTACACTCCGCCGCCCCCTGGCCTGGCGTAGAACTACAAGTGACTAGGCCCTTCAGCTGTTCCCCATGCGCACGTGTGTGACAAGTGGTAGGACTCTAAGTTTATTCTAATGTAAACATTCTCAGTTGGAATATAAAGGATTTTTAGTAAGTGCCTTTAATTACAGATGACAGCTGTCATAAACATAATATGGTGGTTATAACTTTGTACTACATAGCGGATTAGGTAGATCATCCCTGGTTCTAACCACAACATCTAAAACTGCCTTGAAAAAATCATTTTATGAAGGATCACAATTTGTCAGATCCACAGAAGTTTCTCCACCCCACATTCAAGACAATATTAATTTTTTCATAGAGCATCATAGTTAGTCAGGAATCTTTTTTTTATTGATTATAATTGATTCCCACAAATCTTGCAAATCTGATACACGTATTATCTCTGACTCTCTTATAACTTGACTTAAAATACTAAGCACTACTAATTTAATTCAAAATTTGAAGCTCAACCCTTTAGTTATAGCTGATAAATATTTTACTTAATATATTTTCTATACTTTGCAGGATGTATAAGAGTGAGTGAGGCCAGTGTCAAAGATTTTTTTTTAATATAAATGTTGCACTGTACACATGATTGCTATATATGAATAAACTTCTGAGGCTGTCTGAAATTCAAGATGTTATTAAATTAAGATGAGAAAACACCAGGTCCAGACTATCTGTTTTAGGAACTCTATTAGTGCTAGCTATGTTTAGGACGCTAGAGAAGAAAAAAAAATCCCAAAACACCAAAATGAATAAAACCCCTTAGAGTAGAATGTAAATCATGCAGGCCAATTTTTTTTTTACAGAAAAACAAAATTAAAATTTTGAGTCAAAGTTTAAACAATTAGACAAGGGAAAACACTCCATTCTGTAATACCACAAGATCAAATTGGATTTCTTAAAGGCAGAAATTACTATTAAACTTTTATACCCTTGAAACATCAGTAGACTTGCCGTCTCTGGATGTAGAAAGGGCTTTTAATAGACTCAAGTGGAGATACTGCATTGTGTACTGTACATGTTTATAGTAATATGATGAGATATTGAGGCACCTTAACTAAAAATATCTCAATTTCTCAAGCTTCTTATTTTCTTACGTTATTAGATTATTAAGACAGACCTACATTATCCATTTTGCCAGGCTGAAAACCAAGTCCTAGCTTAGTGAGCTGCTTATTGCCAGCTGAAATGTCTCAGTTTGCCTGAATGCAGCTTTGCCTGGAATGCAGCTTTGTGTCTTATCTCATAAGGTGATCGATGCCAGACCTTGTAACATCAGCAGGGTTGTCTCCCAGAGGTACGAGCTGGGCACCCAAGTTCTGAATAAATGAGTAACATTGATGTAAAAACTTTGTACCAGTGGTCAACCAGGAGGATGGGCTTATGTGCACCTAAGAACCCAAAGGCAAGACCTATATTCTTTCCTTTAAAAACATCAACCACACCATAATTAACTGCTCTTCCCTCATCAAGCTACAGCTCAATCTGGGCAAATTTGGCTGCCCATAGCCAGAACTCATAGCTGATAGGGTTTGGGTGCAACAGAGGTTGAAGCAATCCCTTTACTCAAGAGGACAGCTGTGCTGGACTGGAAGAGTAGAATACTTGTCTGTATTGGAGTTTGGATGACATTGGCATTAGTGCAACCTTGCTGAGGAACAGCAAATGTACAAGCAGGAAAGAGAGAGAGAGACCATACATAAAGCACGCATTCAGTTTGCTAATGGCAGGGGCTGATTGTTCACCAGCTGACCAAGCAGGTGCAATTTTGCTAGCTACTGAGGACAATGTGGGTGTTTAAAACCCTCAGAGAGAAAGTGCAGTACAACCTACAGCCAGAAGGTACGACCAAAGGCAAAGAAGTAGAAGAGGTTCTTAACAAAGAAAGACAGTGTGCTGAGTATTCTTTCCAATGTCTGGAAAAAGCCAACCATGAAAGGAGCGATGCAACACTTACCTTGAACCAAAGTATTACTTTGATTCCAAGAACTATTGGTTGTAATTTAATAGATAAGATAAAGCATATTATTATGGTATTGGTGTCAGTTTAAGGTAATAACCCCGAGAAGAGTAAATTCTGGCTATTTTGCATTTCTCATCCTAAATCCAATAAGAAAGAGCAGAGCAGAATCTCACACACTATAAATAAATTGTATTATTTTATTTATTTCAACAAGCATGTCTGGGTTATTTGTGAATTTACTTCTTCAGCCACGTCTGTTCTACAACAGAGAAAGTCAAAGTGCTAAGGTAGACTTTTGCATGTTTTATGAACTTCGTTCATAAAATGTACAGATCTCTTCACATTTCTGGCATTTCGGCTGGAATATGAAACAGAGACCCTTCACTCAAGTTGCATTTAACTTGGCATTCTTTGTTTGGGGGGAGGGGTGTCTTTGTGATTATTTTAATTAATTATCAGCATTAGACAAGTTAAAATTCATTCTATTGCTACACCTACCTTGTGTCAGTGCTGTAGCGATAGGTTCCTACTGCCAGTAAGCATATTTTGGAATAACTGGTTCAAAAAATTATAAGTGAGTGTATGTTATATGCTGTAAATAAGGGGATAGATTGTGGTTTCTGCCACTAATTATCATTTGCTGTGTGTGGAGTTTCCGTGTTCTTCCCTTGTGAGTGGGGGTATACAATTGTGGTTCCCTCTCATATCTCAAAGATGACCATATTTGATAAGCTGGTGAATCAGAATTTGCCTGATGTGAATAAAGAAAGATGTGTCTACCTCCTGTGAAGTGGCATAACATTTGCATTTGCTTCCTGCTTTTGTGCTTGACACTGTAAGGATAGGCTCTGACTCCACATGACATTCTGTATTTGAGAAAAAATTTTAGGAAAATTACTAAAAAGTATAAATTATTTAAAAACAATTAGTTTATTAAACTCAATTATACTTTTTCATTGTTTTGACCTAGTTTATGCTGCTAATATTTTTTTCACTTGCACTTGTGATTTTAATTTACAGACAACTCACAGTCCAGAATGCCAAGATGTTCTGAAGTTTATTGGCCAATGGTGTGGAGGACTTCCCAGTGGTGGCTTCTCATTTCAGTAATACAGCAGTTTAACCAGAAGACCCAATTCTATGTGATGTTTGGCCTACTGTTTAAGTACTTAATAATTAAATCTTTACAGTTTGAAGTGCTCCATTTTATGTATGTTAACTCTGATTTGAATATGGCTGTACATTGACTATAACATTACAACTATGTTAAAGACAGACATGTAATACAAAAGGTGTTAAAAGCACAATTATTTAAGCAAGGGTTAGGCATTTTATGTTGTGACTTAATTTTCCTTACACTTTGTACAGTTATTTTTATTCACTACACATTTGATTATGTAGTAAACTGGTATGAATGAACTCTAAAATGTAATGTGCAATCTGTCTCGAGATCTCCTGTCTAATCTCAGCATCCCCAAACAAAGACAGTATTTCAACCAAAAAAATGTTTGTAAACCAGCTCCTCTACATTTTACATGCAACAGTAAATGCTTCTGAGTAATCCTAGGAAAACGGCTGAAGATTCTGAGGATTTGTGCAGGTAACTAATAAATACATTCCATGCTGTCATGTTTAAGAACTAATTTAACAAATAGCATTCATCATTTTTGCAAATGCTGGTGCTGAAATATATAGACATATTTTGTTAAGCATTTGTTAAGAATATTAAACCGCGTAAACTTACTTAGAACCTAAATTACTGCTACTGCTACTCCTAAATGTGGACTATAAGAGAATTTATAGAAATGTTGTGTATAAGGTAATACAAGGTCAAATTAATATGAATTCACCCAAAATGTAATTCTTTTATATCAGCCAGATTAAATCTACACTTTATACGCCAGACAGGTCTAGATTAGTCATCACACTTCATCCAAAATGTGATTCAGGCTCAAAAGTAGAATCAAGTACATTTGGAATTTCATCATAAAAGCATCTTACTAACTAGTTTCACTCAATATAGGTGGTGACATTAATGCACATATTGCTCAAATACAGAACAATACTAAGAAAACATTATTTAAGATTAAAAGGTTTTACAAGTTGAGACGCACACTACATCTGTCTATGTAGACAATTTATTTTTACATATGGAGAACAGGCTGGCTCCATGACTTGTTCATGGTCACATACAACTATTTAGCGATTGAACTGCCAACCTGTGATTTAAAGGTCAGTGCTGTGAATCTTAATGTTGATTCATCTTTGAATCAAACTCCAGTAAATAAGACTGGAGCCCAGTTATTTATGTCACAAGACAAGAAGTTACGGCAAGAAGCTGAATCAAAATCTATTATTTTCAACATAGAGTTTGTTTTAAATGCATTAACATTTAAAGCATTGATATACTCAATAGCAGAAAACTGCATTCAGAAAAGCTGAAAATTCTATGCATATGACTTAAAAGCATGCCACACTGAAAACCCAGATTTCTTTATATTTGCACCATTTGCAAAAAAGCTCTTCCCAGGTAAGCTTAAAGTATATTATTTTGATTATCTGCAAGTAATAGATTAATTTTTTTAGTTGCATTTTTTTATGACTGATTATTTAAACAAAATGTATCATCTACTTTTTTTAAGTACAGTATATAAAGTAGTAAGATATTTTATGAGTTTCAGTTTATAACATACTCTTATTAGTTATACTGTACTTTGAAATTTCTGAACAAATGAACACCTGTAAAACTGCACTTCAATTTTTGTCTTTTATGAAACACTTTAGCCACAGCAATCTTAGGATGCAGCCAGTTTTTTTCATAAATGATTAATAAAGATCACATTACAGTAAAACAATAGTAGGCAGTATTTAAAAACTACATTGATCTGTGCATCATCATGTGAACAGCTGTCATCTTTGCCTACTTCAAAAGTTTTTTTTTAATATTTACAACTTACAGTATATGGTTATGTATCCAGCGTGGTAAGGTAATTTGCTAGTTTTACAAGTTTAACATACGCTTATTCATAATATACATAAACTTTGTTAATCATAAAAAGGACTAATTACATAAAGTTCCAACTTTATATTCAACATTCAGTTACCTCCAGCACTATATCCATAATTTCTGTTTGTTTTTTGTGAATTGAATTATAAATTTATGACTAGGCTAACTGCTAACAATGCAAGTAGATGATCAGAGCATGGACTATAATGAGATGTGCTTGCATGAGCGCAGAATAGCACTTCAAAAATCTTTCACACATATTTCTTAACAGCCACATGGTACTTTATAAAAGTTACTATACTTGTGCAGTTTTAACATTTTCTTCTCATGAAACAAGGCAAGTTTAATTTTCAGTATTGCTAGACCTCTGTTAATCAGTGACTGATTGAAATAATTGGGGGGGAGGGGGTCTTAGTGCTGCGTACAACTTTATGAAAGCCTACAATCAGGAAGACTGAAGAATCAGATATAAACATGTTTTTGTAATTTCCAGCCATAGCAATGATGCACTAAATCAGTTATCTGAAACCCGCAGCTTCACAAAGTGTACTAAATTGCACTGGGCAGTCGTATTGTCATGCTTAGCAATTGTGAAGTTCAGTATTTGTGTCCCTTTTAACTCTTTGAGGGCTGAATATTTTTTCCAAAAAACGTACATTTCTGAAAAGCAATGGTGTCACACAGACATCAACATAAAACGTCCGTCGTTGCATGCTGTGGCTGCCAGTTTGCCAAGAATGTGCGGCAGGCTTGTTGCCAGGCTGTCTTTGCATGGCTGGGGCAGCAGCAACGGTCACTGTCGCAGTAGATTGCAATCCCTTGTCATTGTTAAGTGGCAGTTCTCCCAGGCGAACAGTGCCATGGGCGTGTCAGCTACTTGAACCTGATCAGCACCACGAATAGCTGGGGACCAATCAGCTGAAGCCAGAACCTCACAATCGTCTTCGATCGCTTGTATCAAAATCAGCGTCTGACAGGCAAAACGTCGTCCCCGGAGTGTTCTACTTTACAAATCCACTTGGATCTCTCCCCAGGTGTCAGGACCAATTTTGCAGTTATTTGTGCCTTGCTACTCATGGGAGTGCAGGAAATCTTGGGTTAAAACCAATGAAGCTAACTTTCTTTCTAGCAACAAGACTCCAACTAAAACATAACAGTTGGTTTTTGTCACAGTTGATTACTATCGTCAACTCCTCCTTTTGACAAAAGTCGACATCAGCCTTGAAAGAGTTAATGGAACCTTTGTTAATGGAGCGCTAGGTAACGATGTCTGTTTAACTCAGCTATGCCATAATATGACTAGCTGTACCATACTGACATCCTAGATGATAACTTTCTAATACTACTGTGTATATCTATACATTAAACAGAAACATTTAAAACCCTCCTTAAATGTTGCCTTTGTATAAAAATTTATATTTTTTAGTTTTGTTTCTGTGTTTTTGTTATGGTAATGATGTGTTTTTTATATTAATATTAAATAATGTAATTGAGCATTTGTTTTTAAATATGTATATATTCTAAATTATTTTACACTGATTTTACACACTTTCCTATATGTTGATATTAAAAGAAATATATTAATAGAAAATTGCTGACCATTCTTTATGATTTTGATCAAAAAGAAAACAAGGAGAAGCCAAGTTACGGGGTACAACAAGCCTAATAACAAGTTGGTTCTCCATTTGTCCTCCTATCAGCCTCGCTAAGGTGTTGAAAGTGCAGCAGAGTCATGAAAGCAAATGTCAACTCTACAGTTGTTGCAGATTCTGTCTTGGAGATCTAATCTGATTAATTTATAACTTCTCATAACTGGATTGAAATGTTGTGACTGGCAAGCCCACTGCTTTGGAATGAATTTGGTTTTACATTTCTGGAATTTTTCTTGTACTATATGAATTTGCTGTAGCATAGAGAAAGGGACATTCACAGGCAGGTATGCTGCTTCCATAATGGGATGCACTTCATCTGCAAGATGCTCAGATAGTGTAACATTTATACATTAACAATGCACCCTGCACCATTACAACAGCCTCATCAGCCTACAGATTTTTGTAGTCTCCTGCTGCTTTGGCATGAAGAAGCAGGCCAAGTGCTATTTTTTAAATTCTCCAGCATCGAGTATTGTTGTCATTGGCCCACTGCACCTTATCGCAGCACACATTCTGCTCTCAAACTGCTTAAAACATTCAGTTTTATCCACTCTCCATTTGAATATTGGTCCTTTACTACCTGATATAAATACCATTGCCCTGGCATATAATGATATCATCATTTCAGCAGTCAAACTTATCAAGTAGCCACGCAGTCTACATAGAAAATACATGAGTTGTTGGAAAAAATAACAAAATAAAGCAACATTGGATGTAATGAAAATTTATAATTTGTTTTTTCTTTGCAGAATCAACCTAATTGGTTTGAAACACTGACTTATTAATTATGACAACTCGCATAACTGAGATTCCTTGGGTTATTGATATTGTAAAAAAGGCGGCTCGGCTCGTCAAGGCACATAAAATCCAATGACAAATTTACTGTCACTCTGTTGAGTTCCTTTCAAAAAACTTTTTATTCTTAAATTGTAGACGTAATTGTCGTATAAATGCCAAGGCTTCTGCATAAAAATTTGGCTGCAGTCAATTCAACTATTGCCCCATTCCTCTCAAAAATTAATGAAATTAAAAGATCTTTTGTCATCCATACTGCATTTCATTGGTTTTCAGTGGAATAAAACAAAAAGCTATGAAAAGAACAAAGTTCTTTCTTGTTCTTCAAAGACATTCCAAATTGGAACACTTTAGAGGTTATAAGAAATATTTCTATTGGAGTGATATTTCAAGCAGACTAACCCCTTTGAATAAGAATCACATATTTCTTCAATTTTATAAACATTCATTCATCCAATTTAAATGGACAAAAGTACTCACTCAACTGTTTTGTGTCACTGTGTTTGTCATGCTAAGTATGGAAAAGAGAAGGAAAAGCAGAGTTCTATCTGAGGACCTAGGAAAGAACATAATAGTCAACATAAAAGCTTCAAGGCCATCTCTAAAGAACTAAATGTTCCTGTGACTGCTGTTGGTAATGTTATCAAGAAGTTTAAGCTATATTGGATTTTAGCCAATATCACTGGATGTGAGTACAAGAGGAGAGGTGACCCATGATTAAAGAGTAAGATTGTTCAAATGGCAAAAAAACAAGGAAAACGTAACAAATCCAAGCTGATCTTCAAACTCATGGTGCAACAGCTTTAAGTTGCACCACTCGTCACTCTAAATGAAAAGGACTCTATTTAAAAAAAAAAAAAAAAATCTAAGAAATGCAAAAAAAAAGCTCAAATGGAGTTTGCCAAAATGCATGTTGACAAGCCAAAGTCCTTCTGGGAGAATATCGTTTGGGCATATGAAACAAAATTGGAGCGTTTTCGGTAAATCACAGCAGCTCTGTTTATAGAACAATGAATGAAGATTTCAACGAAATCCCCACAATGAAGAATGAAGGAGGCTCAGGGTGTCTTGAATCTGTGCAAAGCACAGTGAAATCAAAGGACTTTGAGCATGTTGGAACAAAACATAGCAGCCCAGTGTCAGAAAGCTGTGTCTCAGTTGCAGGTCTTGGGTGCCCCCAGCAGGATAATGACCCAAAACATACCCAAAAAGGTCCCAAGAATGGATGAAAAGAAATCCTTCAACTCTTCTGAAGTGACCTGAAGTCAGTCCTGATCTGAATCCCACTGAACATCTGTGGAAAAAGCTGAAAATCACAGCTGGCATTCACTCAAACCTGAGAAAACTGGAGCGGTTTGCACAAGTACAACATTGAGAAGCATAGAAATCTCATTCAGAGGTGCAGAAAGCACTCGATTAAAGTCATTGTCTCCAAAGGCAGTGCTGTGAAATATTAGGTTACAGGTATCAATATTTTTGCCTTTGCTAATCGTCATTTGTATTATTACTTAAAATGTTAGGCAAAAATCAAAAGGAACATTTCTATACTATGAAATGTGAAATAAAAAATAGTGGATGCCAAATACTTTTGTTAGTTTCAACTTAATTAACAAAAAAATTTATTTTTTTTTTTTTAAAAAGTGGAAGAATACCAATGTTTTTGGCCACATCCGACACTATACTAAAATCAGTAAGCATGGCATGAAATTTAAGCACTGATATTTGGGTCTATACTACTGAATAAAACATCAAAGTATTAAGCAATAACAGTATAACAACCTTGAAAACACAAACATATTTGAATTTTTGATACTAAGTAAATGTGTAGCATTGATGTAAAGATCACTGTTGTCAAGTCAGGACACACCCACTCCGAAACACTTCACTTCACTTCTAGTCACCAACAACTGCTCAAATCCGCCTTTCATTTATTACAAATCATTTCATTATAGAAGGATTTGGCCTAATTCATAACATTTTGGTCCTTTGACATTATTTATGGGGAATATTTTAGATGAAATTAAATAAATATATCCACAAATAAATGAATCCATCATGAAATGTGACAATAAATAATAGAATGATATGTGAATATCAATAATTAAATGTGTCACGAAATATGTTTCCTAACTCTTGGAAGTATAGTTTTAATTATTTCTGCATTTTTTCATTTTTATGAAATGGAGTCTTGCATATGACAAAAAGGGGTGTGAGGCGCCCAAAAAGCCTCACTGGCTAGACCCACTTTGTCAGCCTAATAAAGGACTCACCCCACTGCGCCTAATCCCAGTTCCAATGGCCTGCCTCAGGCTTTGCAGGCCAAAAGGGGGGATTAAGCCTAAAAGTAAACATAAATGTCCTAAAATATATAACAAAAGCCCTTCAACAAGAGGGATGACTGTAAGCCCCCAGCTTGAATAAATAAGAAAAAAATCTTTCTAAATGAAGGATTAATTAACAAAATATAAGGAAAATATTAAACGGGGCAAATAAAGGATTTGTCTAAAATGCAATCCACAGCAAACAAGTTCAATCCACAAACCAGTAAAATCCAATAACAAAGTGAAAGATAATTTATAAAAAAAAAAAAAGGTAATCCAAGAAGAAGACAATACTCACAATTCCTCTACTGTAAGCGAATGATCTCCAGATCCTGAGTCTTCCCAGCAGACTTAAATAACCAGAAGGCGGGCTTAGGAGTGGTGATGTTGGTGTGGCCACACCTTCTGGGGCCCCACCCACAAAGCCCAGAGAACATTAATATATTTAAAGGGACAGCATACGACGACAGAATCACACATGAAACCAACAGAAATAACAAAGATAAGGAAAACAATAGCTCCAAATGAACATAAACAGTAAAACATAACATATGCATAAATTCACAGTATACAATATAATATTTATTTCAGGGACATTGCACACAACATACAGTATATACCTTGAAACAAAAACTGTCATTTTCACCCAGTACGGCTGAGATTGATTGGTTAATCAGCGGTAGCGCTGATGCGAGTCTTTGGCTGTGAAGGGCTGCATTTACAGCAGGTACTCCTAATGATGAATTCAGAGCTTCTTGAATTAACCATAAGGGATACATTTAATACTTTGAATTGAATTAATTTTTCACAGTTATACTGTACTTTTATTTGACTTGGATACTCACCTTGGTAAGCGATGCAATGGTTAGTAATCTAATGTAAAAAATTAATTTTATCTAAACAATCCAATTTTAGTATCTATTTTGGGTTGCTCATGTCCTTCTCGAGCAACACCAGAGCCAATGTGAAACAAACCCCTCAAAACTTGCTTAGCAGTCAATCTCAATCCAGCAAATCCCCCTTTTTTACAAACATGATGTATGTGTTTTAACTTTGTGCTTTGATAACAAAATAAAGTTCTGAATAATTAATTTTATTGCAGCTTTTTAGATCTATGGAACTGGCATGAGTGGCGTTTTAATGTATGCAAAATCACGCATGATGCACACTAGGTAGCCAATTGGCAGTGCAGTGCACAGAGTTGGGAAGAAGAATCCGGAAGTGCGAGGGCATACACAGCTATTAGCATAAAATACTCTTCTTGCTAAAATGGTACAGTAATACATACCTAGAATGTAAAAGCAACGTGGGTGTCAGTGCAACATTCCATCTGTGCACGCCTTGGAATTTCACAATCTTGAAGCCATGGCTTGTAGCACTTCCTTTAGATGTTTTCTCAACTGAAAAAGTATTACAAAAAAAATCTATGTGCTTACGGCAGCCAGTGTCACAAGTTTCATTTTTCACTGCCTAAGAAGCCTGATCACTCTTTTCTGAAGCCTCATATAGCTCCCAATGTGCAAATGAGGTTTTTCCCTACAGCAAGAAGTACTTCACTTATTGGTAAAGTAAACGGACAAAGATGGCTGGTGTGTGTAGCTTTAATGACAAAGTATGAAACAGGTAGAAGCTTGACACGCAAATTACAAGGCAACAATACTAAGATGGAATTGCCATATTATCTAGTACTGTATGTGTTACACTGGTCATGGATCGAAGTCTATCTTCAGCACAGTCTGCCCTGGAGACATCAGAGTCCCCCATACTGCCTCTTAGGTTGTTTTGATCTGGAGGACCAGTAGTTCCTTTCTTAAAACAACGGACTCTTCAACCTTTTTAGAATTCATTTCTATCTATCCTGAATCAAACAATGCATTATTCTTTTCGGTTTCATTGTTCAGAAAATAATGCAAACAAATGCAATATATAAAAAAATAATACAATAGGTACTGTATAAGTGTACCAATAAATGTACTGTTTGTCAATGTAACAAAAATGAAAGCATTGTGGGTTGTTTAAATGGAGATTGTGTTAGTAGAGGCAGCTTTGGAAACCAAAGCCAGCCCAGTCAGAGAGTTTCCCTCTTCTTCTTTAAGTTTTAAAACGTACATTCAGGCTTACATTCTGCCATTGATTACAAAGATTTGCTCCATTTAACAAATGGCCTGGGAGTTCCTTCGCTAGGCTGTTGCAGTAGATAATGTGTGTCCATGAGGCAAGTCTGTTGAGTACGCACATCAGCCACTGATGCCCTTGTGTTTCATTGAACCCAGTGAGTGCACACTTCCTGCCTCTTTTGGAGATGAGTCTTGTTCTGCAGAGTCTGTGCCAGGCCAGAAGTGTTCACCTACCTTGGCCATTGCTCTGAGCTGAATGTGTGTTTAACATTACCGTTCTGGCACCACCAGTTAGTTACATTCTAGTTGTTTGATCTCTTATTGTTGTGCAGAAAGAGTGAATGCGGCTGCTGCTGCTCCTGCTGCATGTGACAGGAAGTGGGGAGAGCAGGAAGTGAGTGCAGCAGACAGTGGGTGTATTTGTTCCCTCAGATGGGTGTGTGTTTCTTCCCTCAGACTATTCTTGGCTACTAATTTTTGTTAGCTCTTGTGAAGACATTCCCTGTAAGTTATTGCAATTTCTTGTTATATATCTTTCACTGAGTAACTTTTAGTCAGGGAAATGTTAAAACCAATGTTATATTTGTGATATGAAAGTTTGTTGAGCTCTTAGTCATAAAAGCAGGAGGAGGTTGGGAGCATACACTGACTACAGCGTGTTACCGCAGCCACCACATGACGGACCACCCGGATTGGGATCTGAGTGCAGCCGTACGACAGGCTGTACCTAAAATGCTACTCTACTTACCTCATGTTTATACAAGTACTCTATTAGTGTTTGTATGTACAGTATTTGAACTTACAATTTCACACCATTATACTTGATTAAACATTCTCACCCCGTGATTTCAAGAGTTATTACATGAAGGTGTTTAGCTTGCTGGATGACCGAATAAGAGGATTCATTGAGGCCAGTACAATTACAGTTCTGTGGCTTTGATATTCTGTACCGGTGTAGGATTTTTTTTGTTAAATTTTTTTAACTTTGCGGTAATTTGAAGGAGCGCATATACAATTAGGTCCATAAATATTTGGACAGAGACAACTTTTTTCTAATTTTGGTTCTGTACATTACCACAATGAATTTTAAATGAAACAACTCAGATGCAATTGAAGTGCAGACTTTCAGCTTTAATTCAGTGGGGTGAACAAAACGATTGCATAAAAATGTGAGGCAACTAAAGTATTTTTTGAACACAATCCCTTCATTTCAGGGGCTCAAAAGTAATTGGACAAATTAAATAACTGGAAATAAAATGTTCATTTCTAATACTTGGTTGAAAACCCTTTGCTGGCAATGACAGCCTGAAGTCTTGAACTCATGGACATCACCAGATGCTGGGTTTCCTCCTTTTTAATGCTCTGCCAGGCCTTTACTGCAATGGCTTTCAGTTGCTGTTTGTTTGTGGGCCTTTCTGTCTGAAGTTTAGTCTTCAACCAGCAAGCCCGCGATTCTCGAAAGAATCGCAAATCCAAGAATGGCAATCACCTCATGGAGGGTGGGTGCGTCCTGGGAAATGTCATTTAATTAAATAAACATATTTGTACTAAAGCGGTTTCTTTTTGGAGCTGTGACTGATGTGGTTGTGGTGTTTCAGAAGCGCGTTGTAGGCGCCTTGTTTCCATCAGGAGGTAAATATATGACAATATCACGGTGAAACGGAGGCTCACTGTCATCACTTTGAAACACAATTGCCACTTCATTAACGATGGGAACATTGTATCGTCTCGGATCCTGTTCTTTGTCCTTTATTAGCACTAAGGCAATTGCAGTTGATGCCACACCGTCCGCCTCTGCTTTTGTATTGGCTTCTCTTTCAACCTCATGTAGCATTTTTATAGAGTTTGCTAATGGGTGATTGTTTATGACTTCAGCTACGTTTCTCATTATTAGCTCTGTGGTTGATATACTGCGTAATCTAGATGTAACACGTACATTTGGGCACATTTGCGGTGGTGATTTGGCTCAGGGTGCACGTTCCAATCCAATGCAATATTTGTCAACACACGCGAAAGCAGTATGGGCCATTCCCAGGGGGGAAGCCCGTGCGTGATGAAATATCATGGAGGGTGGGTGCGTCCTGGGACAGTTCAATTCAACGCGCTTCTGTTATTGTTTTTCTTCATGCAGTCTCATTTTTGTTTTTTTATGGCTGTGTCGTCGTATATACGGTGTTGTGGCCGGTCGCGTCCGGGCAGCTGTACAACCTGGCGTGCACGCTTTACCTCAGGTTTAGTTCACAGGTCGTAGGCATGGTAAAGTTTCTATTTAATTCAATAACCCCATTTGAACTAAAGCAGTTTCTTTGTGTGGGCGCCTTCGTTCATTGTTTTTATCCATGTTGTTTGGGTGCCACCTACTGACGCAGGAGCCTCCGTGTATTGTGTTTATCTATGCGGTCTCGTCTTTGTTGTTCTGTGGCTGTGTCGTTAGGTAGAAGTCGTTTACTGTTGGGAAGCATACTCCAACCTATACACACTGACTGGTGGCACAGTGGATTATTCGTTTTGGATCTGTGCCTCTCTTGCATGTAGTGTTTCAGAAACGCGTTGTAGGCGCCTTTGAGCTCTGCGTTGTTGGAGCCGTGACTCCTTTGCGTCCGCTGTTTCAGAGGCGCGTTGTAGGCGCCTTCGTTCATTTTGTTTATCCATACGGGCTCATTTTTATATTTCAGTTACTTGAGGTGTTTCGTTTTGGAGCCGTGACTTCTTTGCTTGTGGTGTTTGTGAAGTGCGTGGTAGGTGCCTCCGTTTATTGTTAGTATCCATGCGGTCTCGTTTTTGTTTCTCTGTTACTGAATGACCGTTATGTGATTCAAACATGCCACACAGACTGCTGGCACATACATACTACTGACTCTGGGAGGCCGCTGCATTTGACTGTGGGTTGACTGTGGGTTGTGGTGTTTGGGCGGTGTTTGGGTGCCACCTACTGACTCTGGGAAGCCGCTGCGTTTGACTCTGATGCGCCGTGGCGCACTGCGCTTGCATATCGGTGCATCCGTGCATAAATTAAAACTGTGGTTTAGTAATATAGAGAAGTGAAATGCATGCTCAACTGGGTTAAGATCAGGGGCCTCATGTATAAACGGTGCGTACGCACAGAAATGTTGCGTACGAATGTTTCCACGCTCAAATCGCGATGTATAAAACCTAAACTTGGTGTAAAGCCACGCACATTTCCACGGTACCTCATACCTTGGTATATGCAATTTCTCCGCTCGGTTTTGCAGACTGGTGGCACCCAGTGCTATTGTTCCTGTGTGGTCACCCTTTCTTTCTTAGATCCACATTCCTGACGCGGCTTTATAAATACACTGAAACTAACTGCATATTGTTTATTAGTTTAATGCATGTGATTGTCATTAACCTGTAACAATATAATGGTCCAAGGAATAGCCATAATATTCCAAATACCATAACTGCTTTAGCGTTGTAACTCTCACTGCATCTTCTTCTTCTTTCAGCTGCTCCCGTTAAGGGTTGCCACAGCTGATCATCTTTTTCCATATTACTCTCACTGTATCTGAGTGGGGAATCACAGCAGCAGCTGATCGGAAAGAGAATTATTGGTACACAGCATGAAGCAGACGCTGCCTCAGCCGCGGCAAAACGCTTTAGAGACTTCCCTGTACGGACTTCGCGGTTTAGAAAAAGTTTCATCCCAAGAACTCTAAACGCACTAAATCAGTCCATCAAGTGCTCCTTGTAGAACTGTTTACAGTGATCCCTCGCTATATCGCGCTTCGCCTTTCGCGGCTTCACTCCATTGCGGATTTTATATGTAAGCATATTTAAATATATATATTGCAGATTTTTTGCTGGTTCGTGGATTTCTGCGGACAATGGGTCTTTTAATTTCTGGTACATGCTTCCTCAGTTGGTTTGCCCAGTTGATTTCATACAAGGGACGCTATTGGCAGATGGCTGAGAAGCTAGATTGCTTACTCTTCTCTCTCTCTTGCACTGACTTTCTCTGATCCTGACGTATGGGGATTGAGCAGGGGGGCTGTTCGCACACCTAGACGATACGGATGCTCGTCTAAAAATGCTGAAAGATTATCTTCACGTTGCTATCTTTTGTGCAGCTGCTTCCTGAAACGACATGCTGCACGGTGCTTCGCATACTTAAAAGCTCGAAGGGCACGTATTGATTTTTGACTGAAAAACAAACTCTGTCTCTCTCTATCTCTCTCTCTCTCTCTCTCTCCTGCTCCTGACGGAGGGGGTGTGAGCTGCCGCCTTCAACAGTTTTGTGCCACGGTGCTTCGCATACTTAAAAGCCAAACAGCCCTATTGATTTGTTTGCTAGAGATTGTTTTCTCTATCTATGTGACATTCTGTGCTCCTGACACGCACTCCTTTGAAGAGGAAGATATGTTTTGCATTCTTTTAATTGTGAGACAGAACTGTCATCTCTGTCTTGTCATGGAGCACAGAGACAAATGTTTGTTTGCAGTGTTTGAATAACGTTCCTGTCTCTCTACAACCTCCTGTGTTTCTGCGCAAATCTGTGACCCAAGCATGACAATATAAAAATAACCATATAAACATATGGTTTCTACTTCGCGGATTTTCTTATTTCGCGGGTGGCTCTGGAATGCAACCCCCGCGATGGAGGAGGGATTACTGTACTTCTAAGTACAATTACCTCACTGTAAATTTGCGATACAGTTATAATATTGCACAACCTGCACCACTTTATAAAGCGCGTATTTACATATGATGACGATATAATTTTTAAGATGAAATGCAGCAAAATATGTTGATTATATTATACAGATAAAACTTTAACTTCATTTAAATAATCTGTATCGTTAATAGTTAAACATGTGAGGACACGGTGCTGCAGCGCTAGCTAGTTCATGGATAGCTCCTGCCTTGCGCTGTATTATTGCTGATGCTGACGCGACACTGGAAAGATAGACAGATAGAATAATTAAACACGTACTACGAAGATATTTCAATGTTTCTTAAAAGTTTTGAAGAATCGGCGTTCTAAGCTTACAGATGGCTTCACGTCTTTTAACTCCTATCATCATGAAAAAGATATCAAGTATACATCTCAGTATTTTAATTATTCAGAGAGCTGTAATATCACGAATGTAATGGATTCTGTGTCCTGTCGGAGAAAGAGAAAGCCCGTTTAAGAAGCAGGAAGTGATTCACACACAGAGCACAAAGAAGATCAAATACACAACAAAGCATTTAATGTGCTACTTTAGTTATGATGGGATTTGAGAAACTAGTAAATGAAAAGATTTTAAGATGAAGTTTATGATGTTCTACTTTAATGACAAAATAAACTACGTGATTAAAGTGGAAATTTTGAGATTAAAGTTGACATTTCGTGTTTTTTTTTCACACTGTGTGCCTTTTTTTTCCACTGTACCCTAATAAGCTTTCATATGACACTCAGACGGTGGGCTACGAGTCGCCTTTTCACACCGACTTTGATATGTGACAACTTATTTATTTCGGGCACTGTGCGACTTTGTGAACTTGAGCTTTCGAGTTTCTCCGACACGCTATGTCACTCGATCAACTTCCTTTTGTTGCTTATATAACTGTTTAAACCAACAAATAGTATGTTTTTCTTTGCCTCCATTTGGTATTCGCTGAAATTCTTCTATTTATCCTCGTACTTTTGCCGTTGCCTTTCACAGAATGCTGGGCTTAAGGGCTATTTATATTGATTTGCATATTCAAAGAGGCATAATTCTGGGAGGAGTTGGGGCAGGACAACAAGCACATGCACGTGTATTTATTTCCACACTGAGCGGGATTTATGTAGCGCAAGAACGCGGAAGTACGCAGAAGTTGGCGAACGCGCAGATTCCTGCATCTGGATTTTTCTGTGCATAAGCACATTTCGGCTTTTGTGCTTACGTCATGTTATAGTGTGAATTCTACACACGGCGTTATGCATGAGGCCCCAGGCCTT
The DNA here is from genome assembly GCF_900747795.2 of Erpetoichthys calabaricus. Lineage (NCBI taxonomy): Eukaryota > Metazoa > Chordata > Cladistia > Polypteriformes > Polypteridae > Erpetoichthys > Erpetoichthys calabaricus. The sequence goes on along the minus strand of NC_041396.2, from coordinate 54,592,526 downwards.
TTATCTGCTTAATTGATAATGACATAACGATGGACTTGCGCACACCTGCCCATGAAATAGCCTTTGAGTCAATTGTCCAATTACTTTTGAACCCCCGAAATGAAGGGATTGTGTTAAAAAAATGCTTTAGTTGCCTTACATTTTTATGCAATCATTTTGTTCACCCCACTGAATTAAAGCTGAAAGTCTGCACTTCAACTGCATCTGAGTTGTTTCATTTAAAATTCATTGTGGTAATGTACAGAACCAAAATTAGAAAAAAGTTGTCTCTGTCCAAATATTTATGGACCTAACTGTAAAATAAATTCTTCTTGTTAAACTAAAGCAGCAGATTCTGTTGTGTTATTTAAATAAAAGAAGTATGATAATATTATGATTAAACTAATAGCTCCATCATTGTAAAATAAAGGTAGCAGCCCCAGCATTATGTGAGGATACCCATATGATATGACATGGAGTAGAGACTATTTGATTTTTCCACTTACAGTCATGTGAAAAAGGATATTCCATGAGATTTTTTTTTTCCTTTTTAAAAATATGTGGACACATCAAGGTTTGATCTTCATTTAAACATCCATCCATCCATTTTCCAACCCGCTGAATCCGAACACAGGGTCATGGGGGTCTGCTGGAGCCAATCCCAGCCAACACAGGGCACAAGGCAGGGAACCAATCCCGGGCAGGGTGCCAACCCACCGCAGGACACACACAAACACACCCACACACCAAGCACACACTAGGGCCAATTTAGAATCACCAATCCACCTAACCAGCATGTCTTTGGACTGTGGGAGGAAACCGGAGTGCCCGGAGGAAACCCACGCAGTCACGGGGAGAACATGCAAACTCCACGCAGGGTGGACCCGGGAAGTGAACCCGGGTATCCTAACTGCGAGGCAGCAGCGCTAACACTGCGCCACCATGCCGCCCTCATTTAAACAGAATCTTTAAATAAAGGTGATGTAATTGAAAGAACAAAAAATGAAAATTTGGCTTTGCAATTATTTATTGAATGAAAATGAACAGATATACCATTCCCGTAAGACCACTTTAATAGCTGAGAGTGCCCCTTCAAGTTGAAACTTCCTGTGACTGTCTACCAGTCCCTAATATGAGTTGGGTGAAAGTTTTTCCCACTCCTTCACAGAGAATTCTTTCAGTAGTGTGATGTTTGAAAAGAATCTTATGTGAAGAACCCTCTTTGAGATCCCCCAACACAATCTCAATGGGGTTCAGATCCAGGCTTTGACTTGACCATTCCATAACCCTTCATTTTTTTCTTTTCAGAAATTCTTTGGATTATTTTTTGGTATGTTTATAGTCACTGGCATGTTTCAAGGTCCATTTTTGATTGAGGTTCAATCTTCTGACAGATGATCTCACAGTATCACCGAGTGCCTTGTGGTACCATGAAGACTTCATAGTGAATTCCATGATGGTGAGCTGCCCGAGCTCTGATGCAACAAAGCAGACCACCAAACTTGCCCTGTTGTTCTTTCTTGACAACAAATGTCCCTCCATGCACACTTCCCATATAGACCTAATTTGTGTCACCACCTTCTAATGTTAGACTCATGAACTTTGACATGAGCAGTGATAATGGCTACCTATAGCACCCATGTTTTATTTCTGGTTGTTCTTAGAGACTTCTTTCAGATTCTTATGTTCTGCTCTCAAGCTGAACTTTCTGAGGTACCCTGGCCTGGACAAGCTGGCTTTTGTTTGAAATCTTATCCATTTATAGATGATGTTCTGGACAGTGGAATGATATACAATTTTTTGGGGGTCTTTATAAATTCTTTCCCAGATTCATAAGCATCCGTAACCTTCATTCTGAAGGCCTCCAGGAACCCTTTAATAAGCATGGTGATAGCACACACTTCAACAACAAAGAGCAAACCAAACAAAATGTTGGAGATTTAAATAAGACAGGTTCATCCAAGATCCTTTCTAATGATGTTCTAATCATTTACACCTGCTCTTGTGCACCTCATTCTAATTTAAGGTATGTGAGGTAGTGATAAATGCAGGGGTGTACTTTGTGGTAGAAATCAACATCTTAAAGAAAGAAACTTATCCTCTAACAAAACAAGTCTGATGAAACCTTTTTTTAAGTCAGTAGTCAGGCGGGAGAAAAGCTTGTCCATCTGTGTCATTTATTACTCTTCAGGTAATGCTAGAATCGGGGGTGGGGGGCATTCTTTCACAGATTGATCAGAATGGTCAAATATCAAAGGTGTAGGTCGACTTTATAAGCAACTGAATTTACATAACAGTGTCAATCAATGCATACACTTACACAGGTTGGTTTGTTGGTTTCAACCCAAATGATTTATATAACATAAAAGTCTATTATATTGTTATATTCCGGTTCTTCTTATACCTTTTGGGTTGAGTCACCACTGTTGAAATTTCTCTGTTTATAACAACTGCCCAATATGGTTGTTCACAGGATATCTGCTTTCTTCTTAGTCATCTCTCAGTACATTTTGTGTTTTACGTCTTTGTCTCTGCTGTTCACTTGACCTTTATCCGGTTTCCTGATGTGCCTGAACAGGTTTCTGACATTTATTAACCCTTTATGCTATTTCTTTAAGATGAATGCTACCCTAAAAATGCTTTAAGATGAATGTTACCCTAAAAGTATTCTTGCACAACTTATCTTTTCCACATGCAAAATTTGCATTTATATTTATTTAAGTTATGCAATGGGCTACAAAATAGAAAATGTGGCATGATGTTTATTTTATTACTGTATATCACCTTTAACTTATAGATACTGCTTAAAAGAAGAGCAAATCTTGATATTCCTCAAAATGTTACAAAAGAATTGCATTGAACAGGGTGCACTTACTTTTTCACACAACTGCACAGGAAACAAAAGTCTTTTATAGACCTTTCAAACTTAAAGCAAAGATGGGGCCCAAGACATATCAATGTAAAATTTGCTATATGTGTGGTCCAAGCTGAATCCATTTAGAACAGAAGGGGATAAGTTATCTCTCTATTATAAAAGAAAATCTTGAGATGAGATTATTGCAAAGAGATTTTTTCAAGTACTGCCCTCCTCTCCGCCCTTTTTCAATCACACCCACGGTCCTCTCACCTCTCATTTGTGTGAATGCTTTGTCAGAAACAGTCCCTGCGCTCTCAGCTCTTATACATTTTTACGTTTTCCTCACTTTAAGTTCCCAATTAAAGAAGACTTATTATATCCAAATCTTTTTGAAGAATTTCATCCCAAAGGGTTATCAACAGAAAAGTACACGGGCAATCCTAGCACCAAGAAACGATGAAGTCAAACGAATTAACGTGAAAATTGTTGATCGTTTACACAGCAAATTGGTTATTGACTATGCTGAAACAGTTGGTGGTGATGGTGCAGAAGATGAAACCATCAACTTACAATCAGTGATATTTTCATAACGAAAATGAGAACTAGAACTAAAAATATTGGTTTTTGTTTTACAAGAACGAGAACTAAAATTAAAGCAAACAGAGAAAGTAAAACTAAATAAAAATTAGTGATATGTGAATGAACTAAAACGAGAACGAAAATTGAGTAAAACGAAAAAATAGCAATAGCATATTTGTTCAATCCGGTTCAGTCGTGCAGAGGTGTTATTTATAGGTCACCCTGAGCGTTCAGTTATGTTGCGCTGTTTACTACGCGGTGATATTGTACCTTAGGCTTACTATAGTCACGTGGCGCAACTTCCGTAAAAGACCGTTGTTTGTTTGTTGCGCACATTTGGGTAGTCGGCTTCAAGCCGTAAGCACGTGTGGGTGAAGATGGCAAGTTTTGCACAAGTGTGTGTGGGTAGAAAGCAAAAAAGTAACATGTGGAAATACTTTAATTACAGCCAAGATGATAAAGAAAACAAATGTAGCTTGCGAGAAGAAGAAAAGAGTCTCTGAGATTCAGGGCGGGGCCAGCTATATCAGTGTTTAGTGGAAGTCTGGCACTTCTCTGGTACCATGATTACACTTCATACAGTGACGTGCGGTCATACCTGTCATCATGAAAGTAAAAAAAAAACTAATAACATAAAATAAAATTGTCCACTGTGGTGTATGATTCTAATAACTATGATAATTTTTATAGTCAAAATCACTGAATTTGCGCATTTCCTGATCAAATACAGAGGAGAAACACAAGGTACGGCAGCGATGAGACGAGCCGAGCCTCATCTCAGACAGCACTATCCCTGAACGCTGGGTTGATGCATGCAAGTGGCGCGTGCCTGTTGCTGTCTCTCTGTATGTTGGCAATATAATGTTTGCACTCGCGTTTATTATACACCTGACTTTTCACATTTTAGCTAATATCTCTAATGAATGTGGGTGACATATTTAGTCTTGCTTATAGGACATAAAATCGCAGTGAAAAGGCACAAATTGAGACAGACAGTACTGTGCTGCACTGAAGCCCATCTGGTGATTGTTGCTACTGTTCTACGCAGAGACTCTCGGCGCGATATCAGAAAGTCAAGTGCACTGCAGCGGTCCGTTTATTTTTTATTTCGACTATTTTCGACAAATTTAGAACGCATGGAGGGTGTAGAGCAAATGCTCTCTATCGCCACTATAAATGTAACATTCTTTCTTAGCCAAATATGTACCTTCCTTATGTGTGTGTAAAGAATGCTGATGAGATATGAAACATAACCAGTAGTCAATGTGCATGCTGCCAATTGAATAGTGAATAAGCTACTCTTTTGGGTTCATATATTTGTAAATCTGACTGTGAAGGAGTCCATGCCTCACCAGCCATGAACGTCACCGCATGTCAGTGCTTCAGTACTGGTAGCAGAAATTGTCAACATACAGCCTGCTGGCGCCAGTGGATAGGACCTTGTCTGTGGACCTGCATTACAAATGCTCGTCAAGCAAATATTTTCACTGTGTGGTTATTTGCGCAATGGACGTCATTCTCTTGAAATGCGTGCTTGTTTAAAGCTTAACAGCAACGTGCTTGCACAGACTGGTTTCTTGGGTTGAAACATTTGATCTTGCTGATTGTACTCATTAGGCCACTTAATTTTTTGATCATTGATAGTCAAGCTGTGCTTAACGGCATTATGAACTGTGAGTGTATTTTGTTGACTCAAACATAACTGGTATTGAAATATGTGTAGGCCAGCATTTGTGGTCTTGCAACAGAACAAAAAAACTAAAATTGTACTAATATTATGTAAAAAAGCCAGAACTCCATAAAATAAAAACTAAAATTTTAAACACAGAACTAAATAAAAATAAAACTTGTTGACTCCACCGAAATCTAGAACAAAATAAAAATAAAAATTAATTTTATAAAATAAAATAAAAACTAAAACTACAATTAATATTAGAACTGAAATATCACTGGAATATCCTGTTGAATATCTACACCGTCTGGTCTTCCACCGGCCGAATTACTGTTGAAAGAAGGATGTATCATAATGTTATTACGTAATTTATGTCTGAGAGATGGGCTATGCAATATAATAAGATTAGTTGTATTCAAAATATAGTCTAACAATTCTGACGTGTAAAATTTTAACAGGCAACATGAAAGGTAACGTACATCTTCTGCGGATAACATTAGACACCAAAGGAGATCTTGATATGCCATTCGTATTAAAACGTTTACAGTTTCCCATTAGAATAGCTTTTGCAAAGACAATTAAAAAATCTCAGAGACAAACATTCAAAAAAGTCATTTTATTTATTTAGAGAGAAAGAAACGAAATTCACTCACGGCAGTTATATGTTGCGTTGTCACGTTGTACATCCAATCACGGAATCAAAATTCAATGTGATGTTGACAAAAAGTTAATTCAACAAATTGTTTTTACTGAAGTTTTACAGAAAAAGTGTAAGTTTAACAAGTATTTACGTGTTAATTTCAAAGCCAGACAGAATGAAAGCGTATAATGCAACAAATACCTCTAACGCAAAAACATAATTTAAAATAAAATTAAGTTAATTCATCCATCCATTTATCAACCCCCTTATCTAGGGTAGGGTTTGTGGGGCAGCTGGAGCCTATCCCAGCAATCATTCTGGATAGGGCAGGAACAATTTTCTTAACCAGAGTTTTTCTAATTTATGGAGTCTGTTCCAGCCACTTGACAAAATGCTTTATTCAGTTGCAGGGCATATTGAAACAGTCACATTTAAATCAATTAAGAATTGTCAAACCTAACATGCAACCACATGGGGACACCATAAATACACGAGAAGAACATGGAAACTCCACCAGCCAAAGGACAGCATTCCGATTATTATATATTGAAATGTATGTACTTTAACAGTACCTTATGAAGTATATATGCTTCTAAATTCCATTTATTATGAAATAAACAACCTTAACATCATACATTATTGTAACTTTTTTCTTACATTGACTTATTTCAGGTGGTCTGCTTCCTTATAAGCTGTACACCGTCCAGAAGTGGTGCCTTCACTGCACCCAAGCTGAGGTGGGCTCTTGTCACCATCATTCTAAATCTCATTAAGCAAGTTTGAAGTCGGATGGGAGGAGAGCATTGATTTATATTACATCTTTAGCACTGGCATTGCCTTTACTGCTTTTACACAATAGTAGAACTTAACAGTGAGTTAAATTAGTGTGCTTTTGTGGTGTATTTTATTATTTGTGTTATTTAAAGTACTTTTTAATTTCCTCTTTTCTCATGAGGTGTTTTTCTTAGAATTATTTTAGAAAACAAAGTTTCTCTTCCTATTCATTGAAAAGATACTGTTCATAGATGAAACTCTAATACCCTCTGGTGGTCAAATTTAGAAACTTCCATCAATGGAAACTATGCTTTCCTAAATGCTGGTGTGATGGTGGCATTTCCAAAACTCCCAAAATATATGCATATATACAGTGTATATGTACTGTGTACACACATATACAGTGCCTATAAAAAGTATTCACCTGCCTGGAGGTTTTTATATTTTATTGTTATACAACATTAAATGACAGTGGATTTATTTTGGCTCTTTTGACACAGACCAACACAAGGACTCTTTAACGTCAAAGTGAAAACAGATCTTTGAATGCTGATCTAATTTAATTACATATATAAAACACATTTGAGAATTATAGAATGCACATATTCATTTAACACTTTTTATTTTGGGAACTACTTTAAAGAATTCATTCAATTAATTTTAAAATTCATTCTATTATTTATTGCATTTTTTCACATAATCTTCTAGGGGCTCAGCATGGGTCAGTTTTTACACCTGCTGCCTCATAGGTCCTGGAGCCTGAATTTGAAACCTAGAACTGTTGCTGTCTTTGTGGAGTTTGGATGTTCTTCCCATGTCCGCATAGATTTATCCCCCAAAACAAATAGATGTGCATGTTAGGTTAATTGGTGATCTGCATTTGCCACCTGTGATTATATACATGTACACAACAGACAGTCACAGATTAATTTTAATTTGCTTTTTAAAGACAGCAATGAATTCAGCAGATCCAGAATCTTTGGAGAGACCAGTACAGATACTAGGTGCAGAAAAAAACTGTATTGTCTATGGAGAAAATGTGTAACAGTGAAGGATGTTAAGGCTGGTAAACTCTTTTTAAATAACCAACAAGACATGTAATCATCCTTGAAAGTGCTAGGCTGAGCAGAACAGACATTATGGGCCCACTGCAGCCAAGTTGTGGGAGGAGTCTGGCAGCTGAGTTTTGAGCCAATCAGAAAGTTTCAGGCTGCATTCTGTGGTGCTTGTATTAAAAGTTTATACCTTTATTTCAGTTAATAGAAAACACAAATCAGCTTAACTGATGAACTCCTTACTCTGAGAACATGAACAAGATTTGCAGTCTTAGAAAAGAACTGGAATGAGCAGAAGCAGAGGTTTCCTTCATTTATCTCAGACTATATGAGTTAACTTTAACAAGTTCTCCATCCAGTGTTTAGTTTATACTAAACAAATAATGAATACTAGAATTGCTCAAGAAGCTCCCTCTTCCACACTACTTTAAATGTGCATATTATTGGCATAAATATGATTATCAAGGTGAGAGCAGGAGTTGATAAGGCCAAGATGAATCATGTAAATGCAGAGTGGCAGAGGGCTAAGGACATGGCTTTAATGAACACCTTCTGTGATTGTTCCCATGATGAATGAACACGGTGCGGAGATGCAAAAGACGTGCAAGTTGGGAAAAGTATGTGGGGACTCTTGATTAAGAACAAACAAAGTTTTATAGGAGTACTCATTAATTCATATTTCATCTGCACACAGTTATGCTTGCTTAATTCATTGAAAAGTAACCAGGCAATGAACTCCAATACTAAAGTCTAGTTGTATGCCGAAGTTAAATGTGAATGATACATGCATTTTCATTTCATGTTCTCTAATTTATAACGAGATTAACTCAGATTGTGAAATGAGTTCACTCCATTTCAGGTTAACCCTGTTCCAAACCAGACAGACCATTTCACTCTGCACTGAGTTACAACCTAGGTTAGATGGGTCGTAGAATGATGACATTTTATATAAATGTGTATATATAAACTATTTTTCTTTTGTAACAATAAGAATTTAATTGTAAAATCTTGCTCTGTTCTCTTTACTAATAACCAGGTTAAGTTAGTATATCTGGATACTGTCTATACTGATACAGAACTACTATTTGAAATTCTAAATATCGCTTTCGTAACAGAATATGTACTTACCCAGGACAGCTTACCATTAATTTGAAGGAGACAGAGGGGAGAAAATATGAGGAAAAACTTTGGGAACCCCTCTTAATTTTTTGGATTTTTGTTTATCATTGGCTGAGCTTTCAAAGTAGCCAACTTCCTTTTAGTATATGACATGCCTTATGGAAACAGTAGTATTTCAGATGTGACATTAATTTTATTGGATTAACAGAAAATATGCAATATGCATCATAACAAAATTAGACATGTGCATAAATTTGGGCACCCCAACAGAGATATTACATCAATACTTAGTTGAGCCTCCTTTTGCAAATATAACAGCCTCTAGATGCCTGCTATAGCCTTTGATGAGTGTCTGGATTATGGATGGAGGTATTTTTGACCATACTTCAATACAAAATCTCTCCAGTTCAGTTAAATTTGATGGCTGCCGAGCATGGACAGCCTGCTTCAAACCATCCCATAGATTTTCGATGATATTCAAGTCAGGGGACTGTGACGGCCATTCCAGAACATTGTACTTCTGCCTCTGCATGAATGCCTTTGTAGATTTCGAACTGTGTTTTGGGTCATTGTCTTGTTGGAATATCCAACCCCTGAATAACTTTAACTTTGTGACTGATGCTTGAATATTATCCTGAAGAATTTGTTGATAGTGTTGAATTCATCCGACCCTCGACTTTAACAAGGGCCCCAGCCCCTGAACTAGCCACACAGCATGATGGAACCTCCACCAGATTTGACAGTAGGTAGCAGGAGTTTTTCACAATCCTGTGCATATGCCACTCCTGTATTTTTCTTGGACTACCAGACCTGGGTTTAAGAGCAACTGTGCCTGTGGCCTTCCATTTCCTGATTACATTCCTTACAGTTGAAACTGACAGTTTAAACCTCTGAGATAGCTTTTTGTAGCCTTCCCCTACACCATGATACTGAACAATCTTTGTTTTCAGATCTTTTGAGAGTTGCTTTGAGGATCCCATGCTGTCACTCTTCAGAGGAGAGTCAAAGGGAAGCACAACTTGCAATTGACCACCTTAAATACCTTTTCTCATGATTGGACACTCCTGTCTATGAAGGTCAAGGCTTAACGAGATAATCCAACCAATTTGGTGTGCAGGTAATCAGTATTGAGCAGTTACATGCATTCAAATCAGCAAAATTACAAGGGGACCCAAATTTTTTGCACAGCCAGTTTTTCACATTTGATTTAATTTCATACAACTAAATACTGCTTCACTAAAAATCTTTGTTCGGAAAACACCCCAGTACTCAGATGTTCCTAGGAAATGAAAAACATACCACTGTTATCTTTTTTGTTGAAAGTAGAGTCAATTATTATGCAGGCTGAGAGGTTCCCAAACATTTTCATATGACTGTATATTCTGGATGGTTAAGATTTTTTTTTTTTTGCAGAAAATGTGAGTCAAACCTGTAAATTAACATCTACTGTAGCTAAATTTGTATGTTTACCTTCTATTTCATATTCCTAAATTTAAAAGAAGTTTATGTTGTAAACTTTATATTAAGTACTTGCTATTGAAAATGGTATCTCTTCATTACAAATGAGGGTTTTTTTAGCAAATATACATCTCTAAATCAAATGAACAATATGAATCTTAAAAGTAATAATTTGATATATTATTCCAAAATCAAAAATTCATATTGCCAATCCCCTAAAATTGTTGGTATGTGTGAAGAATTAGTATAACAATACAAGTTTTTCATTGTCAGATGGAAAATAATGGATGGTGAGACTGGCTGTGCTGAAGTTATACAACCACTGCAGTCGTCCACATGTGAGATCGTCAACCCCTTGTGGTGTAGCGGGTCCACAGCTCACATCGAAAAGGCCAATTTTTAAATGAATAATCGCCGTCTTCACAGCTTATAGAGAGGGCTTGGTAGTGTGGCAGGAAGTGGTTCCCGGGGACGTTCGTGAGCGGGCGGTCCTCGCTTAAGTGCACAGGTAAGGAGTCATATGAATCTGTAGTTGTTGCCGGGAGCTGCTGATTGCCACACCTGATCCACGTCCCTGTTGATAAATAGAAGAGCGTGGCAGCTAGGAGGGGGAATGAAAACAGGAAAGGAAAGGAATGGAGGCTGCAGAAGCAGGGAGAGGAAAGCCGGTGCAAGAGAGAGGGAAGAACGAGCGAGCGCAGGCTCGTGGGCAGCTGAGCAGTGAGCCTGGATGTTTGGCCGGCACCCGAGGAGCAGTTGATTGTGGTCGCTCCCACTGAGCATTTTGTGAAGAGTGGGAGTGACCGGAAAGAGGATGGCTTGCCGCGTAAGGCCAAGAAGGCAGCAGGAATCAGGACTTGGGATGTGAATTCCCCAGCGTGAACTCCCTGGTCACTGGGGAGCCCAAGTCACGGTCTAGTTAAGCCTACCGGAGCCAGGGATTGGCGAGGCAAACAGACCAGCAGGAGAACGCAGCGAAAAGGTCAGCTGCAGGTAGGGTGGCTCAACTGGTGCATAGCCTGGACGGGAGAAGCAGTTGAGTCACCAGTAGAAAGGCACCGGGCTTTGTGTTAAAGGACAGCTTTCAGCCATTGTTTTAACCTCATTTTAAAGGATTATTTATTTTTTAATTTCCACTTATTGCACCTGTTTTTATGGATTATTTATTTATGGAATCTTGAAGCACTGCACTATTATTTGAACACTGTTTTATTGGTTTTGTTTTAATAAAATCACTTTGCATTTTTGCACCATCCCCTTGCTTTGTTGTGCCTCACTGTCTAGCTCATCGGTGACATTATCAATGGTGTCGGGTTCAAAGGCTCCCAAAAGCAAGATAGGAGCATGGAGTGAACCTGCATCGTCACACCCCTGCATTGCAGTCTTAGGCAGATGACTCACATTTGGATGTTGTTGTGCACAATACTGTTATACAGAGCATGGGTTTGTTACTAATGCCTGGCACTTCATACCCCATGACTGGGCTCGAACTGGCTGAGCTAAAGAAGGTCATCTGTACCTTAGGTGATCTGCAGTTCTCTGTTACTGTGCTCTGTTGTTTGGGAACATATACTGTACATTGAATTCTCCATAACATGAAGCTACAAAGTTTTACAAAATCTATCATCACATAGAGGAGGCAATATTTCTTGGATTTATGAAACATTTTCAGAACTGTATAATTACAATTATGACTATACATTTGTCACAAGAACAACACAAAAACATCATAAAGGTTTGGGGCAGCCACCCATATAAAGTGCCTTGGCTGCAAAAGGTAATTGAAATAAGTGTGAGATGATCACAAGACTTGGTCCAAAACAAAATTGATGGATGTGGAGGCAAGATGGCAGCTTTAAAGGCAAGGGCAGGAAGTGTCATCAGGGCCAGAACGTCTTCAGTGACGTCTTCAGGACTGGAAGTGACGTCATCGGTGGTGCCGGAACCATGCGGGATTTCCCTAGAAAGGTCTGCAAAGGATTGAGAAAGACAATTAGTGTACCTCACCGCTCCCTGGTCTGGTGTAGAATTACTATTACTTAGGCCCTTTAGCTGTCTCCTACTCACACATGTGTGACACATTGTATTAGAAAATGTATCCTCTTTAATAAAATCCCTGTGTGCGTCCATGTGTCCGTGTCTTCTGGTGAAGTGCACACGCGCGGGGCAGTCTTTAATAAAGGACATCATTGCTGGGGAGAGTGCTGATGGGCCGCACACATAAAATCCTTTGCTGGGGACACGCCATACATACAATAATCAGCTGCACGCCAGCACAGATTAAAATACTTGCTGGGGAACTGCACAGTACTTGCTAGAGAGACGCCACAGCCATGATTATCAGCGAAACGCCACACATTACATTAGTTCCTGGGGAGACTCTGTTGATTGCCCACTGTTGTGACAGAAAATTAAACGCATATTACGGACAAGGCAGAAGGACAGGGAAGGGCGGAATGAGTGGTAGAGTCACCGGCCTCTAGCAGATGCTTCAAAGGCCGCCTGACGTGTCACACAAGACAGAGAGGGTGGGACCTATAAAATAACGCGCGGACGATCCAATCAAATTTCGGTAAATGAGGGAACACCTAAAACATAAGACACGAAAAATCCAATCGGGTACTGATACGCGGAGACCAGCTTCCCCAAAGAGGTGGGATTAGTGTATGTTGTTGTGCAAGTGTTCACTCTGAGGATGTCAGATTTGTGATTAAGAAGCTTGGCCCGGTAAAGTGTAAAGTGTCAGTCGTTGAAGAGGTTTTCCTAAATATACGAATTTTCATGATATTACAATAGGATAACTTTTAAACGTAGATTTATTTTCGGGCACATAAAATCCGTTGCTGGGGAGACGTCACACATACAATAATCAGCTGCACGCCAGCACAGATTAAAATACTTGCTGGGGAACTGGACAGTACTTGCTGGGGAGACGCAACAGCAAGCTAAAATAAAGAGAGGCAGCATAGGAGATCTTCAAACAGACACAACACATCAATCAACAGCCACAGAGGAGAGGATAAATGTAATATTAATTATACTTACTGTATTGTCATATACATTTCTATTTTATTTTTATTATTATTTTACTTTAGGCTTCTTGCAAAAATATTTTTGACAAAAAAAAAATTAAGGCAAGAAACAGAATGAGGTCAAGGTCCCTTGCCATTTAATATAGACTGTTCCTACTAATGTTTATGCACTACTGTTCTAGCGCCCGTTATTGTAACGGGCTTAATGTCTAGTCATTTAATATTTAATATTTATTTAATATGTAATGTATAATATTAATGAATATATATTTTAATTAATATATATTCAATACGTAACATTCTTAAACTTGCTTAATCCAATTCAGGACCACAGTGGGGCCAGAGTTTATAGGAACCAACACCAGACAGGATGCTAGACCGTCACTGGACCATTTTAGAATTGGTAAAATGGTAATACTCTTTTTCTGTTTGTCGAAGGAAAACCCTGGTTGACAGAGACAGAAATGCAGAAACGTTGTTCCAAAAGCATAATTCTCATGAAGATCTCTTGCTTTGACAATATCCTCTTTCTTTTTTACACATGAATAGTTAGTTCCAAAATGTTTGCTTACAGGAAGTACTGTTATTTAACAAGATCTTCTGCTACATGTAAAAATTCCCTTGTCTAGACTAAGATATCTATGTGTATATCTGTCAAGCACATCAACATAGAGGGAATACCTTATGGGTGCTGCTTTGCAGAAACCATTAGCAATTGCCCTGTCAAGTTTCCACTTCTGTTCTTTGGCAAAAGGAAGCCCAACAACATGTGACATCACATCTGACAGTCCTCTTTCACTCCTGGACAGATAAAAGAAGACCATAACAGGACAGCCATGTTCTTTCGACCAACAGGTACCATTAGAAATACATCAGTGTATACCTCAGAGTTGTTTATATTCCAAGAGAGGAAAATACCCTTCCTTTGTTTTTTCCATTTGCTGCATTTTTGGACAACCAGATTTTTCTACTTTTAAATGAGGATTTCCAGTTGGGATCCCAGCTCTTCTCATCGCTTTACTCTGCTCATTTTACAATGCCTTGGAAGGTTTACAAAACACACATATGTGAAGTCTTCATTTAGCAAGGCATGAATGTTGTTGATGCTTATCCTTCTAAGTAGGAGACTACTGCAAATTTCATAAATGGTTACTTTACTATCAAGGTGGTGTCATCAGTGCTTTAGTAAAATGATGCATTTAAATAAGTATACAAATACATAAGACAGGAAAATATTATCTTTAATTACATTTCAAAATTATTAAGGCTTTTATCAGCAGGCCAGGACTACACACTGGTGAAGCATTTTAAATAATAACTATCTTTCCACACACTATTTATGTTATGTTTAAATATATCTTGCTATGTTTTACTTTATGCTTTCAGGAAAGACTTTGAAAACACAAGGAGAACAAATATAAAACACAAAACAGGTTATTACTTTTAATTGATTTGGAAGTTCTCAGTGTAGCAGTTTTGCTTGGGTTCTTCTCCTGGTTTGCTTCTCTTATTGCAAAAACATGTAGTTTGTCAAGCTGATGAATGATGAATGGTGAGTGTGTGCAATTAGTGTGCCCTCTGAAGGACTGGCACTCCATGCAGAAATGGTTCCAGCTTTGTGCCTGATGCTACTGGAATGGCCTCCAGATCCCCACAACTCCAAGAAGTATTTAGTATAATTAGGAAACACGTGAATTTATTAGGCATAAACATATAAAATGTCCATCCAGACGTGCCTCCTGCTTTGCGTACAATGCTGCTGAGATAAGATCTGGACCCCAAGACATTGAACTGGATTAAGCTGCTTTAAACAAGCATCAATAGATGAAACTGCATAAAACACAAGAGTCAGAAACACAATCCAATCTCATGTATTATACCATATGAGGCCAAGTCAATGACTCTGAGAACAAGTAAGATATGAAATATAATACCTTATCAAATGCTCTTTCTTTTAATTTTGTATCGTAACAGTTTAGATTGAAATTGATAAATAAATTAAAATGATTGGACCAGCATTCACCAAATTTACTTCCACCACGCCATTATGATATAGAACACACTCCATTTTAGTGTTTTCCTCCCACGTTTCCTAGACATACTCTTAGGTCCAATGGCGACTCTAAATTGTCTAGGTGTGAGTAAGTGTGGGTGAAGTTTTTGCCCTGTAATGTTCTGGTGCACAGTCCAGGATTGGTTCCCACTTTGTGTTAAATGCTGGAGAATAGACTCTATTCAAATTGTTTGACGTGGGTTCAATTAATGGGAAAGATAGAAGAATCTGAACGAATGAACAGATCAGCAAAATCTGTTGGTCACCGGTGCAAAACAATTTGAGATTTCTCATTTTAGAGCAGCATTAATAAAATCACTTTTTTGCATTCTTTAAATGAATTTCACTTTAGATACATTTTTGCTGGTGGACTACCTGATAATTCCATTAAAGGAAATAAATTATTGAGCTTACCAAACTCTTAAGAGAGAATTTGAAATCCTAACAAATTAAGTTTAAACGAGAGACTAAAACTTGGTCCGCACAAACACATATAAATTGGAAAATGCCATTTTTGTTTTAAAAATTTTCTGTCTCTTCTAACATATGTTTTTTAAATGTTTATCATCCATTCTGAAATACAAAAAAAACACTTAAATCTTTCTTAGGGACATGCGTAGCTTTTCAGCCTGGAGAGATCTTTGTTTATGTAGCAATACTAAAGTAAACTGAAACACCCAAAGAACAAGGAAACAGCAAAGCAACCATCTCTGTCTGGGCAGACTGTGATAAGTTGTCTGTGGCGCTGTGCTAACGCCCCAAAAAGTGCGGGCTCCAATCGGGCACAGGTGTATGTGAGTGCGTTCAGGTGCCTATAATCGTGCCACAGAGGGGGCGGCCCATCGCACTTGCACCCAATTAGACAGATGAGATAAAAGGAGCCTGCATTACAGAAGGGGGGGGGGGGAAAGGGGGGCAGGACAAGCCCGCTAGGTGGTGTAGGAGAGGCAGTGCCGTCGTTGGCCCCACGGAGGACAGAAGGATTGGCTCTCTAGGAGTGGTTCATCCCCACTGATTATTTGTAGAGGATCAAGGTGGAGTCCTCGCTGAGGATCCAAGGTACAATAGGAGAGTGTGAAGGATAATGGGAGGACAACTGACCCAGAGTGTTATGGCCGGCGCTGCTTGAGGCAGTGAAGACTGGGGACATGTGTGGTAAGGACCACGGCTACTGGAGTTTTTGCCAGGTGAGCAAATAATGGCTGAGCCGGGGAGATGAAGAGAAAGTTGTGCTGGACTCGTGTAGGATCTGACGGAATATTAAGGAGCTGATGGCTGTATTGGTTTTATTTTTGTTTTAATTCTGTGTAACTCATAGATCATCACAGTTTTTAATGGATTATTTATTTATTTATCGAAGATTGCACTGCACTACACCTTGTTTTTGACTTTATTTTAAATAAAAGCACTGAGCACTCCTTGCTGTATGCATGTGTCCTCATTTGCCCGCTCATCCTTGGTTACATTATCAATGGTGGTGGGTTCAAGAGGTTCCCAAAGGCAACACCATCACACAGATAATGATCTAAGCATCTTTTACAGGTTACAAATGAGTATAAGGTTGCTAAAGCCTTGGAACACATAGACTGTGAGCCATGCAAAAATAAAGACAGCAAAGTATTAGACTGTTTCAAAGTGCAGCACTGCCAGGTAATCCAAGGAGGTAAGGAAAGAATGTTTCCCACAGTAAAGGTCATAAAGGGCATTTTAGCAAAAAAAAAAATGAAGTTAATGCCTGATCACATCAGCATTTTTGAAAAATTCTGTTTTCCCCATCCACACTGCTATGTGATATCCAGTATTTTCAAACGTATTTATGTTAGAGAGTGTTTTGAAAAAGATTTGTTTTCAGTGGTCAAAAATGCCACTGGAAGGCCAAAGTGAATATAAACATATTTGTACATGTTAGTGAGGACTAAGCCTAAGTAACGTCTGGTTCTGTTTTATTTTCATGAACATCCCACCTGCAAATGTCTAATACCATGACAAAACTTAGTACAACTGATTCACTTTTGGGAAATTACTCTTCCGTTTCTGTAAAAGGAGAGTGGCACAAATTAGAAATGTGAGTGTGCTGTGCAACTGGCCAGCACAGGAAGAGTCATCTCTGTTACAAATTCTAATAAATATAAAATTCTTGGTCAAACTATGAACTCTCCTATTAGTACAAACATGGCAAGGCTTGACAATGGCTGCCCCTCAACCAGCATCTCCTGTCTACTAATCTGTTCACATTTCATGCAGCTTTCTTCAAGCTAAAATTACAATTTGCAGATGAACTCAATAGTGAATGAAGTCATTATGATTAAAACTTGTGTTTAGAGTTGCCAGGCATCCCTTATATACGGGACATGTCCCATATTTTATCCTTTTGTCCCCTGTCCCATTCTGACCTTTCAGGTACACCCAAATATCCCGTATTTAGTTCATTTTCAAATTTTGTAATAAAAAATATATTTTTACTACCTTCTTACGGTACTTAATTGTAACTTTATAAGTAATTAGATTTTCTTTTCTCAGATTCTCTTGATGAAAATAACCCAAATGTAACGAGGAAACTAGTGTTTGCTGCCTGTCTGCAACTTGCTCAGTTGCTATGGTTGGCTGTGGACAGCGACACTCTTACCGTTTTGCTCTCCAGCCGCGCTGCTGTGCAGTTCTGTATCAGCATTGGAACATACAGTGTCAACAAAATGTGTTGTACTACTTGCCACGGCCCATTTTTTTCTAACTTAAAAACTAGTCCATCCATCCATCCATCCCAAGATGCCAAAAA
Source organism: Erpetoichthys calabaricus (assembly GCF_900747795.2). Lineage (NCBI taxonomy): Eukaryota > Metazoa > Chordata > Cladistia > Polypteriformes > Polypteridae > Erpetoichthys > Erpetoichthys calabaricus. The sequence goes on along the minus strand of NC_041396.2, from coordinate 54,574,532 downwards.
GTAAGTGTAAAATTTGTGATGAATATTCCAGCGAATGAACATCTATTAAACAAGGCAGAAGCTGTTTTGAAGCAAACTGCAGTGTATGTAATTGCACTTTCAGTAAATAATTTTCAAATGATTTTACTTTTGTTTTCCTCATAACCCATTAAAATCCTTGCTTTATGTTTTTAACTTATGTCTCTACTTTTATATATTATATTGGTCTGGGTGTGTAGGGGGCATGTATAAATTTATATATAGTAATATAGAGAGAGATTTTAAGAGTGTCCCATCCATCCATCCATTTTCCAACCCGCTGAATCCGAACACAGGGTCACGGGGGTCTGCTGGAGCCAATCCCAGCCAACACAGGGCACAAGGCAGGAACCAATCCCGGGCAGGGTGCCAACCCACCGCAGGACACACACCCACACACCAAGCACACACTAGGGCCAATTTAGAATCGCCAATCCACCTAACCTGCATGTCTTTGGAATGTGGGAGGAAACTGGAGCACCCAGAGGAAACCCACGCAGACACGGGGAGAACATGCAAAATCCATGCAGGGAGGACCCGGGAAGAGAACCCAGGTCCCCAGATCACCCAACTGCGAGGCAGCAGCGCTACCCACTGCGCCACCGTGCCGCCCAGAGTGTCCCATATTTCTAATATTCTAATCTGGCAACCCTACCTGTGTTGTAAAAACACTACAATGTACCAAACGTTCAGTCCCCCATATTCAGTTTTGGGGTGACTCGGAGATGGTGAGAGGTATGCTCTTACAAATAAGATGTTTGAACACCACTCATTGGACTTTAAATATGTTGTTGTTCTATTTGAAGACTCACCTTTTTATTAATCTAAAAACATTTCCATACTGTGTCCCTGACTCAGTATCACCTCTTCCCTCCATTGAGTGTAAACAAAGCAAAGTCGCTGCCACCGTTATTCTTAGTGAATACCACATTTCAGTGATGGGTAAGGTGGGTTGAAATTATATATTTTGCCAATAACAGTCAACTCTCGCCCTGTTTCTAATTGTGTTTGCTTTCTTATCACAAGTATATTTTCCCTAACCACATTGTTACATCAAGTTAGTGAAAGAAGAGTTATATTCTAGACCTAATTGGGTGACCCAATCAGTCAAAAAGTACAGCCATTCTAAAACGGGCATTTGCAGTGACAGGCTTTCTTCTAACATCTTGTCACATGAGGCACTCACCTGCCCTTTTTTTTTATTTCCTACCAACTGCTTGTTCTCTTTCATCTTTTTAAAAGGAATTTTGTGACTGCTTGAAGGCCACAGCCCTCTCCATAGAGCTATAAAAATGGAAGAGCAGATGGTCACTTTCTCCAGGATACCGACTTAGGACCTCTTGTCTCTATTCATATTTGAATACATCCTTTGACACCATCAGTAAAAAGAAGCTGCTTTTCCTCCTAGCCGGTCTTAATTGTACTTACTAGAGACAAGACCTTTTTTTTTTTTTTTTTTAGCCTTGTCAATTGAAATCCTAACAAATGCTTGTGTTGCTCAAGGATTATTTTGTTGGATTCTAAGTGTATCTACTCTATTCTCTAGCTCTCACTGGATTTCAGGGCTATGCTAATGGCCTGCCACAACTAATTGCTTCCTAAGAGCAACACTAATGTGACTGATACTTCTTGCCCAACCGCTTGATAGATGTTAAACTACTGAATGTAGCTTCATTTACAAAGAAAAAACTGAGCTAAGACAGAGGTTAAGTTAATTGCCTCCAAGTAATTTCGGTGTACTGGTAGCTGCTGACTGTGTCGGCACAATTATTTTTATCTGTAGGAAGACATTTACGTGTTGTAGTTGAATGACATTCACACTGATAAATACAGGATCTAAGGTTTAATTCTCTTTTTTTCTTTGGCATCCTAATGGAATGCTTGTGCTTGTGGAAAACCTGGCAGTGTATGTTCTTTAGAATTTTCACTGGAGTAATAACAAGACCAAATTCCCGACTGGACATGCCAATGAAGTGCAAATCTCATCCGACATGCTCTGCACTTAACGTACATACTACAGCTCCAGGTAATCTTAGGGGTACAATACCGGAGTATGTGATATTTGTGGTCTCTTATTTGTATACTGTATATTCTATTTCACTCAGAGATAAAATGTTAAAATCATCAATGTCCTTAGAATAACTTAGAAATGTCATTTAAACAATGTTCAATGTTATTTATATGGTTTCATTTTTTTAGTCTTTTTTCTTTCTACTCTTTTTTTTAAATTACTTGTAATACTTTTAAAAATCTACTCCATTTAATATTTTTATCTTGATAAAAAGTTGTAACAGCTGTGAAATTCATGAAATAAAATTATGTGGATTAGGCTTGTGGATCTGAGAAAGGCATTCTAAGCTATCAGAATATCTTTACTGTCATTGTAACAAATACAACGAAATTATTATCTATCTATCTATCTATCTATCTATCTATCTATCTATCTAATCACTAATTTTACTTTCCATTCATATATATTGATAATCAATTCCTGGCTATTACTGAGTGTTTTCCACCATGGTGTGTTACAACTCATAGCTTAGTCAGTCAGACTACGATGAATGATGCAGCAGTGGTTAGCTGACAGTACTTTCCCAGTCCGCTCCTCCTCTTCCTCCTCCTCCTTGTAATGCCAGAGCTGGGAGTTTATGGTAAACCCAAGGAGACTGGCAAGACCTCAGAGACCAGAACCCCTTACGGAGACACGTCCAGGAAGGTCAATAGAAGACCATGATGCACAGCTTACACAGTGACAGCAACATAAATGAAGAACCATCCAACAGACACATGAAACGCCCAGCCACATGACCCTAAAACGCCTTATGAAAAGGAAGTCTGCATGGAAGCTCCTGGGCCAATTCACTTCCAGCAAACCAGGGAAAAGGAACTCCTCCATGTCATTGTATGGAAAAGGACAATAACCTGTAAAGTGGGGGAACTGGCATATTTAGTTTAGATTCTGTGGAGACAACAACCCTGAAGTAACAACTGGTTTTGCAAAGCTTACAGAGGTCTTACTAACACCCTTATGATTTTATTTTTTATTGAGAAAATGCGTTTATGTGTTCTCTTTGAACAAAATCTGATTAAAAAAAATGAATGGCTTAAATACAATATCACAGTGACTCTTCTGACTCCTTAGAAATTAATCATAAAAGCAGATTTAAAAAAAAAAAACGCTTGTAATATCACAAAATTAATCTGATTAATTTATGTTGTAAAGCATTCCCACGAACACATTTTAATATTGTTACACGTTCCCCACTGACCTTTGCAATTTCAGCTTGTTGACAGGAGAATTCCAAAAACAGTAATATTTTAGTATGCTGCGTGCAATGAAAACTTATACACATAATCCACTTTTTTTTTCTTCTTTTTATTCTTTTTGCAGCCCATAACCCTGAATTGGATTAAGCAAGTCAGAGGGTAAGATTATTTTTTTTTTAAAAGTCTCACACTCCTTATAAAAAATACAGCTGATCCAACTGTGTGTGTCCTTAATGAGAAGCGGTGGAGCACCATCTGACCTGCTCCTTCACCCCCAAGTGTGTAAACCACAATGGCAAATCATGTGCAGGTGTCTAGTCCTCCCACACATCGTGTGTGTGTGTGTGTGTGTGTGTTAGATTGACTGGAAGGTCTCACTCAGCGTGGTCTAAGAGGGCTGGTGGACGTTCACAGTGTGTGCCCCATGTGTCCTGCAGGGTCTCTTCCTGCCTTGCGCCCAATGCCCAATAGAAATGTGGGCTCAGAAGATAAACAGATAATCACGACAGCCAATCTATCATGTAAAATCTCTCTCTGTGAGGAACATTAAAATGGGCCTCTCTACAAAGGAAGGGTCACTTTTGAAAATTATCTTTATTAAAAATGATGCAGGTCCGGACATACTTGAATTCCTCCTGACATTGTGTAGTTTGGCAGATGGAAGATAAAGTTTGTCAAAATTCATCCCAGACAGTCACCTATCTTTAGATGATAAAACACATTGACGAGTCAAAAATTAAAGAGTTTATTATGGCAGTCAAGTTACTTTATTGTACAGAGTAACACTGAACAAACAGCAAGTAAAGCATATGATACACACATTTAAATATTTTTTTAGGTATGCTGCCTTAAAAAAAGAATTATAAAACCATTAAATTAATTATTTACAGTAATAACAATTAAGTCCCTAAACATATACTGATATTCTGATACATGAAATATCTTTATGAAACTTGGTAGAAATAAACAAGAATACTTAATAAATTCATTATACAAAAAGTACACAAAATACAAAAATCTATGTGCTTTTATGTTAAAATTTTAAGAGGTTTTGTGACTCATATTTGTGTGTTCAGTTTCATATTCTTGTATTTAATATGTTTAATGTTCAGTATACAGTATGTAGTAGTAGTAGCTTCATCACATAATTACATAGAAATTCTTGTTACAGGACGCATCACGACATGAACATAAATTGAAGCCAGTAATCTGCAAAACAGTTTTCTTTATACTCATTATGATGACTTCCAACTAAATCCCAGAAAAGGAAAATAAAGAAATCTGCGATGTTATAAAAGGTTGGTCTCTTCTGAATGTGTTGCAGCTTCACTTTTTGCAAAAGGTGTGCACACCATGAGTTGGACCAGTCGATGGCCTCGAACTCCTTTAGTTACTAACAAATGTCTGTTGGGGTGGTTTCCATCGTGGATAATCCATTGCGAGTACGATGTTGTACAAAAACAGAATAAACAGATTGATTTTATTCTACAGACAAAAGTGGCCTGCATTTTAACAGCAAACCTGAGTGTTCTCTGCCTTTAATTTCTGCTATGTTGATAAAATACACCACATAAGACAATTTATGCATATTACCGAGTTTAATTTTCATTACACAGCTCATCAGAGATGCAACATCTCGTTTCTCCAGGGGGCTCATTCTGTTAACCATTTGCACAGCTGGTGCGGGACTGTGGCAAAGGGAGGTTAATGACTTGGCTAAGGTCACAAAGTCACTGGCTGCTGGGATTTAAACCCGCATCCCAAGGCTTTAAAGCATCTTGCGCCATCTCGGATGCAAACAGCCAAGGGGTGATGCAAAATGACAAAACGATGCAGTTTTAAATTTGAACGTTGATGTGAAATAAAAGAGCATTTGAAGAAATGTTAAGTCTATCTGACAGAAACTGAATAATTATGTTGAATTTGTAGGGGCTTACGTTGAAAAATGTATGGGATGATTTTTTTTTTTCAACCTACAGGAATAAAATATGAATGCATTACTAAAGTGTTTGTGTAAATAAAAAGATGTCATACTAACAGAATAAGAATTACATCCTCAATATACAGATCTGGAATTCCAGCAAAAGGGTAAACTTCATTATTCATTACTGTGATGAAACAGATGTTTGTGAATTCCTCATTCGTATTTTTCAAATGGTTTTATTTCACAAAAAGATAATGCAGCTAATGGCATTGTAAATCAATTACATTAAAAATGAATAATTTATGCATCCTGATTTTAATAATTTTTCAGACTAATGGTTTGATTTCCGTGTTTACTTGTAACAAACAAAAACGACACTCTAAGTGCAAAGAATTTGGTGTTTTTAAAAGTTCTTAACACAATGAAGTTTGCGCTGTTATAGTGATTGTGGGTTAAGTTAGATAAAAGGTGTAAATTATTTGATCAGAATAAAAAAGTAAATTTAGAACAAATTAGATTTATAACAAAAAAACTAAACTGAGCACCCATGGCGCACATTTACGGTATATCTGGAACTACGGAGTTTAACATGAAATCAATGTCAAAATAATTACAGTTACTGTATAGCTAAGAAAATTGATAGGCGGATGTAAATAAAGAACCAGGTTACATAAGAAATGTTTTAAATGGCGAATACGTCCGTGCCGAGTGTGTCACGTTACACGGGTTAGTGTGTACTGGAGCTTCTGTACCCCTCGTTCCTGTTCATCTGCACTCGCTCTGTTGGACGTGAAGTTTAGCTCCGCGGATTCTGCATTACGGTAAACCGAGGCACGTTAGCTTCTTGTCGGACACTTGCACCTTTTCGAATTATAACGCAATTTACAAGGCTTGTTTAAAAAAATCGTACTATCCGAATTAAATTAAGATTCTTAAAATGTTGCCAAAATGATTTTCAATTTGATGTGGCCTTTTATATATGTAATGACGGTTAAATTATACGCTTTTTGTTTCTGCTGTGCTTGTGTATGGCCGAGCATTCCTCCTCATTACTGGTAAGAGAAGCTCCTGGTCTGTGTATGCGCGCACATACCGATACTGCGAACGTGAGTGACGTAGCCCACTGCTCCGTCGTGGTATCCTACTGAAGGTCTCGTCTCGCCGTACAACATGAGTGGGCTTCGTTCGATTTTAACACACTGTACTTATTAAACAAGAAAGAAAGGTTTAAAGGCATATAATCAAAAACACCGCATAAGTAGAATCGCAAATCCCAATCAATGAGCAAATGAATTAGCAGTCAGTGCTCTGTGCCCTATAGATTTGCTCTGTTTGCTACTCTGTCACGCATCCCGTCCTTTTTCGGACCTGCTTATCCTGATGCCGCTATCATTACATTTTAACTCGTGACGTTTAAGCGTTACATCTCAGCTAGGAAGAACAAGTAATTAATATATTAAACGTCGACAAGTTTTTTTTACGGAATTATAAATAGGGCAAGAGTGCATTTTTTGGTTTTGTGTAATAAATTAGTTGCTCTAACTGTAGAATTCTTTTTTGTTAATGTCACATATGCAATTTTGATGTGACACTAAACCTTTTTCAATATCCTCTTTTCTACGGGGCAAACGTCGCGTGACAAAACAGTCAGACAGACATAAACATAATAATGACTTTATATATGATAGTTTTAAAATTTTAAACAAAGACAATAAAAGAAAACTGTACACAGCATTTTGAAAAAAAAATCGATGCTAGATAGATAGATAGATAGATAGATAGATAGATAGATAGATAGATAGATAGATAGATAGATAGATAGATAGATAGATGCTTGTGACACAAGCGAGACGCGAATTTGTTTCAGTGTTTTTGAAGAAAGATTCGATTTTTAATAAATAATGTAATCACATTTCGTAACATTCACAGGTAGTACGTGTTCATTGTAATAGAACTGTTTTAACATACAGACATGTTTATCATTTTGAATGTGTTACCGCAGTACAAATTCGCTTTTTTCATACTACTAATGGTGTCATTTCATTCTAACAATACAAATGTTTCTTAATTTATGTTGCGCATGGACCAAAGCATGCACTAGTTGGTGTTCTATCATTATAACCTGAAATGCCATTATATAAACTGAAATTAAGAAAGTGAAAAGCTGCTCTATTTAAGGTGCAGGACTCCATTTGAAATATGCACCACTGCTTTATGGTGATTTGTTTTAATATGCAGTGCTTTGAGAAGACTGAATACAAACAAGCTAAATGGAGACTTTCTCACTTTGAACACGGCACACAGGTTCATTAAATTTTAGTAGCGGTGTTCAATTTACACGTTTTTATTGTGAATCATTCAAAAGCACCATTTTTATTTCATGTAGCCAAAGCTAATAATTATCTCTTAATTACACGGTCAACTCTCTTTTAAAATAACGAACACGTTTTGCTGTAATATTTGTTCCTAAGTGACCTCCGCGGTGTTTGTGCAAACTAATCGGTGCCCAAATTATATATAATCTCAATCCTGCTATGTCACTAACACTTTAAGGTCTCTGTCTGCCTGTCACAGTTAACTCGTAAATAAATGTCACGACCTTTTAACATTTTTACTTCGTTTTTCGTTTATCTGTGCTTTTTAAATACTTTTTATGTCTTTTTAATTGGTTCGAAGACGGTTACGTTGTTTGATTATATCGCAGTATTAACTACCCAGATGAGTTAGTCTAACAGCCATACAAATGTCGGACTTTTAAGGTGCAAGTGGTATTTTAATGTACTGTAGACTACACAAGCCTACCGCTTATAAATTGTATGTGGAAATTAAGATCTGTGATATTGCAGTTGCAAAATAAATGTTATTCGGTGTGTTTGCAAGTGACACTGTGCTGCAGTAAATAATAATAGCTCGAGTATTGAGCACTTATTGAAATTGAGAAGAAAAACAACAATGCTGTTAACATGTATTGTTTAAATGTGTAATATTTATTTCTGTCACTGAAATATTATTGTTACATAAAAGAATGATTGACCATTAAAGTGAGAATGTATTGGATATTTTTGAAAATAAATAATTAGGCTGATTTCCTGAAGGCTAAAGACTTTAACGGAGAAATCGTTTTTTGTTATTTTCTCATTTCAACCCGATGGGATATTAAAAAAAAATCCCCGCTTTAAATAAAATTCTTAACCCGTACAAACAGCGTGTTCATTCCCATCCTTTGAACTGAGACGAACGAACTTCAAAGCGTTGTCCTTGAGACGGCTAAGGCCCGAGTGCGCCATAATAAGAGATGCTAAACTGACTGGCCATTACAGAGGGTCTGCAGGTCAAGCCGAGTGCGTACATTAAGGTGTTGCGGGGCGAACAACAGGCGTGTTCTTCACAGAGACGGTCACTGCCGGTAGGCCCCTGCACGAGATGGCTTATTTGACTCTTCACGTGTAACGGGAAGCCTCTGAACGAAATTCTTAGCACCGGAGTGGAGTGCACGCCCTTATAGATGGAGGAGGAGGAGGAAGAGGAGGAGGAGGAGGAGGCTCGGCTCGCGGACGCTACATGAACTCCTACCAAACGTTTGAAAATCACCTTTCTCATTGTACGCAACTAACGTATCGAGTGCACCGTATTCATCAATAATGCTGACAATTAACACAGAAATGCGCTTCCCCTAAGGTTTCATTCTGTCGCAAAAGCTGATGCTATTTACATCCAATTAAAATCTCGGCTTTGGGGGTGGGATGGGGGGTATTGTCTAGTGATTTAAATGCGGTCTGTAATATAAAAATATAATCACGCATCAATCACTGACAAAGATCTGGCTTTTGGGGGATGGGAGTGGTGCTTGCGTGCAATGTCGTGGTCATTACCTTCACCATACGCGACTTTAGAAATTTTAAGGTTAGTTTTCACAAAGGTCCAGCCCTTCCCTTTTCTTTATCCGCTTACATCTTTTGTAAAATATGTGTGTACCTGAAGTTCTGCTTTAGCTTTAACAATGTAAAATTGTTACAAATGCTAATAAAACATTCCGTCTTAATTATATCACATTAATTAATTTTCTATAACTAACCAAAACCATAAACATTAATTTACCTCTTTATATATACACGTCGGATTTTTTTTTCTTAAAAAACACTTGGCATAGTCCTCATATTTTTTGGTCACTTTAGACTCCACGGACTCGAACCAGGAAATCAGAAATATCAGACCCCCACCCCCTTCCCCACCCCCTTTCCCAGTACCAACACTCATCCATCCTAACACTCATCCAAAGCTCCAACATATTATTTTTTTCTGTATGGCAATCTAATACATACTTTTAAAATATTACGTAAGACTATTAAAGCATAAATATTTTTTTAATATATAGCTGAATTCCCGGATGCACTGGCAATAACTGATGTCTATTTTATTCTATTTCATTTTAACATAATTTGTCTACAACTTACCAGAAACATTATTTATGACGAATAGTTTCTTCAGTTAATGCACCTAGTATGTGTACTAGAGACAGAACAATTGTATTTGTCATATACTGAGCTTTCTTAATTTGACTTATACTGATGACATGACCTCAGACAACATGTATGGGAAAACAGAACATATATAGAACATAACATATGTTCACAGTATATACGGCAACATAATCAATACACTGGATGGTAAAGTTGCGATTCCATACCACTTCACTCAAATATTTACACGCATACACACACAGACATATGCACAACCCATGGCTTGTACGCACATGCATAAATAAATATGCATTACTTTACAACCATTATGAATAATTGAGAATGTGTTTGCACATCACGCAGCTATGATCCCCATTACCAACTATATCCAGATCAGGTACATTTAATACTCGTGTATTTTTTCATGACTAGACAATAAATGCAATCCCTGTGCTCGATCAACACGTACCCTTTTTTGCTCTGGGATGCTCTTTGGCCGCTCTCTTGGCATTCACCGCGTGCCTTAATTGTATGGACATTTAAATCAAGGTCCGCTGTGAACACGAAGAGAGACAGGCCGCTTCGTTTTTCGTCGGATGCAGAATCATTTTTCCAATAAAAACCCTGAAATCATCCTCCTCATCTGCTGCAGCAGCAGCAACAGCAGCAGCTATCTAGCGTGCAGCCGCATTGCTGAAGATACTGGGGCTGCAGCTTTCTTTTCACGCGATCTTGCACCAAAAATGTCTACCTCCTCCGCTTGGTGTTCCTCAGCCATATGATTGTTTTGCAAATGTGGCATAAAAATCCGTCCCGAAATCTGGAGGAAAATATATATTTGTAAAGGAAAATACACAAAATAAAAAAAGCACCCAGGCGATCCATTTTATTGTACGTTACCTATTGTCTGTGGAGAGCCCTCGCACATCCTGCCTGCTTAATTTCCTTTGGAGTTTCTGCGGGCGCAGTTCTGGTGGTGGTGCAGTGACGGGCCTTGGTGATGGTTTTAAAAAAAAATCCTGGCTTACTGCAGTCAGTCCTTTTGCTCAACTCCCAAGCGGTGCAAAAAATAGGAGCGGGCCCATCTGGCTTCTCATCAGCTTTGTCAAGTCTTGCATACGCTAAAATGCTAATGACCTAGATAGCTGATGCAAAATGCAGCAGAGGTAAGGGGAAGGGGAAAATGCGAGGCAGTTCCAGAGACATCCCCCTGATTTCTTGTTCGTGTTCTTCTTCTTCTTCTTTTTCTTCATCTTCTTCCTCCGCTCTCTCTCTCTCTCTCTCTCTCCCTTCCCTCTCTCTATTTCTCTCTCTCTCTCTCCCCCCCCTCTCCGTCCCCTTCTTTTTTGTTAGGGATTGGGGGTGTGGGGAGGGGGTCTGTTTTAAGCACCTGCACCGCAAGAAGGTGAGCATTCAAAACATGTTCATTTTCTACAGCATAAAGAATAGTTTAAAGAGAATCGCTGCCTAACGCGTATAAACAGTCTTCGGCCTAATTGATCTCGTCGCGATTTGCAAACCAGACAGATTGCTGCTGGTGAAAGTGTCTGTCAAACTGTAATTGTTTCATATAAAACACAAATGAAATGTGTTTCATATCGCACCACATTTGAAACCAACTAAGAAACAAATGTGTGTGATCACATTAAAGTACGTATGCATAAAACTTCCACTTTGTTCTGAGCAGCATTTCAGATTCGATTTTGCATCTTACAGGTTAAGAAAGTAAAACAAAATATTATACCGGTAAGAATACAACTTAGAGACAGTAAATCATCACTTGATTGCTGATAACGTAGTAACAGATGAGTTATATTGTTTTAAGTTTAAAATTTAAAAATACATGTTTGCACAATATACCTTATTGTCCCTATACACACTGATTACACCGTTAAACTATTTACTGTATTTAAAGCAGCATGCGCATAACATACGACATGTAATAACTCACTCAAATAACTCTTTCTTTTGAGCTTTATGATATCAACGCCCACCCTTTTACACTATTATGGCATCACCAGTTCAGATTATAAGAAAAAATACAGGGTGGGGGGGGTCCATTTGCTGACGATGAAAAGTAGAAAATAAGGTTGCCATAAAGCATTCTACTCTTTTGTATATTGATAAAAACATTATTACAAGAAAATAAACCTCATTGCTTCTAGCTACAGCCTAAACAGAAAGATTAAAAACAATGCTCTAGGAAATGCAACGTTTATTCTTGCTACATTAGATAGATAGATAGATAGATAGATAGATAGATAGATAGATAGATAGATAGATAGATAGATAGATAGATAGATAGATAGATAGATAGATAGATAGATAGATAGATATTCCAAAAGTGCAAGGAACAAAACTCAATACCACACATCATCTGTCCATCAATTTACTGAACTCGTTTACTTTCACATCTCAGAATCTCAAAAACATAATATGAAGATGGAAATAATGGCGAATCGAATTCTACTTATTTGAAACTCAGGTCAAAAATTACGAGGTAACATTTTTGAAAAAAAAAAGACTATATATATATATATATATATATATATATATATATATATATATATATATATATTCTGAAGTTTTCTAAATAATAGCAGTCTACTGTCGCTCAGGTTTCTCTTTCTGTGTATTTCAGCCGTTTGTTTTTTCTTTTCTTCATACAAAAAAAAAGAAAGAAAGAAGACCCCGCATCTGGAAATTTTGCATTATAAACAAAGCAGACGATAAACAAACACAAGTACATAGCCTGCCAGTGAAGCACTTACACTGAATTAAAAGTTTTGATTTTATACATTAACATGTATGCAGGACAAACCCCAATCAATCCACTATAAACTTACTCTTTATTTGAAGACAGAAAATACCGCATTTGCCTATAACGTAAAGCAAAAAGTTGCGGTTGTAGTTTTAAAATTAGCTTGCAATTTCCGGAATCCTTTAAGCAGTATATTGTATCTGCCGCAGTCTGAAGTCCAGGTTTCCAAACAAGGTCCACTATTTTCGCCACGAAGTGCAAATATTTCATTCCAGTAATCAGCCAACATCCTCGTCAAAATAATGCAATTGCGAGTGATACGATTCCTCCAGATTATACCGAACTGTTCTTCGCCTACCACGCCACAGCACGATGATGTTATCCACTACACTTTCAGTGGTGAATAAATATGTAATGGGGCGTTTAAAAATGTAGAATTTTTAAAGAGGGCTGCATTGTAAACACGTGACCTGAAAAATACAGTTTTTAGACCATTACTTTTTGCCCTATTGGTATCATTTCAAAAAGAGAGCGGCATAGCAAGAGAAAGAAGACAGAGAGAGAGAGAAAGAGAGAGAGAGAGAACAAATAAAACATCAAATCGTTAAATCCTAATTAACATTGTGCAAGTTAAGAAAAAACGTGAACAGGTAAAACTCTAGACGGCAAAATCAGAAACGCTGCTCAGAAATATTCCGGTATTCGCCCACAACAGCAATGTAGCCCTTTATATTTTATTAACACACTTAGAAATTAGGTTTAAAAACTCCTACAAATCCGATTGAGTGCAATCGTACTAGTCCATATGGTGCGGCATCTGTGCAATCCGTGCTCCGCCTCCCAGTTCTCCAAACCAATACCCCCGAATCCCCCCACCATCAAGCTATTCTGTCACGATAACTGACATCATATTTGGATTTCATCTATCTATCTATCTAATAGTGTATTTTCTTTTCGGTCTCACCATCTATATATTTGGCTAATACTTTCAGGTTAGTTTAACGCTTTTCTCTCAGTAAATGATAGATGCGCAAACTACGAATACATTTTATACAGTATTTTTTTATATCATATGTTTATGCTTTATTTGACTCTTTTTTTCCATATTATTAATTATTACATTTTACACCAGAGATCTTGCACGTCCTTTTTATGTTAAATTCAAGTACTGAATGTGAGCAGCTGGAAATGGTGCGGGGAGTTACCCCTGTTTGCTCCTTCTGCCTCAATTAGTGCAATCCCTTTCAACCCGTTCAAAATTTTCGTTTTTGAAAGAATAAGAGGAACGGTTATGACGTTTGGCACTCGGTGTTTTGTCTGTGTCAGCTATTGTGTTTTATGTATTAAGAGTTTTTTTTAGCCTCCCATTGCCTTTGGTTTGAGGTCACCAGAGGTCTCCTTATCCCTTCTTGTGCTGCAGTTATAATGAGTGTCGTCTGCCGAACGCGTGTCTCCTATAAAGAGATTGGACACGGAGTGCTCACCAGATGGCCTCGAGTCTGTGGTAAAGAAAGCTCTGCAATCTACGCCTTTTGTGCTGACCTACATTATATTGTAATGGATAAGCCTACGATGCGAGGGTCTAGCCAGGCAGCAGCAATGTGGTTGCTTTGGCTAGTTTTCTGTCAAACATGGTTGAGCACACATGAGCAGAAATTTACATCTAGTTTTTATTAATATATGCTATACAATTATTTTAACTAGAGCTGAAGGACACCCTTCTTCAAATAAAATTATATATCTAAATTTTAACACGCAATTATTTAGAGAGACTGTAATATGCACATTTTCATAGCCGCTCAAAACTGAGTTCTGAGTATCAGTGAATTCAGAAAGATGTAGTAAAACATTTTAAACAAAGCAGGTGTTATTACTATTATGTAAAACATAATAATGATAAATATCATTAATACAAGTACATTTATCCATTGTATTAATGATGTACCAGTAAAAAAGGTCTATAGAGATTTATAATTTCTTAATTTATAATATGAACTTCATTCCTAGCATTTATTATTCTTATAAAAATACAAAGGAGCAGTAAGATAATATAATATGATGTACTCCAAACCAGCCCATTCAGTATTGTCATTTCTTTATCTGTTAGCTAATGATAAAATTAATGTCAGGTTTACAGTATACTGCCACTATAATTGACACCTTGTTGCAAAACATAAGGAACAAATATTCAAAGGTACATAATTTAGTTACTGATTTGAAACCAATTCAATTAACTGGCGAAATGGCACTTTGTCTCTTCTGATGATATGCCTTAAAAATAAATAAATAAATATGAACTGTATCAAGGATGTACCTGTCAATGTTTTTTTCTGTCTCACTGTAGTGCTTTTCTAGTCTCTAAAGTAGACAAAAAATAAGCATTTAAAACAAAATTTATATATAAACAGTGGAACCAGCACTCTGGATTTTATATAAATTTTGTTTTAAATGCTTATTTTTTTCTACTTCATTAGTGTGTCTGTAGAAGAGAATACATTCCATATTTATAAACTTTAATTTTTGGAAAAATTAAAAGTTAAAGAGGCATTTTAGTATTTTCTTCATGAAAATACCATTTTAAGTAATAGAGCATTTTTCTGATATAAGCTTGATTACTTTGCAGATTATAGTACAGTACGTGGTTTAACAAAAAACGGTGATAATGATCAATGAAATTATGAGTTAACTGAACCAAATCAGGTGAAGGACATCCAATCTAAAAGGTGATGGTGTGGCAGTGTAACCTTCAAATCATTGATTATTACAGCTTGGCAATAATGAACATTGAAATAAAACATTAGATGGTCATTCTGCATAAGCAGAAATTTCAAGGAAGACAGGAGTTTCAAAATTTGTTGTTCAAACTCTTAGGAAGAATGACAAGGAATCCGACATGCCCCGCAGCAGATGAGAGACGCATTAAACTGATGTCACGTCAAAATTAGAAAAAGTCCAGCACTGCTATCGGCTCTGAACTCACAGAAACCACCCCGTAACAGTTCGGAGAAGTTTTGTCAGAAGTCGTCTTCATAAAAAAGGTACTAACAGAGAGTCATTTTATTGCAGCAGAAATAAAGCCAAAACACTCACTCATGCACACATTACAGGGACAGGGCTGCCAAGCAATGCCGGCAAGTGCTGTGGATTGAGAAGTTAAAATTTAACTTCAGACAAGAAGCAATGTGTCCATCGAAGACATGATGAGACCTACTTGCATGACTGTCTTCAGCAGGCAGAGGTTTCCTACAGGTTTGGGAAAGAAGTTATACAAATGGGGTTATAGTGATCTGGTTAGAATGACTCGAGTAATTAATGTTGAGAAAAACAAGAACATTCTCATACAATATGTAATACCTACAGGGAGGCATCAGATCAGTCAAGACAATGCTACCAAACACACATCTAGTTACATTAAGAACAATCAGCAAAAACACGAACAAGAAGTTTTGGAACAGATGATAAGTGCTTCACGGAGCCCTGATCTCAGCATTGTCAAACTTGTCTGGTCAGGAGAGGCAGAAGTATTTAGGACAGCCATAGTCTGCAGATCTTTGAATCAAGCTACAAGCTGTTTGTCTTAGAAAATTGCATAACAGTTTACCTAAATGTACCTAAGTGACAGTGTTTTTGTTGTTACAAGGCTTGTCTTTGCAGTGCCTACTAAAATGTGCTAATAACAATGAATAACACTGTGGGTGGCATGGTGGTACAGTGATAGCATAGCTGCCTTGCAACAAGGAGACCAGGTTTCACTGCGTACATGCATGTTCTCCCTGTGTCCATCTGGGATTCCCCGTTGTTCTATAGGTTTCTCTCACAGTCCCAAGGCATGCAGGGTTGGTGGACTGGCAGTGCTAAATTGGTGTTTGTGTATGTGTGTACGTGTGTTTTCAGCCTGCGATGGATTGGTGCCCCATGCAGAGATTGTTCTTGCCTTGCACATGCTATGTGCTGGGAAAGGCTTCTGTATCCGTGTCGTGGATAATCCTGCTTAGAAAAATGATGGATGGATAAAACTGTAGTAGACTTTGTTTAATAGAACCTTTAAATGATCTGCTCTCCTGCCATTTATGTCTAAGAGCAAACTGAAAATACTCTGGCACTGATGGACTTGATAGATCTTCTCAGAAAAGCATAACTGAAAAGGACAGATCAGCACAAACCATATAACTCATCTTGGCTGGCTCCCTTTTGGTGGTCTCTGTAAGGGGAGTGTTCTACTTGCTGTACCTTTGGACTCCTCCTGATTACAGAAGAGCTGTTTTAGAGGCAGCTAAAACTCTTCCAACTCTTTTTCAGAGCTGCCCCTAAGCTTCCAGAAATTCTTTTGTATACATATTGTACCTTTTTTAGTGACGACCTGAAATGAAAAGTCTTGGCCAAAGCTGAACCCCAAGCACAATTTCGAAAAACAGTGAGCCAGAACCTGAGTGCAGAGTAGCATTTTTTTCATTCATTTCTTGCCCATTTGCTTTTGTGCCATTGAATAAGCCTTAAAATAAATAAATTTCCCCTCTAATCTATGCTTTTTAATGAAATGGAGTTATAAAACTACAAGTTGATAAAAACTCCTTTTTATAATTGAGCTCAGTTTTCAAAGAGAACAAATTTAAACAACTGAACTCAAAACAGAATGAATAAATAAACGAAAACAGAAACAAAATGCAGTTTTGTAAATAATAAATGATGACTTGCAGTATTTAAGTTCATCGACCAATGTGCACTTTCCCTTCATGCTGAAAAACAGAAAAATGTTGGAAGGCTGGTCTATTCCAGGTAAAGATTTGCTTTCTTTCTTTTATATTTTCCCAAGCCGTGTTATTCTAGTAAAGGTCCATAGTCTATAGCTGCATCATACTAAATCAGGGCGTCAGTCCATTCATGACATTCTCATTCACACAAGGCATGTATTTGTGACATGGAGGAGGAAGTCAGAGTATGAGGAAGATCTCTGTGAATATGCCACCACTATGCCACCCTACACTCTTAAAAATAATTCTCTCTTTAATGGCATTTTACCGAGCTGTGTGGCCCCTCATAGAACCATTGCTTAGCAAAGATCCATTTCAATCTGTGAAGTTTTTTTTTTCATAAGAAATTGGTTCTTTGCTCTTTACAAAGGTTCCTAGTATGTGAACAAAAGAGAAACATTTAATGTGCAGTAGTCAGCCTAGCAGCAACAAACACTAAACGTAGCATGAGTTATTGTATACAGTAAGAGTCGTTTTTAAATAATGGAGCCACTGGTATTTCACAAATCTGTTATCATTTGTTCATGGCTATACATGTTACCTGTTGCAGATCTAAATAAAGGTTCCTTCATGTGGTTCTTTCTTTTGGGAACCAAAAATGATTCCTCACTGGCCCAGCTCTGAAGAACCAGTTTAGCATCTTTATTTTTAAGAGTGTATGACTTTCTGATATAAGATATTGAATCCATCCAACCATTACCAAACCTACTTAATCTAGGAAAAACCCACAAGGGGCCAACCGTTATTCTGGCTGCGCCAAGTGCAAGGCAGGATGATCCAGTCTGGGACAGTGAGAGAAGTCATTATGTGGCATACTCACTCGCACTCATGCTCACATAGGAACAGTTAACCTGATATATATATATATATATATATATATATATATATATATATATATATATATATATATATATATATATATATATATATATATATACATATCTGAGGTGTGGGAGGTAAGAGTACATGCATGGAGATTGTGCAAAGGTCACCAAGATAGTGCCCAGTTATATGATGTATGATATATAAAATTAACTTCAAGTGCTTTTAAATTTGCTCTTATGAAAATACTATAACTTGTTAACAGGATTTTATTTCCAGATGCAGTATTCTGTAATGCATTTAAGATAGCATATATTTCATTTAAGTGTTGTAGACAAGAATAATACATTTCATAATGTGATTAGCAATCTCACTTTTTTAGCTCATGCAGAAATCTTAAAAAGTGAACAACACAGCTGTTATAATGGTTTTTATCATCTTGTTTGCTTTAGAAGATTTACAGAGATAAAATTTCTCAATCATTTGTCAATTATACATTCAGAATGCCAGAAAGACTCACATACACCCACACTCATAATCAGGGCCATTAAGGTCAAGGATATACTTAACACCACGCGAAGCATGCGCTTGAGGAAGCTGCTGCTATGCAAACAGTGTTCTGACTATAACTGCACAAATACTTTGAGTAAATCTGGAGGATTCCACCAGGTGGCAGTGCAAGAAATCATCATGGTGAGAAAACATCTGGTTTTGCTGTGTTGTGAGTTGAGTGAACAAAGATGTTAAAGATAATAACTCTTGTCATTCTGATGCTGTTGTGAAGGTGCAAAAAATAATAATAATAATACAGCAACAGCGATACTGAAAATGGTTTGTGTTGAGTCATTACGATGGGGATATGCGACACTTGTATTGCCTATGTGAGAAATGGATGAAAAAAACACCATAAATACATCTGCATGTCAGCAATTAAGTTTGATGATTTGCTTCACCGCATTGAATCACTCATCTGATAGTGAAGATTTATCCTGTTAGAGCAGCACTGCGGTCTGCTGTCACATATTGAGAGTAAACAACGATGCTGATGTCACATACCAAAACCTGAACACACACGACATTCACGTTAATTTCTGATGATGTGCTCAGAAGACAAGTCAAAAGAATGCTGGGAATGTGTGGCAGCCATGATGCATAAGCATACACATTCTGAGCGTGAAGTATAAACCGGCCCTTAGAGTAGCCAATCAACGTGACATTCGAATCTTTGGGTATGTACCTCTGTGAACACGTGGACAACATACTAACTCCACACAGACTGTGACTGTGCGCGGATTTAAAAACAAGTCACTGGAGCTCTGAGGTATCTGCTTTAACAAGCACACTTCTGTGCTTTGCAGACCAAAAAAAGAAGGGCTTCATGTTTCCAAATGCAAGTTCTGGTAGAGGAGTTTGCTCATTGATGAGCTTTACTTTGTTTGTCAGAAAGGGTTTTTCCCCTGAATGACCAGATCATCGGTGACATGAAGCACACTATGAAGATGCCATGACTAAATGGCCAAGTGCCTTGAGTGACTCAGCTATAATGGAAAAAGGTGCCTGGTGTACAAAAATTGATTCTTCGGTTCCTGTCTCATCCTTTGTTTCAACAGCTATGACCCAACTTCATTTCTTTTAGAGAAGCAACGCATCTAAGCAATCTGAAGATGAGATAAGTTGTGGAGACGAGCCATAGGCGTTCTAAAAGCTCACTTCACATAACACAGAGCAGCAATGCATGTGTTGATGATACAACAGCAGAAGGATCTTAGAACTATCAGGCTGATGAATATGAAGTGCCGGCAAGTGTATCCTGATGTATGGTCAGAGGTGCATACTCTGCCATATCATCAAATGTTTTTCATGATACCTCATAAAAGTCATCATAATGAAACCTGACCTACCCTGGCTAAATCTACTGTATACTGAGCAGCTGCCAACGCACAACTACTGAATAGTTGATTCTCTTCTTTTTTAATAATTGTTTCTATATATTTGTACAATAAGATGGCTTGCAATTACCAGGGTTTGCTGAATCAGCTTTTTTAAGTGACGGTAAACCATTTTCTACCGTAGTTTTTTTAAGATGTTGTGGAATTTTTAGCAATTCCTGAAACTTCATGTGAAGAGTTTTCATAGAAGATATAAGCTCCCATGAATGAACTGCAAATGCTGTCTGGTCTGGGTAATTCA
Organism: Erpetoichthys calabaricus; assembly: GCF_900747795.2. Taxonomy (NCBI): domain Eukaryota; kingdom Metazoa; phylum Chordata; class Cladistia; order Polypteriformes; family Polypteridae; genus Erpetoichthys; species Erpetoichthys calabaricus. The sequence goes on along the minus strand of NC_041396.2, from coordinate 54,554,339 downwards.
TTCGCTTTTAGTCTTATTCATTTTTTTTTGTCTTTTACAATATATTGAAGGTGACAACCTTTTCTTCACTACATATGTGTACTTCTGTCAATTTTTTGTTGCTATATATCACACCAGAAATGGCACACTGCACAATAACTTGCAGTGAATACACTTGACTTGAGCATTCATAATTTTCGTACTTTTTTTCTGTACGTTTAGCATTCATTTGCTCAGAGGTTGATGCACTTGCTGCTTCCTGAGTAGCTGTCCTTTGCTCCAGCCTAGCGGCCCACTTCTTTTCTTTTTTTGTTGACATCTTTTTGCGTTAAAACTGATTAAGTCAGTGTTTGTGTTGCAATTACCTAGTACATTTTCCTTCATTTTTTCACTTAAGCTGGCACTTAAGTCTTCAATCAGCCTCAAGAATGATTTAAGATATGAAGAGGTAGGGGAAGTGACGGTGAAGGTGGTAGGGATGAGAATGGCGCCCATATGCATGTGCAGCACGGCCGTCCTGGTGGCTGCTGCCGAGAGCTGATTCTACAATAAAATAAAATAAAAATAAAAAGAGGAATAACCTTGGAGGTCAATCATCACCCTGAAAGCGGATAGCAGACTTCACATAGCATATGTGTACCAAACTTCAGGCCAATAGGTCAAATGGTAATGCAAGTTACAGGTGATTTAAAATCCTGGACAGACAAACGGACCGCCATGGTATTGTATAAGAAGATCATTTCTGAATTATTTCATAATACAGATTGAGGTACACAATTTAATTTGCAGTGTGAAGAAATTCACAATTGAAGTCAACGGTTAATTTGTGGAATGCAGTATAAGATATTACACATACTGTATATTTTCTTCAGCGCAGGACTGCTGGGTTACTGCTATTCCTGTTATCTCAGAAATGACAAGCCTGAGACAGGATTGCACACTGCCATCATGCTATGGCCGGGTGGCAGTACAGAGTCTTTAAAGTACAGTGTTGCAATTTCACTCCCATAGTATTAATGACCTGTACCTTCTAAAGTACTTTAAGCCTGGAAAAGGTACCCTATAAATTATTTTTATTATTCCCTGGTTTAAATTTAGAATGTAAGAGTTGAGGAGACACCAATGTTAACAACAACATTTCTGTACATATCCTCTGGTTCCTGCATGTAAATAGTCAAGAGTGTTGCTCTCTTCTGGCCCCAGGGAGCTTATTTTTTTTTAATTTGGTTACTGTCTAAGTGGAAAGTGTACATTCTTCCTACAGTATGTGTGCATGGATTTTTTTCAGATATAATGATATTCCCAAATCTGTGTGCAACAGGTTAACTGATGTTTCTACATTGGCTGTGCATGTTTGAATATTCTTTATGTTGGGATGGTGGTCTGTGCAGGTCTGGTTCCTGCTTACCAGTACAAACTACAGTAAGTGATATAAGAGTTTTGTAAGAAGACTGCACAGTGAGATAAAGGCGCAGATGGCGCAATTCCCCAATTATTGCTGAGGAGGATATGCAGAAGTGATTCTGGATTTAAGGAGATACTCCTCACCTACTACCACACTAATTACTGTATAAATGGTGTCCCCTGCGGTGGGCTGGCACCCTGCCCAGGGTTTGTTTCCTGCCATGTGCCCTGTGTTGGCTGGGATTGGCTCCAGCAGACCCCTGTGACTCTGTAGTTTGGATATAGCGGGTTGGATAATGGATGGATGGATGGATGGATGGTGTCCCTGTAAACAGGGTGGAATATTTTAAATTTATTAACATCACTTTTACTCACAATCTGATCTGGGATGAAAACTTAACTGCTCTTTTCAAAACTGCTCAGCAGCATATGTTTTTCCTTTGTCAACTTACAAAGTTACCATCAGTGCTGGTACAGTTTTATAGAGCTGTCATTTAAAGGATTCTCACTTTCTCCATAACATTCAGGTATGGCAATGCATATGCTCTCTCCAAACATAAGCTGTAACATGCTATTTGGACAGCAAAAAAGACTCAGCTTGAAACTGGACGCCACCGTGGTCCTGTATTCATAACGAGTCAGGAAAAGTGCTGGAAATACCCGGACAGCCATCTTCTTCAGTTACCACCATCAAGGACACTTTACTGATAACTAAAGGCAAGAACTAAAAGACATAGAAACAATTGCTACTACAGCCAGTGCATTTAAACACAGTCTTTGATTCATCACTGTCTTTTTTGATTTCTAAACTCCTCTGTCCAATATAATTTTTTTTTTCAGTTTATTTTCAGACTGATTTGATATGCTACTAGATGGGAGCACAATTCTACTTATATCTATTATTTTATATACTTGTGTTTTATGTAATATATTTTCGTTACTAATGCATATAATATTGTGATGACTACATGTACTTTATAATGTGTAAATTGTGTTGTTTAATTGTATTTAATCTGTTAGGGGTATGGATGTAACACCAAGAGAAATTCCATGCAACTAACTATGTTGCCTGGCAATAAAGCTGAAGTTCAAGTTCTAGCTGAGAAAACAACATTTATTTCTATAGCACATTTTCAGACACAGGATAGAGCTCAAAGAGCTTTATGAAATGTCACACAAGAAAATAAATAAATTAGTCAAGAATACAAATGAATAGTTAACAAAAAAAAATAAATCAAGATGGGCTAACATAACACAGATATATAATTAGTAGAAAAGTAAACTCCTATAATACTGTATTGTAAGTTTTTAAAGTTGAGGATGATGATAAGGTCAGATGGCCTTGAGGACATAAAAAAAACTGAAGATAAGTTGGAAAAAGAACAAAATGTGCAGATGTTCTGATGCCAAAAGAGCACCAGCCTGCACTGGGCCTTCCACCTAACATAAATATTCTTAAGTAATTCCTCATTGTTTCCAGGCTTTGTGCCAGAAAATTGAATGCAGTGGGCTTCATGGACCACTGGAGCACCCGCCTTCATTCGAGCCTCCCAGGTGGTTTCCTCGATCAGAAGGTGGTGATGCAAAATGCCACCACAAAAAACTGATAAAGATTAGAGATGAGTAAAGTTTGCAGATCTATGAAGATAATTCTGTGGATGTACTGTATAGTCTATTAGGAGTAGAATTCAAACATAGCTATGAAAAAGACAAATTAAAAGATTGGGGTTTTACAAGTTTTTTAAAATGACCCACAGTGTTAGTCTGACATATTTCTGTTGGTAAAGTATTCCAGATTTTTGGTGCACAACCCCAAAAGGCTGTCTCTTCACTTCTTTCATGCTTAGCTCTTGGAATAAATGAGCAGAATGCTGTTAGAAGATCTAAGATTACATCTTGGAATGAAGGGCGACGAGCATTCCAAAATACAGGAAATCAATAGATGTTCGAGCCCAGCATTGGTGATGTCTTATACTTCAATAAAAAAACCCAAGTCTTCCTTCCATCAATCCTAAGAGAATAATGTTTTTTGCAGGGATTGGAAGAACACCGAAAGCTGGGAGGAGTCCGGCTGATATCATTGTTCTTCCTTTGGGTCAGTGACTTTTTGGAAGCAGATGAACACATTACTTCCCTGGACTCTCCTTTCTAATCCACTCCTGTGTTTCATTAATTTTGTCCCCGAGACACTGCAGCACAGTCACACTCCTGATATTGTTAGATTTAATAAAATGTACACTAACATTGTATATACAGTGACTGACTGTTTTTATTTTTATATTTCTTTTGGCTGATATTCTTTGCTTTTTACTTGTAGTATACACACCCAGATGAGTTTCCCATTATGGAATAAGCATGTTTATCTTTTACCTTGAGCCTGACCCAACTTTGCCAAGACTTCTATGACATAAAATTGAATCTGCTTCATTTGAGTTTAATACTATAAGCCAAGAAGTATTTGAACTTGAGATGAATATTATTTACTGTGGCAAAACGTATAACCCAATGCACTGGCATATTACTGCTTGTCAAAGAAGGTTCAGGTCCATCAAAGATGCCCTTGTTAATTTGTGGGGTTGCAAGTTAAGAATCAGGATGAGTTGAATGCATATTGTCCACTTATATATCTAATACAACAGACAGCAGCTCAGTATTTTGGTCTTTCTTCAAAGGTGTTCTATTCAATCTTGGGGTACTACTAGCTCCTGTAAGTGGGCGCTGCCAGCTTTGATAGAGTAAGGCATCTCAAAGGCACAGAATAAATAGAAATGTACAATTCCAATTTAGGTGAAATCACAAATTTCAATCTAATATTTATACATTTAACACAATAAAGATGATCTGCTTTTATTGTCACTTAAAACCACTCTTATGAACTTTTTAAAACTGCTATTCTGCTTCTTATTTTGCTTTTTTCCATAAGTCCAAGCAAACTGAAGGAGGAAGCAGGGTCCACTTTTGCAATACTTCTAAAATAATATAATTAACATAATCTAATTTCTAATACAATTTTAAATAACATTCATCCCCAAAAATAATTCAAACAGCCAAAATATATGAGTGAGCTTATTAATAACAGATTTTTAATCCCGTTAACATTAAGGTTTCTTCCCTGTGTGATTTGCATAGTTCACTCATGGCAAATTGCATGTTCTGATTCACTGAGTTCTACACTGACAGACAAACTAAAATTAGCATTGCCTAATTACAACTACATTTGTTTTTAATGCATAAAAAAATCACATAGCATCTCTGTTGATGATGTGCATCTGATTTTTATTTTATCTAGGAATGACACATCACTAGGCTTTGTCTTCACTGAACATTTTTAGCTCAGCAGTTACGTGATTGATGACCTTTAAATTACCTACTCAATAAGACAAACTACAAACTTGAAAGATAGTTTTATTTTGAGTGAAACATTATACAAAAGCAAAGTGAAAATTTTTTTTTAAAGTAATAAAAGCCTTTTGGTAGATGTGTGAATCATTAATCGACGAGGAACCATTGCTACAGTAGATATAAAATACCTACACCCCTTATTTAGTGATATAAAGGCATAAATCAGGACAGACCTTTTTCACCTTTAGTGGGTTCATTTATTCAACAATATTACGTGTAAAATAAGCAAAGCACTTTAATTTAAAAAATAATTTTAAAAAAATCAGTGTGTTTTTGGTACCTGTTTATTAAAGTTTTTAAAGTCTAGCATTCCACATGAGGAACTTCCCTTTTCTATATTAGTCTCTAAGGTGTTATTATTTGTTACAAATTTATTAGATGTTTGGCATTATTACTATAGATAGCACTTTCAGTATAAAGATGTACTGTATATTTGCAATGGCTTTACTGCCATATTCAAAATGGAATCTTGGGTTTTCGTATGTTTTGAAACAGTCACCGTATATACAGTGTGCTGACATTTAATTTACCACCATGGTAATCCAAGTGTGACTTTTATTTTACAGAGAAACATGGTAGCTTTCCTAATCTTTAAAACATACTCTGGCTAACCATATAACTGTTCAATGCTAAATCAGGAAATACATTAAACACCCCACATATATCATTCTACAATAATTTAAGCTTATTTAAAAATTGAGAATACAATTGCTTGCCTAACAGATGTTTTATTTTCTCAACATTTATGATCTTTGTGTTCTTTTATTATAAAGGAACTGGGATTTAAAAACAATGGAAGAATAAAAGTGGCAGACTCCTCATACAGTAATTACCTTTGGTCCCCAGGCTCTAAATACTTTAGTGCAGGAACATAGAAAGTCACGGTGTTGTCATGCAGAGGTTGAATGCTGATTTCCATTTTGACATTGATAAAACAATGTGTTTTTTGACCCTTTGTGTTTTCATTCAGATTTTATTAAGGGGCTCATATTTCCACCAAATTTTTATAAGGTTAATGGCAAATGACTGGTAATGAACAAATACCAAATTGGACTGGAATTAATTGTTAAAAAAATAAAGGCAACTCTAACAATACCATCAAATATAGCTTCATGATTCTCCACCAAGCCCACAAATACTATGAAACACATTGAAAAATTGCACTTTTACTAACTTTGTTATATTATAATATTACTATCCACAATACTTGTCAAAGACAGGTAATAGAATAATTTAAAGATACCTTTGCTGTCTCTTGCCCTACACGTACCTTCAGTGCCTTTCCTCAGCATCCACGTGTGTGTCTGAATCTCTCTTGACTGACACCCCCTTCTCTCGAGCATCTTTGAAGGCAACTCTCTCAGTGGGCACCTTTAATCCTCCTTGTAATCCTCTCACACTTCCTGCTTCGTTGCATCACCAAAGCCACACTGACCAATCACACCAAAGCCAAACTGACCAATCAGATTGCTCTGAAGGACTGGACACACAGACCTTAGTGTTTTTATTATGTAACAGATTGTGATTTGTGCAAAATGTAAAAATTACTAGGAAAGTTTTTTTATTAATAGAAATTATGACAGAATCAGGAATTTAATTAAAATATTTTGATGTAAAATTAACCAAAGGTGTTGTCTTCTTTTATGGAAAAAGCTACAGCATATATCAACACAAACTACACAATCTAATCAAGACTGAATGATGAATGAAGTACAAACAGAAATATTTAGCAGTTTAGAGAAAACAGTAAAGACTGCACCATATTGCCTCATGGAAGAAATCACAGACCCCAGAGGAATAGCAAATAAACACAGGGGGAACCTGAAAACTCCATAGAGTGGCCTCAGAAGCAGAGTATCCTCAAGCAGCAGATCAACCTCCTTGAAAATGCACGTTTCACTGCTGTGCTTCACCATTATTTATTTATTTATTTATTAATTATACTTTATTAATCCCAAAGGAAATTACTTGGTTTTTTGCATACTCCTTGTAGTCAGAGTGCAGGGTCAGCCATTGTACAGCGCCCCTGGAACAATTGAAGGTTAAGGGTCTTGCTCAAGGGCCCAGCAGAGTAGCATCTCTTTTGGCAGTGATGGGGATTTGAACCGGCAACCTACGGGAAACCAGCACAGATCCTTAGCCTCAGAGCCACCACTCCGCCCTTACATATTTAATACTAAGCCAGGATTACACTTGAAGGCCCTAAAGCATGATTGCATGTGAATGCAAATTGTAATCTTGGCCAAGAAATGGCTCTGATGCCAACAGTCAAATTTGCCAAGCCAGTTATGAGTTGACAGTTATGTATGTTGCCATGCATGCACGTACAGGAGTCCCCAGACATGTTCGACTGAGGTAAGCAATACCATCCCAAGATGAGAGAGGGCTCTGTCGCTAATGGTATCCTGTTTTTTCTCCACAACCCAGAGAAGACGCCTAGTGAGGGCTCTCACAGCCGACTGTGATTCCCGGGAAACAAGTCAAACCTCTTCCAACTGATCCGCAATATAAACCGATGGCACGGAAAGGTAGCATCTTTAAGCTGACCTGGATTTGAGTCCACTAAGAGCTGGAGATGCGTACCACAGAGACAGCAGAGTGTGAGAAGCCTGCAAGGCTGACCTTCAGTCAGTGTCTTTTTAGTTGTGCACTTAAGTGCCCATTTTTGCCTTTTTATATACGTTTCATTACATGGGGTCACTGGGGTAGTACCACAACATTTTTCCTGCTTCCTTCCTGCCAGCCACAACATATACTGTTAACAGTTCAAAACATAATTATAAGAGGTTGTTCAGTATTTTAGATGTGAATGAACTATTGAGAAAAAGTTAATGTATTAGTAAGACCATGAGTAAAACAAAGTGCTCCATTAAAGGTATTAACAAATACATTTAATTCATACTTTAGTTTTTAACCAGTGGAGATTTAGTAAGAATATTGTAGGTACAGGTAATATTATGGTCATACTGACAATGATGGATGTTCTAGAGGATGGTATGTTATTAGGAATAAAAAAAAAGAGACAAACAACAATTTATGTACCCAGTTTAGCCATCATTTACTCTAAAGTCCTCAAAGAATATGGGATTATAATTATAAACTTTTCATATCTAGTTTCAGATACCTGTTTCTAGAGCATAAAGCTAGCTATCGTTGTAACTGTATATAAAAAAGGTTTTCTTGTGACTCTTAAAATTATGTGCTGGTTACTTTTGCAAGTGATCATAAAGATACCAAGAAAAACTGCCATCCACTACAACAATGGGTGCAGAGAGGCCTTGAAAGGCAAGTATAGCAGCCGCATTGTACAACAACAACATTTATGTATATAGCACATTTTCATACAAATAATGTAGCTCAAAGTGCTTTACATGATAAAAAAAGAGAAAAAAAAACAAAGTAAGAATTAAAATAAGACAACACTAATTAACATAGAATAAGAGTAAGGTCCGATGGCCAGGGAGGACAGAACAGTTGTACACAGTAGTATGTATCGTAACATCAAGACTGATGCTTTCAGTGTTAAGCCAATTCTGTATCCTTTTGCACTAGAAAGGATATTTTGTTACTAACATCTTAGAATCCTGAACTCATCTCTATCCACACATAGATAGCTGTACAGAAGTGATCAGAAGGGGTAGCAGAACTCTGGGGTATACAGTGTATTGTATGGGAAGGACTAAAGCAACGGAAAGAGTATGACTACATTATCATACTCCTTGGGCCACATACAATTGTGGTCTTCAAATTACACAAAGGACAATTACATCTATCCAACTTCCTAACTAGCTCATCCATTGCAGAGTCATAGACCAGCTGCAGCATCACCCAGAAAACAATGGGCGCAAGGCAGGAACAGCACCTGGACAGGGTGAAGAAACGCACAGCACTAGGGCTAATTTAGCAACACTAATTCACCTTAGCTGCAGGTCTTTGGACTGAGAAAACTGGAGCACTCAGTGGAAACCCATGAGGACATAGGGAGGACATGCAAACTCCACACAGAGAACACCCGGGACATAAACCTCTGCCTCCTTATTGTGAGGCAGCAGGGGTCTGCTGGAGCCAATCCCAGCCAACACAGGGCGCAAGGCAGGAACCAATCCCAGGTAGGGTGCCAACCCACCACAGGACACACACACACCAGGGACAATTTAGAATCGGCAATGCACCTAACCTGCATGTCTTTGGACTGTGGGAGGAAACCGGAGCACCCGAAGGAAACCCATGCAGGCACGGGGAGAACATGCAAACTCCACGCAGGGAGGACCTGGAAAGCGAACCCAGGTCTCCTTACTGCGAGGCACCACCGTGCCGCCCTGCACCATAACAGTTCAAAAGAAATCTTGAGAAGAATTGCAAGGCTTGTTCTAGGATTAAATTGGACAAAAATAGAAAAGAAAAGGCTGAAAATTAAATGGAACAATTATCGGTAAATGTTGAATGCAGTGTGAATAAGAATGTTTAATTCCAGTCATTATTTAAAAATTCTTTTTCAAGAACAACACAGGACTGGTGTTAAAATATGTCTTTACAAAGAAAACTCTAGACACACAGAACAAGTTGCCTAATATTGCACTTTGAAGTAGAACCTTGGATGTGAATTTCTTGATTCAGTGCTATTTCAGAGACATTAGTCAAATAATAATTGGCAAAAACTGAAATGCCTGTTTTTATTAAAATGATGTTTAGTACTTTTCCAAATTAATGGGTAAACATTATGAAAAAAAAATCTTTTTTAGTTGTTGTTCTTATAAAGTGTGTCTTAAATACACGCTTTATCTGAGGATGACATTTGTGATGATATGGAGATTTTAAATATTAGTCTCCCATTCTGGGACAATTAAAGAAGAAAGTATGGCTGCTACACTGAGTGTGTAGTATTTTGCAGAGATGAGTACAAGACTGGCACATTCCTAAGTTTCACAAAACAATTGGGAGAAAACGTTAAAACTTGATTTCCTTTTTAAGTGATACATATTTAAGTATGGCACATTTACAGCTAAACCTCTCTGCAATACAAGAAATGTTGCTTTATCAACACGTGTTTAACTAAATTTCTGTTCTCACGTACTCATTCCAAGTGTTTTGACAGTTACTCCTCATTGTTCACTTTCTTATATATTTCTCTCCACTCATGCACTGACTGACTGTGAAATGTGGTTTTATCCTCATAACCCACTCATATTAAAATCTTTAATTTATGCTGCTGATGGCTGAAGTTTAAAACAAGGACCTTTTGCCAAAATTACACTATATGGGTCAATGACATCTTTAAAGGGTGCTTTCAAACACAGAAAAATTTTAATTAAAAATAACATTTTCTCATAATACATTACTTAAGAATATCCAAGATTTTTAATCAAATTTAAAAACCCTGCCTTTGTATTTCACTGTGAATCTAATAAATGCTTAAAATGAGAATCCCACATATTATCAGAACAGTATATTGTGTTAGTATGACTTGTTAGCTAGATAAAGGCACTGCAGAACAAAGGTCTGTGAACCCAAAAAGAATTATAATCCTCTACATATATGCCTTGTCAAATGATCATTCGGAAAAATCTTTAAATAATTTAATAATATCGCTAAATGTTCAAAAGAATCTATATATATTAAAGACACATAACCTTTAAATATATGTACTATTTTGTTTATACAGCAGTAACATTATGGAACAAGACAAAATGAAGAGACGGGACACCTTCATAATGAAACCCCATTTAATTGAAAAAAAGGCAAAAGAAGTAGTGAGAACAAAGCTCAAAGGTTTGAACGGCCTCAGTCAGTGGACACGAGGGGTCAGGCTTGTGTAGAGTGCTAGGGTTCCTCGCCTGGCTTATGATTCAATTCCATTTTTGTCTATTTTGTATATTTTTCATGCTTTACTTACTGCTGTTATGTAAGTATAGTGTTATATTAGTATTGTTTGACTTGTAATGTATTATATAGCAAAATTATTTAATTTTACGATTATTTAGTTTTTGTGTTTATATTTTTTTCTGCCTTGTTCATTGTATTTTGTGGGTGGGTCCCGAATAGGAGGGGCCACGTTTACCTCACCGTTAGCCTTTATATTCAGACTGGAATAGCAAGTTGATTTCAGTTCTTTGGAGATTATTGTGAATATTTTTTATTTCTGATTTACTATTTTTTTATTTTTTGTTTTATTAATTGCATTATTCCCTTGGATTTCATTTTTCTGACTTGCTTTCTTTAGGGTTGCCTTTTAGGGAACTCCCTTTTTGTTCTTTTGAGCCTTATCTTGTATTTTTTCCTGTGGACCTGCCTCTTCAAATACCAGAATTTTCGTAGTTCTCGCTCTTCTGAGACATATTTTGAGAAATCGTATTTTTGGACTTTAAAATCTGTTGTATTTCAGCCAGGATCCTCCCCTAGCTAGTTTTAAAATTCTTGCTTAATGTCTTTTTGTTCATTTTTGAGCCTTTTCTTTATGTTAATGTTGTTGACTATTTAGTTTCTGTGTGTTTTTGAATTGTGTCATATACCATGTGTTTTGTGGGTGGTTCTCCAGGAGGCAGGGCCACCTGTCCATCACACACAGTCCATTGCTGTTCATTTGAATACTCCTGGGAGGTGGGGAGTGTTTCTGCTATGATTTTTGAACCTGTGCTCTATTTTTGTGACTTCGCCTCTTGGCTTTCATATTGGGACATCATTCACCTTAGACTGCCATTGCTGGCAACTCCTTTTTGCATTTAATGCTCCACAGAGCTTAAATTTGTTTAAGATTATTTTTGAATAAAAAAATCTTTTATTTTATAACAATCCTCTTATTATTAGTCAGGGATTGACAGTAACATCCCACTGTAGTGGTCATTTTTGGGACTTGGGAACTCTCATGTTTTGTAACATAAAGCTTGTTTTCCAATTTGGGGGTACTCTGGCCTGATGCCTCCCAGTCACCTAGAGTGAAGCTTGCCCGGGTGAGACCGATGTTTGGGCTGACCAGTAAGGTTTATAGCCTGTTTTTTGTGGGTCTTTTTTGAAGACCTCACCCATTTTTCTATTTTGTAGTGCCAGTGTCATAAAAGGTAGGAACTCAGTCTCCTGTTCTTTCTGGTCCAAGAACGAACAACCTGTTCTGGCATTTGGTGAGTTTATATGTTGTTGGTTTTTGAAAAATGACTTAAGGGGGAAACAAGGGAACCAATCTCAGTCGGTTTCTGAGCATTCTTCAGAATGGCAATGGAAAGGGGAGAAAGCATTAGCAACTGTACCCCCTCTTGGCATGGAGTGGTACTGCTTACTTTATTAGACTATAAAAAGTGTCACCTAAGTGCATGTGTGAGTCTATACTGTATATAAGTGTATATTGCAGCTGTCAAAGTTATTGTGTTAACACATGCAATTAATTTTTAAAGGTATAACACATTATTTTCTCTTAATTGCATTAATCAACCTACCTTGCTGTCTAAGCCAATGGTTTTCATACTAAGGGCTGTGGCCACAGCATGGTTGACATTTTTAAAAATAATTCTAATTAACAATTTTAAATAAAAATCTAGGTAAGTGAAAAAGTTCTTCAGTTTATTACATAAAAGTAATCGTATCCATGTATTTACACATGAGTGTGGCATGGTAAACAAACAGCTGTCAGATGGTACGTGAGGCGTGAGGCCAAAAAAGAAAAATGTAAAAAGCGGGATTTAAAAGGAAACACAGGGCATGTACATGAATCTCCACGCTCAGCTGTGGTTCAATTTCTCCACCCCATCTCACAGTGCTCCTGCTGTGATATTCTACTCCATTCCAAAGTCTTTCAAAGCTCACATTGGCTCTGAGAGAGCAGCTACCTGTCACTTCCATGACTCATACCAAGGCCGATGGGTTTCTGTGAAAGTGAGCATTTCAGGTGAGTGCTCTGTTTTTCACCCTCCATGGGCAGACTGCACAGCATGTCTGTCTATCTGTGTCTGTTTCTCTCTCTCTCAGGTCTGATCAGCCATCGTCACTAGAGATTTAAATTTTGTCAACTTGTTTTTTGTACCATCATTTTTATAACAATTTTAGAAACTGGAAAACTAAGGCAGAATAATGTACAGTGAAGATGAATTTTAGCAATTATTACTGATTAAATACTCATAGCTAACATTTTATTTTAGTATTATTAAAATTAATCAACAGTGGAAAGCTGTTGTTTTGGACAGGGTTACCAATTCCTTTTAAAATAAATGAAGGAATAGGCTGAAGTTAAAAATCAGAACTGTGCTAAAAGTAATGAAAACTGGAATCCAACATTTACAATAATGTCCCTATAAAACAAAGACACTCAACCTTCACAATCGACTTTAAATTATTTTCCCCTCTTTTTGACCTGAAGTTATATTTTACTTGAGCTATTATTTCTTTTGATCTGGATTCATACATAAGTATATAATTTTGGCAAAATAAAAATATGGACATTTCTAATGGTTATTCCTTATCAAACCATATTACTGTTGTTCATGGAAGCCCTAGACCGCCAAACAAATGAGGGCTTCCTCTCCCATATGTACGCAAAAAATCATGCACATATAACATAATATCTCATATGTACATGGAATAGATTCCACTCCATTTTTGTGTCTAGAATTTGGCAACGATAAATGGGAATCCATACAAAGAATACTAATTAAGAGGTACATTGACCATTCTTACTTCCAAATTCAACTCTCATTGGTAATTGTAGTTGCTTCAATCCATAAAGAAGTAAGTATAAATTCAAAAATGTTAATGTAGTCTTTTTAAAATTATTTTGGCACATTTGTAAAAGATTTAATAATGGCTGCAATTAATGGAGATTTGGCAGAAGATGAAAGTGATCGATTGTTAGAAACTCTTTCTTAAATGGGTCAAGATAGTATGAAGGAAACAATTATACAATTTGGCCATAAAATTAGTACAAGAACACTACATTTTTTGGAGCTTTTGCCCATTTTAATAAAATCTGTTTTAGAAGGGCTCCTAGATTCTTCAGTATTTGAGAAATTTTATGAAAACAAAAAAGCTACTGTAAAGAGGCTAACTAAATATGATTAATGTTCATGTTCAAAATGCCTCCCAATGACAAAGCTTTCAGTTTATTAAAGCATTTCATACACTCTTTAGATGACAGAGGTCTACAAAAACTTGTAAGGTTTGTGACAGGAGCAGAAATTCTGTGTATTTTAAAAATTGAAATAAAATTTACTTCCTGGAGTGATCTTGAATGAACACCAATTGCGCACACTCTTAGAACTGCCGTGCACTTAAGAGTCATATGCAGATTTTAGAAGAGAATTTCAATATGTATGAGATTCCGTCTAAACGGACATAATGTAAACATTACAAAGTAAAAATTGGAAATAGGTGCATGGGTGTTGTTTTCTGTTGAGTTTGGATGTTTGCTTTATACTGAACACTGTCAATTATTCACTTTTGGGTGACAATTTAGATGTTGTTTTCATTTGAAATGCTTTAAATCAACGATGTTAACAATGAAGAAAATTACATCTAGGATCAAATCCTTTTGGCATTACAATGATGCCATTGCATTTTGGACCTTATCAATAAATATATTCTGAGGCACATGGATACTTAAAGTATGTCATAGTGAGCATGCAGCTAATTAGTAGTCCTAGTTATACTGTTTTATTGATTTATTGTTTTTTTCAATATTAACATTTGGCTATGAATCAAACTATTAATTGATAGGAGTTTTTGTATGTGATAGAAAACAAAAATAATTCCACTGTTCCAGTTATTTTATGTAAATTACTTTACTACACACCAGTCCAGTTTGATAGGTTGAAAGTTGTACCCAGAAATCAACATCTTCTCTCAGACATTTCCCAACTTCCCAATTACCTGTCCCGCCGAGGGTGCCCATCTGGCTGAAAACCCCAAGGAAACTGTGCCCCCGATACCAGAAATTCCAAGAAACACCTCTGTGCACAGCCCCCCTGGTCCCTTTGTTGCATGCATGCCCCTCACCCAAACCTACCTGAAATCAGTTCTGCAAGGGTGGGATGTCTACCTTCTTAAATGTATTTATTTTTGTTTGTTATGTAAAAATAAAATTATATTTCACCAAAAGCAATAGTATTATGTCTTTAAGTTAAATATCATCAAACCTTTCTGACAGATTTTTATGTTTTTTTTCATTTTAGTGATCACTGACATTTCTGCATCTAACACTGCAATAAAATGAATAACACCCATTTTACTGTAAAGCAAGTTTCTTCTCATTTACAAGGTTGTGAAAGTCATCAGCTTAATTATGCAACTCAGTTCAATATGATTTAATTTCATAATGAGAGGCGGTGTATACACGTTTATTTAAAATAAAATGATGCAATCTAAGCAATTTGTCAACATTGGTGCTGTGCATTGATTTATTTAGACTTTTAAGGTTTTTGATTTTGTATAACAGAATAGATTATTACAAGTTTACAACATTTAGTGTATCACTTACTCTATTGCATTAAGCATCTCATCTCTCAACACCACATACAGACTAGTGGCTTAATTAATATTTCTTGGTTATTGAAGTCCAAATTCATCCATCAAAAGACAAGACAATTCAAAAACTGTTTGGTGTCAAGGACAGATTGTTCTCAAACATTTCTCTTCAAAATTCAATATGTCACTCATGCTGCAGGGAGAAACATGATCAATGGCTCCATACAAATGTGAAAGGGTATACATAATAATAGGACGCCCATGAAGTGCATTTTGGTTTCACTGTACATGAAAATGACGGGTATTTCTGCAAGTAAGTAAGTCTGCAATTGCGTCTGAGTAAAAAGGTCAATTTTAAAAAAATAAAATGAGGCCTCACATTTTTATATGTTCTTTAAATTAGCAATAATTTAATAAGCAATAAATCAGTAATAATGTATCTGTGACCACATCATTACTAAGATTTTCTTTATGATCTAGTAAAATATTAACAAATAAAAATTGGTAATGATCTGAATAATTATAGTGTGCACACCTGAAATAAAATATTTCATAAATACTATAGTTTTTTACTTGAAGATGTGAAAAAGTTCTGAATAATTATTAATACACATGTACACTTTTAAAATGAGCAAATTATGCATTTTAGTAGTTTTCAATAATACAAGTTCTGAATAATGCCCCACAATGGACATGTGCCTCATCCAAGGATGCTTCCTGGTTTGCAACTGATGCTTCCAAGAGGCCCAGAATTGGTAATGGAAATAGCATATTAATGTACAGAAAACGTTTTCACATAACACAACATATTGAAAAATAATTCAGATTAATTCTTTGTGCAAGTGTAGTACAAAGACCAACGAAACCTATGTACAGTATATGATGTAAATAAGGACACAACAAAGATCTTAAGGGGTTGGGCACATAGTTGATCCCTGTGTATTTGAAAAAAATATGCAATATATGCAGACTCATCTTGCTCAAAGATGAGTCAGTGTTAGACTAAATTCAACATGGTGGTGGAGTTGGGTTTCAGCAAGATGAGGTGGAAGGGGCAGGATCAGGAGGCTGGAAGACAGAAGTAACATTGTTGGAGGTCTGTGCGTCAATCATCTGTTCTGCAAAGGGAGGAGCCGAAAAGGTGTTATGCAACAGCGCCATCCCCTAGCTGGGACGTGTACGTCCTAAAACTCTTTCCCATGGGCATGTGTGTAACAATAGTTTTAAACAACATATTACAGCTAGTTTATGCTTAAGGTATTTTAATTTCATAGTATTTTGTCTGCATATTTATCTGTCTTTGCTATGTGCGTGATTTAATATAAAAATAACCACGCGAAAACATGATGTGACATTTAATCACATATGTGTCAACAGCCTGCTGTATTTAAGCATTTGCTTTGATTAATATGTCGACTATTATGCAAAATCATGCAGAGTGACTACTGTTAGCAGTAACCAAAATCTAAGATCAGCTCCACTTCATCACATTGGGCTTATATCAGTGGGGACCCTGACCAAATGGTACAATATTTTGAGGGACCTTGAGTTAAAATTTGGAAAGCCCAGATCTAAGCAATTCCAATACCAATGGCTGAAAAGGACTAAATTTGTGCTTACTTTTGATCTAAAACACTCCCAAATGGTTCAAAGGATAAAATTGTTGATACTTGTAAACAGAGCAGACACATTTAAATATCACAGAAGTATAACTTCCATGGCTTATCACTTAAAAGCAAAACATTATATAATGTTAAACATGCTAAGAGGCAAAAATCTGTGGTAAACCGCAATCCTTATGTCCATGAATGAAACCAAAATCTAAAACATTAATTTTTGTAACTGAAAAATGGATCAAATCAGACTGCAGACCTCAAAACTCAGTTGAAGATACAGGGCTGAGAAACATTTTTCAATGAATTACCATACATTCTCTATTGATTCACGTATCAAGGATTTATATGAAAGGCAGGAGTCTTCACAGTTTGAGCACCTAAGAAGTTGTATAAGGAGTCACATTCACAGGAGACTACTGGACATCAATGAACCACCTTGATTAAACATGCGATTATTCTGAATTAATTGAGAAACATGTTGCAGTTAATTGTGATTAAAAATGTGAATCATTTGACAGTCCTTTATTTATATATATATATATATATATATATATATATATATATATATATATATATATATATATAAAACACACAAAGAAATAGCATATATAATTATATTTATGTGTATGTGCAGTATATACTATACTGTAAATATATATAATACACAAAAAGAAATTATACATCATAACACTGATAGCATATTTTAATTTGCACAATAAAAGTAAAGAGCTACATTAACAGCCACTTAGAAAACTGTGAAAATCTTTTTCACATATTAACAACCTATTAAAGATCTCTGTATGCTTCATACCATTCTTTCAATTCAAGCTATTTAATGTGATTTTAAAAAGAACGCTATTTCATTCATGCAGACATACATTGCAAAGAATATTCATAAAAAGAGGAAAACAATAAAAAGGTAGCAATATTTTGAAAAGACAGGTGCATTAAATTTTTTAATTACTCAAATGATCATATTACAATATTTAAAAATAGTTTATAAATACTATATTGATTTTTGATCATTTTCTGTGTGTAAATTTTTAAACTGAAATATTTAATCCATTATAAAAATACAGACTCTAATCGCACTCTGATTTCCCTGACTGGATCCTATTCATTACAATATTTCATTCACTGATTGGTCATCCTTCACAGGAGAAAAACATATTTCAACAAAGTAGATATAGTATAGTAGCTTTCAATAGTGCTTGTTGTTTTGTTTACTTCTATACATTTAATTTGCATTTTGTACAGTTTGAATGCTACATACACTCACAAACTGGAAATATTTTACCAGTCAGTAAAGTTTTGCAATAAATCGTGGCTGGTGCCACTACCATCTCTTCACTGATTTTTCTAGACATATGCCACAAACATTCACTTTTGGTCTTTATTTGTTGACTGTGGTACTTTTGTAATAGATGTGAAAACAGAGGTCATTTTCATTTAAAAATGCCTTTTTAAAATTAAAACGTAGCAATGTGGACATAGCCTAAGGCTCCCACTGCCTGTGCCTTCCTTCTCTTAAGAGGAGTAGCAACCTGTCAATGTAGCAGTACCACTAATGTCCATGGAAGAATACCAGGAACAGAAACAGAACAGAGGTAACTCAGTATCAGTGTATAATGACAGCTAACCAGTAGCTCTGTTTAGAGTATTCTAGATTAAAGTGACAAGTCTTTATCTTTGGGTTTAAATACTGTGATCATTTAACAGCTTTGGGTCTTTTAGCAATCCATGCAAAAGCATTTTGAAATAACTGAAAGCTACAAATAAACCAATTTGAACAGCTTGTGAATAAAGCATTTCAGCAACCAATTTTACAAGAAATAAGTGTATGAATTGTCTTTTCAGTATCCTCCTCAGTTAGGCAATGTAATTTTTCTATATTCTTAAGATGGAAAATGCACGTTTCAGGTAGTGCTGTAATGCAGTGTTTCCGAACCTCGGTCCTGTGGACCCGCTGTGGCTGCAGGTTTTTGTTCCAACCAGCTTCTGTTTTTAATTGGACTCCTGGGCTAATTAAGTTGTGTGTTATTTCCCAAGTTCTGTGTTTTGGGAACAATATAGAAATTAGAAAATTAAGTTTGGTAAAAAAAGAAATAAATAAATACATATATATATATATATATATATATATATATATATATATATATATATATATATATATATATATATATATATTAAAGTGTACCAAGCAGTTATATGGGAATAATATTTTTTTTTCTTTTTAACAATATTTTCATCTTGATTTTCATTCTACTTTTCTAGGTGTTCTAATTGTTTAATTAATCCATTATTTACTAATTAGTGGGTCTGTACTTGCAGCCTTTGATTATTCAGTGTTGTTTGCCAGCGTGTCTGCACAGCTCACTTTTAATTGTCATTATTAAGATAAAACGAAGGGGAAAAACTGCACAGAGAAAGGGCAAAATATAACAAAATCAGCAAAAGAGAGTTAAGCATTTAAATCTATAGCAAAAGCAGAAATATTTCTAAATGTCTTGTAAATGTAAAAATCATGCTGTTGTGCTTTTCTGAATATAGAAAAGAAAAATATGAGCTAATTAAATGAGATCAGTGCTATCAGGTGTTATCACTGATTAGGAATCTGGTTGGAACAAAAACCTGCAGCCACAGTGTGCCCCAGGACATAAGGTTGGGAAACACTGCTGTAATGTTTTTGGTAAAAGACATGCAATGCATGCTTACAATGCATAATTATAAATCAAATAATCTACAGTATATTGTTCTCCTGAAATAAGTTCCTGAAAATGTCAGCAAATTTGATGCAGAGTTGTAGTCTACAATAGATCTGTACATTGATTTCATCTCTGCAAATAAAGTTCTATTTATCCAAAAACAAATCACATTTAACTAGCTAATGATTAAGGATAATTTCATTTATTTCAGTAATTTTAAATCTGAACTCTGCAAGTAATAATAAGAGCCCATGTATGATTACAATAATGAGTTGGACCTTTAACTATTTGGCAGGACTTTAATTTAGCAGGTCCATAAAACATTTGTGAATATTAAAAGCATCCCTAAAACCTACAAATACAAGATTTATTGCTTCCAAAATCAGACATGAGCAATTAATGTGTCCATGATGGTTAATAAAGCTTTACAGTAACTTTGTCAAATTACAGTTTAATGTCTGATATTAATTTCTTATAGGCGGAAAATCATTTTTATTTTTAGGTACAAAACACAATTGTCATGCAAAGCAGAATGTCACCGGGGTTTATGTCTCACAATTTTAAAATCTTATCCTGACGAAATGTAAAATTACATGTACTGTACGTTCAATGGACTCAGTTGAGATATGTGTAGTTAAGTCAGCAAATTAATTGGCTTTAAGAACATTCTGACCCTATAATGAATAAAACAGTTGTTTTTTGAACAATTAAGGTTTAGTACATACTCTTGTCCAGCATGACCTGGTCATGCATGGTACTTTGATTTCTGTTTTACCACTTTCAGCTCCTGCAAAAAGAGTTATTTCAAATGTCCCCCTATTTTTGAAAAACAAGGTCCTAATGTAGGAACTTAAAAGATAAGAGCAAATTATGTCTAACATTATGATAACCCCATTATATGATGTAAATAACTTGGCTTAATATATGGGGTATCATTTTGGAGATACTTGAAGTAACCCTGAAATTTAGAATAGACAGGTTTAATTGTATTGTCTTTATTAGATCAGAATCAATTAAATGGTTTTAATACAGACAAGTAAGGCATAAGGTAAACCAAAGCATTCATACTGACATGACAGATGATCCAAATTCTGCCTGGAATTTCAAAAGAAAAAGAAACAGGTATATTCATAATCCATCCATCCATTTTCCAACCCGCTGAATCCGAACACAGGGTCACGGGGGTCTGCTGGAGCCAATCCCAGCCAACACAGGGCACAAGGCAGGAATCAATCCTGGGCAGGGTGCCAACCCACCGCAGGACACACACAAACACACCAGGGCCAATTTAGAATCG
Source organism: Erpetoichthys calabaricus (assembly GCF_900747795.2). Taxonomy (NCBI): domain Eukaryota; kingdom Metazoa; phylum Chordata; class Cladistia; order Polypteriformes; family Polypteridae; genus Erpetoichthys; species Erpetoichthys calabaricus. The sequence continues at coordinate 54,533,493 of NC_041396.2, read as the reverse complement.
CCAATCCACCTGACCTGCATGTCTTTGGACTGTGGGAGGAAACCGGAGTGCCCAGAGGAAACCCACGCAGACACGGGGAGAACATGCAAACTCCACGCAGGGAGGACCTGGGAAGCGAACCCAGGTCCCCAGATCTCCCAACTACGAGGCAGCAGCGCTACCCACTGCGCCACCGTGCCGCCATATTCACAATTGTTACAGGAAATAAATGAATTCTTTATTTAGTTTTTCCAACCTGGAAAAGCAGTTAATGGTGGGTAGTGATCAGAGTGTCCAGGATCAGGACAGTACATTAACTGTAAAGACTGCCAAATTAGTATGTGAATGGGAAGCAGATGAGCTGGCTATGGTTGGGGTCGTACCTATGTATGAAAATGTTAACAATGCTGATTGCGCCTCAGAGATGGGAGCTCTGACTATGGCAGGAATGATATCTTGTCAGAATAGAGTTACCTAGAAGTACTGGAATTCAAAGAGATAAAGGAGCTCAGCCCTAGTATTTGATAGGAAGGTACAAAGGAAGGAAGAAGCTGAGGGAAATATCAATGCACATTCAAATTCTGATAATGGAGTCAGAGAGATCCAGTCTCGCTCTTCTTTATTGGTGTGTGCATTTCAGGAAATGGATGATGATCAACAGTGAGTGAAGTTCGCAACTGGGAACAGAAAAGATAGGTCCGTTAATAGCAGAGTAGCATCAAAGAAGAATTCATTTGAGAGTTACGTTTCAGTAGTTGGGCGCTTACTGAAAATTGAACAAAGAAGTAGCATCTCAAATTCATCAGTAAAAAGTAATCCGTCATCTCATCTGCACCTCCCCTTCAGTTATAGTAATGACAGTATACTCCATTTTTTGGTTTATCAAGGAAAAGTGGGATATAAGTTGGTTGACCATTTTGCTGACCTCTAACTATTCTTGAGCTCGGCAAAGAGCTTCCAGCACCAGGCAGCAACTTTAGGGTTAGGAAGAAAAGAATCAGCGAGTCTGAAATAAACAAAGTCAAATATTCAGTCCAATCCGAATCAGAGATGCATTGCTTGAATTTCTGTGTCGATCTCTATGGTGAATTTCATTACAATAACTGCTTTTCCTTTACAATTCTAGATTCCTTTGTGCAATTTTGGTACTTTGAATATCAATAGATGCCTAGAGGGCGGCACGGTGGCGCAGTGGTAGCGCTGCTGCCTCGCAGTTAGGGGACCCGGGTTCGCTTCCCGGGTCCTCCCTGCGTGGAGTTTGCATGTTCTCCCCGTGTCTGCGTGGGTTTCCTCCGGGCGCTCCGGTTTCCTCCCACAGTCCAAAGACATGCAGATTAGGTGGATTGGCGATTCTAAATTGGCCCTTGTATGTGCTTGGTGTGTTTGTGTGTGTCCTGCGGTGGGTTGGCACCCTGCCCAGGATTGTTTCCTGCCTTGTGCCCTGTGTTGGCTGGGATTGGCTCCAGCAGACCCCCGCGATCCTGTGTTCGGATTTGGCGGGTTGGAAAATGGATGGATGGATGGATAGATGCCTAGATGTCAAAAAAAAATGGGCATCTGTTTTTAAGTGAAAGAAAAACAACTTAGTGTAGTATTTTAGCCAGAAATGCACACATGTCTTGCTAACCAGGCAGACTGATGTATGGGCACAGGTCCAGCGTTAGTGTTAGGGTATTTTTTTCTAGCAGTTTCTCACTGGAGTCAGCCATCGTGATTGAGGTTATTAAGGAAAGTCTATTAAAAGGTGAGGCTTGCACAGGGAGTGCACTGTATCAGGTGCAGACTCATTGACGTCCATTCACCTACTGAAAAGCTGTTCTTACCTTACTGCCTAAGATAGGAGACCTATCTGAACTTAAAAACTAGTGTCCCATTAGCCTTTTCTACACAGGTTATAAAATCTTATCCAAGTTTTAACTAATCATTTATGAGACGTTATCTCTTATACGTATATTCTGTTAAACAAGAATAGACCTACAGACCCATGGTGTTCCAAATCAAGCTATTTTTGAAAATGTGTTTCATGTATGTGTGTTAACTGCTGCTTCCAATCTTTTTTCATCTAAGATGGAACTAAACTCCTTAGGTCAAGAGAAAAGGTGTTTGATATGTTTGATCACAAATGTCAATTCATTTCTGTTGGCATTTGAGGGTGGGTTCTACTTTGTTAAAAATGATGGAATGTTGCAAATTACAGCACTGTGTTTGTGTCATCCTCTGAGGATGTTGAAAACGTTAGTAACTTGTTTGGGTCTAAAAAGTAATGGCTTTTTAATAGATGATTGGCTAATACACCACCCTCATAGACTCATAGACATAAAAAGTAAAATTGATACATTTTCCTCAAGACTTGATAAAGATTATTATATGGCCCAGAGGGCTTATCTTGGAGAGATCTAGCTTCTGTTTTTTTTTTCAAAAAGGGAATACTGTGAATTTAGAGAGACACCTTCTCCAAATTCAGCCTTTGAAATTAACTTTGCCCATTTAACACAGTTTCTATCAGTCACTATCACTTGGCATAATAAGTTTGCAAGAACTTCTTGGTTCCTTGAAGAACCATTAATTTGGATCCATGTGCTGAAATGCCCTTCTTTGCATTTCAACCATTGGGTTTCTGTTCTTGTGAGTAAAGGCATCATCAGTAAGGACAATGGCACCTATTACATTCTGGCTCGCCTCACAACAGTTCTGAGCAAGAAGTTCCTTTGTCAGTTTTAAAATGTTCTACATAAGTTGGGTGCAGGCGCAAGTGCAGATATGATTTCAACCCAACAAACCCCAGAGTCTCATAACAACAACCTTGTTTTGCAAATCAAATCCAAAGCGGCAGATCGTGCTGACCCTCTTTACTCTTAGGTTTGGCAGTCTTTCAGATAAACAGTTTGACATTGTGGAAAAGCATGACTTGCATCAGGTATGTGTTTAAGTTAATTTTTACAACCTTCTTAAGGAAGTACTGGATGCCCGATTGAGAAAAGAACTGAACATCAGTGTCACTACAACTCCAGTCTGGGAAATCTTTTTGCAAAAGCGTTTTGGAGACCTACAGTGGAAAATTGTTCATGCAGTCCTTGCCACCAACACTCTTATGGCATCTGCAGGTTGTTGTGCCTTCTGTTTGCAGTGAGAGCACATACATTCTTCAGTTGGGACAGATTGAAGCCACCGTTTAATTTCCTTAATGCTCTCTTTGATGGAATTCAGTTGCTTTTTTCAAGTGTTACTTTTATTTCCAGGTAGATGCGAAGAAACAATAAAAAGAACTTAAACAATATTCATTTGCTTCTTCTGCGTAAGATGCTAGTGAAATGTAGGCTGCAGCTGTAATTTGCTTATTAAAGACAAGGAGACCTTCTGTGAATTATGTGGTTTGGGGAGCGATGTGCTCTGTTGAGAATGGTGAACTGGTCACTAACAGTTGAATGAGCTGTGTATATGGGGAATTATTTGTAACACTTCAACAGGAGAAGTGTACCAGTGGAGCAGCGGTGGTATAAAGTCATTACAGTGATCCCTCGCTATATCACGCTCGCCTTTCGCGGCTTCACTCTATCGCGGATTTTATATGTAAGCATATTTAAATATATATCGCGGATTTTTCGGTGCTTCGCGGGTTTCTGCGGACAATGGGTCTTTTAATTTCTGGTACATGCTTCCTCAGTTGGTTTGCCCAGTTGATTTCATACAAGGGACGCTATTGGCAGATGGCTGAGAAGCTACCCAGCTTACTTTTCTCTCTCTCTCTCTCTCTTTTGCGCTGACTTTTTCTGATCCTGGCGTAGGGGGATTGAGCAGGGGGGCTGTTCGCACACCTAGACGATACGGACGCTCGTCTAAAAATGCTGAAAGATTATCTTCACGTTGGCTACCTTCTGTGCAGCTGCTTCGTGAAGTGACATGCAGCATGGTGCTTCGCATACTTAAAAGCACGAAGGGCACGTATTGATTTTTTTATCTGCCTCTCTCTATCTCTCTCTCTCTCCCTGCTCCTGACGGAGGGGGTGTGAGCTGCCGCCTTCAACAGCTTTGTGCCGCGGTGCTTCGCATACTTAAAAACCAAACAGCCCTATTGATTTGTTTGCTCCTTTGAAGAGGAAGATATGTTTGCATTCTTTTAATTGTGAGACTGAACTGTCATCTCTGTCTTGTCATGGAGCACAGTTTAAACTTTTGAAAAAGAGACAAATGTTTGTTTGCAGTGTTTGAATAACGTTCCTGTCTCTCTACAACCTCCTGTGTTTCTGCGCAAATCTGTGACCCAAGCATGACAATATAAAAATAACTATATAAACATATGGTTTCTACTTCGCGGATTTTCTTATTTCGCGGGTGGCTCTGGAACGCAACCCCCGCGATGGAGGAGGGATTACTGTATTTTTATATCAGACAATTATTTGAATTTATGTGCAGAGTTGGAGGAGTGTTGGTATAAAGTAATTATTAACTATTATTTCCTATAAAATTATCTGTTAACAGTTATTACTGATGTTTGTGGTGTCTACTATTAAGCCTAATAATGATTATTTCTATCTTTCTATTGTAATGAAAAACACAAACAAGTATAAAGATTTTGGACACTCAGAGGCAAACCTTCACAGACACAAATCTCAAAAGTGGCTTCTCCAAGATGATGACACTTCTGGTTAAATACAGGCCAAGCAGGAAGGGGCAGGCCCAGGTGGAGGGATACAGGAAGTGACATCAGAGGTGGTAGGGTTGTCAATCATCCGGTTTGTTGAGGGAAGAAGAGAAGAGGTGTTAGCATACAGGGCCACCCCGTGGATCAGTGAGGTATTACTGTCCCTGGAGCCTTTAAGCTGTCCCCAAGGCTCACATGCATGAATCTATCTATCTATCTATCTATCTATCTATCTATCTATCTATCTATCTATCTATCTATCTATCTATCTATCTATCTATCTATCCATCATTATCAGAATATTTAACATTGATTTTTTTTCATCAAATAATGTGTAGAGTTCATTATGTACAGTATAAAGTTTTACACATTTTGAAACAATGCAGTAGTTTTTGTTTTTGCATTATTGAGTACTGTTTTTTATTTATTTATTTAGCCTTTACTCAATACAGTATGTTACCTTTTATTTATGTGCACCAATAAAAATTGGAGCATTTTTCATCACAAAGTGAAATACCTTTTCATCAAATAAAGTCAAATGAAAAATAGTTATTTTCCCTGTAGGAGGCCCTCTGTGATGTTAAAAGCAACATATCCCCTTTCTCATGCGCATTGCATTATATTAAATGTCAAAAACTAAAACGTCTACATTATTACTACAAAATAATACCTGTCTGTCAATCATAGTGATGACATTTTTGCATTAAAAGGTATCAGTTATAATTGCAAACCTTTGCATATCAATAAGAAAAACAATAATTATTATAAAAACATATTCTGTTTTTCAATCAATGTTAATAATAGTACAGATAAAATGACATCCTAAAAATGCCCAAAAAAGTCACATAAAATAAAGATCTATTAACATATTGTCTTACAGTATAATACATTATTGCAAGATATCTCAACATCATCACATACTCAACACCGGAAGCAGAAATGCAAATAAAAATGTATGATTTTCCAATATTGTTAAGTAGGCACAGTGCTAAATCATAATGTGCATAAGGAATAGGTGTGATTCATGATAATGATGACAACTATTCTTGGCAATTTGTACAAGTTTATTGACTCTTTAAATTGCATCGCAAATAAATAACCAATGGGCCACTAAAGATGGGCTGCAGCCTTCAGGCCCCAAATGAAAAGTTCACACTGCACAAGCACACACATCACACATCAAGAGAAAGGTATGCTGAGAACACTGCAGGGTCCAAGTGCCTGCCCAAATAATGCAGAAATGGCTAGCGCCACCAAGGCACAAGGAACCTTTCACATAATTCACAAAGAATTATTTTTCTAGATAGAAATTATATTGAGCATGTCATTGAAATATGGAAAAATGTGATTACAGTGACTAAGCTGAGGTTTTATGAAAGATTATTGGCATCAAAATTAAATGTAATCCTCTTGTTAACTGCTTTGCAATGCATATGAACTTGGTGCATTTAATTTTGCCATTTGTTTATCGTGTCATAATTTAAAATAAATCAACCAAATATTTTATTACTTTTCACTACATCACACAATTTTCATGTCACTTTAAAATGCAATATATACAAAGGATATTGCTTTTTAATTCATGTCCATTATGCATCATAACTAAAAACAAAGCAAATGTATTGTATTTTCCTCAGTGGATTCTCCAAGTGTATTGCATTTCAATTCTCAATTCAAGACTACGCATTATGACCAATCAGTGTCAAAAGGTGGGGCAATTTGTACGTCACTCCATTTCCATTTTAGATAATTTGAGTCAACACAGGACTATATTATGTACAGTGTTAAGCTGAATTATACCCTGCTTTAAACAGACTGAAAAATGGTACATTTTCTCAATCTCTGAATTCAATTCTTTATGTTCCAGTCATTGTCTAAGATCATCTCTGCGTATACTACTTGAAATAAGTTGACAGAGTCCCTAAATATTGCCTATATCATCATAAATGTCAAAAAGTAAAACATCTAAATTATTACTACAAAATAATACGTCTGTCAATCATAGAGATGACATTTTTACATTAAAAGGTATTAGTTATAATTGCAAACCTTTGTATATCAATAAGAAAAACAATAATTATTATAAAACATATTCTGTTTTTCAACCAATGTTAATAATACTAATAAAAATACTACTGTCTAGTACGATTTCATTGATAGGAGATTAGCAAAAATGGGCAAATTTCTGTAAACAAAGCATCTGTCTAAAACTAGCTTTATTTAAAGCATAATTGTTTAAAGGAGGTGAGTACATTCTCTATACAGAGGTCACTGAAAGTCTAGATTTCTATTGACATCCATGAATTAAATGCTGTGTTAAAGAATACTGGAATATATGAGCATCATGCACAAGAGCAACCGAGAATAGAATCTTAGCCATAGAAGTATCCCTTATGTGGGGGTAATATTTTGAGGGAGTGACCAGTCATCAGATTGCTCATAAATTGTTTTACGATTTTGTGTGCATCACCTCTTAATCCTGCCACCCCACCAACATACTGCCTCATTTGAAATTTCATACCGATTTTATTCCATCTCTCACATTATTTGCACATCACCTCTGAATGCTGCCAACCCTCTAATTTATTGTGTATCAGCTGTTAATCACTCCTTTTATTTTTGGCATACTACTTCCTAATGACTTTCCCCCTATAAAGCTGTAATTTTTAGCCGTAAAAAAATTAAAGGCCAATATGTGCAAAATCATCTCTGTTGAGAAAACTCTGCTGGATCAATTTAGCTTAAAATCAATAGGCTTTTAGAATTTTAATAACTATGCAGTTTCCTTTAGACCTTGTCATTTATTTTTGAGTGGTTATGTTCACTGGCTCACATCTTGACACACTAACACACACATGCACACACTCAGTCCGATGTCAGATTTTGTGACACCATCTTAAGGCATATATATATATTTTTTTAACAACAACATTTATTTCTATAGCACATTTTCATACAAATGATGTAGCTCAAAGTGTTTTACATGATGAAGAAAGAGAAAAAAGACAAAATAAATAAGAATTAAAATTAGGGAACACTAATTAACATAGAATAAATTGTTCTGTGACATTAAATGTTCAACTATAGAATAGTAGCTATTGCTTTTTTTCGCAATCCATATTGACCTGGCCCTGAAACAGGAAACATTATACAAACCACAAATGATATAAACTTCACACATTTTAGTAAACAGGAGCTGATCTCTGCCCTCTTACAAAAATTGTGCAATATAATAAATCCTTTTGACTTTAGGCTTAATGCATTATATTTTCCTTGCACAGTAATAGAAAGCGCAAACAAAGATAACATATTAATGTTGTTCCCCGTATACTGAGGCACAAGTTAACAACAAAACTGCTGACAAAATATGTGTTTTCAGATGAGAGTCTCCAGTCAGACTGGGAAAAGATGGTGGTGGTGCTGGTTATGAGGTCAATGAGGTGATAGGGACGGGTTAAGGTGTCCCAAAGCTGGCAGTGGCGCCATGTTTCATTGAGTCGTGAGTCTGCGGATCTACAGATGGAAGAAGAGGAGAGACGTTAGGAAGTAGTGCCAACTCTTGACGCACGGGATGGAACTGCAAGTCGACAAGCCCTGAAGTTGCCTCCCAGGCATGTATATGTGACAGTACTATATCTTTTGCATGTTGCATGTTGTATTCTGTTTAATTTTAACTTTACAGAGTACTGTAGAGGCATGCTGAGCCTATGATGTATGTGTAACTGCACTGTATAAGAATAAATTTAAGTAAAGTGAATCTGCAATAAGTCAATAACAAACTTGCAGCCGCAATGGGACCAGTATTTCTAAAACACAAACACATTCAATAGAAAAGCAAAACATGTAGTCATTAACTGCAATCCATTGGCACTTTTACCTTTTTAATTATTTACTTAGGTTATAACTCACTTTCTGCCTACTCACTGTTTAGTAATGATTGTATTTCTAGGCTTCCGTAGTAAAGTGCTTTGTGACAGTGTTCACCATGAGCAGTTCTAAAGATTGATTGTTTCATATAAGTAACACATACAATATTTATTGAAAAATAATGGGAAAACATAGGCATGATATAGTGCTTATTTTTAAACTGTAATTCTATAGAATGTCAGCAGGTATGTGATTTTTAATAATGGGCAATGTCTTGCAACGTAAAGGCAAAGTCGTATGAAAAACTGTATACTCAATCAAACATTCCAATATTTAAAACAAGCCACTTTGCCTTTCCCTTATTGAACTATGATAATCAATAAAAGGAACGATCCAGAAATGCAGCGAAACATAGTTTTCTTTTAATCAATACTAAATCCATGTTTTTTAAAAGTAAATCCAGCCTGAGCCAACCAATTTTTCATTCTAGAAACAAATGTGTAAACAGATTTTTTGCTCTTGAATTTGATGTTCCTTAGTATTATCTGATTGCTGTTATGTTAGACTGCCTGCCCGTGAGAAGTCTCCTTTCCTATTTTTTTTCACAAACTAAAGTAATTGTTGAGCACAGAATACAACGGTTAAAGTGAGAAATAATAGTCAATAGCAAGTGTGAGTGACATTTTGAAAACGACAACATCAACTCTATGAAAAAAACAAGTAACTCACAAGGAAAAATATCAATGAATAGATGTAAATGTGAAAGAAAATGTTTTTGGTAGTAACAAGCGTGAGTAAGTATTCCCCATGAAGAACTAAGTCCCTTATAGATTTCTTTTTTCTGCTCAATACTAGTATAAAAAGAGGACATTTCTAGTACAATTCCAAGTTATTATCAAGCAATAGGGGCAAACTCATTTTAAGTGTAAGAAAGCAACTATAAGAAGGGTAGAGAATGGAGAGGCAATCTTGAAAATTTTGGAAAAATTTGATTTCCTAGGTTTGAATTCTATGTCCTTTTATAAAGAATTTGCACATTCCTATATATGTGGAATTTTTACCAGGTACAAGTTTTTATCCCACTTTACTGGGTTGGTAGTAGCATAGAGACTGCCCGTGCAACTGGCAGCTTAAGGGGGGAGGTGTGTGATAAAGTGAGGTCCGCGGCTCTGAAAGAATGGCTTTTATTAAATAATTCGTTGGCCATGTCTGCTTCCGTGGGTGCACTCGCAGAGCTGCAAAGTGTTGGTGGGGTATTTGGGGCAAATCGCACCTGCTCATGAGGGTGTGATCGTTCTCAATTGCTTCATTGGCTTCCTGCGGTGTGTGATTGAGAAGCTGTATGGGCCGACACAAGAATGGAAGAAAAAAAAAGAAGAGGAAGACAAAGGCATTTAGAGGGAGTGCAACCTGGGGGCGAAGAGAGAGAGAACGAGCCAGCCGGCAAGAGAGAGAGAGAGAGAAGGAAGTGCGGTCAGGGGTCCCATGATGGAGCGAGGGATCAGCGCTGTAGGGATGGTTCGTACCCCACTGACTGTGCGGAGGAAAGGGTGCAATCGAGGTGGCGTTCTCTCCAGGTATCCAAGGGATAACTACGGGAGAAAGAAGGATGACAAGAGGATGGGTGCGTCCTATTAAAGAGGATGAGTACTTATGTGAACAACAATTTTGTATTTTATATGTGTAATGAATTTAGACCACAATGGAGAAATCTGGTGTCACATTGACATTAAAGTGTATTTTTCCCTTGATCAATATCAAAAAGTCAAATTAAATCCACAAATTTTATGTTGTGTAATAATACAAATTTCTTCTTAGACACACTATATGTTGTATCTATGAGCTATTAATTATAGCTTTTTGGCTTAGTTGCTAGATTTAGAACCAGGATACAGATTATATTATACAAGAAGGTCCAAAATTATATCAAATTTAAAGGTGGAAGCTTAAAAAAAGAGTTTTTTAGATTAGCTAATTGAAGCTTACATTTTACATTCACCACATTGCACATGGTATTCTAAGATAAGTTAGCAAATTTATATCACAAAATATCAGGCACCAGGTTCTTGATGTTTAAGAGTTTATGAGGAGAAAACAACATGATAGTCTTGGCATAGTGGCACAGAGAATAGTGCAGCAGCCTTGCCGCTCTTAAGGCCAGAGTTTAAATGCCAGCCTGGCTACTGTGTATGTGAATGTACATAATTCTGTTCACGGAAGTACTTCTTTCCCAGATTTCATAGACTTCTGCTTAATTTTGTGACTCTAAATTGGCCTCCTATGAGCAGGAGTATGCAAGCTTGTTTATGAGCCCTGATATAAACTAGCATCCCATCCAGAAGAGGTGCCAGTCTTTCACTCAAAGACACCAGAATAGTTAGATTTAGGAAAAGAATGGATGGGTGATTATTGATGTAGTACATCCTTTGGTAATGAAATCCTCCTCTTCCATATAGTCACTTACATTTGAATGATATCATTAGGGTACAAGCAAACCTACTTGAAAAAAATGTCTGTCCAGGATGTCCGTGTGGCCTAGACCCTGAGTCACTGCACTGTAAAAACGTCTTTACCCCTGAGTCAAACTTGTAAAAGGCTTCAGAATGATACTTCCTATAGAAAGGGTCAGCAACACTAATCTCCGCACTATTGTAATACCCAGGAATGCATTTAGTGTTTTAGGTGTGACAGCATGGCCAGGATATCATGCTGATAAAGGCTGAGTAGGCATGGATCAGAATGCTTTTTTCATTTTGTGCAGTGCACACAAAACCTTTTAAGAACATGCATTTTTCTGTTTGGTTTCATTTCATATTTATTTCGTGGTGTTTTTCCATAGTGGTTTTTGTGATGGGCACTAGAAAACAAGTGGTTTCTATTTTGTTTTTTAATAAATTCAAAGAAACACAATCAATATTTAAACAGCTGGGGCCAAAAAGTGACAGTGGGAATGGCAATATGGAATGATTGTTAACTTGTATTATTCATTTAGGTTTTTAGGACTCATTAGGTACATTGTACTTCTGTCCTTGATTTTCTTAGTCCATTTATTCCAATTCAACAATGTCAGTGTTAGATTCAACCTAGTCCAGATTTGGTACATGCTGAGGATTTAATTCCACTTTTACACACAGCCGCACTTACTCATATCAGGCTAATTTATATTTGACAATTACTGTAACATGCATTTCTTTGGTATTTTATAGGCTATACTGTAAATATTAACGCAAATCCATACAGACATGGGAACAACATTAAATAGCTACACATTGTGGCCACCAGGGGGCGCACCAACCACCCCCCATCCCCCAACCCCGACAGACAGATGTGGAGACAGATAAGTTCAGCACTTTTTTTTTTTCCCATGGGAAATGCCTTCCCCGTTTTCCACCAGCATAGCACAGTTCAAACCTAATAAACATGGTACGCACCAACTTCTTTTCTTCTCTTCTTCTCTCACTCACTCACTTACTCACTCTCTCACGCTGCTTCCACTCGTCCTTGCAAGCTTTGTCCTCCACCTCCCGACTCTGGCTCCTAGAATGAAGACGTGCGGCTCCTTTTATGTTGCACCTGGATGTATTCCGGGTGGCTCATTAGCAAGATCCAGAAGTACTCCCAGGTGTAGTGGAAACCCGACAAAATAGGGCTCTGCAGCTCCCCCTGACGGAACCCATGGAATGCAACAGGGCATTCACGAACCATGTTGCCCTGTGGGAATCCTGTATAATGCTGCTATGCAGGGGGACTACCCTGTAGCAGCCAGAGGAAGGTACTGTCCTGTGTTTGTTCTCTCCCCTGGTCATTCCAGTTCATTGGCATCCTGGCCGGATGAGGACCCTGGCAGTACACCACAACATTTATTGACCTAGCATGAATCCTTAAACGGTCTCCTGAAACTTTGAACCAACAACGCTAACCACTGAACCACATGGCAGCCCTACCAGTGAGCATTATCAATCCATTCATTTTCTCGAACCATTTATACAGTTCATGGTCATAGAGAGTGGGTGCCTATCTCAGCAGTACTGGGCACAAGACAGTAATGAGACATAAAGAAGCTGCCAGTCCATTACAAGGCACATTCACAAGCACACTCACTCCCATTCATGTCAAAAATCTTAATATTTTGTTGCTTTATTTTTAAGTTTTATTTATTTTTACTGTGTTAATGATGTCACAGGTTTGCTATGATGACATACATTTCTGGGGCGTGGCCTGCGAGTCACATGGTCATTGCAACCACTTTTAAAAGAATGAGCTCTGTGCTCAGAGAGAATCTGCACTCAGTTTTTTACAAAAGAAATGTCCTTACTTTATTTTGAGAAGACTAGTTTCTCAGCCAATTTTTGTGACTTTGTTTTTTTTTTTTTTGATTTTTGGTTTTGACTCTTTATTCTGACCACCAACTCATACTGCCAATTTGATTTGAAAGAAATCCCAGCCTTTGGTAAGAATAATCTGCTTATTTTTTATTGTTCTTCGTCTTTCTCTGCTGCTTGAAAAACATCTTCTTTCAGTTATTTTTATATGTACGGATTATACACTGACAACAACTCACAGAATGTCAATTTAGTGTTTACATTTATTGTAACATTTGTAAGGTGAGAGGAAATTTGGAGCACCTGTAGAAAAATCTACTCAACATGGGAAGAATTTGCAGACAATACAGACAGCAACTGAGTGCAGCATTCACTATCTGGATTCTGGAGCTGTGTGATAGCAGAGCTAACCCACCCCAATGGACAATAGTTCAACAAAATGTGCTATCAGTAAGATGCCTTTTCAAATGTTAAGATTGAGTTTTATCATCTTTAATAATGTTCTGTTCAGTGGGTTTTCTGTTTGACTTGCATTTTGCATTTGAATTTTCCAGTTGGCTTTTTCCAGTGATGTAACTGAAATATTTTAGCATCAGCTTGGCTCCTGTATATTTCATTATGTCATTAGTGTATAACATGTTTTTTTTTTCTTAGCAGATTACAATACTTAGTTTCATCTTTGAGCTGATAAACATAACATTTTTACCAAAATGTACTTTTACATTATTATGTTTAAAACAGATGGATTTAAAATATTTTAATACCAATAATTCCTATCTGGCTGAGAATGAGAGAAGGCAGTAATAAATCATTCGAGCAAATTTACACATAATCAGGAGCCTCATGCATAACGCTGTACGTAGAATTCACACTAAAACATGGAGTACGGACAAAAGCGAAAATGTGCGTACGCACAAAAAAAAATCCAGATGCATAAATCTGTGCAAACAGCAACTTCCACGTTCTTCCGCTACATAAATTCTGGTGAGCGTGAAAAGTAATGCATGTGTACGCGCCTGCTGCCACTCCCCATCTCCTCCCAGAATTACGCCTCTTTGAATATGCAAATCAATATAAATAGCCCTTACGCTCAGCCATCCTTCTCAGTTGCTGTTGAGCTGTGCGCTGCAACTCCTCTCGATGATATTAGTTTGTTAGAAAAATCTGTGAGAAAGTTACACACCATCTGTGGTCTAGCGACCCACGTCCTGCTTACAGAGGATTCAAAGCATTGCGCACATCTGAATCTGTTCCTCGGGGAGTCGCAGTCAGGGCAGCTGATGGAACGGTCCTTGTGGATGACACTGCAGTTGTGACCCACTGGGCTGGCTACTTTGAGCAGTTGTTCAAAGCTGATCCTCTAGCTAGGATGTTGGATATCTCTGGGTCCATGGTTCTTGAGGCTGATCCTCCTATTATCTGTGAACCACCCAATCTCACTGAGATTGCACAGGTGGTGAACCAGCTGACAGGAGGAAAGGCTCCAGAGATCTGTGGTATCCAGGGTGAACTTCTTCAGGCTGGTGGTAAGGCTGTCCTCCTGGCATTGCAAGCAATCTTTGCTTCCATTTGGGAGACTGGCATCATCCCAACTGACTGGAAAACGGGACTTGTCATCCCTATCTGGAAAGGGAAGGGTGATCGTCTGGATTGCGGCAACTACAGGGGGATAACACTGCTCTCTGTGCCAGGTAAGGTCCTTGCTAGGGTTGTCCTCAATAGGATCCGTGAATCCATATTTATTTAGAGGAGAAGGGTCATGTTTCAGTAATATGCTGGAATTCTATGAGGAAGCAACAATAGTATACCATCAGGAGCACTGCATATGATATCATTGATGCAGATTTTCAGAAGGAGTGTGATAAGGTACCACATGAAAGGTTAGTAATCAAAATAAAAGAATTGGGAAATCAGGGCACAGTCTGCAGGTAGGTACCATATTGGCTCAGACACAGGAAGCAAAGGGTAATGTTGAGGGGAACATATTTAGAATTAGGTGATGTTCAAAGTGGTGTCCCTCAGTGATTAGTGCTGGGACTGCTGTTTTTTTAATATGCATAAATGATCTGGACAAGATCAATAAGTTGGCTAAGTTTCAGATGATACCAAAGTAGGATGAAGGGCAGATAATGTCGAATCGGCTAAATTGTTACAGAGGTTATATGATAGCGTACAGGCTTGGGCAGATGAAATTTAATGTCAGTAAATGTGGGTATTACAGGATGTATAGGATGTTATAGGATACAGAAATGTTATATTTGAATACACAATGGGAGGTCTGAAAATTAAAAATACAGCTTATGAGAAAGATCTAGGAGTCATAGTGGACTCATCACTATTGACATCAAGACAGTGTGCAGGAGTAATCAAGAAATCTAATAGTATGTTAGGTTTTATAGCAGGAAGTGAGGAGTACGAGTAATGTTATGCTTAAGTTATATAAAATACAAGTGAGGCCTCACCTGAAGTACTGTGTTCTGCTTTGGTCTCCATATTTCACAAAACATATAGTAGTGTTAGGAAAAGTCCAAAGAAGAGTAACTACACTGACAAAGAGTTATTATGGTTTGATGACATGATGAACGTGTTTAAAATTAAAAAAAGGAATTAGTACAATGGATACTAGCATTTACTTTAAAATAAATTCTGCAATAAAAACATTTGGACATTGTTGGAAACTTGGTCAGGGTAGATTTGGTACACATATTAGAAAGTTTTTCAAAGAACCATGGAGTAAACTGGACATGGAATAAATTACCAAGTAGTGTGCTGTACAGCAGGACTTTAGGGACTTTCAGATCTTCAAGTCAAGTCAAGTCAAGTTGGGGAGCATGGACTGGTACAGTGCGTTGCCACACCCACTACACAATGAAACAACTCGGGATCCCAGTTGTTAACCCCCCACGCAGTCCAGTCCCACCCTCCGGAAATGCCCCTCTATCTGCCGCAGCCATGTGTTATGTGGGCAACCACTTGGCCTGGTCCAGCCACTCGGGTCCCCAATAATGAGGATCTTACAAGCTGGATCACCCTCGGGGAAACACGCCACATGGCCGTAGTGCCGTAACTGATGCTCCCTCACAATGCAGGTAATGTGCTTCATTCGGGATTCCATGAGCAACCACTCATTCGACACAAAGTCAAACCAACGCTACCCAAGGATTTTCCGGAGAGAGTCTTTGTCTCAGGTCACTGGATAGCGTCCATGTCTCGCAACCATATAGCAAGACAGGAAGCACCAGGACTCTAAAGACTTGGACCTTCGTCCTTTTGCATAGATATCGGGAGCACCACACACCCCTTACCAGCGACCTCATGACCCCCCCCATGCTCTCCCAATCTGTCTACTGACTTCATAGGAAGAGTCACCACAGACATAAATGTCACTGCCAAGGTAAGTGAATCTCTTGACAAAGTCGACACTCTCTCCGCAGACAGACACATTGCTGATGGCTGTGCCAAAGAGGTCGTTAAAGGCCTGGATCTATCCAGGACACTCGCAAGCCCAGACACTCAGACTCCTCGCTCAGTCTCTCAAGCGCTCCAATCAGAGCCTCCATTGACTCTGTGAAAATCACAGCATCGCCAGCAAAGTCAAGATCTGTGAATCTTTCTTTGTCAACAAATGCCCCACAGCTGCTGGACCCCACAACCTTGCCCAACACCCAGTCCATACAAGCATTGAACAGAGTAGGAGCAAGAACACACCACTGACGAACCCCAGAATCAACTGGGAAAAACACAGAGGTTCATCCTCCACTCTGCCCAGCACTCACAGTACCAGTGTATAGGCCGGCCATGATATCCAGCAAACTTGAGGGGATTCCACGAACCTTCAGGATGCTCCACAGGGCAGCTTGATCAACTAAGTCGAATGCATTATGAAAATCGACAAAGGCTGCAAAGAACCTCTGCCGATATTCGCGTTTGCACTCCATGAAAACCCTCAGTGTCAGGATGCGGTCGATGGTAGACTTCTTAAGCGTTAAACCAGACTGTTTCGGTCGCTGGTAGGTGAGCAAGTGATCACAGATCTTATTGAGGACGACACTGGCAAGGACCTTACCTGGCACAGAGAGCAGTGTAATCCCCCTGTAGTTGCCGCAATCCAGACATTCACCCTTCCCTTTCCAGATAGGGACGACAAGTCCCGTTTTCCAGTCAGTTGGGATGATGCCAGTCTCCCAAATGGAAGCAAAGATTGCTTGCAATGCCAGGAGGACAGCCTTACCACCAGCCTGAAGAAGTCCACCCCGGATACCACAGATCCCTGCAGCCTTTCTTCCCCTCAGCTGGTTCACCACCGGTGCAATCTCAGTGAGATTGCATGGTTCACAGCTAATTGGAGGATCAGCCTCAAGAACTGTGGACCCAGAGATATCCAACGTCCTAGCCGGAGGATCAGCTTTGAACAACTACTCAAAGTAGCTAGCCCAGCGGGTCTCAACTGCAGTGTCATCCGTAAGGACCGTTCCATCAGCTGCCCTGACTGCAACTCTCCGAGGAACAGATTCGAATGTGCGTAATGCTTCGATTTCTCTGTAAGCAGGACGTGAGTCGCTAGACCACAGATGGTGTGTCACTTGCTCACAGATTCCTCTAATAAACACCTCTTTATCTGCCCTCATAGCCTTCGCAGCCGTCCTTCACAGTTCCTGGTACAGACCAGAGTTGCCATTAAGCCATGTGCTGTGACTCCTCTCGATGATATCCATGATGCCCTGCAAGATGAAACACCTCCTTCTGGGAATACCGGTAACACCAACACAACCCTCAGCAACCTTCAGGGTCTTGTCACGGAAGGTCTCCCACATCACATCATGATTGGCAGTCGCACCCAAATCTGCAAGTTCCTCACACAAACTGCGTGCAAACTCATTAGAAACAGCCTTGTCTTGGAGTCTGACCAAGTTCAAGCTAATTTTCCTAGTAGGCGGTAACCTGCTGGACCTGAGCTGGATCCTAAGAGTAGCAACAACAGGTCTGTGGTCAGAATTCACAAACTGGGCACTTCTGTAGATCCTGCAGTTTTGCAAGAGCCTCCAGTGTCTGCCCACGAGAATGCGATCGATTTCCTTCACCACACCACCAGTATTGGAGTACCAAGTCCAACGATGCGGTTCTGGGCGCTGGAACCAGGACCCAGCGATTCGCAGCCCCTGACCTTTTGCAAAGTCAAGGAACATGGAGCCACTTTCACAATGGTCACCAGACCCATGGGGACCGAGACAATCCTCATAGCCAGCCCTCTCAGTGCTAGTGGCTGCATTGAAGTCACCTATGACCAGAGAAGTGTCACCTCGTGGGCACCCATCAACCACCGAGTGAAACTGCGAATAAAATGTCTCCCTCGCTGAGACATCACTCACCACGGTCGGAGTACACACTGAGACAACAGACAAGGCACCCAGGGAGTGTCGTAATCTGAGTCTCATAATACGCTCATTGAAAGGAGTGACATCAGACACCATCAGAAGACGTCAATCTGCTATAGCAACAGCTACTCCCCGAGTATGACAGCCATCAGAGCGATCAGACCAATAAAAGGTGTATCCACCCACAGAGATCAGGCCAGTCTCCGATCTGTGCACCTCGGAGAGTGCCACCACTGAAATACGGAGTTTACGTTGGAGTTGGAGGACCGCTTGCAGGGCCGGATGAAGTTTAACGTCATACCCAGGACAAATTCAGATCTTCACTTAAAGTTATTTTAGGCAATCTAGGTGAATGGGATGAATGAGCTTGTTGGTCTAAATGACCTTTTCAAGTCACTATTGTTCTAATGTTTTAACAGTAATTGTGTAAGAGGTTGATATACTGTAAATTTTGTACAAGCCACTTTCATCATATAACTCCTGCTAATGCCAGCTCTTAAAGTTGCACATTTGTTTGTACCATATACCAATACTTTCATAATGTTTCCGACAAAGTATGTAAATTACAATTAAGTTGATTATGTTTCATTGTCTCTCAGGGTAAACAGATTTTCTCAGCTTCAGAAAAATGCTCTCTTGTATGCTTTAATATTGTCAATTTCTTAATATTTTGTTGGCTTCTAAATCTGCTGTACATTTGGATGTTATTGAGACAATTGTTTGAAGAACCAAGATACAGATAAAATGAGGACAATATAAAATAATAACTGGACGCATGCAAACGTATTATAATACATTGATTTTATTGTAATCAGAATAATAATTTGTTTCCTGTTAAGTGGATACATCTAATTTAAAAAATTCAAAAGTTTTTTGAGTATTAATGTAATATTTCTGCCACAAGAATTCAGCTACCCAATGCTTTAATTCCATACAACAAATGACTAGCATATTCATCCATCCATTTTCAGCCTGGCTCAGCCCAATTATAGAGCTGTAGGGCAACAGCACGCTTTCCAGCTATATGGGTGCAAGGTACAAGATCTGGGTGAAGTGCCTGTCCATAATAGGCTCATTTGAACATATGAACATTTTGAGATGTGGGAAGAAAACCAGTGTTCAGAAAAAAAACATCCACACAGACATGGGTAAAAATTCCAAGTCTCCCAGTCAGGTGGTGACTGGTTTAGAATACAAGTTATTTCCTTGATTCACAATTTTATCTTTGTTTCATTATCATTCAAACCAAAGAATTGTTCATTGACGAAAGAAATGGAAGAGTATTTGCTGTTCTATGTAAATTATACTACTTATTCTTTATTATTTTTGTATTTATCCAGATATAGAATTATAAAGCCATAGAATTAATTTCAAGAACAAAATATTTCCATTGGTTATGAGTTGATCCATTTTGAATAAATAATTTTTGTCCACTTTGTAATGCAGTGTTCTTAATTAGATAATAAAGATACAATATATACCCTGGATTAACATATAGAGTGCATTCTTTAAATATTTAATAGCTCTAAATATTTCAGCTATTTTTTTGTTATTTTGGTAGTCATAATATCTACCCTAGTTTATATTGGGAATGTAGAAATAGGAATTTTATAACAACAATGATGTTCATAGCTTCATTCACATCTCCTTTTGTTTTCTATTTTTCCATGTATCTGGTCAATACATGTTCATTCACTGATCCGCCAGCCTTAATTGTTCTTTTTGGACTGAAAAGGCAGATAGCAAATAAAGCTGGACCTGCGGATGAAAAAAAAATCAAGTCAAAAACATGCAGGAGCTTAAAGTCAAAATGGAACTGAAAGTACCAAAACATTATTCAGAAATCATAACATTTAAAAGACAAGTAAAAATCCTAACTGTCTAAAACAGCGGTTCTCAAACTTCTTTAGAATTTCTTGCGTGACGGTCCCTTTAAAAATTGTTCGATGGCTCGTGGACTCTTTTATTAAAAATTAAAAAATCAATATTATTTTAAGAAAATTGGGGGCGCCAAATACTTTGCACAAGGGTGCCACATACCCACTGCGCAGCACTGCATAGGTACAGGCTGCTGTGAATAAAACATTTTTTGACAATTATTTATTCAGAAAATATTACATACATCTTAGTTATTAAATTTAAGTTAAAATTTTAATGGGATGGATGCATCTGCTTTGCCTTAACCATTTGCATTGAGCGGGCAATTTCACCACTTAAAAACACAAAAAATGTAAAATATGTTGTTTGTTGATTATCTGTATCCACCTTTAGTGCTCTTATTTGCTTCTAAAATATACGAAAACTGTTCGCGAGTGTTTTGATTCTACGAAAGAATCGATACTATTTGATTATGATAAAAATAATAAGGGCTAGTTTGTGCCAAGCGATAACGGTGGGAAAACAATGCGGTGGCAGCGAATAACGGAACAGTGGATTAGTGGTCGGGTCTAGGTGGTGGGGGTAATGACGGAGCTCAGTCACTTACTTCCCCTTAGATGGTAAAGGTTAATAATTATAAAAATATAAATAGTATAAATACGCAATCATTTCTAACGGTCCTAGGGGCCCGCGGACCCCAGTCTGAGAACCGCTGGTCTAAAACAAGTACGCATACTGTAAAAATGTACTTTGTTATCTAGAAATTTGGGCACTGAGAGTAGCATGCTACCAGCTTATATAGGCAGTCATATGATCAGCAATGGACATAGCGACTGAAAAACACAGTAGTGGCATCTGCTATCCAAACTATGAAAGAAAACAATGGTATGGAAAATCACAAAAATCATGAAAACTACTACCTTGTTTGAAAAATAATTTAAATGTACAAAGTAACTACAGAATCTGCATGGACAGAGCTATTGGAAATATCCATAATATCTTGATGGATATCCAGGGATGAATAATGATATGTAATGTTATACCTAGGTTTAATGTTTGTAGTATCTGTAAAATTAAATTACCTTAGTTGAGGAAATCAGAAAATGCACAGAAGCAATTTCGTCTAGGCACGATGGCTCTCTAATATTTAGGGACCTCTTTTACAGGGCATTATAGCTGGGATATGTGCAGGATGGGCATAATCAAGTGGTTTTTTTACTACTTTTCTTGATATATAACATATTTTGAGAAGAGAAATCCCCAAAGCATTTCCACTATAAAACAAGTAGCCCAAACATAAATAGCCTCTAGCTTCTCAGAATGTGGAACTACATCCCACCTATTACGATCTACAGGCTTCTTGACCTTCACAGCCCCAGCAAAAAAGCTAAAGTGAAGACTTTAAAATCCACAAACTCCAAATAGGTTGGGGGGGTACCTGGTCCACACTGACAAAAACAAAGTATCTTTTGAAGATTAACAAAATGTATTCACTGCGGTGGGGTGTTTGTTTCCTGCCTTGTGCCCTGTGTTGGCTGGGATTGGCTCCAGCAGACCCCAGTGACCCTGTAGTTATGGATTGGATAATGGATGGATGGAAAATGTATTCAAAAAGGACCACAAAAACAAAAATTGATCTGTAAAGGAATGTCTTAAAGAAAAACTAATGTAAAAGAAACCAGATCAGAATCCCAAAATTCTTAGGCCTGTAAACTAAAAAAAGAATTAAAAAAGAGAGAGAACTTACACCATCCAAAACCAAGACTGTCATATGACAGACTTTGATGCTAATGCTACAGAAACTGTCTTATGCCTTCTGGACTTTTAAATAACACTGGAGCCATCTTGTAATAATAATAATAATAATTCTTTACATTTATATAGCGCTAGTAGAAACATTGGGGGTGGGGGGTTCCCACCCATAGTCAGGGGGACAGTGCAAAGGACATATAACCAGAGTAACCAATATTAAGGCAAAACATAATTTAAATGAAATATTCATAATGATGATATACATACAAATAAAACAAGCATAATGTAAAGAATATTACAAAAATTCAATAAAAATGTTAAATAAAAGAAGAACACACTTACCATAATACGATCTCAGTGAAGGTATGACTGCAAGTTTAAGCTATAACTACTAATGGAAAAAATATTCTTCAGGTGTTGCAAATGAATTCAAAAATCTTTTGATCACATTTTAAACATTATTATGCCTCTAAGGCATATTTATATCAGTCTTTCAAAATTGTCAATATCATAACGAAAAACTTGTAACAGTGCAGAACATTCAGAAATGAGCATAATTATTTATTTTTGTCACACATTTCCCCTGAGGCCTACAATAGTAGAATTATAGCCAAAAGGGATGTTGTATAATGGCTTATCACTCATTAGATAATAGAATGTCAAGCGGCAGTATTACAGCTTGAGGCAGAAGTTCTGTTTAATTAAAATTACTGAAAAGTGTGTGTGACTTGGAGGACTTCCATAAAGACACCTCCACATTCCTCAGGAGGGATGCTGCCTGGAGGAGCTTTGCAGCGATTTTCAATGCAATGTTTAGTGAGGCATGACCAAGCAGCATCACCAAAGGTTACAACCAATGAGACAGGATGGGAGTGGGTGGGAATATTGGCAATTAGATGCTATTAGATCACTAGTATTCTCTAAAAACTGAAGACCTTCTCTGTAGCAATCCGGGGGACATTTCAGTGAAGTGTTTCTCATATTTTCACTATTGCTGATATTTTTAATTGGTCAAATTTAAGTCATAATGTTTACACAGATACAGAAAATACATGTGGTTAATAAATCGCATCTTTGATAGAATAAAGCCACGTCTTTGGCTGGTTTCTGCCAAGTGTCTGATGCTATCAGCATATGCTCCAGCATCTTGTAATCCTGAATTGAATTACCTAATTTGAAAATATGGTATTAGGTTAGATTACATGTTTGTGAGGCATTTAATGAAAGCTAGGCTATAATGTATGATGTAGTTTTGCGATGTAGTTGTATAAGACCATATAATTATAAAAGACGGAGTCACCATATCTAAACCAAAAAAGAATTCAGTAACAGGTTATACTCATAAATGAAGATTCTTAAACCAATTCAATGACCAGCATATAGTTTTATGTATTTAAGCATATATACATAATGTGAAATACATCATACTACATTTGTGTATATATACTTATCTACAGTATTATAGATTATACTTTGAATATGCTAGCTGTACAGCAGCTAACCATATCCAACATAATGGCCAACAAAGTGAAAACAAAATGATATTGTAAAATAATATATTGATTAAAAATACAACTACAGTACATAAGGATATAAATGAAACCTTATACATAAATATGACAGCAATGAACAATAATGTAATATTCATGCTGTTTCGACAATCACTGCTATTTTACATTATTAAAGTGAAGCACTTTATTTTTAAGCAGTCTTACTTGTTCCTTAAGACCTTGCCCACACTAAAACTGATAAATTTAAAAATACATCTTTTTCCATTTCTTTTTTTTTATTTTATTAAAATCAAATAGCATTCCATACAAATAACTTTTACAAAAAAAAAGGTTCGAAAAAAATCAACCCCAACCCCTGAGAAAGAGAGTTAGGCCAGCAGAGTAAAACTTAAAGCTAGTAAAACTAAGTAAATAGATAAATTAATAAATGAATAAAGATAAATGCAGTAAAAGATGGGAGAGAACCTGCTTCCTCAATATAAATGCTCATTCTAAAATGTTACTGATTAGATTCTGCCAGGTTCTGAAAAAGTTGTGTACAGATCCTCTAAGTGCGAATTTGATTTTTTTCAGTTTCAAGTAATATATAACATCAGTTACCCACTGACTTAAACTAGGAGAGTTAGGATTCTTCCAGTTGAGCAAGACAAGTCTACATGTCAATAGGGTAGTAAAGGCAATTATAGTTTGTTTGTCCTTCTCCACTTTAAGCCCATCTGGAAGTACACCAAACACAGCTGTTAGTGGATTAGAAGGGATTGTGACACCAAGGCTGTCTGAAAGGCATTTCAAGATTTTGGTCCAAGAACATGTGGCCCAGTGAGGCTGAAACTTGATTGCAGCGTCCACAGGTTGAATCTTGCCCTGGAAACATTTTGGACAATTTTAAATGAGACAGATGTGCTCGATATATAATTTTGAGTTGAATAATTGTATGCTTTGCACATATGGAGTTCGAGTGAATTCTGTGCATTGCTACCTTCCACTCCTTTTCTGAGATATTGAGTGAGAGATCCTTTTCCCACTGTACTCTTGGATCTTTGAAGGGGAGGGACTGTAAAATCGTTTTATATATTACGGAAGTGCTGTCTGAGTCCTCAAGACTGATCAATATTTATTCCGGCATAGACGTAGGTGGGAGGTTAGGAAAATTGGGCAGGTTTTGTTTAACTTCTTCTTTCGGCTGCTCCTGTTAGGGGTTGCCACAGCGGATCATCTTCTTCCATATCTTTCTGTCCTCTGCGTCTTTTTCTGTTACACCCATCACCTGCATTTCCTCTGTCACCACATCCATAAACCTTCTCTTAGGCCTTCCTCTTTTTCTCTTCCCTGGCAGCTCTACCTTTAACATCCTTCTCCCAATATACTCAGCATCTCTCCTCTGCACATGTCCAAACTAACACAATCTCGCACCATCTGACTTTGTCTCCCAACCGTCCAACTTGAGCTGACCCTCTAATGTACTCATTTCTAATCCTATCCATCCTCGTCACACCCAGTGCAAATCTTAGCATCTTTAACTCTGCCACCTCCAGCTCTGTCTCCTGCTTTCTGGTCAGTGCCACCGTCTCCAACCCATATAACATAGCTAGTCTCACTAATAAATAACTTAAATAAAATAAAATCACTTAATAGTATCATCTCCAGACAGAAGAGCAGCTTCAGCGACAGACTGCTGTCACTGTCCTGCTCCACAGACAGATTGAGGAGATCGTTCCTCCCCCAAACTATGCGACTCTTTAATTCCACCAGGGGGGGTAAACGTTAATATTTAACATTATACATAGTTATTGTCTGTTTTTTTCACCTGTATTATTATCATTCTTTAATTTAATATTATTTATTGTATCAGTATGCTGCTGCTGAAGAATGTGAATTTCCCATTGGGATTAATAAAGTATCTATCTATCTATCTATCTATCTATCTATCTATCTATCTATCTATCTATCTATCTATCTATCTATCTATCTATCTATCTATCTATCTATCTACCATCCTGTAGACCATCCCTTTCACTCTTGCTGATACCCATCTGTCACAAATCACTACTGACACTCTTCTCCACCCATTCCACCCTGCCAGCACTCTTTTTTTCACCTCTCTTCCATAATCCTCATTACTCTGTACTGTTGATCCCAAGTATTTAAACTCATCCACCTTCACCAACTCTACTCACTGCATCCTCACCATTCCACTGACCTCCCTCTCATTTACACACATGTATTCTGTCTTGTTCCTACTGACCTTCATTCCTCTCCTCTCTAGTGCATATCTCCACCTCTCCAGGGTCTCCTCAACCTGCTCCCTACTATCGCTACAGATCATAATGTCATCAGCAAACATCATAGTCCACAGGGACTCCTGTCTAATCTCGTCTGTCAACCTGTCCATCACCATTGCAAATAAGAAAGGGCTCAGAGCTGATCCCTGATGTAATCCCACCTCCACGGTGAATGCATCCGTCACTCCTACCGCAGACCTCACCACTGTCACACTTCCCTCGTACATATCCTGTACAACTCTTACGTACTTCTCTGCCACTCCCAACTTCCTCATACAATACCACATCGCCTTTTCAGGCACCCTGTCATATGCTTTTTCCAGGTCCACAAAGACACAATGCAACTCATTCTGGCCTTCTCTAAACTTCTCCATCAACATCCTCAGAGCAAACATTGCATCTGCGGTGCTCTTTCTTGGCATGAAACCATACTGCTGTTCATAATCATCACCTCACTTCTTAACCTAGCTTCCACTACTCTTTCCCATAACTTCATGCTGTGGTTCATCAATTTTATCCCCCTGTAGTTACTGCAGTCCTGCACATGCCCCTTATTCTTAAATATCGGCACCAGTACACTCTTCTCCACTCCTCAGGCATCCTCTCACTTTCCAAGATTCCATTAAACAATCTGGTTAAAAACTCCAGTGCCATCTCTCCTAAACTTCTCCATGCTTCCATAGGTATGTCATCTGGACTAACTGCCTTTCCATTTTTCATCCTCTTCATAGCTATACTTACTTCCTCCTTGCTAATCCATTGCACTTCCTGATTCACTATCGCCAGATCATCCAACCTCTTCTCTCTCTCGTTCTCTTCATTCATCAGCCTCTCAAAGTATTCTTTCCATCTGCTCAACACTCTCCTCGCTTTTGATTACGTTTCCATCTTTATCCTTTATCATCCTAACCTGCTGCACATCTTTCCCAGCTCAGTCCCTCTGTCTAGCCAATCAGTACAGGTCCTTTTCTCCCTCCTTAGTATCCAACCTCTCATACAACTCATCATACTCCTTTTCTTTAGCCTTCGCCACCTCTCTCTTCACCTTGTGCCTTATCTCCTTGTAATCTTGTCTACTTTCTGCATCTCTCTGACTATCCCAATTCTTCTTTGCCATCCTCTTCCTCTGTATACTATCCTGTATTTCCTCATATCACCACTAGGTTTTTCTTTTCCTCCTTCCTCTTTCCAGATGTCACGCCAAGCACCATTATTGCTGTCACCCTTACTAAATCTGCTGTAGTTTCCCAGCCGTCTTGTAACTCTTCACTGCCACCCAGTGCCTGTTTCACCTCCTCCCTAAATTCAACCTTGCAGTTTTCCTTTTTCAACTTCCACCATTTGATCCTTGGCTCTGCCCTCACTCTCTTCCTCTTCTTGATCTCCAACGTCATCCTACAGACCACCATCCTATGCTGCTTAACTACACTTTCCCCTGCCACCACTTTGCAGTCTTCAGTCTCCTTCAGATCAACTCTTCTGCATAGGATGTAATCTACCTGTGTGCATCTTCCTCCGCTCTTGTACGTAACCCTATGTTCCTCCCTCTTCTTAAAATACATATTCACCACAGCCATGTCCATCCTTTTGTCAAAATCCACTACAGTGAACCCTCGTTTATCACGGTTAATCCGTTCCAGACTCTACCGCGATAAATGAATTTTCGCAAAGTAGGATTCTTTATTTATAAATCGAATATTTTCACAGTTAGAGTATAGAAAACCTGTTTATGACCTTCTAAATATGTTTTTTTAACATTATTAGAGCCCTCTAGACATGAAATAACACCCTTTAGTCACCATTACACTGGTATTACCCAATATATTAGACAAAATAAGACATATTAGACGTTACAAATATCATTATTATTATTGTACTGTACATTTAATTACATACACACACACACACAGTTCTTACACACAACCACTAACCTATGAAGGCACGAGCTCAGTAGGAGAGTCTTCAGGTTGTAAGCTGGAGCGCTGATCGCACCCTCAGAGGACACAGACGCCCCTGGGAAAACCCCTGAAACAGCTGACAGTCTACCTTCATATTGCTCCTTACCCTTCTTACTTGCGCTATAACGCGCGATAAACCTCTCACGCAGTACTCCGCTTACTTAAAAGTATTGTTCAGAGCCTCTCAGCTTTGGAATTGGTTGTTTTGTTTCTCTCTCTCTCTCTCAGACGTTCTCTGCTCCTGGCGGAACTGTCATCTCTGACTTGTCATGGAGCACGTTTAAACTTTTGAAAAGAGACAAATGTTTGTTTGCAGTGCTTTGCATAAAGTTCTTTTTTTTCTACAACCTCCTGTGTCTCAAATCTGTGACCCAAGCGTGACAAGGTGGTGCTGTTTCTTCAGCAGGTGCGTCATTGTCTTCTTCCGCTGAAGGAGTACTAGGAGTAGGCAGTGGGTGTCTGGGTGCGCGGCTGAAGAACATCTTGATAGGCAGTTGCTGGCGCTGTCTTTTCATATGCGTGAGGAGGCTTTTGTAGGGAATTGCCATCTTTGATCATATCCAAGAGTTTCACCTTCTCCTGGATGGTAAGCATCTTCCTCCGGCGCTTGGTTTCATTGTCAGAAGGCTTAGAAAAAGCAGCACATTTAGGAGCCATCGTGGGGCTTAGATAAAAGTTCTCAGAAAGCACATGCGTAGTGACGTAAGCGTGTATGAGAAAAAATCGCGATAGAGTGAAGCCGTGAAAGTCGAAGTGTGATATAGCGAGGGATCACTGTATCCTCTTACCTTCTTCATTCCTCTCCTTGACACCATACCTACCCATCACCTCCTGGTCTCCACTGTTCCCTTCACCAACATGCCCATTGAAATCCGCACCAATCACCACTTTCTGTCCCTTGGGTACACTGTTCATCACTTCATCCAATTCACTCCAAAAATCTTCTTTCTCACCCATTGCACACCCAACTTGCGGTGCATATGCACTAACAACATTCATCATCACACCTCCAACTTCCAGCTTCATAATCATTACTCTGCCTGACACTCTTTTCACCTCCAAAACACTCTTGACATGCTGTTCCTTCAGAATAACTCCTACCTCATTTCTCCTCTCATCCACACCATGATAGAACAATTTGAATCCACCTCCAATCCACCTGGCCTTACTCCCCTTCCATTTAGTCTCTTGAACGCATAATATATCAACCTACCTTCTCTCCATCATATCTGCTAACTCTGTCCCCTTACCAGTCATACTGCCAACATTCAAAGTTCCTACCCTCTGTTCCGCTCTGTACTTTCCTCCTCTCCCAATGCCTCCGGACACATCTCCCCCCTCTTCTTCTCCTTCTTCTTCGGCCAGCAGTAGCCCAATTTCCGCCAGCACCCTGTTGGCTAACAGTACTGGTGGTGGTCATTGTTAACTCAGGGCTTGACTGATCCGGTATGGAAAATTGTATTGTTGTCTGCATATTGATTTGGCAGGTTGTGCTTAACAAAGTTTCCAATTTGAAGGTAGTGAAAGAAATGTGTTGCTGGAAAGTTAAATTTAGCGTGTAGTTGTTCGTAGGATGAGAAGACTTTGTCTATATACAGATCTCTAAGTGATTTAATCCCGAATGTTTTCCAGACTTTAAAACCTGCATACATTTGAGTGGAAAAAGGTTGTTCTTGTGCAGAGGTGCCACAGATAAAAGTATCTTTATCTTAAAATGCTTCCTACATTGGTTCCATATTCTGAGTGAGGGAAGCACAATTGGGTTGTTAGTATATTGGCGATATCTTGTACTTATTGGGGTACAAAGCAAGGAATATAAAGAAGTACTGCAGGATTTTACTTCTATTGCGGACCAGGCCTTTGTATGTTCATCTATTTTGTGTCAATGTTCAGGTTTTTATAGCTTGTATATTTGCTGCCCAGTAATAAAATTGAAAGTTAGGTAGAGCCATGCCACCTTCCTCCTTATGTCTTTGTAGGGTTGCCCTTTGGATATGTGGATGTTTTGAATTTCAAATAAATGAGGTTATGGTTGAATCTAATTTCTTAAAAAAGATCTATTGATCTATGTATATTGGAATGTTTTGAAATAAAAAGAGAAGCTTAGGAAGGATATTCATCTTAATGTTAATTCTTTCAGCTAAAGTGAGATGAACCACACAGAAGGGCTGACCATCTATACAAGTCTTGCTTAATTTTTTCCATACCGATGGCAAAATTTTGTTGATAAAGAGCTTTATGTTTACTTGTAATATTTACCCCAAGGTATTTAAACTGATCTGCGAAAATAAAGGGGAAGGTGTCCAATCTTTTTCTATTACTTTTCATCTTTCATTCAGATGGACATAGTGCACAACGAATGCATGCAGGTGTAAATGGAAACAAGTTGGTTCGTTTCTAATTTGCATCTTGTTGCTAATATGGAGCCATTAAAACAGTGAATGCAGATGTTTAAAAATAAAATAATTAAGAACCCTTAAATGCTTAATGAAGTAATTCATTAAATCTTATCAAGTGAGACAACTAAAATGCCGCTTTGCAGTAAGGAGATTGTTGGACATTGTGGGTTTGCTTCCCAGGTCCTCCCTGTGTGGAGAGTGTTTTGAGTAGTGAGAAAAGCGCTATATAACTGTAAAGAATTTATTTATTTATTTACATGAGCAATATCTGATTCATCAGCAATAATTGACTTCTTATTAAACTATTGATTTTGAAGAAAAACCTGTAGCCAATGTGGCTGCCCAGGACCAAAGTTGCTCACCACTGTTTTAAAGTATATAGTATAATATAATGTATACTGCAACCTTTATACTTTACATAAAATAATTTTTTAAGTAACAGTGCCTGCTCTTGATAATTTGTAAAAAGCTTGGGTAAATGAAATTCATCCTTTAATTTAAACATACAATATAAGTTTACAGATGAGAAGAAAACTTAAGTAATTGTTAGAAGTTAAGTGAATTTTAAGTTTTATTCTTGTTTTTGTTGGTTTTGAATTATTTTTCATGGATATATCTTATTTCTGTTGGGTTCAATTGTAATTCTACAGTTTTGTTCTGTCCCTTTAAATGTAGTTATGTTCCTTGTTCTTTATGGGTTGAGCCCCAGGAGGAGGAGACACCTGATGTCACCAATTCTGAACTCTCCCTCAAGTGATTTAAACTAGCTGAGAAGGCTCAGGATTTAGTAATCATTCTTTTGTTGTAGTTTTCTGTATCGCTACTTCTTGTTGCTTTTTTGGGGGTTTTTATCTGTCAGTTTTTTTTCAGTATTCTGAATATTTTGGATATCGTATTAGGACTTGTTTGCTGTGGATTGCATTTTAGGCAACTCTTTTGTGTCTCTTTTTGCTCTTTGTATTTTGCAATTTTTTTTAAATAAATCCATTTTAAAAGATTTTTTATTTTCTCTTTTGCTACAAAATGAGGGTTTATGGTCACCCTTTCTTTTTAAGGCATTCTGTTATATTTTTGGTGTTATTCATTGTTATTTGCCACCTCCTCCTTTTTTGAACCTATTCTTGTTGAAGCCAGCAGGCAGATTTTGGGGTTTAGTAAGATTAAGGTAAGGCTCTGCTGAAAAGACCAGTGAAGACTCTTACCTGCTTGAGCAGCAGCTTTTAGAGGACTCATGGCAGTTTTGTCATGGATGAATCTCCATGTCATTGCTAAACAGACCTGGGGCCTCATGTATAACACTGTGCATGGAAAACACTAAAACATGGTGTACAGACAGAAACAGAAATGTGCGTACACACAAAAAAATCCAGATACATACAGTAAATCTGATTGCGCCAACTTCCACATTCTTCCGCTACATAAATCCCGATCAGTTTGAAATCTAATACACATGCACACGCCTGCCACCAATTCGACTCCTTCCAGAATTACACCTTTTTGAATATGCAAAACAATATAAATAGCCCCTTAAGTTCAGTGTTCTGTGAAATGACAATGGCAAAAGCATGGGAAAATAGAAGAATTTCTGTGAATACCAAGTGGAGGCAAGAAAAAACATACTATTTGTTGGTTTAAGCAGTGGTATGAACAGCAAAAGAAAGTTGATCGAGTTGAAGTGGTCAGATATCAAAGTCGGTATGATCGTAGCCCACCATCTGAGTGTCATATTGAAGCATATTAGGGTATAGAGAAAACAAAAAAAAAATAAGGACAGTGGAAAAAAAGGTCAAAATGTCAAATCTTGGTCACTCCAGTCTCAGCAAGCATACAGCGTGAGGCAGGAACAATCCCTGAACGGGGCACCTGCTCATCACTACCACGGTGCCACTGTGTCCACACATTTAATTATTAACAGTATACATTATTTAAATGACATTAAAAATGTTTCTGTATAACGTAATATTCATACTTTACTGTATGTCATCTTAAAAATAATATCACGAGCTCCAAGAAGATAGCGCTTGGAAATCTAAATTGACTTAGAAGCCAGTCATCATCATCTGTAAATATGTGCTCTCTTCTATTGAATTGAATTCCTTTATCGTTATTGTATGCTAAAATGAGACCGGGAGCACTTGATGGACTGATTGAGTACATTAATAGCTCTTGGGATGAAACTGTTTCTGAACCTCAAGGTCCCTACAGGAAAGGCTCTGAAGCATTTCCCGAATGAGAGAAGTTCAAAAAGACTGTGCCCATGGCTGAAGCAACGTGTGCTAGAAGTTATATCCCAATAATCCTCTGTGCTTTTGACACAGTCCGCTGTAGTGCTTTCTGATCAGCTGCTGTAGAGCTGTGACTCCACACTCATAGTAACAACGCGAAAGCGGCTGTGGTATTTGGAATAGTTTGGCCATTCTGTGCACTATTATATGGTTACAGGTTGATTATAATCAGATGCCTTAAAGTAATAAACGATATGCGGTTAATTTCAGTGTATTTGATAAAGGCGCGTCAAGGATGTGAATCTAAAAAATAAAGGGAAACCACACTGGAACAAAAGCACTGCTTTGATGCTGGGTGCTGCCAGTTTGCAAAACCGAGCCAAAACTTGCGTACGCAATGGATTGAGCTGGCATGAGAATGTGCGTGGCTTTATGGCAAGATTAGTTTTTATACATCGCGATGTGAGGCCCCTGGCCATTATATGTGGATGGGCCCACAAAGCACTACTACTCTCTAATGTTGTACCTACATTCATGCATTCGAGAACATCTTATGGTGGCACCCTAGTCAGTTCACAATGTTTCCTGACTTCAGACCTTATTCTCGTATCCTTGTGTTTTGTTTCATCTTTTTCTTCTGACTCAAAAATCTCTATGTCTTGGTCACAAAAGATATAAACAATATAAATGTCACAATTAAAATTCTGTAAATAAAATTTACATACACATTCTTTAAGGAATGGAGAGCTCAAGAAAATTAAACATTTCACGCGCATCAATATAAATAGAATCATTTGCTACTTTTGCCACACACCAAGCACATACTAGGGACAATTTAGGATCGCCAATGCATCTAATCTGCACGTCTTTGGACTGTGGGAGGAAACCGTAGCACCCAGAGGAAACCCACGCAGACACGGGGAGAACATGCAAACTCCACACAGGGAGGACCCGGGAAGCGAACCCAGGTCTCCTTACTGCGAGGCAGCAGTGCTACCACTGCGCCACCGTGCCACCCTACTTTTTACACGTAGCCTGAATTTTAGAGTGTAATCAGTCCATACAATACAATACATAATTATAAACCCAGTCTATGCTACTTGAAATCTTGACTATTCAATCTTTACAAAATAAGTGCAATGGACAAAAATAATTAATATAGCCAAAACTATTACCATTTTTAAACAGTATGAAGACCTATAATAGACACTGTATTTATTCATTTAAATGAAATTAAGTATTCTGCATCTTTAAAATGTACTGCTACTGCTGAGTATCGTTTGCATAACTATTTCTGCACTAATATTATACTGTAATGGAATAAAAATGCTTTATTTAAATCTAAGTGAGGAAATGCACAGAGATGAGCAATTAGCTAAACCAACTTCTATACTTGAATGAAGAGAAAAACTGGCATTTTTGATCTGAGGAAGCTGATTTAGTTCAGAGAACAGAATAAACCTATTTTTTGAGAAAAGAGGAAAAATAGATAAGGTAAAATTTAATTGAGTCCTATCAACTCCCTTAAAGATGCAGATAAAGAGAAGTCAAATTAATCTTTTTATGTAATGGAAACAGAATGATAAGGAAATTCAAATTAGTTTATACTGGAAAACAATGAGTATTAGAAGCTGCAGCCCTCAATTCCAAAATTAATTAACACTAGCATTTTTTAGACTCCTTCTAGATGGTGGCCATTGGGTACTACCTATCCGTCAGATCATCACACTGATTATTTTGTCCAGTTAATGTTGGTAGCATGCAAGATTTGGTGTAAAGTATCTATCTATCTATCTATCTGATCAATAAATACAGTAGAATTTAGATAATCCAAGCCTGGATTAAATGAGGTCCCCTATTATTCGAGGTGAACACGTAGGTATGATACACTACTTTTTTATATTTCATAAAAGAATTGCCATTAATACTCTGCCAAGTGTGTACATTCTATAGTTTTAACCTTGACTGTTCAAATTGCTCTTTTTGTAGTTTCCAGTTATTTCAAAATGCAGATTTAAGACTCATTAGTAGAATTAGGAATTATGACCATATACCGAAACTCTTGTTCTTAAGTCTTTATACTGGCTTCCAGTCAAGTTTAGGGATGATTTTAAAATTCTTCTTAAATAATAAGCTTTAGATGGTCTAGGTCCTACTTATTTATGTGAATATTTCAATACATACATATATACCGGAGTATAAATTATCTCAAGATACACTTTCACTACAAAAGATTCCAAGGATTAATAAAACAATGGTGGGAAGTCAAGCTTACCATACATCTTTTAATAAAATTTGAAACTAAACTGAAAAGATTCTGATGTCAACGCAGACTGTGCACTGGCCTGCCTCAACTGCCTCTCAGACGATGAGCTGTGAACTGGAGAAATGTCACGATGAGCATAAAAGTTCTGGCAAGCAAGGAAGGCATGTTCTATTCATGGACACTACAAGCTGGACCTGCTCTATCCAAATATTAATAACTTTAAATGTAAAACCTGTGATACAATCTTAGCAGGCAGGCCCTCATCTTACTACCACCTACAAGTCTGTTACTGACATCAGCATCTCTCTGTTATCCAAGTCAGACTATTTTGGTTTTTTTTTTGGGGGGGGGGGGGGGTTGTTGTTTGTTTTTATTGTATATATTTATTTTTGGAGCTTCTGTAAAATTAAAAAATTTTAATATCCCCTTGGGAACAAGTTGGTTTTACTGGTGTTCCCAGAACGTGGTGTTTCATCTCGCTGGTCTGTACCGGGAACTGAGAAGGACAGCTGCAAGGGCTCTGAGGGCAGATAAAGAGTCGTTTGTTAGAGGAATCTGTGAGCAAGTGACACACCATCTGTGGTCTAGCGACCCATGTCCTGCTTACAGAGGAATTGAAGCATTACGCACATACGAATCTGTTCCTTGGTGAGTCGCAGTCAGAGCACCTGATGGAACGGTTTTTATGGCTGACACTGCAGTTGTGACCTGCATGGCTGGCTCCTTTGAGCAGCTGTTTAAAGCTGATCCTCTGGCTAGTATGTTGGATATCTCTGGGTCCACGGTTCTTGAGGCTGATCCTCCAATTGGCTGTGAACCACCCAATCTCACTGAGCTTGCACAGGTGGTGACCAGCTGAGAGTAGGGAAGGCTGCAGGGATCTGTGGTATCCAAGGTGAATTTCTCCAGGCTGGTGGTAAGGCTGTCCTCCTGACATTGCAAGCAAACTTTGCTTCCTTTTGGGAAACTGGCATCATCCCAACTGACTGTAAAACGGGAGTTGTTGTCCCTATCTGGAAAGGGAAGGGTGATCGCCTGAATTGCAGCAACTATGGGGGATAACATTGCTGTCGGTGCCGGGTAAGGTCCTTGCTAAGGTCATCCTCAATAAGATCCGTTATCACTTGCTCACACTACCAACGACCAAAGCAATCTGGTTTAATGCCTAAGAGGTCTACAATCGACTGCATTCTGGCACTGAGGGTTCTCATGGAGTGCAAATGCAAATATCAGCAAAGTTCGGAAAGCATTTGACTCCGTTGATAAAGCTGCCCTGTGGGACATCCTGAGACTTTGTGGGATCCCTTCAAGGTTGCTGGATATCATGGCTGGCCTGTACGCTGGTACTGTGAGTGCTGTGCAGAGTGGAGGCAGAACCTCTGCGTTTTTCCCAGTTGATTCTGGGGTTCGTCAGGGGTGTGTTCTGCTCCTACTCTCTTCAATGCTTGCATGGACTAGATGTTGGGCAAGGTC
The DNA here is from genome assembly GCF_900747795.2 of Erpetoichthys calabaricus. Lineage (NCBI taxonomy): Eukaryota > Metazoa > Chordata > Cladistia > Polypteriformes > Polypteridae > Erpetoichthys > Erpetoichthys calabaricus. The sequence continues at coordinate 54,497,564 of NC_041396.2, read as the reverse complement.
GTGGGGTCCAGCGGCTCTGGGGCATCTGTTGGCAAAGAAAGATTCACTGATCTTGACTTTGCAGACAATGCTGTCTTCTTCGCGGAGTCAATGGAGGCTCTGATTGGGGCTCTTGAGAGACTGAGCAAGGAGTCTCAGTGTCTGGCTTATGAGTGTCCTGGATAAAAACCAAGATCCAGGCTTTTAATGACCACTTAGGCACAACCATCAGCAGTGTGACTGTCTGTGGAGAGAGTGTCAACCTTGTCGAGACATTTACTTACCTCAGCAGTGACATTCATGTCTCTGGTCACTCTTCCTATGAACTCAGTAGACAGATTTGGAGCTTGGAGGGTCATGATGTCACTGGAAAGGGGTGTGTGGTGCTCCTGATATCTGTGCAAAAGGACATAGGTCCAAGTCTTTAGAGTCCTGGTGTTTCCTGTCTTGCTATATGGTTGTGAGACACGGACGCTATCCAGTGACCTGAGACGAAGACTGGACTCCTTCGGTACTGTGTCTCTTTGGAGAATCCTTGGGTACCGTTGGGTTGACTTTGTGGGAAATGAGAGATTGCTTATGGAGTCCTGAATGAGGCACATTACCTGCATTGTGAGGGAGCGTCAGTTACGGCACTATGGTCATGTGGCACAATTCCCCGAAGGTGATCCGGCGTGCAGGATCCTCATTGTTGAAGATCCAAGTGGCTGGACCAGGCCAAGAGGATGCCCATGTAACAACTGGCTACGGCAGATGGGTAGTCATTTCCGGAGGGTGGGACTGGACCTCGTGTCTGCCTGGTGGGTTGCCAACCAGGATCCCGAGCCGTTTCATTGTGTGGTTGGTGTGGCAACGTGCTCTACCAGTGTATGCTCCCCAACCTGACCCGACCTTAGGAACAAAAAAAGTGTAATCTATCTATCTATGTCTCCTTGTGTTGGGGATGCCCCATTTATTCTTGCATTTAAATACAAGATGAAGATTTTTCTCTAGCATATCCTAATTAGAGCTGCTGATTAAATGTTTGTATTGCAACTCTTATAGTCATTTGCACAGAAATACAAGCATGACAATCATGATGAACTGATATTGACCCACATCCATTCTGATTTTTCTTCTTGGTGTCCTGCTGTATTGCCAAACTTCTACTCCTACCCAGGATAAGTGCACACACACACACATATATATTATATCTTATATATAAACGTCTAAGCGTGGAAGTCTGTCTGTCTGTCTGTCAGGCCCGGAAGTGCGAGGCTATAGCGTGAAGCTCAAAGAGCTGGCAAGGCAGCCTCAAGTTAATATTTTTTTTTTATATATATATATATATGTATATATATATATATATATATATATATATATATATATATATATATATACACAGTATATATATATATATAAATATATATACTAGCAAAATACCCACGCTTCGCAGCGGAGAAGTAGTGTGTTAAAGAAGTTATGTAAACATATATATACATATACATATATATACATATCTACATATACATATATATACATACATATACACATCCACATATATATACATATGCACACACATATATATATATATATATATATATATATATATATATATATATATATATATAAATATATAAATATAGACATACATACATACATACATTCACACATATATATATATATATATACATATCTACTTTATATATATATATATATATATATATATATATATATATATATATATTCATGTCATTCGTAGTCTGAGTCACAATCTGATTGTATGGGTGGTTACCTACCAGGTAACGCTTATGGTTGGCCAGCAAGTCAGCTAACATCCGCCATGGTGCCCTCAGTTGTGAGAAGCAGATCATAGAATGGTTGAAAATAGTTTACTGTCAAATAATGTACACGACACGTGTTTCTCCCTAATTCTTGGCTCATCAGGCGTACACACTCACTGCACTCCCTTACGGGAATCGAACCTCGGACGTCAGCGCTAGTGGGGCTTCGCAGCGGTGAAGTATTGCTTTTAAATTTTGATTAAGAAGAAAAGAAAACCTTTTTAAATTGAGGGAAAATATACCAATAACAATTTGTTAAGGATCTGTTTTTTTGTGAAGCTGCCTTTACACAGCCTGTCCGCTGTTTTATAAATGAACGCCATATAAGGCCGTCCTTTCTCCTTGCTTAGCGGTTCTGTATTGTTTTATTGTTCGTTAAATATGTTTGTTATAGTTCTCTTTGTATACCACGTTGTCAGTTCAGCACTCCGGTTGTAATATTACCAAGTCGTGCAAGCTTACTGTTGAGAATGCAACGTATAGTTGTACAGGAGAAAAGCAATCTTGCCAAACTTAATTTAAACTTACGGTTTACACCGTGCTTTGTTTCCGCCTTAGCTGCACTAATGAATATGCTTGTATGCGTCACTCGCTTGCTTCTTATTGTTTCGCTGCCTTCTCAATTGTGTAATGAATGTTTTCTTCAGCGCTCTTTGGGGCTCTTCCTTGTTTTCTATGTACTTTGTCCACAGTCAGTTCACGTGATTACGTGGGAGGCGTGATGACGCGATACGCTACCCCGCCTCCCACGGCCAGCGAGCTGCAGTCCATTACAGTATATGGACAAAAAAGAGGTTCCAGTTATGACCATTACGCTTTGAATTTCGAAATGAAACCTGCATAACTTTTGTAAGTAAGCTGTAAGGAATGAGCCTGCCAAATTTCAGCCTTCCACCTACACGGGAAGTTGGAGAATTAGTGATGAGTGAGTGAGTGAGTGAGTGAGTCAGTGAGGGCTTTGCCTTTTATTAGTATAGATATATATATATATATATATATATATATATATATATATATATATATATATATATATATATATATATATATATTGTTGCAGTTGAAGCCTTTGTCCACCTCTTGAACCCTTAGGTACCACTCCAGACACTGGATAAAATTACAATACTTCTTTATTTTGTACTCCCGTGCACAAGGCGCTCTCCACACCACACTACTCATATACTCTCAATAATCACTATAAACAATACTCTCTCCTCCTCGCCCAGACACTTGCCACCCTACCTCCCAGCTCAGCTCAGTGTCTGGGCTTTCCCACAATCCTTTTATACACCCTGACCCAGAGGTGTTCCTGGCCAACCAGTCCACAGTTCCTTTTCCCTTCTGGGTCAGGGTAAACAGTCCTTTTCTTCACCCCGGCAGCACGTCGTTCCTTCCTGTCACGTGACCGTGACGTACTCCCGGGTTATAGGGCACATAAGAGTCCACGAGCCCCCTTACAGCGACTGCCGGTGGCCCCCAAGGTATCCAGCAGGGCTGTGTATAAAAACTACATAGTCCATGAGGCCCTGCTGGAACTCGGGGCCCATCCACGCTGCTGGGAGAGCTCCTCCTGGCGGCCTGGGGGTGAGGGCCGGAGTAGAAAGCCGGCAATCCTTCACAATATATATATATATATATATATATATATATATATATATATATATATATATATATATATATATATATATATTATATATACATATTATATATACACAATATATTTATTTATTTAAAGAGCTGCTATAAAAATCCAAATTTCCTCCTGGGGACAAAAACTACCAACTTACCCAGAATGTAATTATATTATACAGTGCCAAATAGGAGATGGGTGACCAGTTGGCCTAGGTCACCAGAACTGTGACTATGGACTTTATCAACTTATAATTAAAAGTGACACCATTTTTTCACACCATTTTTCCTCCTGGAATGCAGTTGATTGGAGCTTTTCTTTTCTTCTCCTCCATTGTCATCTTGTCTCATTTATAATGATAATGGACTCATATTGTGATAATTTTTTTTAATCTGTCTTAGAATTTGCTAAGTTTTTCTGTGTGCTTAACCAAATCTGTGTGTTCATGAATGTAATTGATGAATGGTTTAATTATTTCTGTTGTCACATTATAACTTATGCAAGCTTAATATAAAAATAGATTATGTTGACCTCTTTTGTAAGTTGCATTGGACAAAAGCTAAGAAAATAAATGTATGTTAATAGATTTAAATTGAATTATTGAAGCAACATGTTGGCACAATGGTTAGCACAACTGTGTCATACTTCCAGGACGTCAACCTTCCTGTGTTTGGTTGGGATTATCTCTGGTTAATTTGTTTTTTTGTTAAATGGGGTGCTATTTCAAATTATAAATGAATGTGGTTGTATGCATGAGTGTGCTCTGTGTAGGCACCCCAGTAAAAATTATTTTCTGCCTTACATTAACATGCTGTGAAGACAGGTTCCTGCCCTGGTAACCCTAAATTTAAATTAGGTGGGTTTATGAAACTGGCAACAAGAAGGATTCTCCCTCATCCTGATACTGCAGTGAAATGCAGCTTTCTGGTATGTTCTTCAACAATTTTTAATTTAGAGAACAGTCTTACAATAAAGAAAAGTCTTTGATGTTGTTGTGAAAAAGTAATTTTGTCTTGCTGTATAAAAAAGTATATTTGTGGGCTTTCTAAATGGGAAGCGTACTTCTTTTTTAGTAATGATACATTAGCATGGCACTTGGGAAGAATTTTGTATAATTGAAAATTGCCTGTCAGATTTGTTTTTTGGACTGGGTTGAATACATGAAAGACAGCAGCAATATCATGATGAAATGTGCTGAGAACTGTAAAGAAGAAGAGCACTACCATTGATGTATTATGAAACAGATCAAATACAACACCTTATGATTACAGCCAGATCCATCTGATGTGATTTACTTAGGTAAAGAAATGTCCAAAACACCATTACCTGGGGCATATATTTACATCAAAGCGTTATTTTACATGTTAAATTTGTTTTGAAAAAGGTGATTACTTTTTGTCACATCTTTCATTTAGGGTTGATGAGCAAGAAATTACATAGGATAAGATAATTCTTTATATCTTACTGATGAAAATGGCACAACGAAATATTGTTTGGTGTCAAATTAGGGATATGCTGATCTACCTCTGATATTCTTAAATAACGTCACTTTGAAAACTAATAATCTAGAAAAACCTGATATTTAATCCATGCATATTACTGGAGCACTTGTCCTACTACAGCCACCTGAATCATCTTAATCTGTTTTCTTTATCTTTTACTTTTTGGTTTACACTACTAATCAGTGTTGGGGTCATGCATACTACTGAATGGATAATAAACTAAACAGGTTGCAGAGTAATTCACAATTACTGTTTGATGACTGCCTTTCTCCCTAAAGGATGTTATCTTCTAAACCTAAGCAGAAATTTCAATAAAAATATATAAATGAAAGGTTGACCAAATGACCTCCTATAAGTTCAATTATGAAAGACAGAGTAAGTAGGGTACTGAAGATAATGCAGTAGCCCCTAACTTGCTTGACTTTCCAAATGATGCTCAGTCAATTCCACAATGCAATGAACGAGTGGCTGTGGTGGAATCCCATCTGGTGATGTATACTGCTTGGGCAGGAAAGCATGTCCATTATCAACCAAAGCTAGCCAGATGGACTCAAACAAAACAAATGCTAAACCACGTCCTTGTATTACAAATAACAGAATACTTAAATAATGCATTCATGTTTTTCACAAATCTCCCAGCAACTTACTGGTATCAAGAAAATGCCTGCATTAAAAATATGTGCTTTAATCATTTTACATCAAACAGGTAAGGAAATGTGATAAGTGTTGTTATTTATAAAAATCAAGTTTCAAATTCAAGTATATTCTCATTTGTACATGTGTATAATACAATGAAATATCTCCTTAGAGTACTGACAATGATATAATAAAAAGACACACAAAGAAAATGCACATAGAATGCAACATACAGTATATACAGTCATATGAAAAAGTTTGGGAACCCCTCTTAATTCTTTGGATTTTTGTTTGTCATTGGCTGAACTTTCAAAGGAGCAACTTCCTTTTAATATGTGACATGCCTTACGGAAACAGTAGTATTTCAGCAGTGACATTAAGTTTATTGGATTAACAGAAAATGCGAAATATGCATCATAACAAAATTAGACAGGTGCATAAATTTGGGCACCCCAACAGAGATATTACATCAATAATTAGTTGAGCCTCCTTTTGCAAATATAACAGCCTCTAGATGCCTCCAATAGCCTTTGATGAGTGTTTGGATTCTGGATGGAGGTATTTTTGACCATTCTTCCATACAAAATCTCTTCAGTTCAGTTAAATTTGATGGCTGCCGACCACAGGCAGCCTGCTTCAAATCATCCCATAGATTTTCGATGATATTCAAGTCAGGGGACTGTGACGGCCATTCCAGAACATTGTACTCCTCTCTCTTCATGAATGCCTTTGTAGATTTCGAACTGTGTTTTGGGTCATTGTCTTGTTGAAATATCCAACCCCTGCGTAACTTCAACTTTGTGACTGATGCTTGAACATTATCCTGAAGAATTTGTTGATATTGGGTTGAATTCATCCAACCCTCGACTTTAACAAGGGCCCCAGTCCCTGAACTAGCCACACAGCCCCACAGCATGATGGAACCTCCACCAAATTTGACAGTAGGTAGCAGGTGTTTTTCTTGGAATGCGCTGTTCTTCTTCCGCCATGCAAAGTGCTTTTTGTTATGAACAAATAACTCAATTTTTGTCTCATCAGTCCAAAGCACTTGAAAATGAATCTGGCTTGTCTAAATGAGTATTTGCATACAACAAGCGACTCTGTTTGTGGCATGAGTGCAGAAAGGGCTTCTTTCTCAGCACCCTGCCATACAGATGTTCTTTGTGCAAATTGCGCTGAATTGTAGAATGATGTACAGATACACCATCTACAGCAAGATGTTCTTGCAGGTCTTTGGAGGTGATCTGTGGGTTGTCTGTAACCATTCTCACAATCCTGGGCATATGCCGCTCCTGCATTTTTCTTGGCGTGCCAGACCTGCGTTTAACAGCAACTGTGCCTGTGGCCTTCCATTTCCTGATTACATTTCTTACGGTTGAAACTGACAGTTTAAGCCTTTGAGATAGCTTTTTGTAGCCTTCCCCTAAACCATGATACTGAACAATCTTTGTTTTCAGATCTTTTGAGAGTTGCTTTGAGGATCCCATGCTGTCACTCTTCAGAGGAGAGTCAAAGGGAAGCACAACTTGCAACTGACCACCTTAAATACCTTTTCTCGTGATTGGACACACCTGTCTATGAAGTTCAAGGCTTAACGAGCTAATCAAACCAATTTGGTGCTGCAAGTAATCAGTATTGAGCAGTTACATTCATTCAAATCAGAAAAATTACAACGGGACCCACACTTTTGCACAGCCAGTTTTCCACATATGATTTAATTTCATACAACTAAATACTGCTTCACTAAAAATCTTTGTTCGGAAAACACCCCAGTACTCAGATGTTCCTAGGAAATGAAAGACATACCACTGTTATCTTTTTTGTTGAAAGTAAATTATTATGTAGGCTGAGAGGGGTTCCCAAACTTTTTCATATGATTGTATACAGTATAAATGTGTGAGAAACTGCGGCACGTATCCTATCCAGATCTGGGATCAAGATAGTGTACAAACACTTTATGGACTGTCCTTTTCAATGCCAAAAGCAAAAAATCGAACATAGAGACAAGAAATGCAGTTTACAGCATTCCAACTAGTGCAAACCCAGCGGGATATGTGGGATAAACATCTAAAAGACTCACATCACGTGTACAGGAATATTGCAATGCCATCAGAAGGAAAGACCCACAGTCTCTGATTTATACACATACAAGTTCCACCGGACACACATTTAACTGGGGCACTGAGCAAGTAAAATTCAGGGCCAATACTAAGAGTGCCAGAGAGCTGGCTGAATCATGGCTCTCTAATAAAAACGCCATTAACAGACACTTGGACTTGAACCTAGCATATTAGGCTTAAAAAGAAGAACATCCAAATAATAAAAAAGACTTTATGACAAAGACCTTCCAAACCCCACGTTATTAATCCCAATCCCTCCCCCTCCACTCCCACCCTTCACCTGCTATATACAGTAATCCCTCCTCCATCGCGGGGGTTGCGTTCCAGAGCCACCCGCGAAATAAGAAAATCCGCGAAGTAGAAACCATATGTTTATATGGTTATTTTTATATTGTCATGCTTGGGTCACAGATTTGCGCACAAACACAGGAGGTTGTAGAGAGACAGGAACGTTATTCAAACACTGCAAACAAACATTTGTCTCTTTTTCAAAAGTTTAAACTGTGCTCCATGACAAGACAGAGATGACAGTTCCATCTCACAATTAAAAGAATGCAAACATATCTTCCTCTTCAAAGGAGTGCTTGTCAGGAGCACAGAATGTCACATAGATAGAGAAAAGCAAACAAATCAATAGGGCTGTTTGCTTTTAAGTATGCGAAGCACCTTGCAGCATGTCATTTCAGGAAGCAGCTGCACAAAAGATAGCAACGTGAAGATAATCTTTCAGCATTTTTAGACGAGCGTCTGTATCGTCTAGGTGTGTGAACAGCCCCACTGCTAACACCCCCTACGTCAGGATCACAGATAGTCAGCGCAAGAGAGAGAGAAAAGTAAGTTGGGTAGCTTCTCAGCCATCTGCCAATAGCGTCCCTTGTATGAAATCAACTGGGCAAACCAACTGAGGAAGCATGTACCAGAAATTAAAAGACCCATTGTCCGCAGAAATCCGCGAACCAGCAAAAAATCCGCGATATATATTTAAATATGCTTACATATAAAATCCGCGATGGAGTGAAGCCGCGAAAGGCGAAGCGCGATATAGCGAGGGATCACTGTATTGCCTTTGATTTCTGCATGTCTAATCATTTGCCTCTGATGATGACACCTGGTAGGTCGTTGAAAGCTTAGGAATAAAAAACTATTTTAAGATACGTTACATTTTCTCCCTTTGTGGAGCTCTAGCTACAAATATGCAAACCATATCACAGACCTTCACTTACTGTATAAATACAATTTATATAATTTAGCGTAATTTCTACCTCAAGGAGCTGAATGAGGACAAAGTGGCCATTTTAGACCAGTTACCTTGCTCTTTTCAAGTGGCCTGTATGTCCTCCAGTCTTGTAACTAAATCCTTTAGAGACTGCATGTCACTTCTAAACATCTCTTGTCATAGCAAATGTGATAAACTGTTCACTCATTTAACTCCAGTCATGAATTCCTGGAAATTAAAAGAATTCAAAAATGTCCTCTTTAGTGTTGTTGAGCTGTTGAGGTGTGCTTTCCCTAAGCTCAAATTCCATAAGTTAGCAACAAAAATACCTCTTTTATTAGCTCTCACATAACAAGGGGATGGAAAGTTTTAGAGTTACTCCCTTTACTCCTTGTAGGCCATGAGATCTTGCTGGAACCTCAATTTTGTCTTTTCCAGTTAACCAGCAACTTTATCACTGTGCATAACATATGGATATTGTTCATAGAATATATAGCTAGCAGTGTTTCCACAAGATTTAAAAGACAGCTTTTTGAGACTTCAGGGAGTCTTTAGGTGCTGTTTCAGATATGACCGTGGGGAAAGTGCACAATCAGTTTTCATCTCTCAACAGAGATGAAAATGATATATGTTAGTCTATTAGTTGCATCTGTGAAATTCTGAACTATACCCTAAACTGACAACAACCCTGATAGGCCTCTTTTATGAATTTATAATAGTTTGGTCTTTGTAACAATTATCAAGGACATGCTAGAAAATGTAATGAAATAAAAAGTATGCTGTTTGACTTAAAATAAAGTGGGATAAAAGTAAAGATAGCTCTAAATGAAATTTACTCAAATAAAGTACAAAAAAGCCAAAAAATGTACTCATTGTAAGTGAAGTAAATTTTACACCTCTGTATGTATACACACAGTGTTAGTTTTGTTACAATATTTGTTTTTATGATTGGCTGTTCAGACATTTGTGGAAGTAGTAATTGGTAAGCCTTTTTGACAATAGCCAAATGTATTGTGCCCACTTCATTCATCATTTTAAAGCTGTTCACCCTCTCCCACGCATTTCCTCCCATATGTGGTCTACCTTCTGATACCTTCGTTTTGCCAACATTAAATCGATATTGTTGTCCTGTAGTTCTCATTTCTGAAAGTTGTAATATCATTATTGATGTTCAGATATAAGATGGTGGTGCAAGTTTATTGATGGTGTTATAGCTGTGACTGGCCAAAGAGCCAACGGTGAACAAAGATTACAGAAGAGTGCTCAGCACTCCATCGCCGTGAGTGTCTGTGCTGAGGGTCAGTGTGGTGACCACAGGATATGATGCTGCCACTCCACACACATGTTGAGCTCTCTTGGTTAGGAGGCACAAAATCCAGTTGCAGAGAATGATACTGCGTCCTAAACTGAATAGTCTGGTGATCAGCTTTGTCTGTGCAGCAGTGCCAAATGCTATGCTGCACTATATAAACAGGATGCTGGAGTAACAGTTTATATTATTCAGATTTACCAGGATGGTTTAGAATGCAAAGTATGTGGCATCTTCTGTGCTGCACTTTTAACAATATGCAAACTTGAGGTGGTCCAGGTCATCTAGAATGTTCTGTTTAATACGTCCAAGCGCCAATCTCTCTAAGCACTTCATCACAATTACAGTGAATGCCACCAGTCTGTATTTATTCCTACTGTCCATTTTTGTTTTCTTAGGTTTAGGGATAAGTGTTGCCAGATTGAAGCACACAGGGACCACAGATTCTCACAGAACAAAATTAAAGATGTCACTGAAGATATCAGTTAATTAAATGTATAATTATAATTGTGCATGCCCTACATATATTTATATTAATATAATGTATAAAATATAAATCTAATCAAACAAGTTATGAGTAAACTGTGCAGAGCGTTACATGTTATTACATTTCAAATTTATAAAACATTCAGAAAGTAGAAGAGCAAACAGTTCTTTATATTCTGTCTTCGTACAAGCTATGTGTACAGTATAGCCAGAATAAGTAAAAAGAAATCTTGTCCCATTTATTGCTCTGCAATAAATCCAGCTGTATGTGACTTGCAAGTAATATGATTTTGACCTTTACATACCGTATTATGCTTTCGGTATTAAATCAGAAGGTAATAATAATAATAATTCATTACATTTATATAGCGCTTTTCTCAGTCCTCAAAGCACTATCCACACAGGGAGAAACCAGGACGCGAACCCACAATCTTCCACAGTCTTCTTACTGCAAAGCAGCAGCACTACCACTGCGCAAGCCACGCCAACTTGACACATACATAGTCTGCAAAGGAACTGATGCTGTGACCATCCACTTTAAAGGTTTATGATTTCCAAGCTTGTTATAACATAACTTGTAAGTACATTTGGTGAAGAGAAATGATCAATGGGTGATTTATAGGAATTTATGACAATTTAGCCTTTAATCGACAGACAAAGTTTACTTTTTCTGTTTTAGAATTCCTTTCAAGGATGTAGCAATCTGAATCAAAGCTCGCAAATCAAGCATTCTTGTGTACATGTCTTTACTGATTACCAATTCAATCAATCAAACTTACATTTATAGCTCAACTCTCTATGATAAGGCTAGGGGACTATTGATCCATAGGGATTAGGGGGTGCAGTTACTATCATAAGACATACAGCAAATTTATGTTAATATTATAAATATTGTAAGAGGAAGTAAACTTAACATTGAAAGTTAATTAGTTTGGCATGACTACTTGTGGCACATGCAATGGGTATTTCTAATCTTTCAGCTACTTTATTTTATAAAAACGTTTTAGGAAACACTACAAATATCTTTAAGGCAAAGTTTCGGATATAATTTTGCCACCATTAATTTAACAAGTAGATGCCAGCTATGCAACTTATACAGTGGGCAAGTAACATAATAAAACTGCTATGTGCAACTTGTTATTAAACAAAACAAACATCAGATATGACAAATACAATTATTGTTGTATCAGCAACAGCAGGTTTATTTATGTAGTTTTTGTGAAAAATAATTTTGAATTAAATGTAATTAAGATTACATGATCATATTACTGTGGTGGGCTGGCACCCTGCCTGGGGTTTGTTTCCTGCCTTGCTCCCTGTGTTGGCTGGGATTGGCTCCAGCAGACCCCCGTGACCCTGTAGTTAGGATATAGCGGGTTGGATCATGGATGGATGGATGGATGATCATATTAGGCATGCTGTGCAAAAGGTTGGCATGGCCTCTTGCACTATTGATAGGGCATATCATTCAGACAATTTTAAATATGTATTTATAGCCTGTTGCAAGTACCTTTACAAATCTATGTCCTGCACTCTCTTTTGGATTTCCTCCCCCAAGAACATGAGTCTCAGATGAGCATGGACAGGGGTTTCACCAGGACATCATCAAATGGGGAGAGGTTATAGTGGAGAGTGGAGTGAGTCTATGTTAGCAGACATTTGTTGGTCATTCAACTGTGAAACACCTCCAGACGATTATCAGAAGAAAAAACTACTAAGTGTATGTTTAGTAATAATTATATTTAAAACAATTATGTATATAATGTATAACTTTTTCAAGTCTAAACAATTTTAATACTGTATATTTTTCTCTGTAAGGCAATATTTTATTTTTCATTTTAAACCTGCATCTCTCAAAACTTGGATAAAGCAATTCTCTTGTCATATTTGGACCCTCAAATCTATAAAGAACACATCCATTTTTGGGCAGAACATACAAACTCTATGCAGATGTTGTCTTACTATTCAGACCTGGCTCTCTGGAGCTGTGAAGCAGCAGAAACACTTACGAATTACTGGGTCAAAGTCTAATGTTGAATATGCTGTCATACATTTTACTTTTAAACGGTCAGTCTGTTAATTTGTACATGTGTTAGGCACAATGTGTACTTTGAAAATTAAATCTGAGGCTGAAAGAATGTGTTTTTATATTAACACCAAACCAGAATTCAAGTCATTAATATTCTATACTGATATCGCTGCCACATGCTCCAGTGCCTTACTGAGGTTTGAATATGAAGTACACTTCTTTTGTAGTGAACATTGCTGCATTTGCTTAATTGGCTGTGAGTGCTTTTTAGCTGTGTACTTCAAAATCCTTAGTAAAAAGGCACAAAGTAAAGCTAAGATGGGTTAGAATGGTTGCACCAGGGTTTGTGTGCTACCAGTTTCTGTCTAGGATATGTGACACATTTTGTATTGTCAATCAAATCGTTACTTTACAGAGAGCATTTAAAAATTTGTACTTTACCTCAAAGCATACTTCAAAATAATTACAGTATTACAATTTAAAAGATATAACACAAGGCACTGATTTATAAAGGAAGGAGTAAATGCAAGTGGTTGGTTAAGGGAAAATGGCTTATTATTTAAAGACTTTGATATCAGAATCACATTTACTTATTCTGTTAATGACAAATATGTTTTGAGGTTTTTCACATAAGGGAGACAGAATTTTGGAGGTAAGGCAGTTATACTCACTAATCATGGCACATATTACATGTTAATTAGCACATGCAAGTAAAATGAACTCTACAATGTACAGTGCCCATGACAATAAAGATCCTATGAACCTACTGCATTATAAACCTATAAAGCAAAATAAACAGAACAACACACTGAGAGCCTGAAAACAGATGTGGCTGACATGTAAGAGATGTAATAAGATGCAGGGTTGTTAAGCACACTCTTACTAAAAGAGCTGTACTCCTTTCTTTTAGTCAGTATTTCCTCAAAATGTTAAAAACCTACTGTCAGACAGAAAGCCTTCTACTTCATATTAAAATCAGAGACCCAAGTGTGCTAACTGCAAGATCCTCCAGAAGTTGTAAATAAGGCTCCTGTTGTTCCAGCACCAAAGTCCATGCTAAGAAGATACTTATTTCTAGTCATTTTGCAGCAGCTATTTTTTGTGATCAAATTTTTATTGATAAAATATAAAAGGAAATTATTATTTCTTACTCAAATTTAAATAATACATTTTTTGGCAACTAAGTGATTCTTAATTGAGTGAATGTGGATATGTCTCTCGAATAGGGGTGGGCAGTATGACCAAAATTCTATATCACGGTATTTTTCTAAATTATTCCGGTTTCACGGTATTCGACGGTATTTTTTTCCCCATGCATGAGTGGATGTTAACCACATTTTCCACTGCAATTACTGGCTAAGAATAACCTATTCCACTGTCAAGAGTATTGTACATTGTACAAAAAAAAACATTTTAATGTGCACACAAGTATTAATACAGTTTTGCATTGCCCCATAAAGTGAAGTAAAGGGGGTGGCATTAATGGAGAAGGCATCACATTGCATGACAGATGCAGTCAAAATATAGAACCTTTTTTTGAACAAATTTTGCAAAAACAAACTATAATTTTGACAACATATTTTCAACCATACAAAGAGGCATTTAGACTTAGTAAAATATCCAGAAGTGCTTGTCAAAAATTGTATTGCACCGAATATGTCTTAGAAAAGGAATAAATAGTAAATATTTTTTGTAAACCAACTACACTTTCGGTTAATGTTAACAATCTCTGTCCACTGACACGTTAAAGTGACTTTTTAAACAACTTTATCATCATTAAACTGCATAATATTTAAACTAATAAATAATAACAATAAAATAAATAATAGTATTATTACTGATAGTTGCACTATTACTTCAAGACTTCTAGCCCAGGTGCATTACACAGTATTCACCAAATTAAAATAAAATACAACAAGTGCAACTTGGTGATGACATCTTTACCAGCTGAACCATCATTTAGGCAAACTGCATTAATATTGACCTTGCTTCAAGCTAAGCTATACTGGGAAGAAAAAAACAAACTATATGTCGAGAACAAAGTCAACATTTCCACTTTATTTTTGCCGTTTATGTCGAGATTAAAGTCGACATTTCCACTTTATTCTCGCCGTTTATGTTGAGATTAAAGTCGACATTTCCACTTTATTCTCATAGTTTACTTCATAATTAAAGTAGAATGTCGTAAACTAAACTTCTTCCTAAAATCAATGTTTAATCAATTACTTAATTTACCCCGTCATAAATTAATGCAGCACATTAAATGCTTTGTGTTACGTTCCCCGACCCAGTGGTTAATCACTACGCTTCTTAAGCGATCACCATACAGAATCCATTCACTTCATGATATTCCTACTTTCTGAAAATTTAGAATGCTAAGATAAATACTTGATATCATTTTCATGATGAAATGCATTAAAGCAGGTAATACACATGCACGGTAGTGAGGCGGTAGTGCTGCTCCCTCGCAGTAAGGGGTCCCCAGGTGTATGTTCAGTGTAGAGAACTTTATGGCAGGTGTGACGAGGCTCCAAAAAACTGGATGTATGAATGGCTATTGCACAGGTTTAACTTAAATATTGTGTAAATGTTGGGTTTGTGATCTGCTGGTCGGAGACACTAACACAGAATTCAATGCATGTTCTTCTGAGTGGGCTATCTTTATTGCATGCATGCTGTCTCTATCTGACGTAGGCTACCAAAACCCCAGTTCCTATCCTTCCTTTTTCTTTCACCACATAACCACATAACCAATCACCACACGATAAACGTCTTTGTGAAATTAAAACTAGTTATAAACTTAGCCCACGGAGTGTTCAGAACTTTAAAAATATCTTCGTTATACATGTTTAATTATGCCATCCATTCAGAGTTGCGCCCATCTCTGAACGAATCACTTAACACAAAGCATTTAATGTGCTATATAACTTATGACGGGGTTTGAGAAAATCTAGTAAATTAAATATTCATTTTATGATGAAATTTAGTTTACGATGTTCTACTTTAATGACAAATTACGAGAATAAAGTCAAAAGAATATATTCTCGTCATAAGCGTCAAGATTAAAGTGGAAATGTCGAGAATAAAGTCAAAATGTCGTCACACTATTACACAGTACCCAGGTACATTACACTGTATTGAAAACAAATAAAACAAGTACAACTTGGCTTGCAGTATTATCCAGTAGTATAGAAACAGTATTTACACATCTGACCTTTTAAAACTAAAGCATCTCCAGGCGACAGATGTGACTGCTTTTTTTCGGCTCTCTGTCCATTTTCACCGCGCTGCATACCTATGCTACCGCCCACTATTTGCTGGTGTAGCAGTGAAAAAGAGACCTAGTGCAACAAATCTGTGTTTAGCGGTGTAGCAGTGAAAAAGGTCCCCACTTGAACAGTTTCCCGCTGCGCCATGTTCCGAATGTCGTTTAGGCAATTTAAACCGGTGTTGCGGTATAAGAAAAATCCATATCATAAAAAAAAATAAAAAACGGTTTTCGGTATGAACCGGTATACCACCCAGCACTACTCTCGATATAACCTGTGATACTGCTAGAAAAGGCTCTTAGCTCCACAACTCTGAATTTGTCACAGCAGATATATTACAGAAATTAACTTTTCATATTTTTTTGAAGCAATTCTAGCGAAACATTGGAAATGCTTTGTAGGAACCAAGAATGTGTCAAAGGATAATTCTGAGTGAATGAAAAATAACCTGGAGAAGGCTGGTCAAAGAAATGGGACAGAGACAAAGCAATGGTCAACAGTAAAAAATCAGAAAAAGTCAGGATCCAAAACCAAAGGGTTAGACATAAATCAGGAATCAGGAGCAAAGTCAAAAACACGCAAGAAACAAACCTAGCATTAGGGCCTACTTGAGTGTTAGCAAGTAAACATGATAAAGAAGAGTCGACATATGGTTTATCTACAGACAGTCGCATACATGAAGTGATTGTCACATTTAAGTATCGTCACTTCAGCGATGTAATCCATGTGACAATCACAGTCACGTGATGCAAAGCTGAAATCCTAAGAGATATACAGTATTTTAACTAATAATTTAACCCAAAGAACTGCTAAAACTAAAATACAGTATATCAGCTTAAACATTTCACAGAATTAACATTCTTAAGAATATGTTTGAACTTTTTTGACACAGACATTAACATTATTTACATAACTATTTGATATTTTATTTTTTTAGTTACAATAATTATAAAATGATTGTTTTTTAAGTTTTCCATTCAAACAATCACGTGGCCAGACAGAAATGTTAGCACTTGTCCTAATACAATGATCAGCCAATACAACATAAAAAGGTGTGAGGAAACTAGAATACATACCCCCCCACCCACTCCCCCTATGGTCTCAAGTCCTTTTCTCTTGTACCTTAAAACCACATGATGGAACATTATTTTGCTACAAATTGGGACTACAAGGCTTTACGCTGGGTGGTAAAATTGGTGCAATATATCATTGGAACATCATTCCCTACACTAGAGAACATCTATAACACCACAGTTCTATTAAGGACATAATCCACCCACAAAATTAACTGTTCATACTGCTACCATCAGGGAGATGCTATAAGAGCATAGCAGTGAGAACAACAAGGCTATTCTGGTATTTTTGCTGATTAACAGAGAAACCTTCTTGGCTTCCAGTTTATTTTTGTGAGAAAGATATGAAAAATCTGTCCTCTTAAAAATGCCTTTAGAGTTTCCTAGAGTGATATGGATGAGACCTCTAAGGATACATTTGTCTCAAGAAAATAATCTGTTTGCTTGAATATGAATTCTGTACAGTTCTCGTCAGCTAATGACATGAAGTTAAGATGCCAGCTACTAGATAAGTGTGTAGGATGCAGTAATTTAAGCTCGTTGTCATTATAGGGTGTTGTGTGTAGAATTCTGAGGAAAAAATGAATTTAATCCATTTTGGAATAAGGCTGTAACATAACAAAATGTGGAAAAAGTGATGCGCTGTGAATACTTTCCGGATGCACTGTATCCAGGTCTGGATTTAAAACACAGTCTCCCGCCACTATAATTTGCAATTTTGTGTGTTCACATTAGGGATAAATGTAAATACATTTTGGAAGAAACCTCTATCATCCATGTTAGGTGCATAGATATTAATCAAAATCATTTTAGTATTAAATTGCCCATCACCATGACATATCGTGCTTCAAACTCAAATACTGCATCTAGCACTACAAATGGGACAGTTCTGTATAGAGCTTGAGTGAAAAATTTGGCCAGACAGCTCTCTTTTCAACCGAAACTGGTCCTTGCTTAATAAGTGAGTCTCCTGTAAAAATACTACTTTGGCATTTAGAGTACAGTAATCCCTCCTCCATCGTGGGGGTTGCGTTCCAGAGCCACCCGCGAAATAAGAAAATCCGCGAAGTAGAAACCATATGTTTATATGGTTATTTTTATATTGTCATGCTTGGGTCACAGATTTGCGCAGAAACACAGGAGGTTGTAGAGAGACAGGAACGTTATTCAAACACTGCAAACAAACATTTGTCTCTTTTTCAAAAGTTTAAACTGTGCTCCATGACAAGACAGAGATGACAGTTCCGTCTCACAATTAAAAGAATGCAAACATATCTTCCTCTTCAAAGGAGTACACGTCAGGAGCAGATCATGTCAGAGAGATAGAGAAAAGCAAACAAATCAATAGGGCTGTTTGGCTTTTAAGTATGCGAAGCACCGCGGCACAAAGCTATTGAAGGCGGCAGCTCACACCCCCTCCTTCAGGAGCAGAGAGAGAGAGAGATAAAAACAAACAACCAAAAATCAATACGTGCCCTTCGTGCTTTTAAGTATGCGAAGCACCGTGCAGCATGTCGCTTAAAGGAAGCATCAGCACAGAAGGGAGCAAAGTGAAGATAATCTTTCAGCATTTTTTGACGAGCGTCCCTATCGTCTAGGTGTGCGAACAGCCCCCCTGCTCAATCCCCCTACGTCAGGATCAGAGAAAGTCAGCGCGAGAGAGAGAGAGAAAAGTACGTTGGGTAGCTTCTCAGCCATCTGCCAATAGCGTCCCTTGTATGAAATCAACTGGGCAAACCAACTGAGGAAGCATGTACCAGAAATTAAAAGACCCATTGTCCACAGAAATCCGCGAACCAGCAAAAAATCTGCGATATATATTTAAATATGCTTACATATAAAATCCGCGATGGAGTGAAGCCGCGAAAGGCGAAGCGCGATATAGCGAGGGATTACTGTACTCTCTTTCTCTTTAATTCATGATTGAGACCCTTGACATTCCAGCTCACAAATTTCACTATTAGGTGATGGAAATATTCCTTCTGAACTTTTGTTGACATTTTGTAGTCTTAGGTTTAGGTAGTACATTGTACATACAATAGATTTGCCATAGATATCATATTATTGCCAAGTGATACAGCTATGGAGTGTATTATGTTGTCACTAATGGTTATTGGGGTATAAGGAATAAAATAGAAATAGCATTGATTTTTTTTTCATTCCACCCCATAGTCTGATGTGAATGAACATCTTATTTAAAAATAAACTGCAAAATTCCTATAGAGAGTGTACAGAACAAAATCTGTTTGAAATCCAATATTTAGTTTTTCATTAGGTAAGACAGTCAATGTTATTAAAATTACTGTACTAAACTTATAAGTGTATAACCCAGCGGTTCCCAAACTTTTTCTGCACACTTAATGTTTCAAGATTTTTCCACAGCGCCCCAAGTTAAACCATAGTTCTACAATACATATCTGACTGTTGCAGTGCACAGTTGGTGGCTTGGCACAATTAATTATACAAAATTAGACGTACATTATCACAAATGTTTAGAATAGTTTTTAATTAGTTCTTCTTTGAGGTGCACCACATGGTTGAAAAAAGGCCAGTTTTCTGAATTGGTTAACTATGATGACTGACCATTTCAAATTAAATATTTATTGTTTTCGTACCTTGTCATTTATTCAATTCAAAGTAATTTATATTCTTTTCACACTTAAATTAATATAATTGTTAAGAACCAGCAATAATCTTTTATTTGAAAAGATTCAACAACAAACATCACAAAAATCACAATGTATTCATGAGATTGATTAGTGAGACAGATGAGCCTGTTTTTCACTACACATCTTTTCAAATCTGAGAATCCTACTGGATACAGCCACCCTCATTTCCTGTTCTACATTGATTTTCACACAGTATTTGCTTTTCATCACAGCGGCCACCAAAAACCCAGCTTTGCTTAAATATGATGTCGCATCTTTTACTGTTGCCAAAAGTCATTAAGATCCATGCTGCCAAAGTTTACCTTGAGGGTATTGTCACAACACAATTGTTGCCTGATGTCTGGATGAGTTAATTCGGGTCTGCTCTCAAAACAATAATGTTTGGTCTTGTCAGGGGTGCATTATTTATTATGAATAAACCGATCATAGCACCGGAGACACACTTAACTTAGAAAAAGGGTTGGATATTGTTATTATAATGGCGGTATTGTTATTTCTATATATTTTGAAATATTTTTGGAATGCTTACCTTTGCAAAAGATATCTAATATTGGAGTATTTTGCGGCACCAAGTGGTGGCTCTGAGGCTAAGGATCTGCGCTGGCATTCCCGAAGGTTGCCAGTTCGAATCCCCGTCACTGCCAAAAGAAGATGCTACTCTGCTGGGCCCTTCAGTTTCTCCAGGGCCGCTGTACAATAGCTGACCCTGCGCTCTGACCCCAAGGGGTATGTGAAAAGATGCATTTCACTGCGTGTTGTCCTGTATAACTATGTATGTGACAAATAAATAAAGAATTATAACCTATTTCTAATTATTCCTATTTATACTCCCTCTTTCTTTCTCTTTTTGCCAGATTAATGGCAATTTTTCAGGTGTCCCTAACGCCTCTGTATTGGAGCAGGTATTTCTATTGCAGGAATCCATTCATGACACCAATATCTTTTAACTGCATTTTAAGGCACTCCATAGAGACAGTAACATTTTTTTAAACTCACAGGGGATAAAAATCAACTATTAAAAAAAAAAAAGGCCAGGTATTGGCCTGGTAAACTCCCATAATAGTTAAGAATATATTATTAGTGAGTTTTGTTTGATGACAAAAAAGAGATTTTGTGTGTGAAAGAGCCCATTAGTTCTTCGGCTAGCATCAACATTGAGTACATATCCCTATTCATACTGTATAAATAAATGTAATAACATTATAAAAATTTCTGCTTCAGATAACTAAGGGATAGGGAGGTCTTGTTTTATTTATCTTTGTTTTACTTTTGAGGAGTAAATATTTGGGGATTGGTATTAATGAATAAACCATGTTGCACTGAATCTAAACCAGCATGAATTGCTAAGAAAGCAACTCTCGCACCTCTTCTTCCTTACATGCTCTATTTCATGCATCATATTCTGAATACTCTCTAACACAGCAGAAGGTCAGTAGTTCAGAAGGCACATATGGTATGTTTGCACGCAATATCTAAAGGCTGAAGTATTGCTGTCAATCATACTCTTACAAACTTGATGTATGATTCCCTCTTCATTAAAATCTTATAATACTGAATGGAAGTTTAGTCCAGAGACCTTCAGACTTGTAAACTTTTAATATCTTCATCACATCTAAACAATTCTGTTGTAAATATATCTTTTTACATAGAAATTTCTTTAATTACTGTTCTGGCAAATCAGATTTTGCTCAAAAAGTGAAAATTAAATTCCCTTTCCATTTTTCTTGGCCATCTACAGAGACTTTCTAACAAAGAAACCTTAAAGGTAAAGGAATTTGAGAAGAACACATCCTTATGTACTCTGAAACAGCATCAAGAACAGAATTTGATACATACATTTATTCTCCTCTTCCTCTGCCTATGTCAAACACAGGCTAACATAGTTCAAATCTCTACATTGTGCATATCAAATTATAAACATTTTATAGGCTTAGATTATCAAAAATATAACTGCTATATAAGTATGGTTGTGAGGGATGGCCTTCTATTTATGTTCTCCTCTTACAGTTTGTAAAGTACTGTTTTTACTTATTCTACTGCTACTACTACCTAATATTACATTAATGATTGACAAGAGGCAGTAAGAAGTATTTTAGTGACCTGAAGAAGAAATATTCATCAAAAACCAAGTCAAAATTGAAATTGAGAATCAGTCTTACCTTTTGTCTATATTAGAATTAAAAAAACGAAACCGTAGTTGAGAGTTTGTAGCTCAGAATTCTTTCCCAGGACTCATAAACTAAATACACTCAATCCAATTGAAGCTCAGTCCACAATCTTTGATAACCAGGAACTGCATGGTGCTGGCCTTTATATCAACTGTACACTAATATTGCATCGTCCATAAGAAACAACAATGCCATTCTGGTAAGATGTTAAATATGCTGTATTTACAGTACAGAAAAACTGATGAAAACAAATATTAGATTAAGTTCTCCACTATCGAACACAATAAACAGAACCCATACCCACCAGAAAAAGATGCAGAAAAGGCCAGGAAAAAACTGAAATTAAAAATAAACCAAATCATGACAGTACCACTTGTTAATGAGCACTCTGACATGGTGGCTTTCATTACACGATTAGGTCACTTGGAAGACTTTACCACTGTATGCTAGTTGGAATGAGATATAATATACAATTTAAAATTAAACAGTTTACAACATATTTAACTATGTTTTATTTTTTGTTTTTTTTTTACAAAGTAGTTGCAAAGATGCAGTTAACCTCAATGAGCTGAATGAAAACTGTCTATAGATAAAAATGTAATAAAATAATTGCAAGAATATAGATTACTTCAACGTGACATGATGACTTTTCTTTTTCATTTTAATGCATATATCTGTGCCGTAGTAAGAAACTCAGTCCATCTGCTAGAACTCTATCTGCAGCTATCCTATCTAATATTTAAAAAAAATTAAATGATAACTGTCCTCTGATAGACCTGCTGAATATTAAATGTTGAAGTAACATGCAAAAGAGATTACTACAGGAGTTAAAATGAAACACTTGAAAGAAAATCTCTGTTTTTTTTAATTCAGCTTTGTAGTAAGATGCAGCATGTTTCAGTGGCTACAAACTCATAGTTGATTGTTTTATTCGTCGTTGATTCGAATCAGTTTCAAGTTAAAGTGCATCAACTATTCCTTTCTATTTTAAAATGAAACATGAAATTCAAGGAATTATACTTTATCCTGTTATGTTGATGACCTTCAGGCTTACAATGATTTAAGGAAACAATTTTGTGCCTTAAAATAATAATGCTATTACTCTGGAAAATCAGACTGTGTTCAGTTATAAATAATAATTAATAACCAGCAATGTTTTTGGAAAATTAAAAGAAGACCGAGCATTTCATTAAACGCAAAATACAGTAGTTTTTTCAGGTGTGTTCCAAAATGTAAAAGTGTAGTCATTTCCAAAACATGCAGGCTAAAAAATGTGAGATAACATTGATTAACCCAAACTAACATTAACCATGTTTTAAAAGACCATATTAATTTAATTTATTTAATTATTTATTTAATTTATTTATTAATTTATTTAATTAATATTAATTTAAATCTTGTCTTATTTGTTTTGATTTTTATAGTCTTTTTGTATAAACAGCAATGCTTGCTGGGTGAGAGTTTTTCCAGGAGTTATGCACAGCCCTTTTAATAGCACCTCATTGTTGTTACTTTTTCATGCACAATTTTATTTAACCATAGTACAACAACATTTTCTGTAAATGTTTAAAAGTATTGTTTCATCTAACTTTTTTACTGCATTTTCAAAATGCTGTGTGATGGTGTGCATTGTAAAGCACGTTTGAATAAGTGTCGACCAAAAGACAAGTACAATAGATAAGTAACAGTGCCACAATTCCATAAATAGGGTGGGCCCAACTTTGTCATGATTGGTCCTAATGCTATTTTTATTATTGTTAAATACACATTCACTTAAAACAAAACAGCCATACAAAGTCATACCAACATAAATGGGCACATCAGTTGTTTTTTTTGTTTTTTTTTCCATGTCTAGTTTGAGTAATTTTTGTTAAAACTAATTTAAATCCACTTACAAATGGTGAAGGTAAACTGACTGCCTACCTTTGGTGATATGTACGAGATACCAGCCCATCACACAACACAAACTCCAAAAAATATAATTTATAATATTCACCAGTACCATTTTATAATAGCATACATGTGGATTACTATTTTTGGCATTCATCAAAATGCGTTTTATTTATAATGTGCAATCCCACGAGTTTTACTTGATTTAAGTTTTGAACATGCCTGTTGCCTGTGATTCTAGTCTGAGTCTCTGCGAGTGACTCTGACCTCAATTAGGTTATTACCAAAATCACATTTTTCAATATCCTGTATTCCATTCATGTATAGTATCTGTTGTACTAACATGCCTTACCAGCTGTAACAGAAAAGGATACTTTTAGTACAGATTGAGTTGGTGGATCATGAATATGAGACAAATCCTTGACGTTGGTCAGTTCTTTACAAATTTGTCATCAAAGTGGTTGTTGATTTTCCACCACTGTCAGTGGTTAGCACAACTGGCAGAGGAGTTTTCACTTAACATTGGGGCATCACCCAAATTTTCAGTGCTGACATCAGACTCTGAAACTTTTGTAGTTCTGTTCTTTTCCTTTCAAAACATCAAAGGTTGTGTGTTAAGACATCGTTAATGTTTACTATGCCTCATTCACATTTCCTACCAATAGCACCCACCTACCCAACTAGAAGACCCAGTATGTTACTAGTTGATAGCCTCCTGTTAATGTCAGATGTTTAGAGTGGTTGTGTAAACTTTAAAATTGATTGTTTTTTTAAACATGTTAACAAATGTACACAGACAACTTGTCATCTACTGTATATACTGAATATTTGCTGTACATCTCCAAATAGGATTGGCTCCAGCAGACCCCCGTGACCCTGTGTTCGGATTCAGCGGGTTGGAAAATGGATGGATGGACATCTCCAAATACTTTTTAAAAGTTAAATTAAATCAAACAGTGATAAAGTAAAACTGGCGATTTTGTTGTGTAGGTTTCTAATTAATGGGTTTTTTAACTAAAAGAGATTTATATTAAAATGATATACAATATAAGCTAATGTGTATTTGTAAATGAAAAAAAATATTAAAAAGCTAATCTACAAACCAAGTTGGGTCAATGAAAAAATTGGGTGGACATGGGCCTACCTGGACTCTATACTTTTTAAAGGCTGTCAAAGTTTCTGCTTCAACTACATGTCTCATTAGTTTGTTCCAGATTCCCTCACCTCTTTATGTAAAGAAGTGCTTCTGGCTTCTGTTCTAAATGCAATTCCCCTTAATTTCTACTGGTGTCTTCTAGTACATAATTCTCCATTTACACAAAAGAATTTTGCTGCATCTACTTCACTGATGCCTTTGAGAATTGTAAAGATTTGGATTAGGTTCCATGTAGCCTCCTCTGCTTGAGGCTATACAGATTTAAATCGAAGAAGGACCTAGTGGGTACATCATTGTACACTCTGTGCTTTCAAAAATAATGGCTCACAAAAATATTTTATAATACAAAAAAGGTAAAGTTAGCTTTAAATATTCCTGGTATGAATAAGACTCAGTGCTACCAGAATAAGATCCTGTTTCTTGTAACTTTGTGCTGAATATCAGATTCAGTATAAAGATTGTGGCTTGAAAACATTCTAGAATAAAAAGTACCAATGATTTGCAAATTCACTAAAGTCCCATTTATATCTTCTTTTTTAAATGGCAATGAAGTATTAGACACATTTGTTAAACATGTAGGTAATTTAAACCACCTGATGATTATGGATGTTGTCTGGAGAAATCATTGTAGCAAGGTGTAAATTGTTAATTTTCTACATTTAAACATATGCAATCAGTATAGAAACATTTCTGCTTTTAAACCAGATTGGTGGTGCAATGTGACAAGAACGCTATAAAACTTACTCTGTCCTGCAATATTAAATTTATATGCCTTACTCGCTAGCTGGGTGCTATTGGTAGTAACCTATCTAACCTATCTCTCTCTCATTTTTCCTAGGGCACGAAGCAGAAGCGGAAGCAGAAACAGAAGCGGACAATGGCCGATAGTGAGGTGAATCGCGTTGAAATTGTAGTCGAGGAACTCCAGGCACTCGATGAACAGATTCAGAAACTTCTGTCCAGACGAAGATACCTCAGAGATCTGAAGGCTCGGCTGTTAGATAAACCGACCTCGCCATCTGTTATCAGCGTAACATCAACCCCGCGTTGTGCCGCTCAAGTCACCTTCACCCCCGCGCCTCGTAGGAGCAACACCGATGATGACCTCGGTGTATTTCAGCAATGCAGGCGGGGGTTCAAGGCCAGAACACCTCCATCGGCACAGGCAAGCATCGTAACGCAGAACCGGTTTGACCCTCTAAGCGTCCCCAGTTCGCCTTCAGCTCCTAGTGATGTAATAGTGGTAGGTGATTCTATTGTTAGGAACCTCAATATCACTTGCCCTAATAGAAAATCTTTTGTTTCTTGTTTTCCCGGTGCTCGTGTCCGAGATGTGACGAGATGTGCGCCGGCGATCTACAAGAACAGGGCAGTTGGAGCAATTGTTTTACATGCTGGCGTAAACGACATAAGGCACCGACAGTCCGAGATCCTCAAGGCAGACTTCACTGCATTAATTAAAGACACAAAGGAGAGGACCCCATCGGCAAAGATCTTCATCTCGGGTCCACTCCCTCTCGTCAGACGATCAAACGAGTACTACAGTCGTCTGCTTGGTTTAAACAACTGGCTGCAGGGCTTCTGCAAGAATCAAGACATCGGTTTCATCAACAACTGGGACCTCTTTTGGGAAAGACCGCGTTTTTTCAAGCGTGACGGCCTGCATCCGAATAGCTTCGGCGCCCGGGTCCTCTCCGAAAACATATCCAAGGTAATTCGTTTATCTTGACTATCTATCTCTGCTTTTAACCCCTTCCGAAATGCCACTCCTGTGTTTGGTCATGATAATTGTTTAATAAAATCTTCCATAAAAGTGCACAACATAAATACTGTAATAACCAATCTTAATGCACATAGAAAATCTAGGCAATACGGCATAAACACCAATAATTTAATTAAAGTTACTACTTTAGATGAACAATGTATTAAAACTATAAAAACATATCATAGATTAAACAAAAAATACACGCAGAGCGGCGCTAAAAAAATAACTTAATTCCTGTTCCATATATCAATAACGCACATAGTATTCATCTCTGCTCCTCCGAAACATTGAATATGGCTCTATTAAATGTTAGAGCTTTAACTAACAAGACGTTTTTTATCAACGATCTTATTAATGATAAAAAAATAGATTTTATTGCACTAAGTGAAACGTGGCTTAGCTCAGATGGCGCAGCTGTTTTAATCGAATCTGCGCCTCCGGATTACAGTTTTACTCGTGCTGATCGCCAAGGAAAGAGAGGTGGAGGGCTAGCAAACATTTACTCAAGCAGGTTAAAATGTAAAAATATCAGTTTTGGTAAATTCAAGTCTTTCGAGTATCTCGCCATTATTATTCAGGGAGATTCTCACGTTCTAGTATTATCCGTGTATAGACCTCCAAAATTCAACGCGTCTTTTTTTGAGGAATTCTCTGACTTGATGTCAATCTTAATTACGAACTATGACACTCTCTTAATAGTCGGCAACTTTAATTTTCATATAGATAATCAATGTGACCAGAAAGTAAAAGAATTTATGAACCTCCTGGACTCTTTTGATTTGAGACAGCTCGTTAATCAGCCTACACATAAAGCAGGTCATACGTTAGACTTAGTAATTACTAAAGGACTAAAAGTTGATATAAAGCAGGTCATTGATACGGGTCTATCAGACCATTTTCTTCTACTCTTTAATATAGAAATAATGATAGAAAACACTCATGAGAAGCATATTGTTAAAAAACCCTTCTTTGACTCATCAGCAGCTTTAAAACTTTCAAACATTCTAACCAATCAGTCCGTTTATAGTGCCAACTATAATAGCGAGGAGAATGTAAATAGTAAGGTGGAAAGATTTAATACTAAAGTGAGGGCTGCTGTTGACTTAGTTGCACCTGAAAAGAGAGTTAAAAAATCTTCTAGCATTGTTATACCATGGAAGACCCAAAGAGTGTCTGATTTAAAGAGAACATGCCGTAGAGCTGAGCGTAAATGGAGGAAAACTAAACTAACTATTGACTATGAAATATTAAAAGTTAAAATAACAGAATACAATAACACAGTCCGTCTTGAGAGGCGCTGCTATTTCTCTAAGCTTATAAATAACAATGCTAGTAATCCCAGAGTCTTATTTTCGACAATTGATCGTCTGTTAAACCCAGGTAACTCAAAGGAATGCCTCCTAAGTACTTCCAGTAAAACCTGTGAGGCTATCGCTGTATTTTTCAATCAAAAAATTAATGATATTAGAAATAACATAGTATATCTCCCCAACACTAAGGATCCTCCTAAACACCAGTACCCCATAATAAACAAATTAAAGTCTTTCACTAGGATAGATTTACCTGATTTACATAAAATAATTTCTCAAATGAGACCCTCCACCTGTGCCCTTGACCCAATACCAACAAATTTTTTCAAAGAAGTATCGGGCGTGCTTAGTGATAATGTTCTTGACATAGTAAATTCGTCATTAGATACGGGGGTCTTCCCAGACTGTCTTAAGACTGCGGTAGTTAAACCCCTACTTAAGAAAAATAATCTCGATCCCTCTGCTCTTGAAAATTATAGACCCATCTCTAACCTGCCTTTCTTAAGTAAAATTCTAGAGAAGGCAGTCATTATACAGTTAAATGAGCACCTCAATAAACATGCTATTCTTGATAAATTTCAGTCAGGTTTTAGAACAAATCACAGCACAGAAACTGCACTCGTTAAAGTAGTAAATGACTTGCGGGTAAATGCAGACAGAGGCCATTTATCTGTTCTCATCCTCTTAGATCTGAGTGCCGCATTTGACACCATTGATCATAATATTCTTAAGAATCGCCTTAGTCAGTGGGTAGGCCTCTCTGGCGGTGTCTTAAATTGGTTTGAATCCTACCTGGCAGGGAGAAAATTCTTTGTTAGTTGTGGTAATTATAACTCAAAGACACATGATATTCTATATGGTGTTCCACAAGGCTCTATCCTGGGTCCGCTGCTCTTCTCAATCTACATGCTTCCATTAGGTCAGATTATCTCAGGGCACAACGTGAGCTACCACAGCTATGCTGATGACACACAGCTGTATTTATCAATAGCACCTGATGACCCCAAATCTTTTGATTCGCTAACACAATGTCTAACTTGTATCTCAGAATGGATGAATAGTAACTTTCTCAAATTAAATAAAGAGAAAACCGAAATCTTAGTGATTGGCAATAATGGATACAATGAGGCTATTAGAAATAAACTGGATGCATTAGGATTAAAAGTCAAATCGGAGGTAAAAAGCTTAGGGGTAACCGTTGATTGTAATCTGAATTTTAAATCGCATATTAATCAGATCACTAGGACAGCATTTTTTCACCTAAGAAACATAGCAAAAGTTAGACCTCTTATATCATCGAAAGATGCAGAGAAATTAGTTCATGCGTTTGTTTTCAGTCGGCTAGATTACTGTAACGCACTCCTCTCAGGACTACCCAAAAAAGACATCAATCGTTTGCAACTAGTGCAGAATGCAGCTGCTAGAATCCTTACCAGGAAAAGAAAATCCGAACACATTTCTCCAGTTTTGATGTCACTACACTGGTTACCTGTGTCATTCAGAATTGACTTTAAAATTCTGCTTATGGTTTATAAAGCTTTAAATAATCTCGCCCCGGCTTATATATCGGAATGTCTGACACCTTATATTCCAAATCGTACCCTCAGATCCTCAACTGAGTGTCTCCTTAGAATTCCAAGAGCAAAACTTAAAAGAAGTGGTGAGGCGGCCTTCTGCTGTTATGCACCTAAAATCTGGAATAGCCTGCCAGTAGGAATTCGCCAGGCTAATACAGTGGAGCACTTTAAAAAACTACTGAAAACACATTACTTTAACATGGCCTTCTCATAACTTCACTGTAATTTAATCCTGATACTCTGTATATCTAATTCATTATAATAACTATTCATTCAAAATCTGTACTAACCCCTACTCTCTCTTCTGTTTCCTTTTCCGGTGTCCTGTTGGTGGTGGCGTGCGCCACCACCATCTACCCAAAGCACCATGATGTTCCGACAATGATGGATGGATTAAAAGCCAGAAGTCTGTATGACCATCAGCATCAAGTGACTCCGTGAAAAACCCGAACTACCAAGAGGACTATTTCATTTATGTTAGGTAGAATGCCCAAAGGGGACTGGGCGGTCTCGTGGCCTGGAACCCCTACAGATTTTATTTTTTTCTCCAGCCTTCTGGAGTTTTTTTTTGTTTTTTCTGTCCACCCTGGCCATCGGACCTTACTCCTTTCTATGTTAATTAATGTTGTCTTATTTTAATTTCTTATTTTGTGTTTTATTGTTCTTCTCTTCATTATGTAAAGCACTTTGAGCTACTTTTTGTATGAAAATGTGCTATATAAATAAATGTTGTTGTTGTTGTAAAACTACTTATTGGTTGTCATATTCTGTGCAAATACAGTAAATGCCCCAAGTGTTCAATGTTCAAGATGCTAGAAGTGTGCCACAGTGTAGTGTATATTAGTTCCTAATCCATTCAAAAATAGTCCAAGTTGAGCAAAATACTGTTAACCATAGGTACAGCTTTAGTAGGTCCAAAAAGAAGGGATGCTTATAATCATAAGCATACTCAAAAAGAATGACCACAGTAGAGCTAAACATGTATGTTTAGAGCATATTTTAAGTAGGACAAATATCTTATACCATATATACTCACATATACTGTAAGTCGGATCTTGAAACCCAAAAAATCGATCATAAAATCAAGCCCCGACTTACAGTATACACCTGTTTTTTTATATATCTTCTTTCTTCCTCCAATCTCGCACCAGTTTCTCAGACACACTGAATTTTGTTGGAGCAGCGCAGTTACCAATTTCTTTCACCACTTCAACGTCTTTTATGGGCTTACACAGCTAGTTTATGATATAAAATTGTAATTGTTCCAGTACCTAGTACTGTATATCTCTCCATCTGAACATTAGATTGAACATGCCAGCCACTGAAGAGGTTAATTTTTATGGCCAGTGTTTAACAGAATTCTTTTTACAATTATGAAATAAGTTGAGGCCTGAAAATTTAGATGCCAGGAAACAAGCCATCCATCACTCAACCTATTTAAATTAGCTACAACAAAGTATTCAACTTGAATCCTGTATAGGTAGATATATTGTCAGCACTTAGAAGTTATGAAGGGAGGGAAATAGTTTTGGAAAATAGATCAGTAATACCCAAAAAAAAAAACCATAAGATACAGAACATAAGAAAACATAAGAACAATGGAAATTTGGCAAACAAGAGAACACCATTTAAGCCATCAAGCTTGTTTGTTTAGCTAATACCTAGTATCTGATCCAGATACTTTTGAAAGGTCGTCAAGGTTTTTGCTTCAATTACATGTGTCGGTTGTTTCATCCTCTTTGCCTAAAGAAGTGCTTTTTGGCTATAGTCCTAGATGCTCTTCCCCCTAATTTCCAGTGCTGTCCTTGAGTATGTGATTCACCTTTACATTAAACAACTTTTACTGGATCTACTTTATCTACACTTTGGAGGATTTTGAAGGTCTGGATTGGGTCCCCATGGAGGCTCCCTAGCTTGAGAGTAAACAGGTTTAGCTCTCTGAGTCTGTCAGAGTATGAGATGTCCTTAAATTCTGATGTGCACCTGATTGCTCTCCTCTGCACAACTTCTTGGTATTGTGGTGACCAGAACTGCACACAATACTCCAGATGTGGTCTCACTAGTGCGTTATACATTCTAAGCATTACGTCCCTTGACAGTATATCTCATACAGCTTTTAGGAAAAGCCAAGCAAGTATTAAGTACTTGTGAGGCGTAAGCAGATGAAGTTATGAAAAGCTTTGACTCTATAAACATATTTCACAGGCTTTAACATATTCATCAGTTTCCTAATTATAGTGGGCTGTCAGGAATGCCTTGAAATAATAATAATAATAAAGACCTTATTACAAAACATACTGGCTAAGGATTTAAAAGAACAAAATTATATAAGCTGGTTTAAAGAAACAGTAAACCAATGGTGTGTTTTCGTGAAGGACAGCTGTCTCTGTCCAACCTCTGTCGCTTTGTGGGTATCGCTGTTAGCACCTTCTCTGGGACACTGACGAATGACCTTCAGATTACAGAGAACTGGACTCAGAGCTTTCTTATCAAACTGAGCAACAGAGAAACTCTCATTCCCCAGCTGACAGCAGAGCTTCAGGAGTACAACCAGAGCACTCTGATATGAGACAAAGCATCATTCCTAGCTCCCTGCTTTTATGCTCGGTCAGACCATTACATTCCACCTCCAAATCGGCGTATGGATCATGGTGCCTTTTGTTTAAGTCCAGCCATTCACTTTACGGGTGTTGCTGTTAGTACCAACCCAGGGACACAAACCAGTGATCTTTGGGTTATAGAGAGACTTACTCCAAGCTTTCTCATCAAATTGAGCATGTGACAGATTCTCACAAGTCAGCTGACAGAACCGTGAGCAGCAAATTCTGACAAGAGGCTGGGCAACATTTCTAGCTCCCTGCCCCTATGTGCTGCCGGACCATTACAACAGGATACAACAAAATAAGCCCAATGGGTAAATTACCCTTCTATTCAGTAGTTGCCAAAAATTTCTTACAAAACAAAACAGTACCAAGATTAGGCTTGATCTCACTCAGTCATTTCCCTGGGATGACATGAAACGATAAAATTAACAAAGCAAAAACTAGAATTGCCCAAGGTTTCATCTTTTTAATTTCTTTAAATTCAGTAAATTTTAACGGTGTGTTGGAAAGAAAAAAATCACAAGCTAATTGTCAACATTATCCTGTTACCTACGCATTGATTATTTTCTGCAGGCAGTAGTTTTTCAGAAAGGTTAGGCTCAGGGATAAAGTATTTTTTGTTGGAGCACTTTTGATAAAATAGCATTAAGGCCTACAATTAACCAATCTCTTCCACTCTATGAACAAAGACATGGATCAAGTTGATGCGGAATGGCACAGAAATGAAGAATATTTACAGTTTAATTATCTTCTGAAGTTCAAATAAACATTAATAGATTTCTAAGTTAGGGCCATAACTGGAACCACAATAGCTCCGAAGTTAAGAACCATAATTGAAAACCACAGACCTCTGGATTTGTGTTATCCATTCCATTACTGCCCACATTATTTCTGTTTGAAATTTCTTATTCACACAAAGAACCATAGACACATGGAATAAATTAACAAGCAGTGTGGTAGAGATTAGGACTTTGGGGACCTTTAATTATTGACTTGATTTAATTTTGGAGAAATTACTGTAGGAGGACAGGATTGGCAAGCATTGTTTAGCTGGTTGGCCTGTTCTTGTCAAAATTGATCTAATGTTTGAATTTTCTTTTCTGCACTGTGACCTGAGGTGGGATTTAAAAAAATTATATATTTGTGAAAAACAGTGCAAGTAAGAGAAAATGCTATCACTGCACTTAAAGTGGATATAAAAAAGCTTTCTACCAAATAAAATAGCAGTTGATAACTGATAAGAAAGCATAATACAATCTCAAACCCAGTAAAAGAGTACCATCCAGCCACAGGAAGTGAAAGAGGCCAGTTCTGAGTATCTTTCACTGAATGAAATATTGAGGAAGTGCTTTTGTATAGTCAAAGAAAAAAACAGAACTAATTCTACATAAAATGTCTACTAACTCTGACATTGCCTCTTGGCCTGCACATAGGGAATTTGTATTCAAGAGGAGCCCTTTGGTCGCTACTGACATGGTTGATTTAATGTTACTGCCACTTATACAATCTCAAATCACTGCACACCTTAAGCTCTGTAAACACCGTGGCTTCTCTGAACATTCCTCATCCTGCAGTGCCGAATGATGAAACAAGGGAAAAGCTGGAAAGTTTTTAAAGATACGTGGTCTCTGCTACTTACATTCTAGATGATAAGGACTTTGCTTATCTGCAGAAACTGAGAAGAAAAGATACTCAATTAGATGCTATGATAATTTTTAAAAGTAAAAATTTGTTTTGTATACTTATTGAAATGTTTCTGTTTTGACAGTAATTGCAGGTAATGAAAGTTTGTATACCATGGGTACAAATGAAAATGAATCGAATCTACAAGTATAAGAAATAAATACCATCATTATTTTGGTTTCAAGTGAATGTCCTTTGCAACACTAATCATGTGATGCGAAGATGCAGTGCTGCCCACAGGTGGTGAGTCCCAGGTTTGCAGTTATGTTATGAAGTGGTTTCCTTACGAATTTTTTAGGTAGATAGATATGTAGATCTTTATTTGTCCCCTGGGGGAAATTTGGGGACAATATTTCTTAATTTCACGTTATTTTATTCCGTTGTTCTTTCATATACAAAATTTCTAGTTTTGATATTTGGTTGAAAAGTTTTAAGTAGTTGAAATATTTTTCCATCTTTTTGCCAACAACATTTTTGTTTATGGGTGGGTTTGAGCATGAAAATAGGCCTGTTGTGGAAAAAAAAATCTCATTCATAAAACCTGATGTACGTACATTTCTACGCAATTTATTTGTGAAAATCACAATCACCATGTAGATGTACGTACATGAACGCTCCTCAAATCTTGCCCGGCTGCCAGACTTAAACAATCATATATGGACTATGCTAATGAACCTCGTACATAGGAAATCATTATGCTGGCAGAGTAGTCTCCCTCCTGACACACATAGCATATAATATGCTCTGCAACTGAAGGCACAATAGCATGCACTGTGTTGAAGCGCCACTCCTTTAAGTTCTGGGAGTGGGGGAAAGGTGCAAGGCATCAGCACCTTAGATGGTACCCACTATTACCTGAAAGTAGTGCAGTAGTATAGGCCATATGAAAAAATAAGGTTTCAGCGAGTTGCCTAAAAATAAATGGATCAATACTGGCACCGGGGGGAAAACTATCCCAACTTGGTGCTGGTACTAAGACCTGATAAACAAAGAGGACTTTTGTCATTGAGGTGGGGAGTAAGGGAGGGAAATGGGGAAGAGCAGAGTATAGTGGATGTTGCCTTGACATCTGATTTGGTAATAGTTAACACATTTTTTGAAAAGAATGTAAATCAGTTTGTGATATACAATAGCTGAGTAAGAGAAAGCCAAATAGACTCTCTCATGTGTGGAAGGTCTCACTTGAAAGAGGTAAAGAATTGTAAAGTCATAAATGAGGAAAATGTGACAGTGCAGCATAAAGTGGTGGTGATTGACTGGGAGATCAGAATCAGCAGGGGAATAAAACCAAGCCGCGACAAGGAAAAGTGGTGGAAATTAAGAGGAAGGGCTTAGGACACAGACGTCTTAACGCATGGGCATGCTGGGCAGTTGCCCGGGGGCCCCACAAGCATTGGGGTTCAATGCTAATCTATGTATGTTGTGACTTGCTGGGTGGTTATGTAGGGAGGGGCCCCAGTGCACTGCTTAGCCTGGGGGCCTATAATGCTGTTACGATGGCCCTGGCTTAGGAACAGGTTTATGGAGAAAGTTTGAAATGGAGTGGAGTCATTTGAGAGTGTGGAAGAATGGTGGGATGAGAATAGTAAACTTGTATTAAGAGTAGGTGATGAAGTGTTGGGTAGGATAACAGGAAGGAGCAAACCTGAAGACAAAGAAACATGGTGGTGGGACAGAGAGGTTATTTGTTTGAATTTTCTCTACTTATTGTAAACCTAGAATTATGGCAACCAACTCTGATGTATAGGACTAGAAAGTCTTTTATTTATTGTAATCTGATACTCAGGCACAAAAACAGCTACTTTTCAGTCATAATTTCTTAAGACCCACTGTGTCATTCCTTAATAATTTTCATTAATATATACAATACAATACAATACAGTTTATTTTTGTATAGCCCAAAATCACACAGGAAGTGCCACAATGGGCTTTAACAGGCCCTGCCTCTTGACAGCCCTCCAGCCTTGACTCTCTAAGAAGACAAGGAAAAACTCCCAAAAAAACCTTGTAGGGAAAAATGGAAGAAACCTTGGGAAAGGCAGTTCAAAGAGAGACCCCTTTCCAGGTAGGTTGGGCGTGCAGTGGCTGTCAAAAGAAGGGGGTCAATATAATACAATACACAGAACAAATTCTCAATAAAAAATAAAAAATTTTTAGAAGTACGGAGCAGAATTTAACAGTAGATGATATCACATAATAAGATAATTTTAGACTCCTGGAGACCTCATCCATCAAGCTGCCTCCCCCATTTGGCCATTCCACAGCTGAAACAGTGTTGGGCCAGCCAATCCAATGAAAGGACCCCTCTTTCTCACGATTCCTGCGATCCTCCATCAGGGATGACTTTACCTTAGGCAGGCAAAACAACTTGGCAGGTGGGCCGTGGCACCAAGTGCCACATTTGAGTACCGAGAAGAGAAACAGAATAGGTGAGGGTTAGTATCCAATTCTAACTATCATGTTACTTATGTTTTAGTGCTAATGACTAACAACAGAGATGCAGTATGTACAGTTAATCAACAGCTCTAGTCAGGATATGCTAAACTGAAGTAGTGAGTCTTCAGCTGGGATTTAAAAGCTGAGACCGAAGGGGCATCTCTTATATACCATTCCACAATCGTACTGTCGTGTGTAACAGAATGATTTGCCTTTATTAAATATGGCAAACAACACACATAGTGAATAACAAAGTTGGGGTTATAGATAAAGCTACAGTTGGACTTACTTAATAATTCAACAAGCCCATTTAACCCTTAAAAATAAAAGCACATCCACTCAAAACAAACAATGTTTGTCTCATGCCATTCCCAGCAATCCTCTAACACATTTTAATAGGTTAGTCTCTAATATGGCTGAATGTAAATGAGGATTGCTTTGCACCAAAGCATGGTGTTAAAGCTTGTGATGGTATAAAATCCGAACATTTCAATCTAGAAGGCCTCTTCTGTCTTTCCATTTTAAGGCAGGTATAAAAAGTCCAGCTTGTACACAGCAACCACACCAACTTTTCTTACCTCTTCAAATGCAAACAATGAGACAAGGTAATGCCAAACAGGTGCTCTTAAGTGGACACAGATTCCAAAAATATGTTAATTAAACTGTGACACTTAGAAAAATAACAATTCAGCTGAAGAGATGAAGCAGTACATTGACACTGAAAGTATTTATAATGAGCAGATGGAAATGCACTGAACACTTTATTTATATTATTTAATGTAATAGAAGAGAATCATTATTATTTTCACCTGCCACCTGATGATCATTGTAAGCACTCATTACCTTTGTCAAGGAAATAATGCAAAGAAACCCTTACTTTGTGACATCTTGACAACAGCTTTGTCAATCATTAAGTAAAGAAGGGGTATGTTTACTTATGTTTGTATACGGTGGATTCAGAAAGTATTCACTTTATTGTGTTGTAGATTTAATGTTAAATGGATAACATCTACACCCTCAAATCATAAAAAGCTGGAACAGTATGAAAAATGTAAAGAAAAAAAAAGTTTTTATTTCATTGTAGACAGTATGAACCTAAGATATTTCATGTTTTGTTTGGTCAGCTTCATTTCATTTGTTAATATAAATCCATCCCTGCATTTCAGGCCTGCAACACATTCCAAAAAAAAAAGTTGGATTGGGGCATAATAGGACTAGTAATGAGATAAAATCATTAAATCAGTAATCCTGATTTGGTAGAAAAGCAGTGTACACGAAAGGCTGAGTCTTTGAGGAGCAAAGATGGGCAGAGGATCTCCAGTTTGTCAACAAATGTGTGAGAAAAATGATTGACATGTTTAAAAACCAATATCCCTCTAAGAAAGATTGGAAGGGATTTGCATATTTCTTTCTCTAAAGTGCATACCATTTAACTATTCAAGGAATCTGGAAGAATTTCAGTGCGTAAAAGGCAAGATTAAGCTGAGCACACAAGATTTCTGATCCCTCTGGCAGCACTGCATCAAGGACCATCACTCATCAACAGCTGATATAACCACATGGGCAAGGGATTACTTTGGCAAACCTTTGGCAAACACTACAGCTCATAGTTACATTCACAAATGCCACTTAAAATTTTACTATGCAAAATATAAGCCTTATGTTAACCATGTCCAGAGACGGCATTGACTTCTTCTGGGCTCGGAGGCATCTGGGATGGACTATCACACAGTGGAAATGTGTATTGTGGTCAGACAAATCAGTATTCCAGGGTTTTTTTTGGGAAAAAATGGATGCTGTGTACTCCAGACCAAAGATAAAAAGGAACTGTTCCAGACTGTTAACAGCAACAAGTCCAAAAGTCTGGGTCTATCATGGTACAGAGGTGTGTCAGTAATTTATACTTCTGTGATGGCAGCATTAATGCAGAAAAGTACATTGAGATTAAAGAGCAACATATTCTGCCTTCAAGATGACTTCTTTTTCAGGGACATCCATGCATTTTACAACAATGTAATTTACAGCAATGCAAACTTACATTCTGCACCTGTTACAAAGGCATGACTGTAAAAGAAGAGGGTACGGGTACTAGATTGGCCTGCCTGCAGTCCTGACCTGTCACAATAGAGAACGTGTGGAGAATTTAGAAATGGAAAATGTGACAATGATGAATCCGTACTGTTGCACACATTAAGATGGGGCAAAATAACACCTGCAATGTTTCATCACTTGGTATCCTCAGTGCCAAAATGTCTTTTAAGTGTTGTGAGAAAGTATGGCAACACTACAAAGTGGTTTTACCATCCCACCTTTTTTTGGAATGCGTTGCAGGCCTGAAATGCAGGAATGGATGTATATTAACAAATGAAATGAGGTTGACCAGAGTAAAAGAAGCACAATAGACAAGGAAAAAGGTTTGGGGTTCCATCCCATAAATTAATAATAAAGTCTCAAGAGACATGATGAATAAAGAGCAGTCTCAAATGACTGAATCCAGCACAGGACTAACTGGGGATGGCAAGTGGCTGGCTTTATAGGCAGTGGGGAGGAAGTGGCGGGTCCAACAGAGAACAGGCGGAAGTGAGGTCAGTAGAAGAACGTAGTCTGGAGACGGACCCTGGTTGGGGTTTACGTGGTCTTTCCTTCTGGTGATCTGCAGAGGAGGGAGAAAAGAAATTACAGTAATCCCTCCTCCATCGCGGGGGTTGCGTTCCAGAGCCACCCGCGAAATGAGAAAATCCGCGAAGTAGAAACCATATGTTTATATGGTTATTTTTATATTGTCGTGCTTGGGTCACAGATTTGCGCAGAAACACAGGGGGTTGTAGAGAGACAGGAACGTTATTCAAACACTGCAAACAAACATTTGTCTCTTTTTCAAAAGTTTAAACTGTGCTCCATGACAAGACATGCAAACATATCTTCCTCTTCAAAGGAGTTCATAGGGCTGTTTGGCTTTTAAGTATGCGAAGCACCGCGGCACAAAGCTGTTGAAGGCGGCAGCTCACACCCCCTCCGTCAGGAGCAGAGAAAGAGAGATAGAGAGAGACAGAGTTTATTTTTCAAAAGAAAATCAATACGTGCCCTTCGAGCTTTTAAGTATGCGAAGCACTGTGCAGCATGTCGTTTCAGAATGCAGCTGCACAAAAGATAGCAACGTGAAGATAATCTTTCAGCATTTTTAGACGAGCGTCCTATCGTCTAGGTGTGCGAACAGCCCCCCTGCTCAATCCCCCTACGTCAGGATCACAGAAAGTCAGTGCAAGAGAGGGAGAAAAGTAAGTTGGGTAGCTTCTCAGCCATCTGCCAATAGCGTCCCTTGTATGAAATCAACTGGGCAAACCAACTGAGGAAGCATGTACCAGAAATTAAAAGACCCATTGTCCGCAGAAATCCGCGAACCAGCAAAAAATCTGTGATATATATTTAAATATGCTTACATATAAAATCCGCGATGGAGTGAAGCCGCGAAAGGCGAAGCACGATATAGCGAGGGATTACTGTAGTGCTCTTTGTTAACCTCTGACCCAGCATTTTACCTTTAGTTAATCCCATTGACTGCCTCCCATGCACACATGTGACACCAGACAAAGTATGAAATATCTTGGTTTCATATTGTTTGCAATGAAATAAAATTCAAAGTAAACTTAAGAATCACTTTAGTTGTTTTTTTTTAAATTTGCATTTCCCATTTCATCCCAACTTCTTCTGATTTGAGGTTTGTACACTCAATAACTCACAAAGACAGAGTGAAAGCATGTTATTAGAAATGTTTGCAAATCTATTTAAAGATTAAAAAACTTAAGTATACAAGTATTCAGACCTTTTGCTGTGGCACTACAGATTATGGTCAGATGTATTCTGTTTTCTTTAATTATCCATGTGATGTATCTAGAACTTGATTGGTGTCCACCTTTAGCAAATGGATTTGATTGGGCATTGTTTAAAAACTCACACATCTGTGTATATAAGGTTCCACATTCACACTGCATGTCAGAACAGAAACCAAGTCATGAACTTCAAGTCTCTGTAGTCCTCCAAGATAGACTTGTGGTAAGCAAGCCAAGCCAAGCCAAAAAAGGAAACTTTTAGTTTTTGTTGTTTCGATTAACACAATGGTCTCAATAATTGTGAAGTGGAAGACATTTGGAGCAACCAAGACTCTTTGGCCAAAATGAATAACCGCAAACATGGCCTCAGTCACAGAGGTGAGCAAGAGCCCAATGGTCACTCTAACAGAGCTTCAGATGCCCTCTGGGAAAACCTGTTGGAAGGATGACCATCTCAGCAGTACTCCATCAATCAGGCATTTATGACGGAGTGGCTAACCACATTTAAAGGACTCTGAGAGTGTAAGGAAAACAATTCTCTGGTCTGATGAGACAAAAACTGAACTTTCTGGGCAGAACACCAAGCATTGTGTCTGGTAAAGACCAGGCACTGCTCACCACCTGCCTAATACCATCCTTAAAGTGAAGCATGGTAGTGGCAGCATCATGCTATTGGGGTGCTTCTCAGCGACACGGACAGGGAGGCTGGTCAGAATAGAGGGAAGGATGAATCCAGCCCAAGTTGGAGAAGTTCTTGAAGAACTCCTGCTCCAGAGAGCATGCATCCTCAGACTGGAGCAATGGTTCACCTTTCAGCACAGCAATGACTCAAAGCATACAGCAAAGACCATGCTAGAGTGGCTTCTGGACAAGTCTCTTGACTATCCTTGAGTGGCCCACCCAAAGCAAAGAATTAAACCCCACAGAACATCTTTGCAGAGCCCTGATGATGGCAGTTTACAGATGCTTCCCATCCAATCTAATGGAGCTTGAGAGCATCTGCTATGAAGAATGGGATAAATGACCTAAATCCATGCGTTCTAAGCTTGTAGAGACATACCTAAGGAGACTCAAAACTGTAATTACCACCAAAGTACTGAATATTTATATGAAAGAGAAGAGATTTTAATTTTGATTTTTAAAAATGTGCTAATATTTCTGAAAACATGTTTTCACTTTGTCATTATAGGTCATTGAGCGTAGACTTGATGGGCAAAAAAGACAAATGTATTAATTTAAAATTTAAATATACAACACAAAAAAAAAGTTTGCAGAAAGTGAAGGGATCTAAATATCCCCAGAATCCATTGTTTGTTGCTTGTCATTTGCATCTTACCGGTCGTATAATGTATTAGTAATCTATTTCAGTTCTGAAAACTGCTTTGAACCCACTCAATTACACAACTGTTTTATTAGAGCAAACTTGAATGGAATCTAATATTAAACATATTACTGTGCATTCATACCTACAATCAAAATTTATGTTCAGCACTTTAGAATAAATTTTAAGTTCTGCTAATTTGACTTCAATTTTTATTTTTTTTAAATACTGTAATTGTGTTTGTTAAAAATTCATTTCCAAATCATAGTATTTTTTAATTAATAAGACATATGTTTTATTTTAAGTTGAGATTATATTACTTTGAAACATTCTAAACACAATACAAGAGCTATATGATTTTAAACTCCTGTGTATGACTTAAATTAATTCAGCTCCCTTCATGCCCATCTAGAAAGTCTTAATTTGTAACCAAACTAATTCCTGCTCTTATATACTGCATATATTATGACTATGGATGAAATATACTGGGTGCAGTAGTAGTGCAGGATGGAAATGCACTCTTCTGTGAAGAATTGCCAACTGGCAATATTTTATTTATAAATGATGAGGTGCCAAAGATCAGAGTTACTGCCAAGGAGCGGAATGAGGAGTCCAGTGATAGTGGCAATTTGGGCACCGTGGCACAGATCTATTAATGTTGAATTATGTCATCAAATAAGTGCATCAGTCCTTTTTACCCATATCTTGTGATCTTAGGTTGTTCTGTTGTCCACACTCTGTGTAGCACACTCATATTGGGCTTTTCACACTCCTCTACCTTGTCTGATGCATCCTCATCCCCATTACCTCATTTCCATTGCTTGAGTCGCTCAGCCTCCATGTCAGCATCCACACCTGCTGCATCAGATCCAGCACTACACTAATCTGATGATTTATTTCTATTTGTGCAGCTTCTAATGTTGAGGAATTTTTTTCTTTTTTACCCAGGCTAGTCAAAATATAGGCAATAGTGTTAACTAGGCTACTTCTTTAAAGTTTGAATAAAATCTGTGTAATAAACTGTTTATTAAAACATTATAAAAATTGGAAAACAAATATTTCACGTAGAGGGAGGCACGGTGGCACAGTGGTAGTGCTGCTGCCTCACCATAAGGAGGCTAGGGTTTGTGCCCCGGGTCCTCTCCACATGAAGTTTGCATGTTCTCCCAGTGTCTGTGTGACACAGACACGTAGGTTAGGTGGCTGGCAATACTACACTGGGCCTAGTGTGTGGTTGGGGTGTGTGTATGTTCGCCCTGCCTTGGGATGGTGCCCTATCTAGGATCTGTTCCTGTCTTGTGCCCGTCCTTTGATAGCTTTTAAGCTCCAGCACCCCCTGTGAGCGGGTTAGAGAATGACTGATAATTTTATGTAGATATTGTGGTCTCAGAGCACATGTGGAGCTCCTGGAGCACAGAGGGTTCAAAATCAGAGGTACAAATTAAGCACTTCCTACTGGTCATAATTGCTTATAACTATATTAGCATGTTGTAGCAGAGGGAAAATGTGAAATTTTTACAGAAGTAGTCTATGTTGGCTCATTAGGCTATCTTTATCATTTCTGTGTTCTACAAATGAATTAGTTAGTTTTGGATTGTATGTTTGAGACCAGCAGGGGACAAAGCTGCAGGTGGCATGATGCAGATATATTTCAAAAAAAATTTTATAGAATTTTTTTTCTATATTTTAGAATTTTTTATAGAATTTCTTTTCTGTATTTTAGGTTGTCTCTTCAGGGCCAAAAAAACAAGCAACAAAATGCACAGAACCTGAGTTATATCAGTGTTTTAATTCATTTGATAGGAATAAAAAACAGTACTAAACTTAACTAAAATGTAATGCTTAATTTTATCTAGGCAACAGCATATTATTTTGAACTAAGCCTTTAATATGTTCTCTCTTTTTAATAAATGCAACTGTGTCTTCTTTTTTCTGTTCTATCCCTCCCTATAGTGCCGACAGTCTGGGCCCCCTAGACTTGTTCCAGGCTATTTAATATGCAACTTGCATCTCAGCTTTGTGCAACGTTATGAAGCACAGTAGAGTACAGAAATACCTGGCAGGACTGCAAAATGCTTATTACAGGCATTGGTCCCTAAAGGGTTCCCCTTGGCAACAGACGATGTGTATGTGTGTGAGTGTATAGCTGGTTGGGGGGGGGGGGGGATTGGGTGATGGCCTATGGTGGTTGCGTTGCTGGGATACAATGCCACTGGAGAGTTTAAACAGCTATGCAGTGGATAGCCTTGTTGTCTCAAGACAGTCCAAAAAAAGTACATTTGAGTTTGCACCATAATAGATTTTGAAATCATTCATAGTCAATATTGAGAAGACTCCATGTATCTATTTACTATAGGGTTGTTTCTAGTAAAAAGTAAGCTAGAGTGTCTTATTATATTGCTTATTCGATAGTATTCTTTTACCTATGTTCTATTCCGAGTATATTTAAAAAAAAAAATCTTTAAACAATCTTTTCTTAAATAATACAAATGCACCTCAATAATTCCAATAATAAGCAATAACATAAAAAAATGATCTTAGCAATGCTATTTTCATCTGTTTACCTAAATATTCCCATTGTGCATCTTTTTTCTGGCAAAATCATTGATTTATGGATCTTCCAGTGAATCACATTCTAACATCCTGTTTAATTAGGTCTATTCCCAGTCCAGAAACTGTCTTTCTGTGAAGTTTTTGTACCTATTTGCAACTGAATCCCCAATAGCATATTTTGTTTCAACTCTTACTGCTTAAGAAACGCTACAACTGATAATCTTCAAAGCTTTGAAGTGTACCTGAGTCATAGATTGGCTTCTGGCAGAAAAGTATTCTAAACTAAAGTCTAAACTAATAAAAATAAAACACTGCCAACTAACAAGTGCCTTATTTTAGTGGGATGCAGCAAAACATGACTGTCTTCTGCTTTATCTGAGTGCCTCCAAAAAGCAATGTTGTATTTTATTTAACCAGCCACTTTCCGTTGCCACTTTGCT
This sequence comes from Erpetoichthys calabaricus, assembly GCF_900747795.2. Classification (NCBI taxonomy): domain Eukaryota; kingdom Metazoa; phylum Chordata; class Cladistia; order Polypteriformes; family Polypteridae; genus Erpetoichthys; species Erpetoichthys calabaricus. The sequence goes on along the minus strand of NC_041396.2, from coordinate 54,453,094 downwards.
TCAGTACAGGGTCATTCTTAGAGATAATAAAAATAATTCTTCACATTTATATAGCGCTTTCCTCGCTATTCAAAGTGCTTTATGTAGCGAGTGGGGAGTCTCTCTAACCACCACTTATGTGCAGCATCCACTTGAATGTGTGACAGCAGCCATTCTACACCAGTATTCTCATAGCACATTCGCTGTTAAAAGGTGAAGGGATAACAAACAGTTAACTAATTAGAGTCAGGGAATGATAAGGGGGCCAGTAGGACTAGGCTGTAGAGGGCAATTTAGCCAGGATATTGGGATACAGCCTACCAATTACGAAGGATGCCCAAGGATCGTTTATGACCACAGAGAGTCAGGACCTTGATTTTATGACTCAGCACCATTTTTACAGCACAGTGTCCTTGTCACTGCACTGGGCATTGAGATCCACATTCAGACCACAGGGTAAGTGCCTCCTGCTGACCTTGCCAACACCTCTTTCAGCAGCAACTCAAGCTTTTCCTAGATGGTCCACCATCCAAGTGCCAGCCAAGGCCAAACATGCTTAGCTTCAGGTGGATGACCTGTTCTGAAGTGCATGTGGAATGGCTGCTTCTTGTTGTTTTGTTTAAAAATCACAATGCACTTTATTGGAACACCAGACTATGGTATTGAGAGTAAAATGTGTAAGATTAATAACAATGGTGAATATTTACACTATTAAAGAATTTTTAATAGTTCCTTAATAGGAACTATCCAGTTACCATATGTATGATAACTGGACCTTTTGTATGACTTTTGAATGTTCTTCCTGTAATTTCATTATCAAACACATGCTTATAGTTTGCCCGATGAAACTAAATTGGTTTGGTATGATCAAGAGCATGCTTGTGTGTTTGAGTTCACCCTACTATGACCCAATGCTGTGTTCAGCGCTTAGCAGAATACTTCCTGCTATTGTACTTCAGTTTGTTGAGTGGGAGTTCAGGGTGCAGTAGAAGGGTGAAAAGTAAAGGGTTAACATATGAATAACCTTATTAGAATTAGGTGATGCTAAAAGTGGTATTCCTCAGGGGTCAGTGCTCAAGCCACTGCTATTTTTATTATACATAAATGACCCAAATAGAAATATAATTAACAATAATTATGTTTGCAGGTAATACCAAGCTAGGTGGGATGGCAGATAATCTAGTATCAGTTGAATCGTTATAGAGGGATCCAGACAGGATACAGACTTGGGAAGATTTGTGCCAGATAAAAATTGATTCAAGTAAATGTAAGGTATTACATGTAGGAAACTGAAAAGTTAGATTTCAGCACACAATGGAAGGACTGTGAAAGACCTAGGAGTCGTAGTAGACTCATCACTGTCTACATCCACTGAGTGTTCAGAAGAGATTAAGAAGGCTAACAGAATGTTAGTTTATACAACACAATTTCTAAAGTGCAAATCAAAAGAGGTTCTGCTTAAGCTTTATAACACACTAGTGAGGCCTCACCTGAGGTACTGCATGCAGTTTTCATCTCAGGGCTACAAAAAAGGACATAGCAGAACTAGAAAAAGTCCAGAGAAGAGTAACTAGGCTGATTCCAGTGTTGTAGGGTGTGCGAGTATGAGGAAACGTTAAAGGAATTGAACCTTTTCAGTTTAAGCAAATGGAAATTAAGTGGTGACATGACCATAAACTTTAAAATTATGACAGTGGACAGTAGCACAGTGGATCCAGTTTGTTACTTTAAAATGTGTTCAACAGAAGCACAGGAACACATTTGGAAACTTGATAAAGGTAAATTTTGCACAAACGTTAAAATGTTTTTCTTCATGCACATCCACAGACACATGGAAAAAAATTCCAAGTAGTGTGAAAGACGATGGGAGTTTAGGGACCTTCAAAACTCTACATGATGTTACATTACAGAAATTAAATGGATAGGATTGGCTAGCTTTGTTGGGCTTAATGGCATGTTTTTGTCAAAACATTTCCAATGTTTTCTGCCTCTTCTTCTTTACTTTACAACAAGCAAGCCCAGCCTGTGACTTTTCACTTTAGCTCAAACTCTTTCACAATGTGCAGTGTCATTGAGGTAATATGATTACTTTGCCAAATAGGCAGCTCAATAAAAGTCCAAAGGACCATTTATATTACGGATTTCAACACAAACTGAAAAAAGATCTCTCACCCTGTTTATTTTGTTAATAGTTTAATCAAACTATTTTACATTACAAGTTCCGCAATGTCACTATTTAACATCTTGCTTGTTCTTAGCTGCATGTTTTGATGATCTGACATCAATGCTTTTTTCATAGATCTTTATTTCCAAAAAAAGAACTCTACTACGCTATAATTCTCTGCTATTAAACTTTAACACTGGCTTTCAGTGAAGTTGTGAAAGGATGCTCAACTGTGAAGGACTTGCTACTGTCAAAGCTGGCAAGAATTATGCACCATGGTTCTTAAGAGCAAGACAAATATTGGAAGAATGAAATGGTTGCATGCCAGTGTGGATTTGTGGACAATGCCCTGCTGTTCTATAGAGCATGAAAAAGTGAGAAAAAGAGAAAATTGACTGGTGAATGAAAAGGAATCCAGTGAGATTCTGCCAGGAATTCAGGAATAACTATACTGCACATGTCAGGGTGCATGGCTATCTATCTACCTGGGGAGGTTGTGAGATTGACAATTCTCTCTTTAATCGACACCCATTGTCTTTTCTTATTATCATTACATTTTATAAATTAACCTGGCTATTATTCCAGTGCTTTCTGTCAAACAACATTGTGGTTATTCAAAAATGAATACATTTCTTGATGTGCTTTCTCTGCAGCAAGCAACATTGAGCAAATGGATGCTACTTCAAGTCTCTAACCTTACGTCTTATATATTGTCATAGTAAATGCGCTGGGTGCTGCAGTTGCTAGATATCAAAAGGTATGTCAGTGGGCATCAAATGAATGCATGGAATGAACTTATCTTCTCTGGCACAGCTTGTTAATACTGCTGCTTCTATAATTTTTGGAATTAACTTCTTTGCATATAGTCTGGTAACATTATACAAAATATGCAGGTCAAGATTACGTAGTGTCGCAGATATGCCCTCGATCCACCTTTCGGATCATCAGGTACCGCTCCAAACACAGGGTAAAAGTTCAACTCTTCTTTATTTTGTTGTCACGTGCACAAAGCACTCTACATACCACACTATTCATAAATACACAATCGCCACACTAATCACAAATCCTCCTCGCCCAGACACTTCGCCACCCTACCTCCCAGCTCTGGGCTTCCCAGAGTCCCAGAGTCCTTTTATACACCCTGACCCGGAGGTGTTCCTGCCCAATCAGTCCACAGTTCCTTATTCCTTCCGGGTCAGGGTAAACAGTCCTTTTCTTCAACCCGGGAGCATGTCGTTTCTTCCTGTCACATGACCATGACGCACTCCCGGGTTATAGGGCACATAAGAGCCTCCGAGTCCTCCTACAGCGACTCCTGGTGGCCCCCAAGATATCCAGCAGGGCTGCGTATAAAAACTACATAGTCCATGAGTCCCTGCTGGAACTCGGGGCACATCCACGCTGTCCGAAGAGCTCCTCCTGGTGGCCTGGGGGTGATGGCCGGAGTAAGAAGCTGGCAATCCACCACAGTAGTAGTAAACATTATCAGAGCTGTAATATTTGAAAATTAAATTGTGCAACAGCATGAACTTTGTTGAATAATATACAACCAGACTAATAGTGAAATATCAATAATGTCTTGTTATCTGGATAATTTCTGTTGAATATAAAAACTATTCCCATCTGAAATTTAGGAGAAAGTAATTCTTACAAGTGTTTTGACGCTACTAGTCCATTTGCTTTGTTCTGAATCAGGCAATGATCCTTTACTTTGTTTTAATATCTGGTTAGTTTGGATGTGTTTCACACTGCAAACTTTCAATTAAACTAAACATATTAACAAACATCTAGTGGGCCTGTCGTGGACTTCTTCCATTAGACAGAAACCTTTTTTCCCTGGGAAAAACATCATGGAAGATCTATAACAGTTTTCTTTCCACACTGCTGCTTTATTTTTTAATTTTTTTGTTTCTTTACTAAACACAGCTCTAAGAACAAAATGCCTATCATCAAATAAATGGAAAATTATGGACTATCAAGCATGGTATGAAATTGACAAGTTTAAAATAGATGAGTGTACAAAGGAAGGCAAACTTTGCATACACTGATGTGCTTCATTTTTATGATGGTAGACATATCAGGAGACTTTCATTTAACTGTATGATGTTGCGTATTTACTCTCTGGTAGCCACCACATGACCATAACATTGACACAGGTTATCTCAAATCACATGTCTACTGCCTTAACTCCTAAAACTATTTTAATTACATTAATTTTAAGAATGTTTAATTAACATTTACTACATTGCCATTCCTCCGTATCCACATCATGTCCAAAAAGTGATATCAAGTGTAAGATTAGGGTGTATGATCGTTGGTCACACAAGGCACTGCTATTCATTTCTCAACACCTCTGTATGTGTTTTAATCAATCCAATCACAAGTAAATTTACACCTCTTTTTTAGCTTTGATCGTGAATGCCAGTGGATGTATCAAGTGCTACGTAGCTCTGATTGACTGGTAAGTGAGTTGATTTATGTGAATTAATTCACATTTGTAACTTTGTGTGTATTTAATCTATTTGTTTCTAATTCTTCATGTTAACCCTAAACTCTCCTGTGAATGAAATTCAATAATTACTGACAGCAGACCCTTAAGAGGACTACCATAGCATCCACAATTTCACCAGTAATGCAGAGCATTTCTTGTAGATAGATCTGTCCTAAAGTGGACCACATTCATACCTCATGTAAACCACTCCAGGGTTCGCTGGCACCGCATTGCACAGAGACCACCCTTTCCTTCTTTTGGTCTGGATTCAAGTGTGATTGCTGTGTTCACAGCTACCCAAATGAACCAGACTTTCAGAGAAATTGCACTGGAATTTGAAAAATTGCACTAAACAATCTAGGTGTGAAAATGCCTTTGGGTCAATAAGAAAAAGCCATTCTTAACCATTTCCTATGTGTTACTAAATAACTAAATTAATAATACAATAGTTTAACTGATAAATGCATCTGATTGTCATCAACAAGTTAATAAAAATATTATGTTTATGAATGACATCCCCTAAAGTAACTGCATCTTTGGGGCTGTTTCGTTATTCTGGTTTTTTTTCTTTCTTTCTGATGTTCCATTTTTATTTTGGTGCTGATGGCATCATGTGTTGATGATGATGTTATCAAATGTGGACAGTGCTGTCTTTATCATTGGCAACATTGTCACGTTGTATAAAGGTTCATGTTGACCATATTGCTGGATCTTTCAATTCCATTTTTTTTATTAAGAGTTCAAAATAGGAATAGTGAAGCACAGTTCAAGCTAAGATATAATCAGTGCAGAAATAGAAACATTATGTTCCAAAAAGGTTCAATGAAATTGAACACTCAACTGCCCATCACCTCATTTCAACAGCTTTATGAGAAGACAGTCCTCACATATAGTAGGACAATAGAAGAAGCTTAGCTGAAACCTGACATGTTTATTTTAAACTAACATTAACGTATTCTTGGCATATTAAAAAAAATTATATATATATATGTATATATATATATATATATATATATATATATATATATATATATATATATATATATATATATATATATATATAGCCATTCTATGCAAAGAGAATATCTTTTTTTCCCAGTCTAAGTCACTGTAAGACATCTATCTCATTGAGTTGTCAGGATTAGGATTCATCCAATTAATCAACATGATTCTTCATGAAATGTAGCCATGGATATCACAATAAATTTTTCATTGTATAAGTTTATTCCATCTGGCATTTCTGTGGATAAAGGACTGTGAGAAATTTTACATCTGAAGTAGGTTTTTGAGAGGTATGCAAATATTTAACCAAACATAGTCCAATAATGAGTATTCCTAAAACATGTGACAGAAGAACATAAGGAATCTGACAAACGAGAGGAAACTATTCAGTCCATCAGGCATGTTTGTTTAGCTAATAACTAAGCTGTACCATTCAGATACTTCTTAAAGGTTGTCAAGGTTTCTGCTTCAAGAACACATCTTTGGAGTTTGTTCCAGGTCCACAAGGTGGGCACTTGATGACATTGTTCATGGATTGGATCTTGCCCTGGATACATTTTAGAACATTTTAAATAAAACATATGTGAGCAATCTAAATTATTTTTATCTAAATTATGTTCCTTGCCCTGCATAAATGTAAGAAAACTGTACTTTACAGATAGCTGAATTCTACTACCCATGTGGAATTGAACTTGAGAGGTCCCTTTCCCATTACTTTCCTAACATCAATCTAAGGGCCAATTCCTTGTCATTTCTTGGTAATAATCTAGAAATACTACCTGTACGTTCATCAAAACTATCCAGTATTACTTCATGGATAAATACTGATAGAAGATGAAAGAAATAAAGCAGGTTGCTTTTAACATTTTTTTAAATTTATGTATGTGTTTTGCTTGAAGAACAGAAGACACATACACAAGACATATATAGTCTACTTTCGGAGACTAAGGTCATAAAGCTTATGGAGCCGTTTCTGGACAAAATCAGAACCGTAACATCAGTTGCATAAAGTGAGACAGGAGCTTCCACCTGCAGCTAAAGTCATTCGCATACTGAAGTAGCACAATTGCACAAAGTACTTTGTCAGCTCTGCAGTCTACTTGTGACTTTATGTTGTAGGAAGTAAATAAATCAAGGTAAATAACATTCAATTTGACTTTTATATAAGTAATATATAAATATTTTTTTTTGTAAAGACCATCACAAAACATAATCACAAACAGGACTTTGCAAGATACCTTGGCGAGCTCTGTAAGCCCTGCTGTTTCGCTGAAGGATATGCGTGTGTCAGATTCACTGGCATGAGGAAGCCCAACCTGTTGCTGCATCCAAATGGTGCCATCTTTCACCCTTACACCTGGTGCAGCTGCGTTGTTCTTATATGTGAGTGGACATTTCTTGCGGGGATGTTTTCTGTTCTCTTTCTTCGATGTAGAACCCTCATCCTCATCTGAGTTCACCTCTGTTATAGCACGTCATTATTTGAAAACTAGCAGTGTCAAATCGGGGGTAGGGGGTTGTGTGTGTGTGTGTGAATGTGACTGAGAGAATAAAACTGAAGCTAAAAAAAATGCTAACTTTTACAAGTACCGTAAATTTGCACTGGCTGTTAGAGATTCAAATTAAATGTATGTTTATATTATAATAGTAATAAAAATAGCAGTTCACTACTCAAAATGGTAAATGCTGGAGAACAAGGGAATCAAACCCACCGCCTCTTGATTAAAAGATAGAGGTTGTTACTGCTGCACCAACCAAGTGGACATAACTACTTTGTACCCTAAGCCAATTTCTTTTTCTGCGGTTATATTCTTGTATTAAAGCGTACTTGTTTTATTACACTTGTACCTTTTGTGAAAGTGTTTATTTGATAGTTGGACTTCAGTCTTTGCACAATATACACGTCTACATTTTGTCAATAATTACTAAAACATGAAAAATGTTTTTGTTTTAGCCATGTGTTCAACAATTCCTGACTCACATTTCCTGTAATCCTACATTTACATAGATTGTTGTAAACACGGAACACACATGAAATATATGTATTCCAGATGACAATATATTATTTACCCTCTTCAATTCCAGGCACCTCACACCCAGATAAACAGACTTGAGCTCTGAGAATGTTCTTTGTGACTTGAGCTACGTCGGTAGGGGGATGGGATAGTAGGCTGCTTGCGCTTGTGCTGATCGACACATTTGGAAAACAAAGGAGCTGAAGACGAGGTGTGAAGGAATTTAAGATTGCCCGGGATTACAAGTTTTTTTGTAGGCTTCAAGGATTCCAGTGTTAAGGCAGCATTTGCATTTTAGTGGGTAGCACTTGTCAATACGAATTTCCAATATAAAAGCATATCAATTCTTAATTAAGTTTTGCTTAATAAAGCATTGATGGCAAATGAATATAAATTAAACAAACGATAATAATACTAACAATATAATCAATTAGACATTAAATTGAAGAGATGGTTCATAACAAGAAGTCAGTGTCACTATGGGCAGGCGTCCCACACTCCAGAAGATGAAATAACATTAACAAAATAGATGTTTTACTGAGGAGCCAGACTGGGCTTTACCAAGGAACAGCACAAAAACAGAAAAATGCATTAAATGTTTTGAACACTACACCGAATGCTGTAAGGCTAATATAAAAATTTGTTAATCAAATGTTATACTCTTTAATAATTTCACACTTAATATCAGAACAGAGAATCACCAAGGCAAAGAAAGCATGTACGTAGTGTATAAGCAATACAATCACCACAGTAGGAACAGGATGCATACGCACACACAAATACAGTAAAGCAGAGAGAGAAGAAAATGATAACTCACCCAATTGGAAGTTTCCTCAATATGTATTCAGTGTAACTTGTTTAGATTTGTCTGTGCCCATATCATTCCACTTGGCACATGTAATTCAATCTGAGTCTGCTTGGCACCTCCTTCATGCCTAAGACTAGCACAACCACTGTTCCTAGCAAATGATAACTGCATTGTGTCACCAGTCGCCATCAATATGGTGGTCTTCTGCTATAACAACAGACTGGAAGGCAGAGTCCTTTCCAATATTGTCTGTAGTAAGAGTTGCAGAAGTGATTTTATACACTAATACCCATACTGTATTTTTTTAATGAGGCATCCTTCTGTGTAAATATCAATGATCTGCATTACCAATTTTTGAACCAAAACCTTAACGAGAACTTTAACATCATTATTCAGAAGAGACAGAGACACAGACTGTTGTACTGTGCGCTCTTAAGCAGGTAATTTGTTTTTGCTGGAAATAAAGTGATTGATGTCTGGGATAATATTTTTTGTAAAATGTTATGTTATCTTCTTCTTCTTCAGGCATTACTAATATTAATAGAGTTATGTTAATAAAAAAATTTTTTTATAAAATCTTGCTAGAAAACTGACATGGCCTGTGGCTTTTTCATTTTGTAGTGAGCTTATGGTATCTTGAAATTGAGGGAGCCTCAATGAGCTGTCCTGGTATTTTACAAAGAGTGCACAAAGCTGTTTCTCTTATCAAAGAAATCACTGGGTTTGAGCATCACCTTCATTACATTTCAATGTGTTTAAAAACTTAGACTAGTTCTTAAATATGTTAGGTATTTCTTTGTGCTTTTGATTGCATTTCAAACCTCTCTGTTAACCTCCGCATTTGCATTCTGAACTCCACCTAATGTACAACTTTTGGATCTGTTATCGTAAAATTTTTTGTGGCTTTTTGTTCTTGTCCATAAGTCGAGGTGTGTCTTAAATATTAGTTGCTCTGTTCTCTTCTAGTGTAACAGATTAAACACTAATTGTAGTGATAAACTTTTTTGTAAAACAAGACACTCAATGATCTTGCATATTCTTGATCAGTTATAGAAATCTTACTAATCATTTCTGATGCCCTTGTAGTTTGCAGTTTTATTGTAAAAAATATGAGATTATATTTCTGATTAGATATGCCTCGAGCATTTCCCAAATTCCCCTCTGTTGACGCCTTTATTGTAAAGAAAGTAACAATTTGCATATGAATACATTTTATTAAGTACTTAGTCACTACCATTAACAGATTGAACTGTCAATGGTGAGTTGTATTAGTGGGACATAATGATTTAAGCTCCAAAATAAGTAGAGCAGCATCAAAGAAAGTGTCTAAAGTGTCGTATTTGCATGATTGAAGAGTGGACAGAAAGTTATTATCAATAAAAAATTTTCAATTTATTACTAGTTGTATTATTCCATTGAAGAAAAAAAAGTATTGTCTCAAAGATGGGTATAAAAATTTCCATGGGTAAAAGAGGTTATGATTCCTAATAAACTGGGAATGGTCACGGCAGTATTGATTATAGTGGTTGCATGTAGAAGACTTATCTTAACAAAGATATAATTTACAATAAAAAAAAAATCTTCACACATTATGAATTTGTAATAATTTAGAAATTTCTAAATTGGACAAGTTAAGGTTGTATGAGTACTGTGAGTCTAGGTTAAAAGACAATGAAATTTCTTATAAAACTGGAGTTATGACGCACTGTGTCTTTAGAGGGAAATTGAAATTTAAAATGGGTCTACACAATTGGAATGTACATTTGATTGAATTGATTTAATAAAGTCGTAACAAGGTATAAAACCTACCAATAAATATATAGTGTTTACAGTCAGTTTGGCACTGTGAAACTATTGCAAATGAGTTTTCATTAATATAGTTTGAACTGTGTTTAAAGGATCCAAATGGTTTAAATACATTTTCATTAATTTTTATTTGTTTTTTTATTAAAATCTCCTCTTTTGTCGTTAAATTTAGGAAGGTGGCGTGGACAATGTATAACATTTTGTGACTCAATACTACTAAAAGTAGAATTGCAGTATCCAGTCCATATTCATTTGGTCCATTGTATATTGGACTTTAATAAAATATGTATAAACTCTGTTCTAAATATAACTTGACAGTTCCTTATGTTTTCGCCCATTAATCTGATGTATTACTGTGTAAGGTTTTCTTATTATTAATATTCTCACTTAAATAAAGCTGTGAGGTCTTTCTTAATTTTCTTAAATTTTTGAATTCTTTTTTAAGTAGTAATACCTGGAATATTATTAAACCAGTCTTTCACTTCAATTTTCTTTTGTATTGAGATGAACTTCTTAATCTTGATGTCCTTTCAGGAAAAATTTCCAGTTATTTGTAAGATGGAAGTTACATTGTTTATTGATATTCTAAAAAAAAAAATCAAAGTTAAAGTTTAAAATGCTTATATTATTTGAGAGCCTCAAAGTTCTGGTTCTTATCTTTGTATGTATTGACAAATGCAGAACAAGATTAAAAAATAATAAAATAGTTTCAGTTTAAATGTGCACACCTTGAGTGAAAATTAGATCTAATGTATACTTCTCAGCATGACTTTACAGTGCGTATAGTCATCAATAATAATCACTCTGGCTACTCAAGTAATCAATTTATGGAAAAACAGAAAAGCATTGGATGAAGCCTCAAGTACAACAACAAACTTTTAAAATTTCATTAATGAGAACTGTTAATTTCCTTAATGGCATGTTAAAAGGACATTAAAATATAAAATGAAAGACAGCTTTAATCCTAAAGATTTTAAAGAAACTATTCATAAAAGGGCAGGCATTGTAGTACACGTGAATTTAAGTGTTTACTCTAAATTTGATGAAAGTTTTATTCTGAGTCAGCAGCAAAATCTAACTTATTTCTTCCTGAACAGAAAATATGAGAATAAATGAATCAGAGCAGGGACACTGGTTATGGTAATTCTGGACATTTAACAACTTAGTGAATCCGCTTTAACTTACCTGAGATAAGTTAAAATTGTTTTGTGTTTTTTTTTGGCCTTTTTCTGAATACAAATCCTTGCACCCTTTGCACATTCTGAACATTTTACTGTTAATTTCTGCCACTTTAACAAATGGTGAACTTGGAGGGAAACCTTTGGCGTTAATTATTTTTCATTGTTTTAATTTTAACAAAAGCAAAAACAAGCAAAATTCAACAAAATTACAAATTCAGTAAAAATGAATGAATTGTAAAATATTATAGAAGAGAATTAACAAAAACTCAAATGTCAAAATTCAAAAATCAACAGGAAATACACAAATAATAAAAAAAAAAACATTCAATACAAATACTAAGTAAAAAATGACGAGAAAGCAAAAAAAGAAGCAGGAGTTAATAAATTAAGCAAAGACAAAATCCTGAATCTTAAAATTAAAATCCAAAAACTGAACTAAACATTCCAATAGGGTGCAAACATTGCAAAGCAAATGGAAGCAATAAAAGAACAGAAGACAGCAAACTAAAGCAAATGCCACTGCCCTGAAGCAATGTTTGTAGGAACCTTAAAACCCCTGTCAGTGGACTACTACCAGTCTTTCCTTTTGACCATTAAAGGTAATATTATAATAATCAACAAGATATAAAGGGGAATAAATGAAGAAAAAATAAAACCCTCATGAAACCATAACATAAAGGACATAATTAAATCTACAGTTAACATCTACTCCTTCATCAGGAGTGCTTGTATTGATAACTTTGTTTATTTTAAAATAAAAATTAAAAACTTGTCCAAAAATGTTTTTGCAGTTTAAAATGTTTTCTCCTTAATATTTCAAAACTGGGAAATAAACCTAGTTAAGTTAATGACATTATATAAAGTAAACAAAATTACAAAGATAAACAATCCAAAAGTACAAAGCCAAATATGCAAAGTCTTAGTATGAAACAAAAAGTTTAAAAAACTAAATATCTTAATTTTCTGTCAGAGGCCATAAAATGCAAGAAAAATATAAGGACATAAATGAGCAGAAAAATACATTTTAGGAAACTAGCCAAAAAGAACATTTTATAGTCCTCAGATGCTGTAAAAAACCTTGAAACACCCGACAGCAAAGAAATAATAAACAACATAATTAAGGGCAGCACAGTGGCGCAGTGCAGTAAGGAGACCTGGGTTGACTTCCTGGGTCCTCCCTGCATGAAGTTTGCATGTTCTTCCCGTGTCTGCATGGGTTTCCTCCGGGTGCTCCGGATTCCTCCCACAGTCCAAAGACATGCAGGTTAGGTACATTGACGATCTAAAATTGTCCCGTGGGTGTGGGTGGATCCTGCAGTGGGCTGGCACCCTGCCTGGGATTTGTTCCTGCCTTGCGCCCTGTGTTGGCTGGGACTGGCTCCAGCAGACCCCCGTGACCCTGTGTTAGGATATAGCGGGTTAAATAATGGATGGATGGACAACACAATTAACACAAAGGAGAAAGAGAATAATACCAATAAAAGGTATTAAAATACAACACAAAAAGAAAAACAGAATAAGACAGATTAGATTATATTAGATCAAAAACTATTAACCTCAAGGGGATATGCAGGGACATACACCAGCAGAACATACAAATTCACATAACAAATAATACAGTTAATCAGTAGGGGGAGTTTGGGTTATGGAAATGAAATTTTAGAGTATAAGCATTTAGTCTGGGACATATGGAGGAACATTGAACTGCCTGATAAATTGAGAAGAACCTGCGTGGCGCTTCTTAGCACACCATGGTGGAATGATCCTGTGGCTAAAAGTTCTCTAAAAGAGTGTCTCCTGGAGGAGATGGTGGGGATTTATCGTGATTGCATCCAATTTTACAACCATTGTTTTTTTCACAACAACTTTCAGTGTGTCCAGGGTTAGCCCTGTGATGGATCACCCTTTCCTGATAAGTGTATTCAGCATTTTGCGTCTTTTGAATTCAAGGTGTTTCCCCAGGAGATCACACTGTAGAACAGCACACTGGCTACTAAGGACTGGTAAAATAATACATCAAAAGACCAGAGTCTTCTTAAGACGTACAGTCTGCTCTGGAAAAGAAGAGACAACTTTGAAAATAAAACAAAACTTCATTGCAAGACTCCTGTAAAGGCATGACAGCAGATAATTTCACAACCATTAAATTAACACATTTGTAATACTAATTTTTAGAGTATTCAGGCCATATTTATTGTCTTAAACTGGCAGGTTTTTATCTGGCTTAGCAACATGTTATGATTGTGTTGATGGTATATTATTAATTAAAAAGTTGATGGGTATTATTAATTTATATAGATGTAGAAACAGACTTCTTTAGCCAATGTTTTACAAACCTTTCTAAACCTAGTAGGGTTTTGCCAAACAGTTAACATCCAGCACATTATCACAGTCATAAATTAGATATGTTTGTTACTCATGATGTTATGATTCAGTTTAAGTATTACTCCTCTACATTAAATTACAGTACCTGTGTTCACTACTTAATTCTGTTTGATTTGTTCCAGCCCTCCCTAATACAATCAGTGATCATACCTAGAATTGCCAATATCTGTGTCAAGGTTCTTCATCAAAATTTGTGGATATTGTAAGCAACTCAAAAATAACTTGACAGCAATATTCATCAGTTGCTTTATAATTAGAAGGCTTCTCTGAAAGAGGCTTTCGAAGCTGTATCCTCAAAAGAAATGTGATTATGGCTCATAAGACACTCACCCCAATGCAATGCATTACACTGTTTAACACTAGAATTACCAGAGCCAACAAAAAAACTCGTAAATCTGGCCCACCTTAAATCCCTTCGCACCACTCCATCAGCGTCTTTTGTCTTCTAAATGTGTCAATAAACCCAAGCAGCCAGCTATACCATCCCCCGACCACCTCAGAATTGGCAAGAAGTTCTCCCAGTTCCTGCCTTGATTGATTATCTGGGAGTGAGCTACCCAGAATTGTAAGGGGAAATAATTTGATGTGTGTTTTGTGTCTACAACAATCTATGTAAACACATCGTTAAAACAGAAACGTTGTTCATGTTTTAGTAATAAATAACAAAATGTAGACATGAACTGTATAATGTGTGAAGGCTGATGGCCAAATATCAAATAAGCACTTTCACAAAAGGTGCAAGTACAATACGATAGCTTCTGTGGTGCTGTGGTTAGAACTGCCGACTTGTAATCCAGAAGTCGTGATTTCGAAACCAGCAAATTTACTGTTTTGAGTAGTGAGCTGCTCTTATTGTTAATATTATACAATAAAAACATATATTTGACTTGTGTCTAACAGCTGGTGTAAATTTATAGTACTTTTATTCTCTCAGTTACGATTGCGATACAGCACCCACCCCCATCACCCAAACCCCCCCACCCCACCCCACCCCAGATTTGGCAAGGTTACTTTTTATCTGAAACTGGAAATAACTATAGATGTGAGTGGTGTTTTCAGACAATGGAACTGTAAATTCTCTGATCTAGAGGGATAAAAACTGACACACAAACGCTGGTGAATCTGCCCTCTTCGTATCTCACTGTCACTTGAATTTATTTTATTCAGTTTTATTGAGTGTTCCTGCTCACGCTGAATTAGTATGCACTTTATGGTCTATGATGTCAAAGCCGCACTGACAAAAACACAGAGACAGCTGAAGACTAAAGAAAAGATGGACAGCAAATGCCTTTCTTCCCGCAGGCTTTGAATATTATTCTAAACAGAATTCACTCTTTTGTACTTTTTTAAAAAGTTTCAGATTTGACAAATGGGAAATCTGAGCTGACAATCAAGTAGAAAACAGATTTTATTAATTTCTTTTATTATAGCATTGAAACAAACTTAGTGTTGCTGTGTACACACACCTTAATAATTTAAACAGTATAACAGAACAGGAAATTATAACTTCAAGTTCTAAACAGAAACTCAATGACTGTCCCTTAGACCCAACTCAAAAATACTATTGAAAAGCTCAATCACTATTCTGACCATTCTTTATCAATAAATGTTTATCAAGTGGCACAGCTTCTAATAAACTAAAAGTGTCAGTCAACAGACACCTAATGAAATAAATTTCAACTTCCCTCAGGTATGCTTTATATACAGTGGATTCAGACCCCTTCACTTGTTCACATTTTACTATGTTGAAACCTTATTCTACAGTCATTACTTTCATTTTTCCCTAAATAAAGCAACACTCAATACCCCAGAATGACAAAGTGAAAAAAGGACTTTAGACATTTTTGGAAGTTTATTTAAAACAAAAAAAAATCTGTTAGTTCACACTTAACAAATTGAAAATGTAATATATGCTTTCACTAACAGCTATATCTTAACTCAAAACCACATTTCTATTATTGTGTCCTTAATGGTATCAACAACTTAAAAGCTTTGATGAGTGGCAAATATTTGTCTTTAATTACTTACTCAATCAGTATGAAGTTTTTGGCATTACCTTTTATGCCAGACATTAGAACAATTTCTATAGCATGCTTTTTCCATCATAAAATACTGAAAAATTAAATATAATAAAAAAGTTAAAATTAAAACGTGCATTTCTTTCTAGAAGAAATGACTACTGCAATGTTTTACTTACAGGCTGTTCAAATCATTCCATTTGTAGCTGTCAGTGAATTCAGAATTACTTGAATTAGAAGGAATGACCGTTTAACTCCTAATCTAAAGTCTTATACTTATTTCAAAGTTCTTCTTCTTGTATATAAAGGTTTAAATGTTCATACTTAGTTATTTATCTAAAATTTATTACATATATATTTAGAGCATAACAGTGTGCCACTGGTGGCGCTGTGCGGGAGGAAAAACAGAGCAGGGGAACTGCTGAACTGCACATGAGCAATGGTTTGCCACCATTATGAGCGACTAACCAACAGCGACACAAATCACAGTATATACAGTATCTGTAAGTCTGCAAGTGTAAGTATTACTCCACTATAGTCACAAGATGCTTGTCCATTAAAGATCATAAGAATTTATCAAACAAGAGTGGGAATCCAAATATTTAGCTTCAGGACCCCAAAACTGTAGAACAACCTGGCTGTTTGTATAATGCTTCATCAGTCTCAGCATTTAAATCCAAGATGAAGACTCATTACTGTAGTCTACAATTGCCTGATTAGAGGTGCTGCTGATTAGCTATTCAGAAAGTAACGCTGTTTGTCATTTGCACAAAAATATATAACGATCATAATCAACTGTTATTGACCCTTCTCTATTCTCTTTCTCATCTTCATATCCTTTCATGCAATTTGGTATCATTGCTATATTGCTAAGATGTTACTGCTGTCCAGTGTAACTGACACCAAAGAATTTATGAATCTTGGAATCCAAAGATGAAAGTGTGCAACCCTCTTATTATAGACTGCTCAGCACATGCATATAGTATTGTAGAAGCCCGGGGAGATGTCAGGTGACTTACAGTGAGCCATGATCAAGGAGCTCCTTTGACTGGAGTTTTTGTTTTCCTCTTTTTCATTATCAACTGGACATACCTCAATTATAATATCAATTGACCTATATTGTCATAATTTTACATTAATCAGTTTGTAGTTTGCTCTTTTACTGTATGTTTAATCTGATTTCTTTGTTCATGTATGGACTGTTAATGATGTATGAGGTTAGGAACATGCACTGATACAGCACATTGCCGCACCCACCATATGACAGACCACCTCAAGATCCCAGATGAAAACCCAAGTGCAGCTGTGCAACGGGTGACACCTCAGCACCACTCTAGTTCAGATGGAATGGAACAGTGTGAGGATTTTTTATGGTGATTGGCAATCATGGATATAGTGAGGGAATTAGAAATAAACTTAATCCCTTAGACTTAAAACTCAAGGTGAATGTAACGAGTTTAGGGGTAATTATTGTCTCTGGCCTATACTTCAAATTGCATATTAACCAGATTACCAGGACTGCATTTTGTCACTTAAGGAATATAACAAAAGTTAGACCTCATAACTTTACAAGATGCTAAAAAATTAGTTCACGCTTTTCTTTTTAGTTGACTAGATTACTATAATACACTTCTAACAGGACTACCAAAGAAAGATATCAGTCATTTGCAGTTAGTGCAGAATGCAGCAGTGAGAATCTTAACTATGAAAAGAAAATGTTTGCAAATCTCACCTGTTTTAGTGTCATTACATTGGTTACCAGTGTCATTCATAACTTACTTTAAAATACTAATAATGGTGTATAAAGCCTTAAATAATCTTGCTCCATTGTATATTTTGCAATGCCTGTCCTCCTACACTTCAACTCATAATCTTAGATCTTCCATTGGTGGTCTGCTTAGAATTCCAAAAGCCAAACTTTAAAAATGTAGTGAGGAGAGCCTTTTGCTGTTATGTACCTAAAATCTGGATTACTTTACCAATAGAAATTCACCAGGACTAATACTGTGAAACATTTTATAAAACTGCTAAAAACTGACTATTTTAATTTGGCTTTTTGTAGCTACATTTTAGTTGCATTCCTAACAGACTATTTGGCATAGAATTATATTCTTCAGGAATCCACAATCCACAATCTTTACTAATCTCTACTTTTCTCTGCTGTCTTTTCTAGTTCTTCTGAGATGACAATTTTGCATCACCACCACCTGAGGACTGATTTAAGAACATTTATGTTAGGTAAAATGTCCAGTGAGGGCCGGATGGTCTTTTGGCCTTGGAACCCTTGCAGATTTTGTTTTTAACTCCAGCCTAAGTGGAATTTTTCTTTGGTTTTTCTGCCTCCCTGGCCATCTGACCTTACCATTTTTGTTATTTATTCTTTAATATTATTACTTAATCTTATTTGTTCTTCTTTTCTTGTAACTTTCTCCTTTACATCTTGTAAAGCAGTTTGAGCCTATATTGTTTGTATGAAAATGTGATATATAAATAAATGTTGTTTCAGTAATAACATTCAGCCTTTATTACCTCAGATCGCTCAAAAGGAGTGTCAGTAGTCATAGAAAAAACATATTTGGCAACAATTCTGTATTTTCAGAGTAAATGTGTATCTCTAAAGTTTGGAATTAATATTATTGCTGAGTGTACAATGCCAATTCTGAGTCTGCATTTGTGATCTGGGTGCCAAACTGTACCTTTCGACACGTCCTAGTCTGGTAGTAACTAAAAGACTCTGTATTAGAAGCGGAGCCTCTGCTGGTTTTCTTATAGTGAAACGGGTAAAGAAAGAAAAGACTTGAAGAATCTAGTTAATTTTTTGAGTTTCATTAAAGCTTTTAAATTTGTGCACCTATCCCATTAACTCTAAAGTGTCTAGGCATTTTGGACATATCTGCAGTGTCACAGTGAGAAGTCAGGCTGAACATATTGCGCAACTCATAAAACAAAGTCGGACCCCAGGGAAACATGGCAATTGGTGGCAGGAGGCTGAATCTGTAAGTATTTTGTAGCCAAGGTGGTGCTGATTGAAATTTGTCTGCAAGAAGCAACAGTGTCTGATTAAATGGCTGCTGTACCCAACTTTAAATTGGTATAGATGTGACTACTGTCATTGAGATGGAGTTCTGCCATCCTCCATGTGTTAGGAACATGTTGTCCTTAGTCTGACCCATTTATATTTTTTAATCTATATTAATCTTTATTTGCTTCTTTGTAATATTTCATTGTTGTTGCGGCTTGCTTTGGGTCCCACCATTGTGTTTACTCTACCCTTGTTTGTTACTGGTCTTGCAGGATCACACACTTTCGCTGCTTTTTAAAGAGGCTGTATGTTTGCAGACATTAAAACCCTTAGTTGAGACTTGGTGCTTAAGCCATGAAAAGAAAAAGAAACATTTCCTGAAAATATTTTTTTTTGTTATTTTTGTTTCTTGTGCAATTTTCATGCTTAATTTTAGTTAGTGTTTTGTCTTTGGCACAAAAAAAAAAATCTGAATGTATCAGACCTCGCCTTTCCTTGATCATTAATGACACTTCACGTCAAGTCTGATACCAATCTAACAGTGTGATGCTGAGACTGATGTCTGTCCAATGAGTTCTGCATGATCTCTGACACTGATAGCACTAAGATTCTTTCATATTAGGAAGTTCACTTAGTTCCCTCATATGACCGGAGCAAGCAAAGTGACATTTATACACAGAGATAGATCTGTACAGTGACAAATAGAGCAAGATTTCATAAAGAAGGCAAAATAATCTTTTAAAATATTACAGTCTTGCACAATATCAATAGCTCAAATTAACATAGCTGTTGTCTAAACAGCTTATCAGTTTCTCCTAAAACAAACTATTAAATTTAGAGAGTCTCTTATGTAGTATCTTAAAAGGAAGCTTACATTAATTATTGAAATTTTATTTAAGGCAAAGAGTTTGTTTTATTGATTGAAAAGATACCAGATAGAGAATAGATAAAATGTGTCTTTTGTCATTGAATGCCATGCAGCTGTCTAAAGTAGCAACATGATGAATATAACTTGAGTTGGTTTGAAAGTATGAAAACTAAGAGTGCAGGACTATTAACAGGAGTGCCTTAAGATTTTACAGATATGAGTAATGTTAAAAAGAAAATGTAAAGATTTTGTGCTGTTTGTAGAGCAGCTGGCACTCACAACAACAGGCCTTTTGACACTCATTTTGAGAAATTTTGAATTTGCAATGGTTTTTTTCAAAAGGCAGACACTGTTTTGTGCTTTCACATTTTGCTCTTATAAACAATGCTAAAGATTAATTATTAGTTTTCAGTGTTTCTTTAGCACTTTGGTTTGCCTGCAGACAAACGGTATGGCGGACTCCTACAAAGACAATGCTGTCATACTTCTGTCAATGCAGATTGATTTAAAAAGAAAATGGCTTAACCCAGAGTTAAAATATGAGGCCGAGGTGGTTAAGAGAAAATCGGTATATGTTCATTTTGTAAATTTTAAATGGTATGCTGTTTGAGCCACCATAGAAAGCTGGTTTATCCTAGAACATTGTATGCCAGGTTAAGAGGCTGAATGCTGACAAGTGCATACAGTATTCCTACTCTTCAGTGCTTAGTTTTTGTCTCTTTTATTTGTAATGTTGAAAGTGAAAAGAAATCTTGCTTTCTGTGTTGTTTTTGATTTTAAAAATATCATTTCTGTGCCTCACCAGTTCAGCTTTTAATCTAATAAAACATCTTAACAAAAATGGTTGTTAATAAATATAATGAAGTAGAAAGCTTAAAGAGCTCAACGAAAATTGATTTTGGCAATCAATTTGGACAACTTTGTTGACACATGCAAAGAAGGAGAAAACATTATTCAATTACAGACCAGACCATTTTTTTTTATAAAAGCTACATTATTTGAAAAGCATGCCATACAAATCGGAGGAAGTACTACTTTGCATTTTACTATAGAAATAAAGTGAAACATTCAACTCCATTGACTAACAGGAGATGTAATGGTAATTTACTATCCAATGTTGGTTGTCTATGACTGGTACTGTTTGATTAGTTGCTGGGATACGCTTAAACTATGAAATGAGCCAGTCTGCTCATTCAAAAGCACATTTTCAAGTAGTTAGAGTGGACAGCAAAATGTATGCATGTATGTAGAAATATACGTCCATGACAAATGTTAAGACATTCTCAGGAAAAATAAAAAAATAAAACCATTGGCAAAGTTGACAAGGGGAGGGGGGGGGGGGTTCTGATAAGAATGCTGGGTACACTACACCTACAATACAATTTGTGTACAGTAGGGAATTCTGGGGCCCGAAAAAGGTGATGAATGAAGAGTTATTATTTATTTAATATTTTTCTGCTTTCCCCCTCACCACGCTCCAAACTACTCCTTTTGAGAATCAAGACACAGACAGGCTGGCACAGGCTGGAGCTCCGCCAAGGCTGCTTGGGAAGGTTGCCATGCTGTGAGAGAGAGAGCAGAAAGGGAGAGAGAAGGGAAAAAAGGCAGGCAAGACTTGGCACGGTTCTATCGCAGCTCCTTTTGTCTGCTTACTCGGCTTTGCACTGAGGAAATCAAAATACCAAGGGGGTAGAATCTCAGCTTCAAGGATAAAAACATAAACTTTCAAATATTTTGGGGAAGGGGGCGTGGGTAGGCGCGATCTGTTTGACAAAAGGATGTCTTCCTGCCCCAATGATCCAAGCAGACTTGTTTTTTTTTTTCCTTTCCTTGCTTTTTTAAGGAAGTAAATTCCTTGAGAGATGACCACATATCAAAAATGTGTTTTGAGATGCAAGACTTGCGGCGTTTATTTGTTTTATCTGCAGATACAAAAAACAGGGTGTCTTCAGAGGGGGGCAGTCAACATTCAACTGCAAAGGATATCAGCACCATCTTAGCCAAAGAGACGGAAGAAAAAGTTTCCTGGATTCTATGTATTCCTCTTTTTTATTTTTGTTATGTTTTTTTTAATGGTATACTGCACTTCTTTGCCTTTTGTAATTTTAAGATTATTTTAATTTAAATTGTAAATTTTTGAAGGCCGAACCAAGGTGACTGCTTTACCCATAGCTACTGAGAGGTTTTAAGCCATCAAGACACATTGTGCATCTTAAGTCTACTTTTGCAAGACTGGTGGTTGATACTGGATTCCTGTTAACCTTGTGGTAAACTTCAATTCCTAACTAAACATCAACTTGGATAAATAAAAGTAAGAAGCAAAGATCTCAGGAGTAAAAGAACATTTCCCATTTCCACTCGACTTTATGGATTACAGTTTACTAAGTTGGTAGAAAAGTCTATCAGAGAAGTATTGGGGAAATATTTCAATTTGTGTTGCTTTCAATTTTCTAGAAAGAACATGGGCCTGGAATTCTCTAAATGTATATTCAGATATCCTCTCTGGATAACTAACAAGTAAATGCAAATAAAAAAAATCTGCATTAAAAGGAATTGGAGTCCCATAATATTTCAGGATTTCCTGGTAAGTTTAAATAAGGAAATTCATTCAAAGTGTGTTGCCTCACATGGTTACAAATAACCAATGATACATGATGGGTGGTGTTTTACAACACTTAATGTTAAGGTAAATTCATTTCATTTATAGCAAATACTTATACGATTATAGTTACAAACTATGAACAGTTTAGACCACGCGATTGAAGTGGTTGGCTATTGCACTGAACATCTATCCTAACAAATCCTTCCATCCCCATCAATGAGTCCATTATAATAGTGATGATATGCACTTGTGTTTATGTTCATATGGTAAGTGTGGGAAACGGAAAAGCCACAAATGTTTTCTAGAGATAATGCCATGAGCCTTGAGAAAATCCATTTGTCATTTTATACCTGAAAAGTTTATATGATCTAGCATCCTCAGCAGGTAACTTGAAAAAAGTGCTTGTTTAAAGCGTTATTTTCTACGTTAAATGAAACTTTATGTATTTAACGTAAAGCTAAAATGCAGCTAAATTGTATGTGTTGTACAATGGTAAAAACATTTAATTGTAGGATTCTGTTTGTGGCATAATTCTGTAGTAACAAATTAAGGGTCCTGAGTTGTTCTAAGCCCTTCTTCACATGTATATCACTATGCAAAAATAGTGTAGATAGCACTTAAAATTTAATGAAGTTTTAAAGTAAACTCAAGTTAAAATGGCATAACACATGTCTAGTAAATTACTCAGCCCACTATTAGCACTGGGTTCAATATGTAATGCAATATTTAAAAAGACTCATTTTAGTGAGACTTTTGAAAACGTCAGCATATTTGTAAAGCAGATCTAAGGATCAGTTACATTAGGAGACATGCCATTGTCAATGAGAAGCCTTTGTCAAATCAATAGTTTCACATTTTGTTTCTTTATCATAGACTGCAAGAAATATTTACACCTATAAAACAAAAATGTACCAACCTAGTTATATTAAATCGTTTTGCCACACTGTTGGGCTTGTAGTTTTGCGAAAGGGCTGTCTATGCACAGTTTGAAATGAATCTTTTATTTTTACTTTTATTAAAACCTCTTTTACAGAACTGTTCAGAATATATATGTAAACAAGATTTCCAGAAGATGACTACCTGGTTACTAATAACTGATCGTCATCAACTTTCACCGAGCATAGTTGTAAACTCACGTTACTGGTAAACTGTTCCTTTGTGGAAATTGTATTTTTCACCTGCAAGATAAAATGGTTGTTTTATTTTTCTGCACCCTGTATCTAAATATCCTACCTATATCAGTATTCAAGGACAGATGATTATGTGCTGAAACAAGTACAAAAGATATAAAAGTTATTGTTAAGCTTAAGCACCAGGACACACTCACCTGTATTCAAAGCAAGCACACTCCTTTCTTTAGAAAACACATAGAGTGATATATGCATTTGAACATTTTCCAAAGGGCAAGAAATATGAGAGCTGCATGATAATTTGGTCAGCCTTACATAAAATTCACCATATGGTTAGACATTTCCATAAGCCAATAAGGTACTGGCTTATGAAGGGTAAACACATTTTTTACAAGTCACCACCTTGCGTGACACCTACTGGGAAGTCTTAAATGTTTCTTTTAGAAAAATGCTCTGAGTCAGTAAGGTAATCTGAGTTTCTGCTGAGCTCAGGTCCTAAACTATCTTAGATGACAGTGTGATGAGTCTCTTTATTGATATATAGACAGGTGGCATATGCTGGCATATTAGTCTTTTGTAATGAAGCGGATGTCTGCATTAAAGCTCTGCAGCAATACACTAAGGTGTTTATCCTAGCTGTCCTTGAGTGGCAGGGAACACAGAAGGGTAAGCCAGTAAATATCACTAATTCCTATACACATTCAATCTCCTCCACCCCCACCCTGTCCTCATTAATCAAAGTGGTAGTGGCGTACAGACAATTCACAACAAAGCTGCAATGAGGGGCTTAGAAGATTTTCAAAAGCAACCTTAGGGAGGTTATTTTAAAGCGGTTAAAAAGAAGTTAATTCACTACACTGCACAGATAGCCTTTATCTCTTTGTTTGATACTGCACACAGTATCCTTGGCTCTCTTGCTGACTGTGTAACACCCAGTTGGAATCCTAATATTTGGGTCTATCACCAGCACGCAGCACTAGAAAAATGGCATTAATTAACTTCTGAGACATCAAGAGGCTTTCGTGTTTCTTAGCAACCTGTATAGGCACAGAACATGTCTAAATAACATGCCGTTTTAAAAACTGGAAACAAAGAGTAATCACTTGCTAAAGCATAACTACAGTCCAATTTTATTCTGTCCATAGTACTTACCTGTATTTATGGTTATATTAACTGGCTGCTTTTGTACTTTGAATGTAGTGAACAGAAATAGAATGTTAATTTAAAAATGAGATGGTGATTTATATCAGATTTTTCCCTTTGAGAATGTATCAAATTGCATTTGCACCTAGCCGTGCAATTACTCTGGATTAAAAACTCCAATTATTTTTATGTTTAAATGGCACCCTAAAAATAAAAAGCTTTTCATGCAGAATAACAAAATGTTGTTATACTTTCAAATTGTTCTTTCACAGGGCATGGATCAGTTTTGCAAAACTTGTTTTTTGATCTAATGTTAACCATTTGGTTTACTTTCAATGCTACTCACCTCTTTTCTGAATTACTAAGTTTATGTGTTCAAAATCTGCTCTGGAAATGGCAATATGAAAATAATGATTATCAAATTGTTTTATGTGCATTTTGTGATACCCATTTGTGCACATATTATCTATCATAATGATGAGTAGAAAATCTTCAAAAATGGCTACACATAAGGTTCACAATTACTTTAATTTGCCTGTCTCACAATTTAAGCATTATGCTTTATTACAAAGTGAAACAAAATTGTGGTTTTTAACAGAATCGATCAGGTCCTTTCATTTATCCACATTTTTCCATTACAGAATCATGTGAAGTCATAATTGACAGCAGTGACTGCACTCTGAATGGGACACCAGCCCTACATATAGAACACAACATTAATAATGTGCTAATAAAGAAAGGCAAAATATTAATGATTGAAATTATTGATGCTCTAATGGGCTCACTAATCCATATCCTTGAAAGGCAAGTAAGATTTTTCAGGCTTATGCGTTAATAACATCTTGTTTTTCAGGTTTTATTTTATAAATTCCCTCTATGAATCTTTATACTGCTTCTACTAACTGAAAATAATGAAAATACAGTATTTTTATCATTAATCTGCAGATCACTACACCAAAAGCGGTGAATGGCAGACACTGGTGGAATGGGCAGATGGGAGATCAATCCTCAGATTGTTTTAGAGTAAAGCACATTTTTTTCAGCATCATTTTGCTTTTAATGGTGTTTGTGATTTTCGCAGCAAATGGTTCCCAACAGCTTGTTGTTGTCTACAGTGTTGCTCGGAGGGAAAGAGCAGTTATGGAGAGAATCTGGAATACAGTACAATTACTAAAATAAGAAGTGGAGCACTGAGTTTCAAAGATATGCCACTTATGTATAACCTGTAACAATACATAATCTGTTAATACAGTTACACTGAATATTATGAAGAACAATGCATCTGATTACAGAGCAAAGTAAAATGTTACTTTGGACTAAAAATCATAATATTTCATCATATAAAATATACACTTACAATATACACACAGAAATATCTGAGGTTATGTAGCAATTGATTTTGTTGTCTCTCTGAACAAAATATGAGTTTTTCAGTCTGAACTAGGATGTCTAGTGAATATCAGCTGTGGCTGTGACACCATTCTGACATGGGGCATAGTGCTGACATCTTATGTGGGTCATTTTCAATAGCAGAGAAGAAAAACACTTCTAAAACTAGCAAATGGAGCAAAATGAAGAATAGAAAACCTTCCTTTAGAAATATACATAAAAACTTTATGACTTGCATCAGTGATGATATGCATATGAAAGGTCTAATGTTTAACTACAAGGGGGTATGAGTCAAAGGGCCAAAGATCTTGGATTGGTCATTTACCTCCATTTACATTGGCGGGATACAGGAAAGCAAATAACATCAACAAGTATCAGGTCAGTTAGTGTATAAACATAATATACTGGAGAGGAAAGGGCAATGTCTTGATTATGCGGGAAAGAACTTTCATGAATCATGTATTTTATATTTCTTTGGTAAATCTTGACTTACTGCAATAGATAGACAGATGCCAATGTCAAGGTGACGTGATCTGTGCTAATGGTAGGAACACAATTAAGATTTTTTTCTGCTACTATACAGTAAGTTTATGAGTACCCAGGTTGAGGATAGAAAATGAAAGTCAGAGGCCAAATGCATTGTGATCCCCTTTAAGCACCTATACATTTGTGAGTGTAACCTGAGCTTAAAACATTTTCTGCTGGTATTACTCAGTGACCTCTGGATCATCAATTGTCTTGGATTCTATGAATGGAGCAGTTTCCCCAATTCCTTAGTTTTAAAGTAAAAGTCAGAATGAACTGACATTAGAAACCTTCCTTTAATTAATCAATTGATCTTGTGTGTATAAGAACATTTTCTGTAAAAAAAAAAAGCATTTTTTTCCATAAAATTAATTAGAGAAGTTAATGCTTTATTTCATTTTCTCACAGTCCATTTGAGTAGCCAACATGTTCTGTCTAGTATGGGTATCTCAGCAGGAAGTGTGCAGGAATATGGATGGGCTTGTAAATTATAAAATGAAAAAATTAGACTCCAAATTCAGAATCAACCACGAAGTAATGGGCAAATAAAGAAGGTTGTTTCATTTAAGAAAATAATCCTATTCATGGGTCAGTAGAGCACGACCATAAAAGACTACACCTTTTCTGGGCTTACCTATTAACAGAAGATTCCTTTCTAGCCCCAGAAGGTGCCTGATGCTCATCAGAATCCTTAAACCAGTCTTTTTCTACTGATATAACTACTTTGGCCAAACCCTTTCCTTGCCTACACCATTACTTATTATTATGTCAACATATACAGTGAATCAGAAAGTACTACCTGCTTTACTTTCTGCATACCTTATGTTGCAGATTTAGTTTTAAATGTATGAATTTGCCATTTTTGCCCATCAGTCTATAGTCAATAACCCATAACAACAAAATGAAAGGTGAAGCAGTGTGGGTGTGATGAAGGTGGAAGTCTACTGAGCATTCCTTTCACTTAATGACTTTGTTTTTGTCCTGAAATGCAGTGTGAATTTTGGGACCTTATATACACAGGTTTTTGTACCTTTCTAAATTTTGTCCAATCAAATCAATTTGCCACAGGTTGACTCCAATCAAGTTCCAGGCACATGTAAAGGATAATTAAAGCAAACCAGGTGCATCTGACCATAATTTGGAGTGCCACAGCAAAGTGTGTTAATACTTGGGAGACTGCAGTTTCTGATTTTTAATAAATTTGCTGAAATTTTTGAAAATGGGTTTGTCACCATGGGTTTCTGATATGGGAAAAATGGAAAATATATCCATTTAAAATTAAATCTACAGCACAATATAGTGTGTGGAAAGTTAAGGGGTCTGAATACTTTCTGAATACACCAAAAGGGCTTGGCATTCTACAAAGGCTTAATATAGATAAACCAGCAACGGCGCACAGCACGATAACATGCAGTGAATACACTTGACTTGAGCATTCACAGTTCTCATACTCTTTCCCTGCACGTTTAACATTCATTTGCTCAGAGTCTGATACGCTTGCTGCTTCCTAAGCAGCTCTTCTTTTTTCCACCCTAGTGGCCTGCTTCTTCTCTTCTTTTGTTGGCATTTTCTCACATTAAAACTGATTAAGTCAGTGTTTGTGTTGCAATTACTTACATTTTCTTTAATTTTTCACTTAAGTCTTCAATCTGCCTAAAGAATGATTTAAGATCTGAAGAGGTAGGGGAAGTGACGGTGAAGGTGGTAGGGATGAGAACGGCACCTGTACGCATGTGCCACATAGCCTCCCTGCTGGCCGCTGCCAAGAGTTGATTCTACAATAAAATAAAATAAAAATAAAAAGAGTAATAACCTTGGAGGTCAGTCATCATCCCGATAGTAGACATCATGTAGTACATGTGTACCAAATTTCAGGTCAATGGGTCAAACAGTTTGCGAGCTACAGGTGACTTAAAATCCTGGACAGACAAACGAACAGCCACAGAGGCGTATTATATATAAAGATACAATAACAATTCCAGGTATGACTGTGACATACCTAACAAGAAAGTATTCACAGCGCGTCACTTTTTCCACATTTTGTTATGTTACAGCCTTATTCCAAAATGGATTCAATTCATTTTTTTCCTCAGAATTCTACACACAACACCCCATAATGACAACGTGAAAAAAGTTTACTTGAGATGTTTGCAAATTTATTAAAAATAAACACATTGAGAAAGCACATGTACATAAGTATTCACAGCCTTTGCTGTGATGCTCAAAATTGAGCTCAGGTGCATCCTGTTTCCCCTGATCAATCCTTGAGATGTTTCTGCAGCTTAATTGGAGTCCACCTGTGGTAAATTCAGTTGATTGGACATGATTTGGAAAGGCACACACCTGTCTATATAAGGTCCCACAGTTGACAGTTTATGTCAGAGCACAAACCAAGCATGAAGTCAAAGGAATTGTCTGTAGACCTCTGAGACAGGATTGTCTTGAGACACAAATTTGGGACCTCAGACTGGGGCGACGGTTCATCTTTCAGCAGGACAATGACCCTAAGTACATAGCCAAGATATTAAAGGAGTGGCTCCAGGACAACTCTGTGAATGTCCTTGAGTGTCCAAGCCAGAGCCCAGACTTGAATCCGATTGAACATCTCTGGAGAGATCTTAAAATGGCTGTGCACCGACGCTTCCTATCCAACCTGATGGAGCTTGAGAGGTGCTTCAAAGAGGAATGGGCAAAACTGGCCAAGGATAGGTGTGCCAAGCTTGTGGCATCATATTCAAAAAGGCTTGAGGCTGTAATTGCTGCCAAAGGTGCATCGACAAAGTACTGAGCAAAGGCTGTGAATACTTATGTACATGTGATTTCTTAGTTTTTTTATTTTTAATAAATTTGCAAAAACCTCAAGTAAACTTTTTTTCACGTTGTCATTATGGGGTGTTGTGTGTAGAATTCTGAGGAAAAAAATGAATTTAATCCATTTTGGAATAAGGCTGTAACATAACAAAATGTGCAAAAAGTGATGCGCTGTGAATACTTTCCGGATGCACTGTAATATTTAAATTCTTTGCTGAGACCTATTGAACATAATTTGTTACATATTACACAATAAAAATTATTTTAAAAAAATTAAAAAGATCCTTTAAAATACTGTTTTTCTTGAACACAATAGAAGGTAACAAGAAAAACATTAATATTCTATAATAGTACAGAGGCAAGAATTTGAAATAAAGAAACAAAAAAAATTGGATGTGAAAGATAAAGTTTAAACAATTAACAATAAAGAAGAAAATATTATATTTCTTGTAAGAAAAATGAGTGACTCCCACAAACATTATACTGGCAACAGAAGAGGACACACACAAGCTAGTGAAGAAACACAGGTGCTGCTGGGGAGATAAGCTCTGTATCTACACTCATTGTACAGTTGATGGGATGGGAAGGTTGGTTGCGGGCAATAAACTACAGGATCTCTTAGTGGATAGAGGGAATAACTATAAATACTACAGCCAAGTTACCCATTCCCGGATAAATTCAGGGAAGAATGGTAAGTGGCCTGTATGCATGTGTCCACATACTAGATGGCTCATGATCCAACTGGAGAATACAAGATTGTGCTGTTCCTCTAATTGATTGGGCGGCCAAGATGCTTCCAGAGAGAAATTTGGTCCGGATAGTCATCATTTCTAAATGTGCACAAAGCTTTAGCTTCTTAGACTTTAATCTTAACATAATACAACAAAACATGATTTTTTTTAAATTAATGTGGTATATGTGATTGACAAAATTTGTTTGCTGAATTATGGTGTGTATGGCACAACTATTATGTATTTTATGAACTGCTGAATTCCTTTCCTTTTCTGAAATTTTAATTGAAAAATCTCTTGCTCATCATTCCCTAAAATTAATAAAGGGTACATTCCTTTAAATTTTTATAAACTTTGTAGATGCAAAGTCTTCATCCTCACTAACCAGTACTGAATCAAAGATGTAGATATGGATGAAAAGTGCCAGACATTGGATATGTTGCTTTTAACACTCTATATGTGGAAGATGTTTCAAAGATATTAATTATGCTCTCCAGTTGTTAGACAGCTTTATGTTGGATGGTCCTGACTGTTTTATCTTTACCATGGACATCATGCATACCCTCATTGGCAGAATTAGTTCTTATCCTTAATCCTTTCTGTTTTGATAGCAACTTTTATTATCAGGTTAGTGGAGTTGTAGTGGGTACTAGAATGGGCATGCCAATTCTATGCATTCTAAGCTATGCCAATACGTGTTAGGTTTGTAGAATAGTGTTTTTGTTTACTTCCTACTTAGGCATTGTACCAGACTTATACATAACATACATCAATTGTGTTGGTGCCACCTCTTGCTTTGGAAGCCAACTACAGGAACTCATTAATGATTTTAGCAGTTTCCCATCTCTCAGGTTTACAGTCAACATTTGTACCACAACTCTGTAATGTTTCCTTAACATTAGTCTTTCTACCAGCTTTCCAGGAATTAAAACTTCTGTCTATTATAAGTCAACTGACTAGAATAATTACCTTTTCCACAACTTTATCCGCCAATAAACACTCTCTCCTTGTTTCACAGTACCATAGACTCCACCTCCTCTTCAGTGATGAGGTTGACTTCTGTAATGAAGTGCTCAGAGTGTAACGTTTCTTCATTAATAGAGCACTATCATGTTGTGGACAGTAAACTCAATCAAGCCAGGAGCAGTCCTCGTAATTTCCAAAAAAAAAAAAGTAGCCCCAGTAACGAAACATACTGATCCTCCCTTTCCACCCTAACTCTCTATCTCTCCCACAGGTCATTTAACAAAATCTCCCAATTTTGTGGACCAATTCTTCCACAGGAGCCTTTCTAAATGAAACAGGCAGATGCATAGCATACTGTTTCAGTCTGAGCCATTAAGATCAAAGACCTTATAAAGCCTATTGTAGAGCACTTCACATCCCTTGATCCTAGTTACACTGATCTTTCTGTTTGTATTCTTTCACAGGGCTTCAAAGAAACGTTTTAAAGAAAAACAGAAGCAGCTAAGCACATTCTCAGTATTACAGTATACAGCATACATTATTTCTCTAGGTCTTAATGAGTGCCTAACATTTTGATTTCTTCCTTCATCTTCTCTAATGGCAGTTTGTCACACATCCTCTTATGTTACACTCCTTTCATATGCCCTGGCTTTGTTTCCTCTTTCTCTTCTTACATATGTTACCTGTGATTTCCCCCTCAGTTACACGATGAAAGCTATACAGCTAAAAATGTGTTTCTTACCATTATTCTTTTTCAGCATGGAAATAATCTTTAACCTTTGTTCAAAAGATGCAAGTACATTATTTTAATACATTATCTTAAAATGCATTATAGTGTAATTGTATATGTACTATTTCTATATTTAGTAATTAGTATACTTGTATTTTAACTGAAAACTCACAGCGCTCTTTGCCTGCACTTAGTGAAGGGCGTTATACAAAAAAATAAGTTGTAATTTCAATTGTAATCATGAATATTGAGTTGTCTAAGTACTGCAATCCTGATTGAATAGTGTACAGATTACAAAACTCTGAAACAAGTGATTCTCATGTTTAAGGGCAACAGATAACAGCTTCTCTGCCTTAAAATATGTCATTCATAGGTTCAGTAGCGCTAGTTAAAGGTAGACCAATAGATTTCTGATAAATTGACAATAATTTATGTTGACTGGTGTACAGAGCAAGGCATACAAAGAAGGTTTAGAACAGGATTGCTTTTCTCTTGTAATCTAAGCAGTATTTTATTGAATAAATATTTGCAGGCTACTAACAGAACTGAAAGTTACATAGTGCCATGCCGCCTTCTGCTTTAGATCTCTGTTTGATACTGCACACTGATTTGAGGTATTCATAGTATTAATACCAACTCAGACTTCTGGGCTAGTACAGAGTAATTTAATTCATGCATATTTACTATATATTGGGAATTAACCCAAATTTGTGCAGTATGGTAAACAGATATCTATATTCAATTCTATTGCTCTATTTTTTATTCCAAAGCCAACGGACGCTTGCATAGTTTGCAAGATAGTCCTGAATTTAATGCTCAGTTATTTTATACTATATTTATTTAGCTTTAATGCAGGAAGTACATTATTGATTAATTAAAATATTCTTCTTCTTAATAGCAGTTAGCTATTTTAGTAGTGTTATTTTCTTTTCTGTTAGCACAATGGTGCAGTCATTACAATTCATGCTTAACAACAGATTTAGGTTCAAATTGTCCCTTACGCCTGTTTTCACAAAAATATATGAATTTTCTGTATATGCCCTCATTCTTAATATCAAGAATCTTAATATTAATTTTTGCACCGTTTTAGCCTGTCCCCAGAAATGTGAATTGTGTGAGAATAAAGAGATTTCAATGTTGGACATCTGTATTCACCTGCGGTGGGCTGGCGTGTCCTTCCCGGGGTTTGTTTCCTGCCTTGCGCCCTGTGTTGGCTGGGATTGGCTTCAGCAGACCCCCGTGACCCTGTAGTTAGGATATAGCGGGTTGGATAATGGATGGATGGATGGACATCTGTGCATACAGTACTAAATGTTGTCAAGAAGCCTTTCTTGAATCTAATATTCAATTGTTTTCTTTTAGTTAGACCACTTATGATCCTTAAAATTTGTTTATATTATATGGATGTTTATCACAATCATTTATTTTTAAATAAATTAAAATTAAAAAAAGTTTTTTTTCAAGAACTATATAAAATTTATCATTCTTTTTTTTAGCCTTGTCCATCACACAACTATGGCTACAAATGCACTAGCACCTGGGCAATTTAGAGATGCCACTCAACTTGACAGCATGTCACTGGAAACCCACTTAGGTGCCCATCATCAAAAACTAAATTTTTACAATGTGAAAATCTATTTTCACATAAAGCTCCATAAGCAATGTTAAATGATATATCTGCTGAACAGAACTGACATACACTATATATTAATGAAACTCAGTCAGAAAAATATATACAGTATATTAATTATTAAGTATGCGCAATGTAATGTAATAAAGCTTATACATTTTTCAGTAAAAGAAATGTTAAAAGTAACTGAAGTAAATGTCACCAAAATTGTGAAAAAATGTGGCCACTTACTTTGATTTTGCAAAAAAAATAAATAAATAAATAATATGGACACTCATTTTCACATCAAACAATAACACTACCCCTTACATATAATAATAGAGTTACATTTTTTTAATATTTACTTTTAAAATGATCTTTTCATCCTTACATTTCTTTTTTAGGCATTTTTGAATATAATTCAATAAGCGCCTACTGTCAACATTTATTTCTGTAGCACATTATCATAAACTGAAAAAATGAAAGGAATTAGCTAACCATTGCTCTTTAAGCATAGAGTAAACAAATATGTATTCAATATTTATGTTACACTAAAAACAACCTTACTGATGCAATATCTGCACATTAAAATGGCAAAATTTTTCTGATTCTATAAATTTTTTATCAAAGCTCCAGACCTGCTTTCCATCATGGTCCAAACCAGCCAACAATTTTAGTTTGAAACTAGATTTTAACTATCCATTGGGTCTTCTTTTAAAAAATGTTATGAGCTACAAATACTCATAGATCTTCCACAACCAACAACGAACAATAGGACACCAATCAATATAATTTTAAATCAGTCAAATTGGAATCTGCTGTTTATTAAAACTAAACTGCCTATTTGGGCTATGTTTTATATATTTTTATTTTTGTATATCGCTCACTGTTATAAATCATCTATTATATATTAAAATGCTAAGATCTGTGTGTCCTTTTCTTCAGAGCAAACTGATTAGTCAGTTTGGCTTTGGTGAGATTGGTCAGTTTGAATTTGGTGTGATTGGTCAGTTTGGCTTTGGTGACGTGACAACAGCAGAAGGGCCAGTATGAGATGCACAAGAAGGAGTAAAGGTGCACTCTGAGAGAGCCACCTTCAATGGCAGTAAGTATAAAACTGGACAGAAGGCGAGAAAGGTGCTTCGAAAATAATGACAGAGTCTGTGAAGCAGACTTTACAGAAATGCACTTGAGAAAGGGAGTGCCGTTGAAGAGAAGTTCACATTTGCTATAACCATGATTAGTATTTAATAAATAACAATATGATAACTGGCTCTATGATGAAGTAACTAAAAAAATTAAAGTGGTCCAAATTTCCAATCTGTTAACTAAGAGTCCATATATTATGCCATGCATATATTTTCTAACTTATTTATTTTACTTTATTATAACATAACAATCAAGTACACACTCTTATTCTGTATATAGAAGTGAAAAAAAACAGTCCAACTAGTAAAGACACATATATCATAATAAACATCCTTAGCCAGTACTGAGAGCCCTTGATACCACAAAGCCCCATATATAAGTTTCTCATATTAATTAAAATACCAGAGATTGAACAAAAATGTAGGGAAGAGCAAGGCATATTTCTGAATAACACTAATAAGTTTTAAAAGAAAAAATATTTTAAGTTTTAAATAGTACACCACATAACTTTCCATTGAGTTGTGGAGGGTGTATCACGATTCTTCCAGTTAAGCAAAATTAGTTGGTGTGCTATCAGAGTAGTATAGAAGATCATCATAACGCTATATAGTCCAACTTTAACTGATGTTATTCCAAAGATCATGCCCCAAAATAATCTAAATTTAGGACAGTCGCAAAACATTTGACCTTGCAAGACTACAAAACACCATTCATATTTAAGACCCTACTATATTTTATTTCATTTTAATCCAGAAAACCATGTAAAAAGTACAACTGTAAGACAAAACACATTTCTAAAATATAATTAAAGTTAGCAAAAGTTTACCATGCTCAATTCAATTAATTAAGGATAACACTGATAAATGCCTACTTGATTCTACAGAACTTTGTAATGTGATTTTTTTCCCCCAGCGAAACAGGTTCCTGACAGCAACATTAACAGGTAGACAGGTAGAGTCTTGATTCGGGTACATTTTGAACATTCTGAGTTGAGGGAATTGTGTGCCATGTACACTTAATATAATTTAGAGCATATATAAGTTTTGTGGTAAAACTAAGAAAGGAGGATGGAGAAGGTGATCCAAACAATAGAAAAACAGGTTTCTGTTGTGTAGCTCATACAAGTCCTTCACAAACTGACAAAATGCTTTTCCCCAAATATTTATGAACAATATGCCAAGAACACGCCTTTTTTATCCCACACATAAAGTAAGTGGAGAAGCACATACTGTATAAGTGATCCACTTAATATATTTTTGTCACTTAAATGACTCTTTTCTTTCTGTTTCTACCCATTTCTCTTCACATTTTCTGTTCAGAACAGACCTGTAGTCTGCTCTAGAGTTACTGTATATTTTATGTGCAGTTTCTTTGAAGATTAATAATTTCTATCTATCTATCTATCTATCTATCTATCTATCTATCTATCTATCTATCTATCTATCTATCTATCTATCTATCTATCGATGTGTCTTTCTCTCATAATCTGGGAATCTGTGCCCATTGTGGATTACGCCGATGTGCATTTTTTATAAACACTAGCATAGCAACTAAAGTTATCGGGACTTAAGTAGATGATTTGACTAGTGTATGTCAGAGGGCAATGTTAAAGAAACTGGAAATCATCTCAACTGATGACAGACATCCATTACATGTAGAACTAAAGTTCAGTAAATCAGGAAGGATAGTCGCTTTGAAAACCCACACAAATCGCTCCAGAAATTCCTTTCTTCCTAGTGCCATACAACTTTTCAATAAGAAATATCGGAGATAATGATTAAGGTTTTGATATATATCCTGTAACTTTTTTTGTTGTTGTAAATATGTATTATCTAACTGCCTTACCTTAACCTTTCTTATTTCTATTTGTCTGTTTTATTTCATTCTGTCTGTTATTAGATGCAACTGAGAAGGCAAATTTCATGTTTTCTTGTGTAAACATGACTAAATAAAGAAACTTTAAACCTTAGCCTGAAAATATTACTAATATCATTATTGCAGGTTGTTAATAGTAGAGAGTGAGTGAAGATTAGAAAAGTTAGCCAGGTGTTTTTTTTAGCAAAATCTCTGACTTGTTAAAAGGTGAAAAGGTTATATTTGAAGCAAGTTTCTTCAAAGGATGTAAATATTATCAATATACATATCTATAAATGTCCCAATACAAGGTGCATTCCAAGTGTCTCCTGCACTGGTACCATATTCTAAGTAAATGCTTCTACTTAATTGGTGGTAATTAGTGGTGACTGATGTACTGTGCTGTATATAGCAAAGAATTAAGGGAGAAATGTATTCAGAATTTTCTATGTATGTCTAATCAAATGGGCAAAGGTTAATTTCTATTTGTTTCCTACGATGTTTGCAGTGTTGCACGACAATTAAAATGTAGGTAGATGCCTGCCCTTGTCTGTTTAGATCTCTGAAGATTTTTTTTTTAAATTTATATGGCAAATGAACAGAATTAGAACTGCATGACTTTTTAAAAAAAACATTTGTTAATATATAGGAATGAATTAAGAAAGTTATAAAGCTTTAAGAGGATAGTCACATATTTAAACAATATTTCTTCTTCCAACGGATGTCATATTAAGACATAACCAGCCGTTTGTTCTTCTTTGGTGGAAAAATACTAGCTACCACATGCTGTTTTGAAATCAATCCAAAAACTTGGATGCATGTAAGAGCAGAACACCATCGTAAATTGCGTGGGTCTGCTAATGTCCTACAATCCAACTTCCAGCTGGCTCAGTATAATGGGAGTTGTTGCCTACAACAAAAATACAGAAAACGGCAGCATTGATGACCAAAAAATGATATCCAAAATGGCACCGTGGAAAATTTTAAATATAACAATAAAGTATAATTCACACTAACAAAATGAATTCCAAATAACCAAGAATGAACAAAATTGAAATATGTGTGGTTCAGAACTACAAAGTCACAATCCTGATAAGGTACTTTAACACATTGTATCAGTTTCATAAAGTTAAATTTGAGTAGGTGTTTAATTATTAAAAAATTATAATTTATATGTACAAGTGTATGTGTGTAATCTGCTGTGGGACAGTTCAAGGAAACTGACCAAATTTAAAATGGCAGGTTATTAACAGGAAATAATATGCTCTTATTCAAATTAATGTTAAATCCTGAATGTTCTAGACATTCTCTTGTACATTTACTACAAATGGAAGTGACAAACAGTAATATAAAGCATCACATAATCGGTCTAATCAGATATTTTTGTTTAAGTCCTTATAATTTCCAAATTCCTTAAATTTTGAAGGAAGTGATAGCTAGAGGTTTGACTGTAATAGCAAATAAAATTGATGATAAAGGACACTCTGTCTGGTTGTGCTTCTTAATATGAAGGTGTCAGAATGTGTAGTTCTTACACTGATGGAATTTCTTATTTTATTAATTATATTTTTGTATCAATCGATGGAATAATTTTTCAGGTATGAAATTGTAGTGTAATGTCCTGGAAGCATCTCTCCAGAGCACCTCCCGGTGGCTCCTGGAGGTGCCACATCCTGAATTCTTGCACCTAGATTCACAAACAAAGGGCTGGCACCCTTGGTCACTCAAGGACTGCCTTTTCTACTTTAAAACAGAGTTTTATCTTAGGTCCTGCAATTCTTTTTGCAGCCTCCAGTGGGATAATATGAGTTTGCTAACTGCAGCATGAAGGCAAGGTAGTAAACTAAAATAAATAACTATAATGAGGCATCACTGGCAGAGTGTAAGCAGCTTGGCTAATAATAAATTCTTATGAGTTGCAAACTAATACATGTGGAATCCCGTTATAACGAAACGCATGGTACCATAAAAATATTTTGTTATAATGAATATTGGGAAAATATGTATACTGTTGTGACCAGGGTTGGCATCTCTAGCGGCAGTGGCACAAGGACATCTCCATAGCTGCTCTGCTGAATCTGGTAAACTGTAAACCGAGGGCAAAGTATTTGGTTGTCCTCTGCAGGATCAGGGTACTGTGTAACATGCTTGTCACACAATGTTTAGAACATTTCACATCAGGCTTTGAAATGCTCTTCCTCATACTCTCCTGATATCTCTTCTCCAGGCCACGTCTGCCACAGTGGTAATTCCAAGCCACTAGTGTTCTTCTAATCTGAAGATGAGAGCTAAAGTAGGATGATTCCCCCATGTCATGTCTCCTAACAGCTCCTATTTTGAATGAAGCCTTGAGACTGTACCTGCCTTCACTATACAGTAATAAAGTACTTGTATTTTCCTTGAAAAGCTGGACTCACCTTCGTGTCTCTCATGCAACTCTGTGACCCAAGTTTGATAATACCTGTATAAAAAACAGAGCTTCTTAAACTGCAAGACATATTTTATTTGAAAATGAGACATTAGATGTAACTACTTTTTAATGGAAATTCAGGTATGAACACTGAACGAAAACAAGATGTTAGATGTAACTTTATTTTAAACAGAAATACAGGTATGAATACAGATTGAAAATGAGACTTTATATGTAACTTCTTTTTGATAGAAATACAGATGTGAAAATACAGAATTAAAACAAAATGAAAACATGATTCTGAATATCTTTCACCACATCATTTTTTTCCTTTTTCTAGGAAGTTAATTTTTCATTTAGTGGAAACTGGCAATGTTTACCACATTTTTTGTTCATCTCAAAGAAAACTTTGAGAAGCACTATGAAACTCAAACAGTACAGTATCCACACACACCACAACCACACATGAGGATGCCAGGTGAAGTACTGACTCTGAATTTGGCTATATCTGTATAATGTCGTGCCTACACTGCCAGTTGCAGGGTTCCTGGGACTTGGCATGAAAAGTGTAGGTGCGGCATTAAGTATTTTTTGCATTGCATTATTATCTTCGGTGGCCATATTTGGTCAAAGAAATGTTCATTATATTGAAATTTACATTTTGTTAAAACAAAGTTAATTTAACATGATGTTGTATGAATGTTTGTCCAGGTCCTCAAAAAGTATTCATTATTCTGAAAATGTCATTACTTTCGTATTCTCTACAACCAGGTGGTTATAGTAAAGCTTCTATCTACGTGATAATGCTGCTCATCGTTTTTTAGTAACAATGTCTAGAGAAGATGAAGAGTAACCAATTTAAATAAAAAAAGTGCACAATAATGAAAACTAAGAATGTAAAAGTGTGGTTCTATATATATACTGTATATATATATATATATATATATATATATATTTTTCTTTTAATGTATTTGATTTATTTGAACAGGAGGTGTGTCAGTCATGATCAGGTACATGATTACTTTATAGCCACACTTCTATTTTTCAGTGCTTTTAGCATTTAAATTTGGGTTAAGACCTGCTTTTCCAAAATATAAAAAAACATTTTAGAGTGTCCACCGACTTTTATGCATTAGAGAAATCACATTAGGTGATTACTTTTCAGATATCTGCATTATCTCCTCATATCCTACAACCCTGCATGGAATCTCCTACAAATGCACATGGATTAGGGGTAATGTGCATACATTAATTACTAAGTTTTTTCTTTTTGTAGAAATCAGTATTTTTTTTTGGCAGTGATACTGTGGCCTTACAACCCCTTTGGTAAATGCAGGCTAAACTGCTGACATTAATAGGATTCATATTAGACAGAAATATTTTGATAAAACCCAGGGACATTAACAGACAAAGAGAGAATATTGAAGAATGGCACCACAAAGTTGTTTAGCAAAAGAATGTGTATGGAAAATTCAAGAAGGGTTTACAATTACTACGAAACTATTGCTCAAGCTAGTATGTATAAATAGAATAGATTGCCATTTTAGAGAGACTGAACCAGTAGCATTAAAGGGTGAAAAGCATGGTCTGGGAGATAATTTGAAAA
Source organism: Erpetoichthys calabaricus (assembly GCF_900747795.2). Taxonomy (NCBI): domain Eukaryota; kingdom Metazoa; phylum Chordata; class Cladistia; order Polypteriformes; family Polypteridae; genus Erpetoichthys; species Erpetoichthys calabaricus. The sequence continues at coordinate 54,412,700 of NC_041396.2, read as the reverse complement.
TGGATAGTTGTCCCTTAATATCAGACAGGCTGATGGCTTAAGTAGTGATGGTGTTTGCTTTGTCAGTACTCTGGAAGAAGATTTGTAAACTACATGAATTTTCTTAGTTTAAGTGAAGACCAACATATTTAGAGCTGCAATAATTTAAACCAAGAAGAAATATGGCACAAGATTTCTATATGTATTGTACAGAAAAAGAACTGACTGTAGAGATGTTACAGCTAGTCATACCAGCCATTTTCATCTGTCTCTGAAAACATTAGAGCCCAAAAGTAAGACCAGTGCTGAAAAATATGTCAAATTTAGTCATGGAAAGAGATTAAACAAGTTGTCTTGATTTAGTATTGAAAGAAAAACAGCCAGGATATATGTGCTGGAGGTATACATTAAACATGAGGTGTCCAGGAAGAACAGGAAGAAAAAGTAGCACATTGATCTTTAAAAATATGGGATAGCTCAGCCTTAAGCAACACAACAGGCACAAAGTCTTTACAAAATTGGCTTTTTTGATAAATAGTATTCAGTGTGGGATGTAGGCACCCAATGTATCAAGGAGGCATAGTCAAAAACATTGGTAAAATGAACCTGAATATCAAATAACATTAAATCCTTCACATTTTCCAGATGTATTTTAGAAGGAAGAAATAAATCATTTTATACAAGATTTATATATAGTACCTGTAATAAATTTGATCAATTCATTAATTTATTTGAGTGTTACAGTGGTGCAGTGCTAGCACTGCTAGATCACAGTAAGATGACCAGGGTTCATGTCCTGGGTGTTCCTTGTGCGGAGCTTGCTTGTGTCTTCCCGTGTATGTGTGGGTGTTGTCTGGGTGCTCCAGTTTCCTCCCACTGACCAAAGATGTGCAGGCAAGGTGAACTGGTGAAGCTAAATTGGTCCTAATATGTGTTAGGTTTGTGAGAGTGCAGTGTGTGTGCGTGTGTTCACCCTGAAATTGTCTGGATCGAGACTTTAAATGATCTAATATTCTAATAAGCACATGGGTTAATTTTGAAGATTTATGTGGTCAAGAAACAAGTGTTTCTTATTAAGCCCTGACACTGAGTATCTTACGCTCCTTGGTGGGTGTCCCTTGGCAAATATTGTTGGCATGAGTTCACCAGTCAAAAAACAGTGAAGCAATAAAATCAGTTAGATTGAGTGAATTTTGCCTTTATTTATGGAATCTTCCACTTTTTTTATGGTGATTATGTTAATTACAGTATGTCATGGGTAATGTTACCCAGATGCAGACTTGTGACAGCAAGTTACCATATTTTTATATATTAGAAGAAAAATGTATTTTTCCTGGTTTTAATAGATATATAGATAGAACAAACTTAATTTGTGCCCAGGTGGAAATTTGTCTTTGTGGATAGATGGTCATGAAATGAATGAATACATAACTAGATAGATAAATAAAAATATATATACACACACTGTGGTCTGAACAAACACCAGAATGACTAAAAAGGAAAATAAACTTCTGACTTGGCAGTCACAGTGACTCATTGCTGTTGGTTCAAAGGAGACCCAGTAATGTTTCCTGACACACTTCTCCTGAATAATTTGTTGACTGAAAGTCCTCAGTGTAATGTAAGTACTCAGGTAATGCATCAATGGCACTTTGGCACTTACAATTTTGAATGTGAGCTTGTTCCTATTTAGGCTTGATTTATTTCTTGGTTTTGAAATACTTTTTATTGTAGTGATTTACCACTCTTAACTAATTCCTACCTCTCTAACGGCTCAAAATTTGCACTGACTGTAATGTTGGATTTGCAGACATCACTGAACTAGACATGTACCATCCTTGTCAAATATCATCCTGGATTTTCTAAAATATTTCTAGGTTCTTGAGTGTAATTATCTGGCCACTGACTGACTACTAAAGATATGCTACTACCCCCCTATTGGGATCTTTATGTTTAGCTTTCACATGAAGCTCTCCTAATGAAATATTCTACCCAAAAGTGATCATTTTTGTATTTACTAACCACCTTACATTACTTGCAGTGATGGCTGATGAAATGTTAAAATTTGTTTTCAGGGGAAAGGAAGATAAAATAACAAAATTCATGATACAATGGGCTTAAATGGAAACCAAATTTGAACAGCAAACAATAACAAAATTCCCATGTAAAAATCTCAGATTACTCATGTCCCATAATCCAAATGTCTAGCATTCCAAACCCATGCACTTTTTCTAAAGAAAAAAACTTAAATAAACCATTTCCAGAAATCCATTGGAAAATTGATGAACCAATGCAAATTGGCTAATAAACAACTCATGCTGAAGAGTACAAAAGTAAAGTAAAGGAGGGCTTATGCATCAGTTGAAGAGTTTCTGGGCATTTACAAAGCTGTAGTCTTACAGTCCAGGCAAACAGGGGCTTTTTAATGGCCTCAATCTATATATTAATGTTGTATAAAGTACAGGTGGCTTTGGAAAATTTTGGCCAGAGAAAATTAGGTTTTTAGTAAGAGACATGATTCCTGTTGGATCACTTTGAACACTCAAGTGATCACTTAATCAGCACTTTTGATTTAGTTTTAACAACTAGATTGCTGGAAAGGCAAACTGAAAGTATTTATGAGAATTGCCTAGTAAGGTTTCAGCGCTTGTAAAGTTTAATTTATAGCTCTGGTCATTATATTGTTCCCAAATGAGCCATGCTTAAGAGTTCATGTCTTGAGGTATGGTAGCAACAAGTACTGAGCAAAAGTGGGTGATTGCATTTGAGAGATAATAGTTGCATAAAGATAATGTGGTATTAAGTCTTGCCTAGTAAAACAATGGAAGAGTTTAAATTACTTGTGGTGGCCTGAGGTTTTATGATGGCTGTGTATGCATTCTTTATTCATTCAAGGTTGATATTATTGAGAATTTAGAGTAAGGATCAATGTGCCTTATTATTCATTTTATTGGTATTAGCTATTAAAAGCTTATATCTGAGGCAGCTTAAAAAATCACCATTTATTTTAGCATACACTCCGCTGTCTTCTGTGGATAGCCTGTCTTTTGCTTTGATTTGTTTTGAACTTCTGTGAATCCAGGAGGTTGTGTTTTCTGAAGGAACTGAGCAAGCAGACTTTTGTTTTGGGAACACGGCTGCTGAAGTTTCCAACTGACAGCAGAGTAAACAGAAGCTTAAAGATAGATAGATAGATAGCTAGATAGATACTTTATGAATCCCAAGGGGACATTCACATACTCCAGCAGCACCTTACTGATACAAAAAACAATATTAAATTAAAGATTGATAATAATGCAGGTAAACAAGCTTCCACACGCGTTCACTGGCCTAAACAAATTCTCATGTTAGCACATAAACATACAAACGTTTTAGATGGTATTTAAATTTATGTATTAAGGCTTATCAATACCTTAGGCGATCAAGTTAAAGCAAAATGCATTGTGTTAGGTAGCTTGAGCTATATAAGAGTTTAAGAGTTGATTACTATAGGCTAGGTTTTTTTTTTCTCTCTCTTTTAAGCAGTTGCCTGTGAGCCCAAGACCACCTGCTTCCATTGCCAGAAGCTCAGCCCCTGTGCTGGCGAGTCAGAGACAGTGTGCGACTGCGTGCCAGTGCCTAACATCACAGCTGGCTATGTTTGCAGGCTTTCACATCAACACGCTTATATATTTTAGACAGCATTTAACCTTATATGTCAGTGCTTCTTTTTGAAACATTATAATAATAAATCAAGTTACAACAAAATGTACTAAACTAGCTAGCTTTAATCTTTATAAGAGTAACTGTTAAAAGCTTGTATTTTTCCTTTCTTCCAACCAGTCAGGAAGCACCATGGTTGTCTGCTCAAGGCCATTTTCACTTTAGCCCTTATCAGTGATGCTGTGCATTGTCGCTAACCGGCATAACTACCTATGATTTTAGCCTTACAGGATGTTGATGTAACAAGTAATTATTAAGCAAGTGGTCCAGTTTTTACATGTGGGTTCCCCTGCTTCAAACTTAATGATTAGAAATGATGAACTTAAAGGTCATCAATCTTTAACAGCCCAGGATTAGGAACATGAGAATGAAGGGAGGGGGTAATTGGGTGATGCTTACCTCCAGGTGGAAAATATGCTTTTCAAGCCATAGTAGGTGTTATGAGAAAGTGTAGATTAGGAAGGTCTACTGGGATGGGGATTGTTATGGGGAAGTCCATGAGGCAAGGTTATTGATATAATAAAGTCTACAAGACTGGGTGATTGTTATGAGAAAAGGTATGGAGCAAGGTCATTATCATGAGAAACCATGTGTAGCAGATGATAAAAAATGGTGTGAAGCAGGTATATTTTAAGATAAGAATTGTAATAAATATGAGGCTCACCCTCAGCACAGGGTTCACTTCACTGAACTGAGACAGGCTTTATGTGCTCTGCAATGGTTTTCTATGCTGTGCGATAAAGTCTATTCTGACTGCATATCTGGAGACTCTGCACGTTTTTTCTGAAGAGGTGTTCTCTGTGACAATATCACATTCCAACATGGGTGTTAACTCATTGTTACTATCATTTGTGTTTCTTATGAACAAGCTAGATAAGGGTTCAGTGGTGGCATCTGAGACATTTGCAGATGAAACTCTCCATATGACCTCATATAATTTATAACTTTAGTGAAATATTGAAAAATAAGAAAAATGCTTTTGAGAAATGGTTTTGGAGGATTTTTTAAAAGAATTTTTCATTAAAGAATGATTCTCAAAAATAAGTTACTTAATTATTTAGATTAAGAGATGATTTTCTGAGATGATTATTGATGCTCTAAATATATTTTTATGAGTGCAAGCGGTATTAGAAGATGGAAACACAAAATGGATCAAAAATCTAACCAAACCAAAAAAAAGTGGCATATGTAGTGAAAAATGTGGAAACGGTAAGGTCTGTTTTTTTGCAGTAACTGGTTTAATTCTTTGCCAACCCTAGGATAACGAATTGCTGCATGCCACCATCATATATAGACAAAACATTCTTGTCACATGGCTGACAACGGGCATAGTACTCATTAGCAAGATGGCCATGGTCACCAAATCCTCCACAAATTGTTGAGATGATATTAGGAGAATAAAAACAATGTTACAAGTAGTTAGTAATTTTCCAAAAGAGAGAAATGCAACAATTTGAGGTACACCGATTTATCACAGATGAGGAAAGATAAAACCGAGTTGGGCAATCAGAGTCCACTACTGTTATGATATTACTATGCTTTTATTTCAAGTTTAATTTTGCAATTAGAAACATTATCATTATGTATTCAGAGGGTTTGTTATATTGAGAATTCAATTACGGGATTATTTTTAACTTTCAGTTTCCTTTTGGCAATGTTAAAAATATTTAACTTCCTACTTTGTTAATTATGCACAGACATTTTGTGGTGGATGTCACTGTTTTCAGAATATTTATGGATGGTTACCATGTGTCAGTCAGAAGATTGTGGGTAAAACTTTGTGACTGTTCTTTTCTTTCTCTTCAGATTGATAGATTTTATATTTGGGTTTTGGCACATAACCTTTTTTTCCAACTTAGGCCTTGACATTTGCTAAAGATTTCTGACCACAAGTTTTGCCTTAGAGTCTTTGGATTTGGTTTACATGACATTTACTCCTGGTTTTGGCCTCTCATCCATATTTCTGACTACAAGGTCATATGGCCTGCATTATCTTTCATTTGTGGCAGAACAGCTGCATAAAACTGAAGGTATGAGATACTTTAGAGGTAAAAAGAGATTGAAAGATCATGAATTCAATAAAAATTAAGAAGATGGATATGTTCCTGAAATAGTCCACCTTTTGTTTTTCTATTTTTTCACTGACTGACTTACTGACTACTTTTTGGCAGAACAATTAAATACTCAATGGCTGTGGCTCTCTCTTTTATACCAGCCAGAAGTTAATCAAAGGAAGTTACACCCAGACATATTGCCTAGTAATGAGCAAAACAGTGCAGCAGAACTTGATACAAAGTGGATTGCTTACTTCATAGAAAAATAGGTATATTGCCCTTTGTGAAAGACCTCAAGTAACTCAGTTATTTTTACACCCTTAGTTGATGTAATTATCAAATTTTGCCACCTGTTTGTCAGCATTATCATATTCCCATATTTGCAGGATGAGTTATGTCTTCTTTTTCACAAGCTGTTAATAATAAAGGAATCTGGGTACAAACAGTAAGAATTTGTCTTTTTGGTGCATCCTACAGCAACGACAGAACACTGGGGTCTACTAAAAGACAGTGAAAAAATGTGTTTGCATATGATAATAAGGAACCAATTATACCTCTGCAATAAAAACCACTTTGTACTTCTTAGAAGAGTGAGAACATAAGCAGAGTCAATCATTAAACTCCTCCGGAATTTGAGATTTTTGTTTGTTTGAAATACAGAAAAATATAGTTGCTTCATTATTAAAAATGATTGCATCATTTTAAAAAAAATGTCTGCATGACATAACAGAATAAATCTGTTTTCAGTATTCTAACCGAATAAGGAGAGTTTATAATAAACTTTTAATAGACTAAATAACTCTAGAAAGTCAGAGTGACCTTGATTGTGCTTACAATTCAAGTCAGCTGCATCCACGAACTATACGTACAATAAAGAAATAAAGCAAGCATAAAAAAGTGCACGATTAAGGCAAATTTTACGAAAAGTGTTTTTAACAGGGAGGAGCGGCAACAGCATGCGTGCACCAGCGTCCCCTCCTCTGTTACTCTAACTCTGCTTGACATGGCCTAACTGAATACCAGTGAATACTTAAGTAAAGGGTAAAAACAAGTACACTACTGTAAAAGCATGAACAAATATAGTACAACTAATGAGAAATTATCCATCAAGAGGCACTGATAATCCAGGGTTAAATAAAACCAAATACCGTAGACTAGAGAAATATAAGGTATAAAAATGACTATGCAAACAGAAAATGACAGGAGCTTGCCTAACTATACTCGAACATAAATCACAACTGCCTAAGTTTACTTGCTGACATACAGTAGATTCCGCAATAGTCAGCAAACTTGTGAAATTCGTAGGTGATTCTAAAATTGAAGAAATGGAGGCAGCAAAAACAAAACAGAAAGACTTGGAAAATCTTCAGATATGGGCAATCATTTGGAAAATGTAGTTTAACTTTGAAAAGAGCTACACATGGGTTCAAGAAATGTCAATTTTAAATAGGAGATGGGAGACACTGTCCTAAAAAAAAAACTCAACCAACTTGTGACTTCAGTGAGCAAACACTAGTAAGTGTTATTTTAAAGAAAGGGGTAAACACTCAACTGAGCCTACTTTTTTCTGAGTGTCAAAGTCATCATATTTGAATATGAATGTTTATCAAAAAAATTTAAATCACAAGGTAAAACATCCAATAATGTGTTGTTATAGTGTTTTCAATATAGTGCACACAGTGAATAGAAGTCAGCAACACTGGAGTAGCACAAGGAACAGTCCTGTCTCCTTTTCTCTTCACCCTGTACACTTCAGATTATAAATATAACTTAGGATAATGTCACTTACAAACATTTTCTGATGATTCTGCACTTATGAGGTGTACTGATAAAGGGAATGAGACATAGTAAAGGATGAAAAAGATGGAGAACTTTGCTTTTTTGTCCAGAAAGAATTGTCTGCAACTTAACATCAACTGATTACTGACATTCTCTGCCACAAAGAGCCTCTATACCCATTCACTGTTCAAGGCGTGGATATAGAGGTGGTGCATTGCTACAAGTTCTTGGGAGTCCATGTCAATGATAGGCTTGATTTATCTTTTAACATAGACAAACTGTACAAGAAAGGGCAGAGCAAGTTCTTTATCCTTAGGGGACTGCGTAGTAGCTAAGGTAAGAATGAAAACAAAGCTAATTGCTATTATGAACAATTTTGCACATCCTCACTCTGACACACTAACTCTGTGTACTTTCAGCCAACGAATTATTCAGCAGAGGTGTGCTGAGAAACTTTAGTGGGACTCCTTTATAGCAACAGGAATATGCCTGTATAATGCCTCACTTTGACTTTGGTTTTTGTTTTCTTTCTTTACAGTCATTCTGGTGATTGTGTATTTATTTATTTAGTTAGTTATTTAATGAACTTCTGTGAAAAGCCCAATTTACCCCTGGTGGGCAAATCTATCTATCTATCTATCTATCTATCTATCTATCTATCTATCTATCTATCTATCTATCTATCTATCTATCTATCTATCTATCTATCTATCTATCTACTGCACTGGTTACCAGACTTCAAGAAAAACATTGCACTACCTGAAGCTGTGGAGTGGAGAGCAACCAGTGCATTCCAGGACTTATGGACATGTCCTTCTCTGACACTCTTGGAGAAATAAATCTGTTTAGTCAGAGTAGACTGTGTCAGGACCTAGTCCAGGTCCAGGTCTGTTGAATTCTGGAACAAACTACTGAGACATATAGATTACTATAGAATAGGGTGATCACAGCAATTTGGTGTATAAATGCTGTAGTTAAATGTCCACAATGGTGGCCAGCAGAGAGATAGAAGGGAGATCTATTTTTCCTGATAATTACATGAGGAAATGAAAATAATGTGTAGTAACTAAAAACTGCTTCTCTTCAGTCACAAACAATAAACCTAGTCCAAATGATGTAAATATAAAAAATGTATTGGTTGCTCCTAACATTTTTAATCTTCTCGTTATTAGCAGAGTAACAGAACATTCCATCCACGGTACATAACTGTTCAGTGAATGTCACACTATGTAAAGAAAATCTTACAATGAAAACCAAAGTACTTTTCTCCATTCAAACTGCAGAATAATACAATGGCTTGATCTAGATCTGAATCTTTCATTAAGTGAATTAAGTCAGTGGATGAGGATATGGAACTGGGTGATGGGATGAATGTTAGAAACAACTGTAAATAAGCAATGAACAAGTTGTCTAGGTACTTCCTCATTTAAACCCTGTTCAAGTGAAATGCTTGCCCATATCAGTCATTTCCTTTAATTTTTATTTCTACCACTAAGATGATGATGCTTTGAGGACCTTGCCATAAGCTTCAGCACAAAGTGTAGAAGTGTCCTTTTATGGCACTCTTGCCAGTACAGACACCCACACCTTTAATGTGTGCAGCTTCAAAATTTTCATTTGCATTACATCTCATCCCTTGATTTATGCAGCACTGAAATTCACCCTCTTTACCCATTTTTGAAAATAAATCTTTTTTATCAGAGTATTCTGTCATTTTGTTTTGTGAAATAATTATAATCCGGAGATGAGATAATGTTTAGAGGAAGAAAAAAAAAATTAACACAGAAGATAGCAGAACTAAAATTCAGTAACCTAAAGTTTGGTACATTTTTTCACTTAGAACCACTTAATAATTATAATTATAGTGAGGAGAAATACAGTATAGCAAAGGGTCAGCAGCAGTGAGGGAACACATATTAATAGAGATGAAAAATTTAAATTTGAATGTTTTGGGTTTATTGAAGTGTAACGTTGGTTCTTAAAGAGGATATAATCTAAAATCAGTTTGCTGATCTTGTAGGTTATCATTTGTTTTCTATACTTGTCTGTTTAAGTTTTCAACTTTATAGAACTTTGCCTGTTACAATTTATTTGAAATTAATTAAAAAAAATGGTGTGCACATTGATTGTGCATAGTGTATAATAAACCCTAAGCACTTTACTTTTTGTGAAGGTAAAGATAAATAGATATACTGTAAGAATTTTGCAAAACAGAATATTAACTGAAAAATAATATAGACATTTTCAAATTACCATTTCAACATTAGATCTGGAAGTCCTATATACAGGTTATAGGCCATATTTAATATTTTGTTTTGATAATAATTGGCCTGATTTTATACCATTTTCCGACCATTTGAAATGGAAAACAGATAATGAATTATATTTCTGTCTCTATTGTCTTATCCGAGGACAAATACATTAATTTACCATCTTATTATAATTTTTTTATGAGGGCATAATTTGCTTTGCTGCACTCATGCTTACTCTTTAATTTAGAGTTCAGTAATTATGAATCTGTCAACTTGATTTCTCTTTCTATTAACCTGTGTTGCTGTTCAGGCATTAATACTGGACTGCACATTTTCCACATGTTTCTTTGGAAGCTGTAGCAAGACACAAGTTAAATTTTCATCTCGCATTACAGTATTTTCTAATGCAATTAATCTGCTATATGACCTAACAAGCTCTAAATATTTTCTCCAATTAGTAATCTCTGCACATCTTCCATGTTGCACACCCAAAAAGCAAAGAAACAAAATCATAAAAAACAGAAATTTTCAGTGCATCCTGATTCTTGGTGGAACTCATCGCCTATCTCATGTTTCTGGCCTACAGTACTGAGTAACTTCAAGTCCAAAAATGATTTTTTCTCTGCTCATAATATTCATCCTCTGGTGTCTCTATGTAAGTATTACATGTTGTGATCCAGAGAGATGCTTTATTTTGCACATATTACTTATTCTGTAAAAAATTATTATTAAACTGAATAGCTATGCTAATGATACCCAGATACACTAGGGGTGAATATTTCTTCACAGCAGTCTTCTAAAAGCATGATTTGAGGATGATGCTCACTGCACAGTTTAAGATCTGAAAATCAGTCTTGCCATACTTTAATGTAAATGACAGAAAGTCGGGGGAGAGATCCATTTTAATAACAATTTAAAGTATATACTGTATAAACAGAGGCATAACTAATTTTAATACAGTGAAAGCAGAGGATATACCCTGCTCTTGACAAGCAATATTTCAAAGGAAATGTCCTCCTGTTTGGAGGAATTCTAATTAGCGTTTTTCTCATGACAGGATTGGGAAAAAGTGCTGGTGACACATTCAGTTTTGTGCAAATAACTGAAAAATATTTTATGTTTAAGTTTAGGTACAACTTTGTGTTATAACTGATTATGGACTTGAGAGATTTATTTTCTCCAGGGATGCTGCTGACTGGAGTTGTCCACTGGCCAGTTCTCAATGATATTAATGGGCAGATATTGTTAAGATCCTTTTATGGTAATTTGTATGAATTTGCTTTTGTTTTGCCATTTCTAAAGTTTTCTGTTTTTTTAAGTGTGTACATTTTATATTTTGTAAAGTTTTAAATTGTTTTTTTACCTGCAAACTTGTTTCAGCATTCTAAGCCTGTATCCTATGTTAGAATGCTATAAAATTGGATTAAATTGAACTGAACAGGCCCAAGAGATCCCTAATTCAAAACACATATGTACGATATTATGTGTATTATAGGTCATTTCTATTTAAATCAGTGCATTTTCCATCTTCGATCAAAAGGAACACCTCTGAAGATCCTTTGAACAATTCATAGAATTAGGCATGCTAAGATTTCCAGATGATTTAGAAGATGTTTTGTTAAACCTGTGGTCATTATGATAGCACATTAACATTTGGATTGATTCTGCAAACTCCCAAAGAGTTATTGACTGTGCAGTTTCTGTAGTATGTATTTGTTTGCAGATACAGAAAATCTCTAAGTTAGTATATTGATTTGATGTAGACAGGAGTATACAGTGATTACATCATAAAAGTAGAAGATAATGTTGCAATACAAAATAAATGGTTTGTCAATTAACATACAGCACCTCCATCCGTCCAGTTAGTTTATTGAGAGTCAGGAAAATAGAATTGATAAAACCAACAATAAACTCAAAAAACCTAGCACCTAAATATTGAATATTAAGTGCAATTACAAGAACACTCACTTGCAATTTTTATTTTTTTAGTATATAAATCATATTAAAAAAAATAAGTAAAACAAAGTTTAGTTAAAATATGATCAAAACAACATTGCAAGTATTTGTGTTTAAAATAAAATTAATTTACGTCAAACTCAACGCTCAACTTCCCTTCAATACCCAGTTCAAAAAATTATGTGAACAGAAAACTCAATATGAGGAAGTTCGTATCAGTAATACTAATTATCAGACATATTGAATCTGTCAAAGATTAAAAAAATAAACAATAAATGGCTTATTAATTTATCGTAAATTAAAGACACTGTGGATGCTAATATTGAAGTTTATAGCTTCTCCCGCAATTAAAAGAGAAAATAGAAAACAAAAGGATAGGAAAAGGGAAAAGTTGCAAGAGATACGTATTATAGAGAATTATTGCTTAATATAATGGTGGTACATTGATGACTGGCTAAACAATGCAGTATGGTACCAAAAGATAAGTTTACATAAAAAAGAAAAAGAAAAGAGAAAAAATAAGGTAATGAAAAGAAAAATAGCATGATAGTAGTAATGGTAAAATGTAATAATGTAAAATATAAAAAGACATAGTCATAGCAACCACAGACAGGTAGAAAACTGAAATAAATGTGATTAAGGAAACTAGCATTTCACATAAAGTGAATATTACTTACATTAATCATGGTCATCATTAAAAGTTTGCAAGACTTCAGAAAACTATCCCTTATGCTTTCATTATAGCAAATTACTGTCCAATGGTTACTTCTGTATGTCCATTTGTATTTTCTGTTCCAGTTCTTAATTAGATTTTATTTGAGTTTTAACAAATGCAGTCTCCTCCTCAGGGCACTTGAACTTGTCAGTGTAACTTTCAACCATTTATTTAGTTTTAGTTTACATTTTACTCTCCATTTATTTCAGTACATGCTTCAACATTAGTTCCTATTGTTTCCCTAAGCATTTCACTTTGTTCCCCATGTGTGTCATTGAAAACCTCTCCCATGGCTTTCAGATCAAAAGTGTCAGTATACTCTTGTAGAGTCTTCTGACAAATTAATGAAATTATAACACTGCTGTGAGAGGAGAGTTGGCTAATCCCTGGCAAAAGAGAACATTCAGCAAGTTGGTGTTGGTATTGGAGTTGTAGATTGAGATTACAAATGAGCAGGAGTTTTCACTACCGGCCATGCTGTCCACCAGGTTAGGGCATTAAAAGCTGCCATATTTGGAGAACACTCGCTAGGCTTCTTCTACAGCTGCAACATAAGGCCCATCAGGCAATATGCCTAACCTATCCTCCCCTCCTCAGCCTGTAGGAAGCCCAAATAAAGTTTTGGTTTTGGTGGCTCTTTAGACAGTTGTTGTTTCGAGGACATAGTATTCTCTTAGATTTAGGCAACTCCAACAGGAAAATTAGAATGCAGGATAGTGATACTGATATTGTAAAACTGCTGCCAAAGGTGTGTTGTCTTAAGCATCCATCCTTGGAAAAAGGAAAGGACCAAATACTGTAAGTTGTTCATTTCTTTTATTTACTTTTTCTGCCATCCTTTTTAAATTTTTATTTATAAAAAATTACTTTAAAGTGTATAATAGCATTGTTCGGCAAAATTCAACAAAGTATTTTAAGCAGTGCGGTGTGTGGCCAGCTAAATATTCCTGCCATCACCCCCAGGCCACCAGGTGGAGCTCTCCCAACAGCGTGGACGTTCCCCGAATTCCAGCAGGGCCTCATGGACTTTGTAGTTTATATGCACAGCCCTGCTGGATACCATGGAGACCACCAGGAGTCGCTGTGGGGAGGCTGCCGGACTCTTACTTGCCCTATAACCCGGAGGTGCGTCATGATCACATGACAAGAGGAAACGACGTGCTTCCGGGTTGAAGAAAGGAGCTTTTTTATCCGACCCGGAAGTGTTCATGATCACATGGACAGAAGGGAGAAACACTTTCGGGTCAGGGACTATATAAAGGACTCTGGGAAACCAGTACACTGAGCTGAGCTGGGAGGAAGGGTGGCAAAGTGTCTGGGAGTGTGGAGGATTGATTATTGTAGTGATTAGTGTATTGATTAGTTATATGAGTATTGTGGAGTGGAGGGTGCTTTGTGCACATAATTGTTCAAATAAAGGTAATATTTGGACTTTTTTGTCTGGAGTCGAGTCAGAGGGTTCAAGAGGACGGCAAGGGCCTCAATCTGCGACAGCAGCAAATATGCTATGTTCACTGGTGACCTTATTCTGCAAATATAATCGACTTGTATGTGAATGTCCTGTAATACGTTTGCCTGCCTCTTTGATAGTATTACCCAGAGTGCTGTGAAGTTGGTGCAAACAGAAAGAAGTGAAGAATCCATTTGCTTTAGCATTGTGGTTACTAGGTAGCAGCAGCAATGAATGAGCAAAAGCATCTGGGAAAATAATAAAACAAACTATACTATTAAATCTGTGGGTGACAAGCCTTAGTGAATCCATATGTCCTGTCTGCAAGAAATCTTGATATTTAATTTTATTAATTGTATCTCCGGGAGGAGCAGTGACACTGTGGTTAGCACTGCTGCCTCACAGCTTAGGTCACGTTTTCATCCACAATAATTGGTCCAGCACAGCTTGCACATGTTTCCCTAGCAATCAGGGACACCTGAAAGGCCACTGCACCATTATAATCCACTCAAAACTAGTTACATTTCACCTTCCACCTTGATTTCAATGCATTTCTCTGAGTTTGGCAAAGTTCCCAAACATTTCCATAATTTCAGAGAAATCAAGGTGAAGCAAACTCAGCAGGGTTTGCTCATCAGTAGTGTATATCTGAAGTCCTAATTTTGCAAGCACAAATAAGTCTCAAGTCTTAAACCTCAAGTAGCAAGCAAGTTTCAGGTAATAAGAGGCAGGTCCCAGGCAAATCTCCAGTCCTTGTGGTAATTTTGTGCCAGAAGTCTTCAAGACGAGAGAGAGGCGTACACACACAGGAGCGCGCTAGAGAGAGACACAGACACGCAGGCGCTCCAGCAGAGAGAGCGAGTGAGCAAGAGAGGGAGGACTGGACGCATAAGGTAGAGAAGGCTTGTTTTTGTTTTCAGTTCTGTTTACAGCGATCGGTTCGTAGCGTGCATTGTTGCAATGTTACTTTTCCTGGTGGTTTATTAAATTACGGATTTTTCAAATGTTCATTTTTTTCCCTGTGCTTAAAATTCATTAAAAAAAAAAGTATTTTTAGCGAGTGGTTCGTAGCACTATAGCATGAACTATTGCAGTGTTAGTTTTCTCTGTTGTTCAAGGTTTTCTCAGTGTTATTCAATGTTTTTACATTTAGTTTACTATTACGCTGTGCATTCTATGGTATATTTAACTATATTTGTGCTTAAAAACTAAAACAATATATATTTACATACAGTTCGTACTGTCTGGAACGGATTAATTGTATTTACATACAATCCTATGGGAGAAATTGCTTCGGTTCACAACCAAATCGGTTTACGACCAGAGTTTTGGAACGAATTATGGTTGAGGTTCCTCTGTATAAGCTTTTAGAACATCAGTGATAATGTAATCTGTCTCGTCTTTGAGCTTATAATCATTGCAAAGACCTTCAAGCTGTTCACATACCTGATTACCTGTGAATGTTCCTTCAAACAGTTTGTGACAGCAGACTGGTCTTCAAGTGACCAGTGACAAATTCTTTTTCCATTGAGATCCAATGGACAGAGATAGCCTTTTATCATCTTCCTATTGGACTACATATATCCACAGTTACAGAGAGATGTTAATCTTGTTCCAATTGTTTCATGAATTCTGCCTGTTTCTCTGCAACCAAGTTTTCTATTTTAGAGGTGATAGTTTTCCAGCAGATTGGCGTATACCTACTGTCAATAATGGACATAAAGTGACGAAAGCTCAACTACTGAGATGGGTATGTTGCAGTCAACAATTAAGTCTGACAGTTTTGCATTGGTGATAAGCTTTTGCTGTGGGTGGTTGGAGTTATAGAGTTTAACAGCACTTGATTCAATTAACTGAGAGATGCTAGGCTGCAAAGGGTCACTGGTTACCATCGTGATCTTCAGATATTCTTCGTATTCTTCAAAGCTAAACAATTAGAAAAAAAGTCATCCATCTCTAAACAAATAACAGATTTTACATATTTTTTCTACACTCAATTCATAAATGTTTGCCACGGTTATGGTCCTATCATGGTCAAGTGGGGAATGTTAAGTTGAGCATAAGTAGGCAACAAAAATGAATGTTAGCTAAAGCTAATATACTCTAATGGTTGCATAGTTATTACTATTTATCATGACAGCAGCATCTAAAGTTACAGTATCCATAGCTATGTTGTTTAAGTGTGATTTCTAAGACCTGTGGTGCACATCTGAGTGAACAAAATTGTACAGTCTGGCAACATTCAGAACATATGGCTGGTTCATTAGAGAGTAAAACTATTAACCAATGGACCTTTTCATACTTCTATGCTCATGCTGAAGTGAGATGGAAAACACAATACAGTCCTTGTTAAACTAAAATGTATTTTCATCAAAAAAGTTAACTTTTTGAATCATTGAAAATAATATCACATTTCACAAAACTTTTTTGAAGAATAGTGCAGTTAGCAGTGTGTTATGAAAGATCCTATTAAAGTTGAAGCATATACTATAACTTTTAATGAATACATGGCTACGTGTTTCTCTGGCACCAGGTTGTTCATTTTAGAAGTGCCATTTTGGAACTTAGTTTGAGTGAGCCTGAAATACATGCTTGATGTCAACTTTTTCATAAAGTGAGTATTAGGAGATGGTGCATGATTCTCTGATATGACAGCTGCAACTGAATAACTGTAATTTGAAGACAGACAGTATTATGTTTGCACTATACACATGAAATGCTTACTAAAATACACGTTTATAACGTGATATATGTTCAACTCTGCAGAAGTAACCTAATTGTGAAAATACCTTTCAAGCTGCTTTTTGCTTAAATATGTGTACCCAATGCTCCTGTCACTGTCCAAAAACTGAATGTGACAACTGACTATAAAGGCCATTTGGACAAAATGCATTAATCCCTCATTGATTTGGTAGGCCCGTTAATGTAGTAGTTAGTACTGCTGCCTCCCAGCTGTAATGGCCTACAATACCAACCTGGTCAGTGTCATGTGGATTCTGCATGTTTTCAGCCAAGTCTGGTAGGATGGATAAACAGTGTATTTAATTTAATCAATTTCGATTTACTTTTTGATCTAGAGTATTCCCTATGTGTTTACATTTTTGTAAATAAAATATCTGACAATGTATGAAACTGTTTATATATGGGTAAGAAAAAACAAAAAACCTAAAATGATAAAACAAATAGCTTGCACAATGTGGAGAGGAAATATAAAACATTATTTATTTATATATACACCTATTATTAAATTGGACTTATACAACTCTTAATAGCAATATAACTATTTTTAACACATTACAGGGAAAATGATACTTTTTTCAGCTCTGCTTTGATCACTGTGATCCAGCACTCACTACCTCTGTTTGAAAAACAGTGCAACAGCCTTTGCATTTATTAAATGGCAGTACCTCCTTTAGCAGCAATGACCAAAACCAAACATCTACTGTGTCTGCTAAAATGAATCCTATACTTTGATTTTAAGGTACTTGGGTGATCTCCTCTTAATAGATTTTTTTCATCCTATTGACATTTAGAGCTTTTCTTTTATGAACTATGAAAGTCAAGTCATGCCACAATATTACTTATTTAATGTCATAACTTTGACAATGCCATATGAAAATGTGAACATTTAATCTGCTTCAGTCATTCTCTTGACTTTCCTTTTTCTCATTTTGCCCACTACGTTCCACTCTTTTTATTCAAACATTTATATAAAACTTATATAGCAAAGTATCACAGTCAGAGGATCTTGGTTATCTCTTGGGCTTTTATTTTTTTATTTATTTATTTTTTCAAGCAGCCCCTACAGATATTAAAGGGCTTGTTGGTGTCTGAGTCTTGACAGTCTGTATGGCTGTGATTACATAGTTTTTTTTGGTATATTTGACATGGAAGGCAATCCTGCCTGCTGTATAAACAAAGAAAAGTCACACAGAATTGAATCCTTCAATCAGGATTGAGATGAATATTTGCATGTGATATGTGTGAAGATGTTCAAATTGGATTTTTCAGGCTGAAATTTTATTAAATTTTCCTGTTACATATTTTAATGATTTATCTGTTTCCCAAAGAATCAAAAGTAAGAGCTTATTCTTCCACTATAATATCTCTCCTAGAAAATTGCTTCTTATGTGAAAAATAAAAAATAATAGAAAGTATCTTCATTTACATATGATGATACTGTCAGACATTTGTAGTTTATGGGTTTACATTTTATTGACTAGATTGCTTTAAGTAATGCTACAATGTTGAGGACACAGACATGGTGAAAAGGCCTAAAAGTCCCAAAAAACCAGGGCAGGAACCTCACGAGCATGCCTAGATATGGCCTTATTCTGGGTAACCAGTGAAAAAATAGGCTTCAACCTAAGCAGGCCCAAAATGAGGAACTGGCTTTTAGAGTTCAAAATGCACTGAAAGTCCCAAAAATACACCAGAAATGTCTTACAAGAGAGTGAGACTATACAGTATGGCTCTTGCTTGTAACTTTATAACTTGAGGATTTATTAAAAAAAATCAGGAAAGAGCAAAAGCAGGCAGAAAAATGCACAAAAATAGTTTGCATAAAAGGCAATCAGATATGAACAAGTTCCTATATACAATTCCAAGGCAAATCCAAGAACAAGCAAGCAATATCCTGTAAATAAGAAAAAATGAGAAAAGCAATACTTACAAATGACTCCTACAGCGTTGAATGAACCACTGTTTGGTTGCTTTCTGTGGCTTCAATATAAAGGCAGAATGAGGACCTAGAAGCAGTGATGTCAGGGTGGTCCTCCCTCCTGTGGTTCCACCCACAAAATACAATAAATGGTTGAACATTTAAAGACAGTGCAAACATAATAAATGGTAATCAAACCTGACAGAAATAACAAAAATCATAAGAAATAATTTTTCAAAATAAATCTGAATAACAACCAAGCAGAAGATTCACTTAAGCCAGGCAATAAACATAACTGATAATACTTATAGGGTGTTTTTTTGTTAATTTATGGACTGGTTTTAAATTAATAAATTACTGAAAGGAGAAAAACGATTTATATTGAACTGAAATCAATAAAAGCACTACTGTATAAATCATTTATATAAATGTTGAAAACATTATACTAGTAAAAGCTGACAGGACTATTTTTGTACTTTTTCTTTGCATGTATACAGACTAAACTGATTTTTTTTTTTTCTCTTACTGATTTTTAGGAGACAGATCTTCCAGAAACTATTAAATAAAGGTTAAAACAACTGGTCAAAGTCATTGCATCTCCTCTAGTTGTGTTATTGATACTGGTGTTATAAGAGAGGTATACCATAATTTAGGGCAGGGGTGTCAAACTCAGTTTTTCTAAGGCCCAGAAATAACACCTTATATCCCTAGTAGAGGTTGAAATATATTAACAGACAACTACCATAACTTTTACTGTCTAACAAGACACACTGGTACCTCACTGCTTCTCACATTCTTATGTTTTGCCTCATGTCTCTCTTGAAATTACTGTCATGCATGGACATCAGAGGATCTCCTTATGGGCTCGATCAAGGTATGTGTTAACCCCCTGGCACGAGAGGGGGCACTGTCGCTAACATTCTCTTCTCCTCTCTCCACAGCACTGAGAAACTGCCCAGTGATGGCACTTTGCTCCGCTCCTTATAGTATGTGTAATATAAGAAGCTCGGCTGCCCAGAAGGGAGGCATCTTTTTCAGACTGAACCAACAGATGGAGCTCCAGTAATTGACCCTTATTTCCACGCCAAACAGCCAAATATCTTTTGTTGATTATTTGCCTATGTAGGCAGCTTTATAGACACCAGGAGGTGTATTTTTTGTTGGACTTCCTCTTAATACAAGAATAACATCTGTAATTGTGTTGTTAAACCCCTTGTAAGAGGACCTTGAAAAACTTTATATTTGGACATATTTTGGTAAATAAAATTTAATATTGGTAAGTGATGATTTGTAAATTATAAGGAAAATTTTCAGTTGTAATTGTTCAGTGAGAATTTAAAGGTAGAAGGTATGGTTAATGAGAAAGTCTGGAGAGCCTATCATTGTCAACAGTCAGATCATAGTACAGAAATGATTAAAAATCTAACATGATTATATTGCACAACATTTGGAATACAAATGTAGAAAGCTTATCCTTAAGCTGTATGATGCATTCACGGAGCCACATCTGGAATATCATTTGAAGTTTGGACAATAAAGCCCTAGATAAAGCAAAGAGAAGAACTACTGGAGCAACTGCAGGACTGAAGAGTATGAACTATAAGGAAGGAATGAGGGAGATTAATCTTTTCAGCTTAAACAAATAAAACTAAAGTGATTGAAATTGTGACAGCTGTTCATTTTCAATCAGATTTTAAAACAAGAACATTGGAGCACAGATGGAAGATGATTGAAGATAAAATTTGTGAAAATGTAAAGAAATATAGAATGTACATACACTGAATAAATTACTCTTATAATTATAGCAAATGTCCACTCAGCATCTATTTAACACATAATGTAAATAGAAATTGACAAGCGGTGTTGAAGTTTATGGCTTGTTCTAGTCACCTTTTTTTTTACAATGTGAAAAATAATAAGGTGAGGCTCCTTCATGTCCTTCCCACTAGTTGCTCACCAAAGTCTTTCACCAGTTTCTCTATGGCTTGTGTGACAATTGTTAAGAAGAGAGAAACTCACACTAGTGAAGTGGAAACATGCCCAAAAATAATTTCCTTTTAATAGGGATTTCAAAAGTTATACAATGTCAAAGGCCAAAACAGGAAATATTGTAATAGATAAAGTGTGCATGAAGTGTACTGGAAGAATAAAGCAAAATCTCTAGATGCCAATTGGAATGGCACAAAAAAAGTGACAATTTTCAAATACTTCAGTAATGAAATTATTTACAGTTGCAACACATTTTTAGCGTGTAAATAAATTCCTCTGTGAGAGAAGGGAGATGTTTGCAAAGACTACCAAAACATTCAACTGTATGGGGAGAAAGCAATGTCTGTACTTGTAACAGAAGTGGAAATGTCCAAGAACACTTTACTAATGAGAGGTAAAGGAATTCAAGTGGTGAGAAGAGACAGCAACATTATGTAGAAATATGCTAGAAAAAGACTGGCTGGTAATTACAGACCAATTAGTTGCCAACAGACTGAAAAGGAAAGGGTGGAATGGCCACAGAGTGGTAGTCTCAGTGTGTACAATATTTATCACGCATGGATGTGTTTCTGAGTGCGCCTCCTGCTGCATTTTCACTGATTTCAGTGTTGTTGGGTTAATCATCCTCAGGTTCATCTAAGTCTATTTACTCAAGTCATGTGCTCCTTAGCTGAGCAATGTTGTATAGTACACGGGCAGCAATGATCACCTTCACACACAGTTTTTGGAAGAATACTTTAGGCCAGGGGTGGGCGAAGTCAGTCCTGGAGGGCCGCAGTGGCTACAGGTTTTTGTTCCAACCCAGTTGCTTAATTAAAAAAAATCCTTGTCAATCATTTAATTTCATAGCTTGTTAGTGTTTTAACTCTGCCATTGCAAGTAATTCTCATATCCTACACTTATTTTTCCTTTCTAAGGATATCATCCAAATGATTTGAAGTCTAAAACAGATGAGTAATTCTCAGCGCTTCATTTTTTTCTCTTCACTTTCCTTCCAAGTATTTAATTAAACCAAATAGTGCACGATAAATATATACAAATGGAAACAAGCTAAATGGAGAAATGCCGGTCTCTTTTGTCATTTGCATCTTCTAGCTAATAAGGAGCAATTAAAAACCAAGAATACAGCTGTTTAAGACTAAAATAAGCAATAAGGGTTTGAAATCTTAATGAGCGAGACAAATAAAATGAAGCAGGAGTGTTACTTGAGCAATAAGTGCTTTTTATTAAGCAATTGGGTTGGAATAAAAACCTGCCGCCACTGCGGCCCTCCAGGAATGACTTTGCCCACCCCTGCTTTAGGCCATCATCTCACTGATTCAAATCTCTGTAGTGACTTTTTAACAATCTTACATACCTCCCATTAATTTGTCTTGTGTGAGCATGGTCCATATTGAATGAATAATGAAACAAAATATCACAGATTTTTGATACAAAAAATAATGTAATGGTTATAAGTGGGTAAGTGATGAAAAATCAAAACTGAAAAGTAATCCAACACAGAAGTATAATAGTTGTAAGTGGGTGAGTGATAATAATACAAAATGAAAGCTTAAAAAAATCATAAAAATATGAATAGAAAAAATGAAAAAATAACAAGAAAAAATATTATTTAGCATAAATAAAAACTAACTTTTTTATTTTATAATACTTTCATTTTTCTTTATAAAGATATTGTAGCAGCCCTTGAAGGAACCACACAGGTCACCAGGTATGCTTTTCATGGATACCAGAGCACCTTACTTAATTATACAATGCAGTCCATACTGCAGTTTCCCTCTTGTCAGCCTGATATTAAGGTCCTGGGTAGTGTTGATCAGCGAATTTCACCAAAGTATTTGCTGCATTCGCGTTCGCCCTTTTTCATCGAATTGGTCACTGAAAATTCAGCCTGTTTAGCAGAACTTTTATCCCCAGCACCCCATAATGCTTTGTGAGTCTAACTCAACATTCCTTGGGGCTGTAACGGCCAACAATGGATTGGACCCCCTCCTGGGTATATAATGCTGATTATTTGCATTACAGACTCTATGGAACTTAGTGGTAGAACAGATAAGTAAACAATGCGGGGTGTACAAAATTTTATTTTTATGAAACATATACAACATAAATAAATTATCTCTACTTGTCCACAAATGTGCAGGTCGATCTTTGAGTTCCATGTCAAGTATAAGAGGAGGAGGCGTGTGCCCTATGTATGCATAATTAGCCACGTGGAGATAAAAAACAAATCTTGAAGATGCCTGAAGCCACCCCACCCCACAAACACAGGAGACTCTATGAGATAATAATGAAAGATTTATTATTATTAACAAGACATTTCTATCTTTTTGATAGAAGAAAAAGTACAAAGCATCAGCAGAGACAGTTTGGAGAGCCTTCTACGCGAATCCAAAAAATATATGATTGCGCATCTCTGTGTTTTTTTTCTTCTTTGATCTCACAGAGGGAAGGTGGTGCAGTGATTGGTAGTGCTGCCACACAGCTCAGCAGACCTTTTCGGCCACAATAATTGGTCTAGTATAGTTGGCAGACATTTCCCTATCCCTCAGGGACATTTAAAGATGATTGCACCGTTATAATACAGTCAAATCTAGTTCAGTTAGTCCTTCCCCGTTGACTTCAATGCATTTCGCTGAGTTAGGCAATATTCGTAAACACTCCCGTGACATGTTTTCTCCAAACTCAATGCAAAGCAAACTCCGAGTAGTTCACTTATTACTAGATCTGGGCACACCATCATAACAAAAAAACAAAAAAATCAAAAGTGCCTACGGTCTTGCTCACTGCTGTAGCTAGCACTGTTTCCCTCCTATTTCTCACTATTCTGTCTCTGCTATCCTCCTGAATCTTCCACATTTGTCAGCTACTCATTCTTTTTGTTCCCCCAGGCTCTGCATCCTCTGCTTTGCCTCTTATTTTGTCCGGTCTCTGACAAGCTGCAGTTCAGATGCTTCTGTGGGTGTGTGGAGTGGGGTAGCCCAGTTATACTCTCTTTAATCTTGTTTTAGACTTGTTTATGTTTTTCTTGTTATACATAGTTACCTTTATGCTTGATATCTCTTTGCTCCATAATTCCAAATATTTTACATTTTTGTGTATTATTGTTGTTATTGTTGTTATTACTCTTTTTTATCTCATTACTCTTATTCATCATATAGATTTAGGATATAGGGGATACCTACCTGCTGTCAAAAGCCCACACACCATGAAACTCACCTTCTTCTGCCAGATGTACAGCACTGCAGTTCACCCATAGTGCAGTATCTTGCATTGCTCCTGGCCACTTGCCACAACATTCCTTATAATAAGCTTGCTGTTTTTGGTGAGTTGTACATTTACAAATATAATTTTAAGGCTCATCAATGAGAGATTTAATTCCAATATATGTGCCAACAATAACACCAAACACATTTGGAAACCCACCAATTGCATGTAAACCTTTTCTGACCTTTTTCTGCTGGCCATGTTATATGCTGTGATGCAGTGACTATCTGGGCACTGCACACAATGGGCTTACTGAAAAAGTACCAATTCCTAGTGTATCTCCAAGAATATTCGGAAAAAAAACTGCTAGTAAGGCGCCTCAGAGTAGCACATATGTGGCCATCTTGTTTGCCTTTTAATGTGTAGTCAGAGTGTAAATATGCTGCTTTTTTAAATGGCATTTTTTACTTTTAGAAAGATAGATTTAAAAACAGATAGACAGTGCTATTTTTGTAACACTATTTCCTTTTTTACATATTGAATAAATTTGTAAATATTATAATGAACAACATCCCCCACACCATCAAATACACACCTAAAAGAGATAAAAGAAGAGCAGTTACACTTTTACTTCTTCCTCACTTGCTTTGACAAGTATATTTTCAGAACTTGTTTATCTCTTATTCACTTCTGTTGTGTGCCTTTGTTTCCATGGAAAAATATTTTTTCTGCATATAGCAAAGTGACCATTTTCTGTCTGCCATCACGATAAGTACCATGCAGATTCACATGTTTCAAAGATTTTCACTACCTCAAATGTGATAAGAAGATACATCAATTCTCAAGCAAGAATGTGAACATCACTCTTTTTGAGAAAGCCAGCGAGAGATTTTCTCAACCTTTGCACACCAGCTTAAGACATTCAAGAGACCAGGCCATGTTCTTAACAGAACAAAAATAAAATCCATTATTTTGTGAGCTGCAACTTATAATCATTCAGATCTTTAGTGAGGAGAATATAATTGTTTGGCTTTAGTTGATTAATGGCATATAAATGTCTTTTCAAATATAAAAATGACTTATAAAGTGCCCTTTCTTTGTAAAACTAAATAAGAAATTTCTTCATGGCTAAATAAAACATTTTCAGTTTAATTTTAAATGGCTTCTGAATTAGTAAGTATAATTCTTTGTCCACAGCCATTTAACATTTAATGACAAAATTCTGTAGAAAATGATTTTTTAGTTTGGATATATAAACCTATAATTGAGACTGTATTATTTTATGCATGTATATTTAAATATACCAATATGGATTCCTTCCTTCACATATATTCTTAGTGTAAAATTGTTTGCATATGCTTCCAAATTTCCATTATCCAAGATATTTTATCTTTGTGAGCGTATCTAATTACTTGCGTATTTGTAGGCAGTCAGCTTAAGATATTCCGTTTAGATAAAAATGAAGAGCACAGTTAGATTTGCTGGTTAAATTAATCTAATCACATCTATGCAAATTATTATGTGATTTCAAACAGTTTTCCCTTTAAAGGAACTTTGCCATTCCATTTAAGATCTCTGACTTTCCTAGATGAGTGAACATGCTAATTTTATTCACATTAAATCTCTTCCCCTCTCTCACTTGTATTTAGATTAGAAGGCCATTTAAGGTGTTTTTCTAATGTTTGATGGAATAAATGACAAATTGCATTTCTCACACTGTAAAGGAATGTCTGCATTGAGAGTGTAAACGTCAACTTATAAATCCTCAATTGATTTAAAAGAAATGCAAGCACTGATCTGCCATAGTAAATACCACTTCAAAAGCATAGTGACTTTGAAAAGATATTACATAATCTTGTGTGTGATCAACCTATTACAAAATATATGTTTTAGTAGTTGACATGGAGATGAGGATTCTGAACATTCTCCCTTGTGTTTACTTGGAGTCTTTTGAGTTATTTTACTTTCTTCGTCCCAATAAAATACATAAAGGTAGTTGTCAACTTACAACCAGCTCCGATGGACTAGTTGTATAGTTGATCTGGACGTAAGACGGACCAGTATATGTATTCAAACTGGACCGTATGTATAGTACTGTATGGTAAGTCCCTTAAGTCATATTGTTTGTTTTATATTCTTTTTATCATCATT
This sequence comes from Erpetoichthys calabaricus, assembly GCF_900747795.2. NCBI lineage: Eukaryota > Metazoa > Chordata > Cladistia > Polypteriformes > Polypteridae > Erpetoichthys > Erpetoichthys calabaricus. The sequence continues at coordinate 54,386,806 of NC_041396.2, read as the reverse complement.
CTTAGCACATTGTGTAGAATTTCTATCACTTATTTTGTTGAATTATTTTTTAATTTTATTATTTTTTCTCATTATTACTGTTCCTCACATGGGTGCCGAACCTTTAATACCTTCACAAATCCCTTCTTGATCTGTTTTATGTTATGCCATCAGTTTGCTAACTATGAGAAGAGGAATAATACTGGCAGAGTTTGAGCACTCATAAGTTTTCTGTTTTAACATTTTAGCCTGTTAATAATAGACATTAACTAATAAAGGAGTTCAGTGTGGTTTCATTGCCTCTTTGTGGCAATTCTCACGAAGCAGCACATCATGTGTCACAACACAGAAGCTTTGGTGGTTAGCTGGATTCAAAGCCAGAATGCAGCAGTATGGCGAGTGTGATGTGGTGAACACCAGTTTAAAAGGATAAAACTTAAAGTCACATGCTTTCTTTCCTCCATCATACTGCTCGATCACCTTCATTTTTGTGTCGAGATCAATTGTCTTTTTTCCTGTAATTGTAAGACAAATGTAAATGAACGTAGTCGAAACTGCTATAGGTAATAAACTGAGATTGAGATGAATGAGTCACGGCATATGGAGCTGGCGGGTCGAAAACTGTCATTTACCCAATAGACACAATAGCGGTCATAAGTCGAATGGTTGTAAGACGCATAGGTTGTAAGTCAACAGCTACCTGTAGTACATGAAATGGTGACTCTGAATTCAGCTAGTTTGGTTATTGCTTTGTCCTTGATCTGTCTGGTTAAACTCAAGCCTCTTCAACACTGTGATAGATAAAGTGGCCTGAATGAACAGATGGATGGAACAAAATTAGCAGCCTGCTTTTTCCTTTTGAAAATCCTTAGAGATATTTCTGGGGATAATGACTCTGCCCTAGATGGGACAGCATGTGATTACTAGTGTAACAAAGGTGCCATATGGGTACCTGACCCGACACAGACTCACACCAGAGGCATGTGAAAATAAATAAACTTTTATTTTTCTTCACCTGTGGGGCACGTCTTCCCAGTGATCCCCACAGGCACAACACAGTCCCAAGTACACTAATAAACACACAAGCACACCCTTCTTTGGCTCCACCACTCCTCCTCTAAGCATTGTCCTCCTCCTCCCGACTCTGGCCATTGAGTGGTGGTTGCTGGGCCCTTTTATAGTCCATCCGGAAGTGATCCAGGTGGTTGATTGCCGAGTTCCAGCTGCACTTCCGGGTGTGGTGAATAGGCTGCCAATACAGGCTCAGGAGTCCCAGCTGCAGCACCCCCTGGCGGTGCCTGCGGGACCCAACAGGGCTGCACCCAACTCCAATTCCCATGGAGCCCTGCGGGAAACCGAGGCACCGCTCCAAACCAGGGGGGCAGCCATCTAGCATCCAGTGGGAGGTACTGTACAGTCCAGGGCTATACAGTGAATATACAGTGAAAGGGGGGGCCCGGCCATGCATGGACCCCGGCCGTCTGCCGCACCAGGTACATCTGACCATCAGTGTGGACTGTTCTTATCTGAACACCAATTAAGGAGACAACTAAGGAAGCTACACACAGTAAATGTTGCGGAACCAGATGGAATCAGTCTTCTAAGTTCTTAAGGCCAGCGCTGACCAACTTTGTGGTGTCTTCTGTCACATGTGCAGTTTGTCCCTAAGGCTTCATAAAGTGCCACTGCTGTGGAAAACATCCTGCATTTTTCTTGTTCCAAAGAAGACAGGCACTCACCTAATGACTACAGCCCAGTGGCACTTGCATCTCACATCTTGAACAGCTTAGGGAGACTGGTCCTGGACTATATGAGTTCTCTTGTGGTAGACCACCTGGAACCACTACAGTTTGCCTATAGGACAAAGACTGGAGTGGAGGATGCAATTATCTGCTTGAGAAGGCGTATTCTCACCTGGACAAAGCTGGCAGCACTGTGAAAGTTATGTTTTTTGAGTTCTCCAGTGGCTTTAATACAATCCAGCTATCCATGTTAATGGCTAAACTCAGAGATATGCAGGCGGAGGAGCCTATGGTGTCCTGGATAATGAACTATCTGTAGGGCAGACTGCAGTTTGTGAGACTCAAGGACTGTGTTTCCGATAAGGATGTCAGCAACATTGGAGAATCACAAGGAACAGTTATGTCTCCCTTTCTCTTCACTCTGTGCACCTCAAACTATAAATATAACATCAGGTTAAATCAATTATAGAAATTCTAAGATGTTTCTGTACTTATGGGGTGTATTGATAAAGAGGATGAGACAGAGTATAGGAGTCAGGAGGAAAAGTTTGTTTCTTGGTGCAAAGAGAATTGTCTGCATCTTTAACATCAGCAAAACCAAGGAACTGGTTATTGACTTTAGCTGTACAAGAAAGCCTGTATGTCAGGTCACTATTCAGGGAGTGGATGTAGACAAAGTATGGGCATGACTCCAAGAACAACATTTTACTTAAAATCAGACAATGTATGAAATGATGAAGCATGATTTATTAGGCAGTGCAAAACAAGTGTTAACATCCAAACAAACACTGCAGGATAGCAATAGAGGGAAGGTTTGGTCTTTTATATACTGGAATAGTTTTTACCTTGAATGTTTCCATTAACTGTGGTGGGTTGGCACCCTGCCCGGGATTGTTTCCTGCCTTGTGCCCTGTGTTGGCTGGGATTGGCTCCAGCAGACCCCCGTGACCCTGTGTTCGGATTCAGCGGGTTGGAAAATGGATGGATGTTTCCATTAAAGATTTAAATGGTATATATTGTAAATCATTTTGGACAGATTTTTGTAAATAACATTTCAGTAAGGTGATAGATCAACACCTACCGAAACATGTTGCTGACAGCTATAGGTTAACACTACTGTGCTATAGAATCAGCAGTCTATCCAGCAGTTTGAGAGAGGTAACAAGCTAAGAGCTCTGTAACAGTCAACTTAAAACACTGTTGTGGACGACAAGTTCTTGTTCTGATAATGGCAATAATATGCAGTCTTTCTGTTAGTTAATTGTGAAGGTAAACCAGCATTAAACACCAAGCTAGGTTCAGATGTTCTTTAATGTGCAAATGTTTTGTTCTTCTATTGCTGGCATGGAGATGTGTGTATGTGTTTGCTTGCTTAGGAATTTGTCTATTAACTGAGAGCGTGAATAAAAAAAAACATTTCTCAGGTAGCAGAATATTAGAATATAGCCATTTGTCATAGAAGTTGTTAAAAAGTTAATGATAGCTATAAATGAGTTCCTTGCCATGAATTGGAGAAAATATTTCCACAAGCCTAGTTCCACAAACTAAGGCAGAATGGAAGAGTTTTAGTACAAAAGCTGTATTTGTTATGAATGATGTCTGCTGCTCAGCATAGAATCTTCTAAGAAAATGTTTCCCTACTTTGAAGGATGCTGATCACTGAATCATGTTCTGAAGGTGAATTATATTGGCAAAGAAATCTCAGGGTAAAACACAATATGAATGAAGCATAAGGCAGATAAATGACTACTTAATATACAAAACACTTTATTGAAATAATTCATTTTCATTTGGAGAAGCAGCTAAATGCCAGAGTAACTTAAATACAAGCAAATAAATGTCCCAGAGAAGCTTATCCCAAATTTGGACTTGAAATTCAGTTAAACTCTGTTGTAAGACCTATGGCTAACAAGTATCTTTATGTAAGTTTATGTAAGCCAACATAATAAAATAAAATAAAAATGCATCAGAATTTCTAGTTATAATACACAAAAATGAAAAAGCTACCAGCCAATGTAGGAACCTAATTTGGGTTAAGGTAAGAAAGCAAATACTTATGTGTTTTTTTTAAATGTTTATCCTTTTGTAATTGCTGCCTAAAATGTCACTGTCCCATGCGTCATCTATTCTACCCTTCTGATAACTATGACTTTTTCTGCTCTCTTCAGTCAAGAACCTGTTCACTTGTTAATGAATGGATTCCATAATTGTAGTAACTAATGCCTTGCTAGGTTGAGGCCATGAATGCCACTTATTCTATATATTAGTTTACAATGGTTTTGCAAATAGATTTTTAATTTCACATTAATAAACTGAATGGCTTGTTATTGAATCATTGACACAGCATATAAACTTTGCAAAACTACAATTATTTTGCTTTGTTCCCTCTATTGAAACTCTATTCATGATGAAAGAATTAATGGTTTTTGGTGTTGTCCCTCCCATTTCGACTCCACTGTGAAATTCTCTGAAGCCTAAATTTGATATTGTACGAATAATGTAAATAATATATACTTCTGTGATTGTAGATATGTTTGTGTTGATTCTCCATTATACCACAATTGCCACAATTTCCACTGAATCACTGCCTTCACTGTAAGTAGGGCCAAACCTAAACAATATGCCAAAGTCATGACCACTGGCTGATCTGTTTTCATCTTGAAAATGCAGTGCCCCCCCCTATTACAAAGTTTAATGGAACATTTTGAAAGGCCCTGAAGTTTGTGAAATTTGTCATGTGTAGTACCATTTATACATCTTCAACTCTAGATTTTAACGTAGCCATTTTGGAGTGATGCATTTGTCCGACAAAAGTTTTTGAAACACCATTTGGCCTGAATTTTAAGTTGGTTCAGGTTCAGCTTTACTTTACATGCAAAATTTCATTAAGATCAATTCAGACATTTTTGAATAACATACAGTTGCCATTACAAACCTCTTTCCTATTGATAAAACATCATATAGCCTACTGTATATTTTAAGTTGGACTGAAGGCTACTTATATGCAAAATCTCTTGAAAAACAACTCAGCTGTTTTTGCAGGATCAATCAAAGAAACAGGAAAGATGCAACCTGAGGGTGGAAGCGGGGTCCTTAGTATGTAGAATGGATATGTAACATTAGATGAAGCCTAGAAATTCAAAAGACAGAGGGTATTACAAATATATCTATAGAGAGCAGATGTTTGAAAGAGCGATTTTTACTATCAAATTTGCAGACAGAATAGGAGTATAGTCTTTAGTATACTGTACTGTATAAGTTACTTTCTTTGAACAGGATGTTTTTCTTACTGTCATGTTGCTGTATCAGAAATACTTGCCACTTATACTTTAAACCAACTGTGTTTTTGTGAACAAAAAGGAGAAAGAATGCATTAGCGCTCAATATTTTTCTCCTCATTTATTTATTTATTACAGTTTATTAGTTGCCTTATCATGAACACATTCAAATACTAATGATACCAAGTTAGTTGTTCCACGACTGGCTGCCTTTATATTTGCACCTCATTGTTAACTGGCAGCTGTTAAATAAGAAAAAATCACACCGGCCGATGTAACATTAGGCAAGACCAAGAGTACAGCAGCACACTTTCATGTATTTTGGATATTTAATTGGCTTCTAATTTAGAAATTGGTTGGAACAAAAATTGCAGCCATTCTACCCCTTCAGAATTTTATATCCTCGCTGTTTTGATCTTATTAAACTATGAAATATCTGACTGTTTTCTGCAAAGAAATGTATCACAGTTTTGCAAGGGTTAGTTGCTCTTGCCTTCAAGTACTAATCACTCCAAAATTCCCCCACTTGTCCATTAATTCTTTCTGTAAATATTCTATGAAATACCATATAGCAATTCTGTCCCTCTCTAGTCTCTGCTGATTAGTCACAAGCTCAAGTCACTACACCCCCACCTAAAACAAGCACTAAACGAGAAAGCCTCTCAAAGCACTATACTTTCAGTATCGCTAGTTAGCCTTTCCCTGGGGCCCTAATAGGCACCATGGGGCTTGTGCCTTCTGGTGGTTTCACTCTGAAGTGCTCTTTTGTTCCTAATGTAAATAAATTGCCTTATTCTAACATTCTTCCAGATGCTCAGTTTGTCTGTTGGCTAATACATAATTTGAATTATTTTCCCTTTATTTATGTTTCTTACTACGAAAAAGAATACAGCAAAAAACAACAGGTGATGTTCACAGTTACTGTATTTGAATGGTGTAGAAGTCTCCTGCTATGGAAGTTATTCATCTACATGGGATTATCAATGTGAAGAAGATGATTTTGGTCTCTTCATTTGGGAGAAGCATTAGAAATTTACGTTATAGTGTGCAGCACATAAAACCCTACAGTACATTTTTGCAATCTCTTACAATGACCCTATCAGCTTCGCTGCTTACACATTTTTAATGGACCATGCTTCATAAGGGTACATTATTGCTTTTTTCCCCTTCTACCTACTTAAATGGTTATGTGTGCTTAGGATTTAAATTATCTCGTTGTTTGGAGCCAGTGGGTCTCATTGTCAATTTTACAAGTAAGCTTGTGTGCTCTGGCCCTATCTTTACTGCTAATAAAATGTCGTAGTAAATCTGTTGAAGAGAAAAAAATCATAACACATGAATAAAGTCTTCTCTTTGTCATTTCAGTCAGGTTTCTGCATCTGTGCTAATGTTTCATTATAATCTATGTTTCACTGTATGCCTATATCTTGCTGTTTGCAAGCACAAAGCTGAGATTACTTAATTGTTTAAAGTGAAATATACACTGCGTGATAGAAGCCCAGACACAGACAGACAGAGACAGCCAGAAGTCCAAAGACACACACACCTTAATTTCTTCTTTTCCTACAGCACCACACAATGCTAAACAACTATAATTAGCTCACAATTCCTTCTTTTCTTTTCTTCTCTTTTCCTTCTCCTCTACAACCCTCACTCCTCCACTCGCAAGCTCCATCTTCTTCCTCCCAACTCCGGCTCTCCGAATGGTGTGAGGCGGTCCCTTCTATGTTGCACCCGGATGTGCTCTAGGTGCACCCTGATGAACTTCCTGCAGCACTTCCTGGTGTGGCGGAAGTGCTGCATGGGCACCCGGAAGCACTCCAGGTGCATTTGGTTCCACTTCCAGCAGCACTGTCCTGGGATTGTCCAGTCGCCCCCTGTCGGTGGCCACAGACCCCAACAGGATTGAGCTTCCAAGCTCCCAATCCGTGGCCCTGATGTAATCCAGGGGGGCTGCCCTCTTGCCGCCCGGGGAAGATATTGTCCCTCTCTAGGTCCTTCCCTTCTCCAAGTGTCCCGGTGGGGCAAGGTCCACGGTTGTCTGCCACAACTGGAATTTCCTACTCACATGTTAGCTTGGGCGTGAGCTATATGAAGATATTAATCATTTTTAAGCACTTATTCAAAGGTCAAACATTGTTATCCTTTCAAGTAAAATACCCTGCGAATACGTCACAAACATTAGTTTACTAGGAATAACACTTGTTACAAAAATTGCTGACTGACCTTTGCAAAATACAATATTTTCAAGACACGGATTAAGCTTCAAGAGTAGTACTGTCCTCTACCCTGCTTTATAACTTATTTACATGAAACAGGTTCTATGTCTTCTCGTTCTATTTATTCTTATTTACACTAAACAGATTCTAACCATGTTTTCCCACTCTAGTTGAAGAATGTATTTTAAAGTAACAAATTTCTTTCCCCCTACCAATGTGTTTATAATTTTATACACCTCAGTCGTGGAAACTCTCAATTTATATCTGTTGAAACACAAAACACTCAACTCAATCACTCTTTCCTCATAGTCCTGGAATAAATGTAGTCACTGAACTTTCTCTACAGCTGTTATATGTTTTTTTTGCAATATATAAACCAAATGTATGTAGAATTGTCCAGATGAGCTCTCACAAGTGCACTGTATAGTTTAAGAGTAACCTTCCTTGACTTCTACTCAGCAGAATGTGCTCTCAAACCTAATATCTCTATTAGACTTCCTAATACAGTATTATCTCATAAAATATATTTGCAAATGCCAGAGTCCTCATTGTCCAATAATATCTCATTTTTTACTTCCTTTTTATAAAACTTTACATTTA